>NW_024344378.1:57900651-58545015 GCF_902729225.1 Pteropus medius
TTCCTTCCTTCCTTCCTTCCTTCTTTCCTTCCTCCCTTCTCCTCTCTCCTTGCTTCCATTCATCTATAACTTTTACCTATCCATCCATCCATCCTTCCATCCAATCCCTGGGTTAGATCCTACAAATACAAGCAGATTTCCATTCATTATATATATATATATATATGGATATTTCTTTTGAATAAGAAGTAAGAAGTCTTTCCATGTCCTTTGCTTGAATTTCAAATGTCTGGTGACAGATTTTCTCATCTTATTTCTTAGCATCATATTTTATAGCAGAAATTGTTAGAAATAATTCTTTGTGGAAATTCCATCCAGAGAGTTACACAGTCCCAGATGTTCCCCAACTGTGTGCATGCATACATTATATCCCTTGTTTGTGGAGTCATCAGCTGCTGTTACTACTGTTAAGGATTTGAACACTTTCCATGTTCCAGGTCCTATGTGTTAGATGATTTAGGTGCTATAGATGTAGTGCTCTTCTTCTTGACTTCTCTTGATAGTTGCACTAGTAAGTACAAATACCCTATTTAACAGGCTAGAAAGCTGGGCTCAGAGAGCTTGTCAAGCTTACACAGCTAGTTAGTGGTGGTACCAGGACTTAACCCACAGCCTGACTCAGAAGCTTAGCTGTTTACCTCTCACACTCTGTTGATGACTCAACCTTTTGCAGACAATGAGTTCTTTTGAAACTTTTCACTAAATGAAGCCCCTCCCACAGGAATGCAGGTCGTCTGGGAGCATGGAAGCCATCTCTGCTTTCAGTACTGAGCTCTGGCGGTCATCCAGGAGGGGCTTTCCTTTGCCCTGAAGCTGGGACTCAAGGGGTTGTGCAGCAATGACTGAACAGGCATGTATCACAGTGGAGCAGCCTATTCAGCAGGTCTGAAGTTGGGTTACATGGTAGTGATTGTAAACAACTCGCTAGGGGGTTGTGATTTCACTGCATTGAGAAGCATCAGCCTCATTTCCCATTTCATGATTTTAGGGGGAAAAAGGACAATTTTCTGGGAATCAGACCCTTAGATATCAGCATGGAGTGGTAGAGCTCCAGATCTACTTAAGGCCTCCCACTGTTTGAAGGAGGATCTGCCTAGGCTCCTGCTGGGTCTTGTCTGGAGTAGGCAGGTCCAGACAGGAATATTTTCACTAAGAATGTTACTAGTCCAGGCTGTGTGACTCTACTATAACAAATTTTGTGGTGATCACAGGGGAGCTGCCATACCTTTACCTTCTCCCATCAAGAGGCTGCCCCAGAGACCTGGGAGATAAAAATTCATCTCTACAAGGGAGGCAGAAATGAGCCCCCAGTTGATCTTTCGTCTCTCTCAGGTCCTGGTTCTTGTATAGCTTGGTGTCCAGGGGACACTTGGTCCTCACGGGCAGCTCAGCCAGTCACAGGTAGGGTCTATTTGCGATCTCACTGTCACAAGCCAGTTCTCCCAAATATCTTGTAGGTGGCCAAGGCCCACAGATTTTGGGCTCCAGAGTGAGACTGCTCAGATTCTAACCCAGACTCTAACACTTACAAGTGTGGCAAACTCACTTACTAGTGAGGCTAAGCGGATGCTTAGCTTCTTGGTTCCTCATTTTTCTCATCTCTGGATAAGGTAACCATCATCTACATTGTAGAGGTGGCACAAGGCTCAAGTGAGATATTGAATGTGGGGTGCTTAGAGGAATGTCTGGCACACAATAGTTGCTCAGTGAATGTCATCATTTTCCTATCAGGTTGGCCAGGTGCCTACAAGGAGGCTTATGCCTGCCTGGCTGGGTGGAGCCCCAAGGATGGGCTTATGCCCCTGTCCCACTGGGAGCAAGGCCCAGAATCGGGTCACCTTGGCCAGCAGCTGACTTTGGAAAGTGCCCAGCACTGAGCTTTCTCTGACACATCTGCCTCCTCAAAGGTTTGTTCCCACCACCTAAGACAAAACTGGAGGCCTCCCTGGCCCATTGACTTGTCTTGGCTGCTTTACTGAGGGCCAGAGAGTTGCCCTAACTTAAACTATTGTTTTCTGTTCCACCTGTCGAGTCCCAGTATGTTGGGACCTGAGGGCCCCTGGGTTGTGATATTTGGAACAAAGAGATTTCCTGAAGTAGAATAAGCCTGGGTCATTCACTAAGGCTCATAGAGACCCTGCGGTCGGAGGTGGAAAGATACAAATTTGAGCTAGCCCCTCTACCACAGTTAGCACCCCTTACTAACTGTGGGACTTAACAAGCCATTCAATGTCTCTGAGCCTCAGTTTCCTTATCTGTACAATGGAAAGAGCAGCTCTCACATCTCAGACTGTTCTGGGACAAAATGAAGGAAAGGTATGCAGAGCATGCAGCATCATGCCTGCTTAGGTGATATCATCTGCTAGTTGACTTTGTCTCGCTTTTGTATTTTCAAGATTAGCACAAGATTTAGCACAAGATTGTCTTGGACTCAAACCTGGATTACACACTCCTGGAAATCTGTTAAATTAGCGGGAACATGGGTGACTTGGGGACAGGTTGTGCTGTAATCCCCACCTCTGATCTCGGTCACTCTTATAAAGCATGGATTTCAGCCATGCAAGACCCTTGGAGGCCAGGTCCTCCTACTCCCTCTTCTCCGTCCTCAGTTTTGACAAATAAACACTATTGCTTCTTGTAGGCCACACCTTCCTCCCAGGCCCCGAGGAGTGGGTGTTGATGAGCTCTCCAACATGAGCCTATTAAATTAGGTTACTTTCCAGCTGAAGGTTCTTCCAGTGTTCCCCATCATTCTTAAGGTAAAACCCTTGCTCTTAGCTTGCCACATAAGGCCCTCCTGACCAAGTCCTGCCTGCTTCTCTAGGTACATCTTCTTGTACCCTGTACCCTCCCACCCAGGGCTTTTAGGCCAGGTTGAGCTATTTCCCTCTAAAGCCAAGTTTCCCACCCTTCTGGGCCTTTGCATATACTCTAGCCTTTGCAAGGAACCAACTCTTTGATTCTTCCCAAACACATGCATGTGTACACATACCACACACACACACATATATGGCTCAACCATGATACCCCATAGTTTTGAGCAGCTTGATTCCTCCCCACAGAGGCTCCTCCTCTGAACTTCCCCAGATCCTTAGCTACCCCCAGTGCATTAAAAGTTTCCCTCATATGCCTATCTCCTCTGCTTCTGTCCCTGGTATGAGCACCTCTAAGATGGGGCAGTTTCTTCTTGTCTTCTTCCCCAGTGGGCAGCCCAGTGCTTGGCCTGGCAGGCAGCAGCAAGTGTTGACTGAATGGACCCCCTTCCCCTCCCTTCAACACTGTGTAGAAACTCTAATTTTCCTTGCTCTGTACTTACCCAGGCTTTCCACCAGGCCATCTTGGTCACCTCACGGCCTCCTATCCCCAAGAAGATGAAGATACACGGGTTAGCACTCCTTCCACTTGGAGGCTCTGCACACCTAGAATCTCAGCTGCATCCAGATGAGCAGGCAGGTTTGAGTGTGGTTATACAAGCAGGCCCCACCCAAGGCCACTCCTGCCCCTCCCCTCCCTTCTAGGCTCTGCTTGGTTCTGGATTCTGTAGTTCCCAAGCCCCACCCAGGCACTGCCTGGACATGCTCTGTGGAATACATTACTCACTGCCAAATATTTGGGCTGTGGCTATTATGCAGTGTGGAAATTCTGTTTCAGTCTTTGAAAGCCCCATTCAGTACACATGGTTATAGTTTCATACAGTCTTCACTAGACATGATCTATATAAAAAAAGAATGATACCACATATCTCTTTCATTTATTGCATAGTTTCTACACAATTAACAATGCAATGAAGAGTTTACCAAAGCATATAAAGCAATAGCAGCCTCCACTTATTGGGGGCTGCTATACCTTTTTAATCACTCTGTGCTCTCTGTCCCCTTAAATCTTTACCACAACCCTAAGAAGCAGGTAAGAGTTCCATGTACTATAGTAAAAATTGGAGGATCTAGGTGTTTGGATAACTTGCTCAAATCATACTTCTTGTAAGAAGCAGACTTGTGATCTGATCCACTAGGCCTCTCTGACTTTTCAGCGCCTTCTCTGTCCTGGGCCCTGCAGGCAGACTGGTTATAGAAGGAAGGATGAATCTTTGGGAAAAACTTTATTATTTCCTCTCTGGACTTTGCCCTTCCTGGGTCCCAGGCTAGAATGTCTCACAGCACCACTCTCCCCATACTCCCCCATAATCTTCCCTTCAGGGTAAACACCATGTTTCAGGGACTATCCTGCAGCTACTCTATCTTGGTGTCAGCCTAAGAACATCCAATGTTATCTTTAGAGGAGTCCAGTCAAGATGGTAGAGTAGGTAAATGCTGTGCTTATCTCTTTTTATGACTACGTTAAAATTGCAAATAAATTATAGAACAATTAACCTGGAGAACCATCTGAAAACTAGCTGAACAGAAATCCTATAACTAAGGATATAAAGAAGAAGTCACATAGAAACTGGTAGGAAGGGTGGAAATTTGAAACTGGCTGGTCCCAAACCTGCGTGTGGCAGTTGAGAATCAAGAACGATATCTTAGCTGCAGAGGAGCAAGGAATTCCAGTCTCACACTGGGGTCCCCAGCCTGGGGCACCAGTGCCAGGAAGAGAACCCCTCCCCCCACAACATCTGGCTATGAAAAACCATGGGGATTCTGTCCATCTGAGTGAGACTGAAGGCTGCTGAAAACCCAGGCATTCTCTTAAAGAGCCCACTCACAGGCACTCTCACTCTCAGGCATTCACACTGGGCTCCGATGGAGGGACGGTGACTTGGAAGGCACCGGAGACATATGGGGAGATATTGAGTTGTGTGGCTTCAGGGTGAGGGCTGGAGGGATAGCCACCATTGTCCCTGAGTTGAGCCCTCTTCTTGCGCAGCCAGAAAGAGGGTGCCATCTTTTCTGTGTTTAGCCCTCCCCACGCACAGGATGTGGGTGTGAGGAGAGAGGGGTTTGGGGTCATGTCTGCTTTTACTTTAGCAACAACATAGATGGAGCCATGTTCTGAGACAGGCTTGCTGTTTAGCATTTGCACTCTGCTCGGTTCTTATTCCCTCCATCCCCTAAACAGCTGGCCCTGCACCTTCTTTGGAAGACTGCTCTTGAGATATGGGAGCCCAGAGTCTCTATCACCCAACTGTCCAATTCAAAGACTGAGAGTGCCAACCTGGAATAGCCTAGCTCTCCCACCTCAGGGCAAGTGGGCCCTTAGGACTCCCGCCCCCCAGGTCATTTTTAGGTGAGAGTCCTTCTCCTTCCCTGTCCTTTCCCCCTTACTCCTTCCCTGACCTCCTGGGCACACTGCCCGAGGAAACCATTGGAAACATATTCTCATTTCAGGCCCTGCTTCTGGCTAACTGAACCTAAGACCACATCTAAGTGGGGCTGTTAATTGGAAAGAATCAATTAGAAAGAAGCTCTGGAACTCAGGAGGAGGGTTGGTGTGGAGCTTGGTGGCATCATCATACTGTTGGTTAAGAGTGTTGGTGAGGGGTCTTGGTGGCATCATCTTACTGTTACCAGTCCAAAGTCAATATACCTGATACTTTGAAAGGCCAAAGCTCAAATCATCAGAGTTTGGAGTAAGGAAATGTTTACTGATCAAGAAGGCACCAGTCAAGAAGATAGATGGGTGACCTAGTGGTACTTCAAATCCATCTTACCAAAATACAGAGTTTGGGCTTCTTTTATGTCAAGGGAAGATGAAATGGGAGGGGCAAGCGGTGACTGACCATTGTTGACATCTGGGTGCCAGCAGGGATCTGAGGAAGATTGTGCTAGTGGATATGAGTCCAGTCAAGAGGTTCCTGTAAATCTCTGATAACCAATACATACTTCTCTTATCTCCTTGGGAGAGGCACTTTCTATTAGGGAGCTGTTTTGTAAAACTCAAGTTTCAAGCAGAATTCCTCTAATGATTAACATGTCTATATGCAATACTAAGTAGAAGCTATTAGCCTAAAGACCATGAGAACAAAGCAGACGAGCAAAATGGAGTAAGAAGACAAGCATCTCACTCTGTTATAATAGAGTGGTAGTTAAGACATGGATGTGGATGATTACTACAGAGTGAGAAGAGAAGGGGATCAAGGTGGAAAATGAAGATATACCTAGGGAACAGGGTGAATGGACTGTGATGAGAAGGGCAAAGAACAGAGTATTTTAGGAGACAGTGGTGGTTCTGTTGTCAAATGCTGCTAAGCAGACCACAGGTGAAGGACTCTAAGCAGCCAATAGGTTTTTGACAGGCAATTACCCTGGGGAGGGCAATTTCAGGGTTGTGGCAGGAAGGGTACTAGATATCAGGGGGGTGACATGAAGCAGTGCACTCAGGATGAAAGAAACTTGGGAGGGGGTTGGGTAGGAGAGTGGCCTATATCTGGAAGGGGCCAAGGAAGTTGTTTTTAAGGGAGGAGGGGACTGGACATGTTTAAATGCTCTTGGAGTGGTAGAGAAGAAGAGTTTGAAGATACAGAAGAGGAACAGAACAGTAACACCTTCTAAAGACTGATGAGAAGTGGGTGGGAGATGGAAGCCAGAGCACAATTGGAAATTTTGATGTTAGTTAGAAAACCAAAATCAAAAGTCAAACCCCTTCTGTCATGATATTTAAAGAAATGGGGTAGAGAATGTGGGCATGTCAGTAAAGAGAAGGCATGCTTTCCTCATATTCTGAGGTAATTTGTGTCTGTTTTGCAAGAGGTAAAATCGTATTCTGAGTGTGGAATGAAGAAGTGAGGTCAGAGGTTGGTCACAGTTTTTAATAGCCAGATATTAAACTTGAATATTGATCATAGACTCTGAGTTAACCTGATGCACCAGGCCTGAGTAAAGACCCCTTGGTCCATGAACATGGGACTTTTTTTTTTAACTAAGTGTGTGCAGACCCAGGAACTTGTTTTGTTCAATCTGTAGGGCTAGTTCTCCATCCTTGATCAGCCCTACCAGCCCTTCCAGAACTTTCTATAGAGTCTACTGACTCTCTCCTGCAGCAGACCACCCAGTAGGCTCTCTGGCCTGGAGAGTCAGCAGCCATGGCTTTATTCATTTATGTGTTTGAATTCAGTGCCATTGTTTTACCCTTTGATCACTGAGAATGGGAGAATGAGAGTCCATGTTTGTAGCTTCTCATTCTTCTCTTGCTTATTAATTTCCCTTTCCTGGTTTTCATCTCAGTTATCTTTGTGCTGTGGCAGGGATAATATCTGTAGATTATTAATTTAATGCTCTTTTAGAACTTTGCTTTGATTCCTTTTAAACTCTTTTTCATAATTAGCTGTTCTTGTCTTATAGTTTTTATTTCTTCTTTTTATCTTGTTTGAATATTTTATACACTCCCTTTTAGATCGCTCTATTAATTCTACTTTCTGGGCACTGGGTCCGTTTCTTGTACCTGCTGGCTCTCTTTGGTTAGATACCTAGGATTTTTTTCCTTTGAGCTCATCTTTGGCAAGAAATGTTTTTGATGAACTGTCAAGTACCGTGGATTAGGAAGGCATCTCCAGAAGGAGAGTTTCATGTTTGGTTTTTCAAAAACCTGCATCTATCAGATTTAGATGGACTCCAATGCTAGCTTCTTAGCTGAGATTTTCCATGCCTACTCACTGAAGACTTGGGCCCTGATTTGCTTTTCTATGACCCTTTTCTGTCATGTGTTTTGGGCTGAGGATGAGATTTCTAGTCCTGTTTTATAGAGGCTGTTGCCCTCTGCAGCTCCTGGCTTAACAGAGCATATTCTAACTTTCTATATGCCAGAGGCTGAGGCCTCACTTAATCTTACCTGGTAGGAGAGTCTTAGCCCTTTAGACATAAACCTTGTTCTCATGTCTTCATTGTCTTGACTTGATTTGACTTCATTTTCTCTTTCTCTCTTTTAATTTTTTAATTTCTGGCATTTAGAAATGGCTCTTCTTGTTTTTAGCTGAACTTTGTTTAAAAGTTGTGCTTGGCATTGAGGCTCTAGTTGAGCTTGATGGGTATTAACTTATGAGGTTGTCAACCTGACAAAGATGCATATTTTCCACAAGTAGTGTTTAGTAGTATCCCAGGACATGCACAGAAAAGGTAAACAATTGGTTTCATCCATTTGAGTTGGAAGTTTTACCCTGAGCATTTTATACAAAAAAAGGGGCCACAGAAATGTAGCATATTGGAATGAGATTGATCTAAGTGCTGGGCCCTGAGGCCTGAGTTTGAGAGAAAATGGAGATGTCATGGATTGGAAGTCCAATGAGGTTAAATATAACAGGGTAGGCATAATAAAGTCAATAAACTGGAAGTATCCATAGCCTTGATGAGAGAGAGATTGGTGAATTGTGTGGTTAGGGATAAAATGGCTCAGGGTATGGTCGGGGGTAGGGAGGTGGCTTGCAATGTAGGAAGTTGGAGGACAAGGATTAAAGGATCATTGTGTAAGATAAGTCATCATTCCATGGATGTCAAGGTTTTCTGGGATAATAACAGGCTTTGGGTATAGGGTAGTGTCAACCAAGTGCTCAAAGTCTGTATGAATGAAGAGTAGATGGATAATCATGCGGAGAAGGGAAAAGGGTGGTGGAACAGAGTGGCAGTGCTCTTCCATGGATTCCTGACAGTGTGTAGGGTCCATACACTTGGGAACACTGAGCTCTGGCAAAGGCCTGGCCACCCTAGCTACGAGTCTGCTGTTTGAAAAAGGTGGCTGTGTGTTTGGTAGGAGGCCTGAAGGTTGGAAAAGTGTGTGCTGAGAGCTTAGGGCAGTGCAGGGTCCTCTCCAACTCCCTCTCATCTCTTCAGGCTTAAAAAAATATATCTCAAAACTGCAGAGAGGGTAAAATAGCTCTCACCATTGATAACATGATAGAAGCTGACAAGTAATGGATGTACAATCAACTAAGTGGTGAAACAGAAGTCTTGATCATATTTTTTTCCATAACCCTAACACTGATGTTTTAAAATGGATTTTTTAAAAATATAAGCTCTGAGTGCCATATCCTGGAACAATTAATTACATCATACTGGCCTCCTGGTCATCATCATCCTTGTCCTCAAGGAGGCACCTGGACACCTAACTAAACTAAATGAGGTCATTAAATGAGACTATAAGGAGGGAAGGCCTCTGGTGGCACACTGCAGGAGGTGCCCACCAGCCCCCGTGCTTTCTGCCACCTGGACTCCTGGGTTTGGCTTCTGCTGAGATAGCCCCAGCCCATCTCTGAGACTGCTCCTTCCCCTGGCTTCCCTCTCCTTAACGGCCTCCTAACTCCGTGAGGAATATCTCCATGGCTAGCCATCTGCTGAGTCATACTTTACTTCCTCCGGACACCTACCACCCATGGGCAGCAGGGAAATAAGAAATAAAGGTTTAGGATTTCCAAGGACAAGGAGTTACATCTTTGGGTTTGAGAATCCAAGGTTACCTTTGAGCTGATGGGATACAATCCTGGGCATTCTGGATTGTTGTAACCCCAGAACCTCCACAAGGATTATGAGCATGGGGCTGTGACATGCTTTTTCTCAGTTCACTTTCCAAAGGAGATAATGAGTCTTCAAGGTCTCCTCCTGATTTTGCAGCCTGACCTGAACAATTGGGCCTTGACCCAGCATTGCCTCAAATTCCCAGGAATTCATCATGCAGGAGCTGCCTCTTCAAAGCACCACATTGTGTGTGTGTGTGTGTGTGTGTGTGTGTGTGTGTGTGAGAGAGAGAGAGACTGTGAGGCTACATCAGAATATTCAATCTTCACATAGTTGTGGTCTCTATACAGATGAGGGTGACCTTCTTGTGGTCATCGAAGTTGTCTGTAATAATGGAGATGGAGTTGAACAGGAGCTGTGGACTTTTTGTCTCCAAATCTTGTAGGAATATTTTTACAAAACTCCACTGTCCCCAGAATGCATCACTTAAAGAGGGTCTCCTGATGGTGTCAGTTGATAAATGGCTATTATGGGGTCAATTTGAGTCCTCCTCAAATCTATCTGTTGAAGCTGTAATCCCGAGTACATCAGAATGTGACTATTTGGAGATAGGGTCTTTATGGAGGTAATTAAGTTAAATGAGGACATTAGAGTAGGCCTTAATTCAATATGATTGGTGTGCTTATACAAAGAGGAAATTAGGACACAGATACACACAGAGGGAAGACCATCCATATGAAGACACAGGGAGAAGATGATCACCTACAAGCCAAGGAGAGGGATCAGAAAAAAAAAATCTGGAGACATCTTGATTTTGAACTTTGAGCCTCCAGAATTGTAGGAAGATACATTTTTTTTGTCTCCAAAGCCACCCAAATTGTACTATTTTGTTATGACAGCCCAAATAATATAATAGTTTTGTATCATTTTTAGCATAGACTGACCACCCTCCTCCCAATTTCCAACCTCCACTCTTTCTCCCTAAATTCAAGCTCAACCTTATTCTCCCAGCTGGCATATGCCCAGTCCGTAGGTTGGAAGGAGCAGGAAGGTATGGGACCCTGATAGGAGGAGCAGGTACTAGAGGCAGGTGAGAGTAGGCATTGAGAGGCTCTGATTGTTCACATGGCTCAGCTTCCTGGGGCATAAGGAGGACAATTAGGTGGGAGAAATAAATAGGAGTAGAGGATTGAGGGTAACAAGGGCCACTCATGGAAAAACAGATGGGTCAGGCTCCTCAGCATATTGAAGACAATGAGATTTTCAAAATGAAGTCTGGTCCATGATAGTCCTCAAGTATGTTAGTGTGGAAGGAAAACTCAATCAAGCTGACAAAGACTCAATGAGAAGGAATCTGAATAATTGGGTGGTCCAGCTTTGCCAGAGGAGGAAGAGATTTTAACTCAGGAAAGTGGATGCCATGAATTTCCTCCATATCATGAGAAATATTAAGGGAATGAAGTAGAATTAACCTTTCTGAAGAAGGTACCAGAACCTTTTCTGTTGGTTTCTTGGAGGTTATGTGGGTGTTGAGCCTGGGATGAACCCATGTGTGGTTGGCAGCCACCTTCCTGAGAAAGCTCATGTGTGCCAACACCGTGGTTTGCAGAGGTAAATGGCCCAGGCATGGTCTCTACTCTGACAGCCCTGAGCTCTCCAACTACTTTTCGATGTCTCTGAACTCATATTCCCTTCCTCCGCTGGGACAAGGCAAGATGACATTAGCTACTGGCACCTGAGTCTTTACCAGGGTCTTGGCCCTGATCTGAGCACATTGCAGCACATACCATCAGTCTCACAGTCACCTGTATAGGAGACACCATTGTCCTCAACTTTTCAATGAGGAAACTGAATCATAAGGAGATTAACTTTCCCAAGAGATTTAGTAACAGCCAGTGAGTGATAGACACAGGATTGTATTAATAGTTCAAAGACAGTTTGGGATTTTTTCAAACAGTAGAATTTGACTGAAAACCCAGGTATCCCAGCCCTTGGTGAGAGATGATGATCAGGCTGTGGGGAGTGGGAATCATCCATGGCTATAGCCACAGGACACCAGGGTACTTTGTCCTGCAGGAGCAGTATAGATACATCTCATACAGAGAGTGATGCTCATCAGGTAACAATCTCTCATGCTAATCAGCAACAAAATCCAACTCCTTTTGACTTTAAACCATGATTCAACATATATGACCAATTAGTACACAAAGGTATCTTATTTGTTTTGGGATTTTGGTGCTTTAGAGTTTGGGCTATGGGGGTGGGAGTGATAAGGTAGTTCTGCAGAGTGCCCGGGCAGGGGAAGCGATCAGTGGCAGCATCCTGAAGGTAGGCTGAGAGCATATGGGTGGGGGTTGATGGCACCAAGTGCAATAGCTGTTGAGGGGGTAGCACTTCTGGCTGGGTCTGAAGCAGAGCTTTTGGCACTTTCTCTGTAGGGAAGATAAGAGAGATGTCACTGAGAAGCCATTGGAATTGAAACCATTAAGCAGTGGTTTCCTTGAATCAAGGAAGTCAGGGTCAAGACCCATCAGGACCACAGGGTAGGCCTTGTGATGCCTTTTCTCTCCCTGGGTGCTGGCCTCCATCCTGGGCTCCTTCTTGAAGACTTGATTCAGGTGTCGGACCTCTGCCCTGCCTTCCTGAGGCAGCCCCAGTGTCCTGGCTCTAGACTCTGTTGTGATGTGGAGCTTGTCTGCTCCCACCTAGATTGGGAGCCTGGAAAGAAAAGACGAAGTCTGACTGCCCTCATAGCCCCAGTACTGCCAGTCTTTCTAGGTGAGAGTGCGTTGAAGGGATGACCTTTCTCCACAGCCCTTAGGCCTGGCTCCAAAGCCCAGGGCAAGGACAGCTGGGGCACCCTTGGATTGGTAACAGGCTGTGAGGGCTGCAGCATTGAGAGCTTCTTGGTGTGGGAAGAAATGATGCAGCACAGAGCTTGTAAATGCTCACCTGCCCATCCACTGAGAGCCAGTGTTCCCTGAATATGGCCAACACAGCCCTCATTACAGACTTTGAGATGACAACATCCTCCAGGCTCCCTGCCCCAGTCTGTGCAGAAGGTCGGCATGGAATAGCCCAGGCAGATGATTTTCAGGTGAGGCAGGAGCACCACTCTTCTTGGGCCCTGGGGCCTGAGTAGGGCAGACTTCCAGTGATTTGGGGGTAACTAGCCATCAAGAGATCAGAAGTGCTGACCCCAAATGGGGCAGGGCAGTGTGAAGGGTGAACTCTGGTAACAAAGCCAGCTCTGCCACTCCCAGCCTTTGTGACCTGGGACAAGTCACTGAGCTTCTCTGTGCTTCAGTTTTTCCCTTGGTAAAACTAGGGTAAATAGTAGTACCTACTTACACTGTTAGTGGAAAGAGTAAAAGAGTGAAAACATGTAAAGTTCCTAGGCTAGTAGCTGGCCCATGGGAAAGACTTAATGAAAATTAGCCATTATTATGATTAAATTCCAAGAAGGACAATTGTAACAATTTGCTTCTCCCCAAGTCACAGGTTGTATTTGTCATACAACCTTAGGGCAGCGTTTTCACATGTCTGCCACCACTCATGGCCCTGAATGACCAGCTGAGGAGAGGCTCAGTGGATGGTGTGAGGCCAGCAGACCCAAAGGGTCAGGTGATCAGTGGGGAGAGACAATGGACTGGTAACCCAATAGAACTTGCTGGCCTCCTTTCCTCTCCAGCCCTCTTTACTTAAATTGGGAAGTGTCAGGTAATGCTCTAAATAAGTTTTCTGACACTCTTGAGAACACATGTGAGGGAAATGCATGGGTACTGTATCCAGCATTGGCCTGGGAGGTTCCTGAGCTCCATTACTCCATGTATTGAGTATCCTCCTTCACAGATGTTCAGACAGGGCTCTTTGATCCACAATCTCAAGACCCTTTGCAAAAAGCAAGACCTCTAGCCCATAGGAAGGATCACTGTGTTCATGCTTACCTTGTTTTTGGGCTTACAACACATCAATGGCACCTGGTCGCAGCCTTGAACAAAGTCACACAAGGTATCCAGTTTGCCCTGAAAAAGCAAATATGGCTGCAAGGAAGTTCTAGGCATGAACACTGCCTCCAGAGAGTAGTCTTCTCTGGTTCATGGACAGCTCCTGAGGGCTCTGTCCTCAGGAACTCACTAAGACATCACTGCCACCTGGACCGGGGGCAGGGGCCAAGCAACTTGTGTGTTTGGGAAAGAGGTAGTCACTTTGTGTCACAAACTGTTTGGGATCTGGAACAGATCAGTATTTTGGTATAGGAGGAAAAGTCTGGAGCTACTTTTAGAGAAAAAGTTGAAAGGTTGGAGGATATATATGAGAGCTAAGGAGAAGTCCTGAAAGGGTAACATTCATGGGACTGGGGGATGTAGGCATGTGCTCAAAGAGGAGGTAAGAGGGCCTCTAGACTTGTGAGGCACATGAGGAGTAGGGAGGAAAAAGGACTCATACTCTGGTCAGGGGCATGTTCCTGATACAGGGGTGGGGTGAGTTGTGTAAAAGAGAATGGAAAAAAAAAAGAACAGAAATTGGCCCTGGACCTAGTGGTAGGGGCATCATGGCTGCAGGACTCTGATGTTTAGACCCCCTGGGCCTGTGAACAGATACAAGTCCCTGGCAAGCAGCTTCCACCTTCTCTGGAAGGCGTGTTTTGGCTTTTCTGTGCCTACATACTGACTGTTAGGGCTAGGCAGGGCTGGCTCTCCAGCTGCCATCTGAAGCCAGAAGAGGAAACAATGGATCTGACCAAAGACAAAGGCAGGGCCAGGGGAAGAGAGGGCAAAGCTGGGCAGAGATTGTGGTATTCGTTCTTCCTCAAACTGATTATTAGGTCCCCCTTTCTATCCCTTTCACCTCATGCTCCCCATCAGGCTCAATTCTCCCTCACCAGGATAGGGAAAGAACATTTTTTTCAAGACCCCTCTACCATGCAGCTCTTGTTGCTTCATCTCAGAGGGCCACAAGGACAATGTAGTGAGCTCTTTGCCTTACTCTCCTGAGGGGAATTCTGTAAGGAGAGCAGGTCCTATAGGCATTTCTAGGTAGTTTTAATGATGAATAAGACTTGGCTCAGAACTTTTTTCTTTTATTCTTCTTCCTCCTCTCCTCTCCTCTCCTCTCCTCTCCTCTCTCTCTCTGTCTCTCTCTCTGTCTCTCTCTCTGTCTCTGTCTGTCTTTTATCTGTCTGTCTGTCTCTCTAAACACTAAACCTGGAACTGTTCCAAGGGGGAGACTCTGGGGTGGGGACCCAAGTGCTCAAAGTCCATTGACCATAAAGCTTATCTCATACAAGCCATGCCTTTGGAGCCCAGGTCTGTGTGGCATGAATCAGTAGTCCCTCCCCCTGCCCCCATATTTAAGAGGAAGCCTGGTGTCACAGCTTCCTCTTAAAGTATCCTTCTCACCTCCATCCTTCTTATCCCACCTACGTGGCACCCAGGACAAGGGACAATCACTGCAGGTAAGGAACATGTCTCTGGAGCCTAGAAAGAGAAAACACTGTCTTCTTCCTTGTCTGGCAGCTGCTGAGTACAACACATGCCATCTGTTGCCCCTACACCTGGCAGTTTTTAGCCACTCAGCACATGTTTGTTGGAGAAGTCAAGGAAAAATGAGTAGCACCCTGCACCATAACAGAGTGCCCTCCATGGGAAACACAAACAAACTCTTTTCAGTTTGCAAATATGGCTCTATCAAGGAAGGCCAGCAAATTCTTTCCTGTCCTCTTGGTTTACCTGAGCCCAACCTTGTTGGGGAAGCCTGGTCTTGGGCTGTTTGATATAATGGAGGGGTGTGAGCATTAGCAGATGACGGGGCTATATTCATCTGACTCTGGCAGATCCAGCCTCCCCAGGCCACACTACAACCAGCACAGAAACCTTCTGAGACATGGGCCTGGGATCTGAGGCCTGTTTCTCACCAGATCACAGGGCTAGGTTCTCCCTGTTTCTGGGACACTGTGCCCCAGGTATGACCATTCTCATGGGCTCTAGTTTGGGCCCCCACCCTGGGTGAACCACAACATGCTCACTTGATCCTTGGTCCCTGTGCTCGCCTGGTCTGGGCCTCCCTCACAGCTCAGTGCCAGATCACACTCTGTCCACCCTCCTCAGTCCTGCAGTCCCTATAGGCTACTCCCAATCAAGCCCCTTGCCCTGGCAGGAGACAAGAAGAACACCAAGGAGTTGGAGCCGAATATACACCAGAGCCTGGAGGGAAGACCAGGATCCTGACCTGAGGCTCCTTTTCCAAAAGCTCAACTCCTGGTCAAGGTCCATCTTATAAACAGTCCTTTGGGAATTGACAATAAAGCACCTTTTCTTTCAGTAGGGATCATAGCAATTGCTGAAATAGTCTCCCTCAAACTGCTAATGCAGTGACAAAGGCCCTAAATGAGGCTGTGTTGGGAGCATGGGGAGAGTGTTGTCTGGGTGTAATTTTTTGAGTCCTACATCCTCTTTGGGGCCCTTCCTGCCACAGTAATCCCTCTTCTTTCTCCCAGTGCTCTCTGCCCCTGTAGGTGACCTAGTGGTGTGGGGAGTGATTAGGCCACCACAGGCTATAGGTGGCCTAATTGTCAAGGTTGGTGTGCACATCAGTTTTGTTGACAACATCAGAGTAAACCATAGCTTGCATTTACTAATTTCTGCACTGGCTCTTTGATGGTCTAGAATGTTAAAGAGACATAAACACAGTTGAAAGGGTGTTGAGCAGGAAAGACTTGAGTTTCACGGTGTCAAACCGAGTGCCCATTGCCTGGGTGGCCAACATGTTTCACCACCATGAGCAGCAGGCCTCCCTCAGTTAACAAAGGGGAATCGGAAACTCCCTGTGGGGTTGACAGGGAGACAGCTAGACTAAGGAGTCTGGTCCCTGGTAGAGGCGCCACATATGGTAGTTTTCCTCAGCTGCCCACCATTATATGAAGACACAGCATGGGGCCCACTCCCCTTTCTCTCTCCCCTTCCACCTCAACCCCCATGCGGCCCTCCCTGGCCTCCCAGCCCTCAGGTATGACAGTTTCCATGACCCATGGGTTTTCTCTCTTTCCTTCTCCCCCATTTGTAGAAATTTGATCATCCTGCATCTTGCTAGTTTACTTGGTCGTTTCAAATTTCTACTTTTTCTCTTTCTTCATCCAGATCTCTTTCCTGTGTCCTTACAAACCCAGGTAACCAGTGCCTCTGCCTCGATCCCTCACTGGGGCCAGTCTCTGTCATTTGCTGTTACTCTGGTTACATAGGGCACTTCTCACACCCTATGAAGTTGACATTTTATCCTCAATATTCCCCCAGTACCAATAACAGAGTAGATACCACACTTTGAGCTCCTGTGTGCAATGATGGTGGCCACTTCATTTCTGCCCCTCCATGCCCAGTATAGGGCTCAGTTCATTCTGGTGCTTAGTAATGGCTGGAGAAGAAATGGCAGAAGGCACTAGACCTATGTTGATTTTCAAAGGCACAGCTGCCCCCAGATACTATGACTCCTCCTGGTCAGCATTATTCTATCTTTGGGGCCATTTGTATCTCCTGTGGGATTTCTTCCCTCATCAGCAGGGGCCTCTTCCAGGATTATGTCCACCTATGTCTTCTAGGGCTGTGAAACAGCCCTATTTTCAGGGTGCCTGGGTTCTCTTCTCCACATAGGCCAGGGCAGCTCATAGGCCACCTCCCTCAGGCAAGCACTAGGCAGGAGTTCCTTTAGAAGTTCAGGCTGTGTCTGAGCCTTGGAATAGAGGACAGTGTCTGTATATCTTTCTTCTCATTAGATGACCTCTTATCTAATGGGAACCTGCCCACAGGCAGAATCATTGAGCAGGATCCCTTGGGGCTGCATGGGCAGAAGTCACTCACCTTCTTGCAGCATGACCGTGAGAGGCACCAGAGCAACCACAGGAAGAAGATCAAGAGTGGAATGAGTGCAAGGAAGTACAGAGGGTTGATTTCGGACAAGAACTGAAAGGGAGACGGTGGAGCAGGTGTCAACGCTCCTACTATTGCAGGCAGTGGATTAGGAATTGGGAGAGGCAGGCCAGGTACCAGACGTTTTTTGTCAGGTTCGTGGTTAGCTGGATTCTCTTCCTGCAAAAAGGACACATGCCAAAGGCCTGGAGTGGGCCTAGGTGGTCTCTTCCTGGGCGAATACCACCCAGCATCTCCCATGAACTACTTGTCTACACCCCTACCTGTCTCTTCAGGTAGCTTCACCTGCAGGGGCCATAGCAGAGCTAGGGATACATGGGCAGAACCCAGAGCCACTGTGGAGCCATGTACCACAGACACCACCACCAACCCTGATCAGAGGCTCTGCCCCAGAGCCCTGTCAGGGAAGTCTGGAGTCCTCAGTGAAGTGACAAGCCAACTCTAACTGAAGGCCTCAGCTGGTGAGACAAGGGTTTTGTGAGGACCACAAAAGCTAGCTACTAAGATGAGTGTGGGAGTGCTGCTAAGGCCCACTGAGATGTGGGCTGCAAGAACAGAGGCAGGAGATCCTGCTCCATTTCCTCATCATCTCTCTCACTATTTATTGGCTCAGCAAACTTGGGCAACTCTACTCAATCTCCCTGAATATCTGTTTCCTTATCTGTAAGGAGAAAATGAACAGGTACTCGTGAGGTTTAGAGAGAGTTTGTAGAAAATCCTAGCACAGGACAGGCCCATATGGGGGCTTAAGGAGTGGGATCTATTGTCTTCTTGTTTTTATAACCAAGGGCATCTGAGGACCCACATGCTGCACAGCCCTCCCCTAAACCCAGAGCTGTGCTGTCAGAGAAACCTGAGGGGGAAGGATGAGAGAGCCTGTGCCCAGGAGACAGGGCAGCCAAAAGGAGAGGTGAAGTCAGGGCTGATGGTTGCTGTGCTAGGCCTGCAGCCACCAGGCTACTCCTGAGTTATTCTCTATGTGCTCGTTGAAAGACGGGACTTCTGATGGGCAAATATGTCAGTTTAGTCTGATATCCCTGAGTGGATATCCAGGAATAAGTGAAGACAGACACAGATAGAGGCCTGTCAGCACTGTTGAACCCTCACAAGCTGATACTGGACTTAAGAGTGGTGGCAATTATGCACATGAAACCTCCTCCCAGTCACACCTCTTCTCCAGCGTAATGTTCTCTGCCATACACATCATGCTCCTAGGCTAAGGGGCCCAGATGATGTGAAGCTTTGAACAGAAGGCACCGAAGGGAACAGAACTTAATTTTAGGTGCTCCTCCTTGAGCTGAATCCCTGGCCTCTCCCATAGCCTTGAGGCTTCCCTAACAACAGAAGAGAAAACCTTCCTATGGAGTTAGTTCAGAGAGAGTTAGCAGAGAGAAACAACTGAGGAGCATGAGAAAGAAGGAGAGGTAGAAGAGAGGTTGATGATATCTGTAAGATGACAGCTCGTGTTCTCCAAGCAGGCTTAGGGTCCAGAGATTATCATGATCGCGAGTGGGTTCAGAACTTTTCAACAGCTGCATCAATGCAGTGAGAACACACTCTGACTGAGCAGGCCAACGGTTTGTCACACTCCACATCCTCTGTGCCTGGACCCAGATTTGGAAAGTCCAGGTGGTCCAGAAGTACTAAACTCTGGTCCTAATAAACATCCTCCCAGCCTCTCCCACTCTATCCAGCTGGAATCCAGATGGACCATGAACTCCACAACATTAGATTCAGGCCATGGGAGGTGGCAAGTTGGCTGACAGTGTGTGCAAAGTGTCAGCACCCTTAATGGAGTCTGCTCAGAGCTCTAATTGGTTCTTCCACTTTCCTCAGTGACACTCGGTTTACAGAGAAAACTGATTCGGCTAGGCCTGGACAGCTGGCTAGACCTAGGAGTCTTGTAGTTGCACTCCCAGGATACTTCCCAAGCCTGAATGGAGGCACAACTCCCTAATTAAGGGCTAAAATCCAAGGTGGCTGTCTGCACAAACTACTTGCTGAACCTTCCTGAGGTCATTTTCCTCCTCTCCTGCCTCCACAAGCTGTCTTTCCCTTCAGTGCAGAGAATCTGTATAGCACTGGAGGGAGGCTGAAGCCCCACCCAACACTCACACAGTCCTTACTGATGATGCTAATATTGTCATTGATGAAGCTGGCGCCATTGTCCAGGCTAACTTCCACGAAGACTTCCCTAAACAAGAAAGGGCAGACAATAACCACCAGTCCAGAATAGCACAGTATTTACACTTGGCTCAAAACAGAGCCCACAGCTGTCCTCATTGTAATGACTTTGAACATCATGCATTGGGGTCACCAGAGAGCAGACAGCATGGATAAGGAGAGCTCATCCCCAAACATTACAAGGTCAACTTCTACAAGGAGGACTGATCAGGCAGTGAGAAGCCCTGAATGGGTTAGATGCTTGTGTGGCCATGAGCTAAGTGACCAGGGATGGATGTTTAGTATCACCATTCCCACTTTTCTGGCTTTGCTCTGAAAGGCTTCCAGGAACAAAGGTACCATCCCTGGGACACATCATCTCTCACATCCTACGTTCCTCATCAGAGCCAGGCACAGCAGATCCCTTAGCACCTTAGGAAACTACCAATGAAGGTGGTTGCTGAGGATGCTCAGAGCTCTCCTGGAGAAAGACAGGTGCTTCCCCAGCAGAGGTGGTGTCTCACATTCTGGACACCTCCTGGTAACAACAATACTTGCCTAATCCCTGAGCTGGGCACTTACTGGTTTGGATTGTCTACATTTACTCCTGGACATCTTATGTTGGTATCTTCCACAGATGTGGCTTGTTTATCTGAAATAAAATCACATAAGAACATCAGTGGTTATAGAACGACCATCACTGAGAACCACCTGAAGTCTTGCTGAACACAATTCCTATAACTAAGGATATAAAGAAGAAGCCACATTGAAGATGTGGAATGAGTAGGTCCCACACCCGTGATGTGATGACTAAGAAATTGGAGGCACCAAAAAAAAAAATCCAGTTTAAAAAAGGCAGAGAATCAGAATAGACAGTCTTCCAAAGAGCACATACATATGTCTAATAGACATAAAAAAAAATTCTCAACACCACTAACCATCAGGGAAATACAAATTAAAATCACAATGAGATATCACTTCATACTTGTCTGAATGGCTATCATCAATAAATCAACAAACAAGTGTTGACAAGAGTTGAAAAAAGTGAACCCTTATGCATTGTTGGCAGGATTGTAAATTGGTACAGTCACTATGTAAAACAGTATGACAGTTCCTCAAAAAATTAAAAATATAACTACCATATGACTCAGCAATTCCACTTCTGGGTATTTATCTGAAGAAATTCAAAACACTCATTTGAAAAGGTATGTGCACTCCTGTGTTCATTCCAGCATTATTTACAAAAGCTGATACAAAAGCAACCTAAATGTCCATTGATAATAAATGGATAAAGAAGATGTGTTACAAATATACAATGGAATATTATTCTGCAATAACAATGAATGAAATCTTATAATTTGTGACAACATGTGTGGACCTAGAGGGTATTATATTAAGTGATATAAGTCAGAGAAAGACAAATACCATATGATTTTACTTATACGTGAAATCTAAAGAAACAAATAAACAAATAAAATGGAGACAAACTTATAGATACAGAGAACAAATTCATAGTTGTCAGATGAGAGGGGATTTAGGGAGATTGATGGAAAAGGTGAAAGATTAAGAAGTACAAATTGCCAGTTATAAAAATAATCATGGGAATGTAAAGTATGGCATAAGAAATATGATCAATAATGTTGTAATAATTGTATGGTGTCAGATAAGTACTAGACGTACAGGGGTAATCACTTTGTAAGATATTTAAATGTCTAATAACTATGTTGTATGTCTGAAACTAATATAATATGTCAATTGTAATTGAAAAAAAAAAGAATGTCGATTTACATGTCTATCCATCCATCTTCCCTTTTGCCTACTCTTGGTAAGTAGAGCTAACACTTTGGCAGACACCAGCTTCTCTTCTGTCTTCTTCTGGACATATTATGCCCCAGGTACTGTGCGATGCTCTGGTGTTCAATGGGAACAAGGCAGGCAGAGTCTCTGCTCTCAAAGACCTTACATTTTAGGCATTTGAGAGAGAGATAGACAATGAAATAATAATAAAGACAATAAATTCTAGAGAGTAAAAAATATGCTGTGACATCAGTAAACAAGAGAAAGTACAGAGAAGGAAGGGGAAGGAATATTGCTTAAGAATGGGTGGCAAGCTCTATCTTCAAGGATCCAGTTGGTCTTTTAGAGAAACTGACATATTTATAAAAGAAATGCTTTGATATCTGAGATATGCTTCAAAATAATCAGTGGTGAGGATATCAGCAAAACCAGACCAGCCAGGGTTGGATATTATTGAACGTAGGTGATGTATGCTTCAAGTTCATTATATAATTCTTTTTACTTTTGTATGTTGATGAAAATTTCCACTGAAAGTAATATTTCTTGGAGGAGAGGTCTGGGATGGCAGTGGTATAGGAGGATGTTTAACTCACATCCTCCATGAGCACAATAAAATATACACATATAAAGCAATTACTTCTGAGAGACAACTGACAAATGATTGAACAACTTCTGAAAACCAAAGAAAAGAAAGAGACCGAATAGAGAAATCGGGGATACTGTGGGACCTTTCCAGGATCTGTAGGAATTCTTCAGTATCAGAGGCACCAGTGAGCACCATTGGTTATATCCTCTCTACCTTGACAGAGGAGAGGGGACCTCTATCCAGTGCTTTGGCCAACCTGCAAGATTGCCAAAGTGCGTTTCTAGTCACACTGCCCAGAAACCATTTCAGCTTTGAATAAAGAGAGTAAGCAGGATCAACGAGGCATCACCAAACACACTGGGTCTCAGTGCCTGGAGCTGCTGCAGGCCAATAGTCGAGCACCCTAGCAACCCTCAGTACCCACTCAGCCCCAAACTGGCCTACAAATACCACCTGGCATACATAGCTTACAAAGTGGTTGCTTCTATACAAAATCACTTTCTGCACAACATATGAGAAAAAGACAATATAGAGAAGACTGGGGAGCCATGAGAGCTCTCTGGGAACTTTAGGAATTCTCTTGTATCAAAGGTATAAGTGAGGGCCATTATATACTACTCCTTCCATCTTGATAGGGTGGGTGGGTACTCTATTCAGGTGCTCTGCCATACCAACTTTATCACAGCATGTTCCTGGATACATTACCCTAGCCCATTTAAGCTCCAAATAAAGAAAGCAAGAAAGCAGGATCAACAGGGCATTACTACACATATCTGTCCTCCCTGATACTCCAGTTTTAAAACCAGTCCCCCAGATGCTGTAATTATCAGCTTGGTGCCAGTCGAACTGTCAAAACCATCTGGCACACACAGCTTATGCAGAGGCCATTTCCACACTAGGCCATTTTTTCGAAACTGGGGGAGATAGCTGTTTTGTCTAATTCATATTATAGAAAGTCAAACAAAATGAAAAGAGAAGAATATCAATCAAATGAAGGAACAAGAAAAAACTTAATAAAAAGCCTAATGAAAGAAAGATTAGTAATTTCCCTGATAAAGAATTCAAAGAAACAGTCATAAGAATGTTCACCAAACTTGGCACTGTAATAGAAGAATCTAAGGAGAGAACTTCAACAAAGAGAAAGTCTAATAAAGAATCAAGCAGATTTGAAGTATACAATATTTGACATGAAAAAATACACTAGAAAGAATCAAAGCAGATTGGCTAATACAGAAGAATGGATCAGTGAACTGGAAAACAGACTATTGGAAAACAAGCAATCACAACAGCAAAATTTTTTAAAAATTAAAAAATGAAGATTGCTTAAGGTACTCCTGGGGTAACATCAGGTGTATAAACCTTCACATTATAGGGAATCCAGAGGGAGAAGAAAGAGAGAAAGAAACAGAAATCTGGAAAGGAAACATATTCAGATTTAGGAAGCAGAGAGTTCCAAACAAGATGAACCCAAAAGACCCACATACAGACATATTGTAATTAAAATGGCAAAAGTTAAAGACAGAGACAATTTTGAAGGCAACAAGAGATAAACAACTAGTTACATACAAAGAAAACCCAGTAAGGCTATCAGATGATGTCTCAGCAGCAACTTTATAGGCTAGAAGGAAGTGGCAGGACATCTTTAAAGTACTGAAGAAAGGAAAATACAACCTAAAATAATTTATCCAGCAAGATTATTATTCAGAATTGAAGGAAAGATAGTTTCCCAGACAAGCAAAACCTAAAAAGTTCATCATAATTAAACCGGCTTTACAAGAAATGTTAAAGGGCCTTCTTTAATCAGAAAAGGAAAGACCATACCCAGAAGTAAGAAAATATGAGAAAGGGAAAAACACTCTCACAAGTAAAGCCAAATATTTAATAAATACAGTGAACCAGACATTTAACACTATTATGGCCAAAAGACAAATGTATTAAACGCAATTCAAAATACAATAAGTAGTTAAGAGGTACCCAATACAAAAAGATCTAAAATTGACATAAAGTGTGGAGAAGGAAATAAAAATGTCCTTTTAGAATATACTTGAACTTAAATGCCTATTAGCTTAAATTAGACTGCTATAGAGAAAGAATAATATGCATAAATCCATGGTAACCACTAAAAAAAAATATACTTCTACAAAAATATACAAAGAATAAGAGAATGGAACTCTAACAAAACACTAAAGAAACCCAGCAAACCACAGGGAAGAAAACAAGAAGAAAGGACTAGAGGAGAACTACAAAAACAACCAAAAATAATTAACGAAATGGCAATAAGTACATATTATCAATAATTACTTTAAATGTAAATGGATTAAATGTTCCAGTAAAAAGACATAGGGTGCCTGAATGGATTAAAAAACATGATCCATCCATCTGCTGCTTACAAGAAACTCACTACCAATCAAAGATGAATACAGATGGAAAAAAGATATTACATGCAAATAGAAACAAAAACTGGATAGTAATACTCCTATCAGACAAAATAGACTTTAAAACCAAGAATGTAAAAATAGAGGAGAGAAAAAAATGGCATAGATGATAGAGGCTCTGTTCATCCCTCTGGCGACCAAATCAAAGCAGTTGCAGAAACAAGGAGCAGCAGCAAGGAAAAATCACCTGAGATTTAGAGGAACAAGTCATTCACATAGGATGAGGACATGGGGCTGCCCGGTCTCGAGCAGCTGAGTGAGACGGAGGCTGTGGCAGCTGCAGAAGCCTCTTAAAGGAGCTGTGACCGTGAGAGGATTTTCGCAGTGACAGACCTGCTCACTCTGAGCACCAGTGCCAACTTGGCTGCACGCAAGTGGGCACCAAGAACTTACAGAGAGACGTTGGAGTGAGGGCCCAGGTGAGACTCGCTCTGTACAGAAGTGCTGGCGGTATCCATTGTTCCTTGTTAGGCCCTTCCCACTCCCAGTGCTCGGACACAGTGCCTCCATAGCCGAGAGGTCATCAAACTGGATAACAGTGGTCACTCTGACCTGAGGATTTCCTGAAACGCCACCTCCCCAACTTGTGGCCCCACCCAAGCCACATCCAGGTATATCCTCAGCAAGTCAGGTGCTCCTTGTTGAGCAGCGCCTAGACTCACACTGGCGGCAGCTGGCTTTGGTTTCTGGTGTGGCCTTTTGAGGCAACTATAAGCACAGCATCTGTGGATTGCCTGCTGAATCTTAACAGGTGGTCCTGGAGGGGTAAAGGCTTGGACTAAATTTGGCTTGCAGCTGAACCCCTCTCAGGACTGTGCCACTGGATACCTACTTCACAAATCCACATTAATAAGGCCGGGAGACTTAGGAGCTTTGCTTAGTACATAGAAACAGAAACAGAAAGGCAGACAAAATGAGAAGACAAAGAAGCAGAAACCATATGAGAGAGAAGGGAACAGAGATCCAGAAATAATGGAGTCAAGTAATCTAACAGATGCAGAGTTCAAAACACTGATTATAAAGGTGCTCAATGAACTTTTGGGAAGTGTAGATAAATTCAGTGAGAACTTCAAAAAAGAGATAAAAAAAACATAAAAATGGAAATGGAAATTGTAAAAGGGAACCAATCTGAAATAAAGAACACATTATCTGAGATGAGGAGTATATTAAATGGAATAAACAAAGGAATAAACAAAGCGAAAAAAGAAGACCAAATGACCTATCTAGAGGATAGGAAAGCCAAAGACACTCAATCAGAATGGCAAGAAAAAAGATACAAGACTATAAAAAAAATTTAAGGAGCATATGGGACACTATTAAAGGTCAAAATATCTGTCTGGCATACCTGAAAGAAAACAAGATGTTGGACAGCTATTTGAAAAAATAATGATGGAAAACTTCCCTAATTAGTGAAGGAAATGGACATACAAACCCAGGAAGCTCAGACAGTCCCCAAAAGAGAAAGCCAAAGAGGCCCGCACCAAGACACATTATAATTAAAATTTCAAAGGTTAAATACAAAGAAAAAATCTTAAAAGCAGCAAGAGATAAGCAGATAGTTACCTATAAGGGAACATCCATAAGACTGGCAGCTGATTTCTCAAAAGAAACTATGCAGGACAAAAGGGTTTGGCACAAAATATTAGATGTGATGAAGACCCAGGATCTACAACCAAGAATACTTTATCCAGCAAAGCTATCAGATAAAGAGCTTCCCAGAGAAAAATAAGCTATAGGAATTTATCACCACCAAGGCAGTATTAAAGGAAATGTTGGAAGGACTTCTTTAAGAAGAAAAAACACAGAAGACTCACTTCAGATTAAAAGACACACACAGACTAAAAGGAAGGGGATGGAAAAAGGTATTATTTTGATGGACCTAGAATGTATTTAAGTCAGACAGAGAAAGATAAACAATATCTGATTTCACTTATGTGTGGAATCTAAGGAATAAAAAGAACAAACTAATCAAAAACAGACTCACAAATATAGTGGACAATTTTGTGATGAACAGAGGGGAGGGGCCTGGGAGAATGGGGTGAAAAGTTAAAGAAGTAAAAATTAGTAGCTGATGGATAATCACAGGGATGGGGAGCATGGCATAGGGAATGAAGTTAGCATTAATATGTTGGCTAGGTGGAGGGTCAGGGGAGGTAGGGAGCAACTGAGGGGATCGTTTTATGAACTATATAGATATCTAACCAATGCACTGTATACTTGAAACGAATTAAAATAAATACATTTAAAAAAGAATGTAAAAATAGACAAAGATGGACATTACATAATCATACAAGGGTTAATCCATGAAGAGGATATATCAATTATTAACATCTACATATATGACATAGGAGCACCTAAATATATAAAGAAAATATTAATGGGCATAATAAGAGAAATTTATAGTAACATAGTAATAGTAGGAGATTTTAAAAATTCACATCAATGGATAGATCACACAGACATAAAATTAATCAGGTAATAATGGTCTTAAATGTCACATTAGATCTTTTGGACTTAAGAGAAATTTATAGAAGATTTATAGAAATTTATAGAAGATCCAAAATCTGCAGAATAGACACTTTTTTTCTTCAAGTGAACATGGAACATTCTCCAAGATATACCACATGTTAGGTCACAAAAGAAGCCTCAATAAATTGATTAAAATTGAAGTCATATCGATGGCATTAAAACTAAAAATTGACAGCAGGAAGAAAACTGGAAAAAAATCCACAAATTCATGGAGACTAAACATCATACTACTAAACAAATAATGGATCAAAGAGAAAAACAAAAACTGCCTAGAGACAAATGAAAATAAAAACACGACTTTTCAAAATTTATGGGATGAAGCAGATGTAGATCTAAGGGGAAAGTTCATAGTTGTACAGGCCTATCTCATGAAACAAGAAAAATCTCCAATAAACAATTTAACTTTATACCTACAGGAACTAGAAATAAACAAACAAACAAAACCTAAAACTCACAGAAGGAAGGAAATAATTAAGATCAGAGTGGAAATAAATAAAATAGAAATTTAAAAATCAATAGAAAAGATCAATGAAACCAGGAGTTGGTTCTTGGAAAACACAAGCAAAGTTGACAAACCTTTAGTTGAAACCAAGCTCATCAAGCAAAAATAGAGAAAAAGTTCAAGTAAATAAAATCATAAATGAAACGGAAGGTACAATTGACACCACAGAAACACAAAGAATCATTAAAGAATACTAAGAACAATTATATGCCAACAAATTCGATAATCTAGAATTGAATAAATTTCTAGAAGCACGTAACATTCCAAGATCAAGTCAGGAAGAAATAGAAAGTCTAAACAGACTAATTAATAGCAATTAAATTGAAGAAGTAATAAAAAGAACTCCCAACAAATAAGAGTTCAGGACCAGATGGCTTCATAGTAAATTCTAACAAATATTTAAAGAAGCGTTGACCTCTGATCAAGATGACTGAATAGGTAAACACTATACTCATGTCCTTCCTCAACCCCATCAAAATTACAACTATAGAACAACCACCCTTGAGAATCAGACATTGAGAACCCCTTGGAGACTAACTGAATCGAACTCTTATCACTAAGGCTATAAAGAAGCCATGTTGAGACTGGTAGGAGGACAGAGACATGAAATGGGCTAGTGGCACACCCACATGTGGAGGTTCAGAATCAAGAGGGATATCTTGGTTGCACAGGTCCTCCCAAGGAGCATGCAGTCCTAGCTCCATACTTGGTTCCCAAGCCCAGGGCTCTAGTGCTGGAAAGAGAAGTCACCACAACAGCTGGCTGTGAAAACCTGAAGGGATTTTGTCTGGATAAGATGGAGGGAAGTTGCAGACCCAGATATCCTCTTAAAAGGCCTGCAGATGGACTCACTTACTCACAAACACTTGCCTTAAGCTCCAGAGAAGGGACAGCAGCTCAAAAAGTGCCAGGGACATATGAGGAGAAATTGAATTCTCTGGCTTCAGGTAAGGCCTGGAAGAACAATTCTTTTGGAAACAGAAGTGCTGGCAGGTATGATTGTTCCAAAGAATACTCTTGTGGCACCCAGTTAGGGCCACAGGCTGGGGCCAAATCTGAGTTTCCATTAATGTGACTAACACTACTCTCACTCCACCATGGTGATTCCCTGAAGACTATCCTACCCAACTTGCATACTGCCTGAACCTCTTTTAGCAGTTGTTCCTCACAAGAGTCCAGCCTGGGCCCATGCTGTGTACTTTCGTAAAATCTCTGAAAGATCCACAAACCCCAATCAAGCAGCAGGTAGCCTTGGTATGCAATGTACCTGTTGCAAAGAAGCCCCAATCCCAGCCCTAGTAGCAGCTGGCCTCAGTTCACAGCATAATCTCTCCCAGGTTCCTCCAAGCCTTGCAAAGGCAGCTATTAAACTCAGATCACTTTGTAGCTCCCACCAGGTGACCGTGAACCAGACACAGGCATTGGTTGACTTTGGCCTACATCACAGCCCCTCCCAAGAGCCCCCAGAACCAACACACCTCGTGGCTGGCTTCAGGCCACACAAGAACACCACCCAATTAGTGCCACAAATGACGCACCAAAAGGGTGGATTCAGCAGGCACCAGAGCCCTGCTAAAACAAATTTTGCTCTATGGGGTCAGCCCTGCATAACAGTCTGTCCACTGTAGTCACAGCTAGTCCTCACAGCCAGTCAGTTTGAGGGTCAGTCACACCCACTGACATGCCAATAGCAATCCAGGCTCAATTACAACAGGAGAGCACCACAACCCACACAAAGAATACTCTTGGAGCACCCAACTTAGGTGAACAAGGAGACTGTGCCACTGGACTCCACAGGAACCTACTACATAAGGACACTCTTCTAGGACTGGGAGATGTAAAAAAATAAAAAATATGAACAAGAAAATATTGCAAAGAAAAAATTCTTACTGAGAAAGGCAAACACATAACAAAAGCAGTGGATCAACCAATACTAAAGCTAGTACAAAAGGTAAAAGACAAAAGTAGGAAAATCATGTGTAATTACAACAGCAAATTAAGGGATACACACAGATACACAGAAGTAAATAATTATGGCAAAAACATAGATGTGGAGGTGGTGAGTGAAAATGATAGTAATTTTAGAATGTGTTCAAACTTAAGCGACCATCAACTTAAAATAGAATACTATAAGATAGCTTGGGATATGTGAAGCACATAGTAACCACAGATCAAAAATCTGCAAGAGATAGACAAGAAATAAAGAGAAAAAAATCCAAACACGACACTACGGAAAGTCATTAACGTGCAAGACAAGATAGCAAGAGAATAAGGACCAGAGAAGAACTATAAAAAACAATCAGAAAACAATTAAATTGGCAATAACTACACACCTACTTTACTTTACAATTACTTTAAATGTAAATGGATTAAATACTCCAATCAAATGACAAATGGATAAAGAAATTGTGTTACATATATACAATGAAATACTATTGGCTATAAAAAATGAAATCTTACCATTTGCAACAACATGGATGGTCCCTGAGGATACTAAGCTAAGTGAAATAAGTCAGACAGGGAAAGAGAAATACCATATGATTTCACTTATATGTGGAATCTAAAAAACAAAATAAACAAACAAAACAGATGCAAACTCAGATACAGAGAACGAACTGATGGTTACCAAATGGGATGGGTTTAGGGGGTTGGGTGAAAAAGGTGAAGGGATTCAGCAGTACAAAATGGCAGTTACAAAACAGTCATGTGGATGTAAAGTACAACTTAGGGAATATAGTCAATAATATTGTAATAATTATATGTTGTGTCAGGTGAATGAATTCAAGACTTACGAGGTGGAATCACTTTGTAAGTTATATAAATGTCTAACCACTGTGTTGTACACCTGAAAATAATATAATATTGAAAGTCAACTGTAATAAAGAAGTATTAAAGCCGGCATTACTCTGATAACCAAAACCAAACAAAAAAATAACATTACAGGCCAATATCCTTGATGAATATAGATGTAAAATTTTTTTTAAACAAACTATTAGTAAACTAGATTCAATAATATTAAAAGATTATACACCGTGACCAAATTGGAGTCATCCGTGGCATACAAGGATGGTTCAACATATGTAAATCAATCAACATGACACATCAAATTAACAAAATTAAGGATCAAAATCCTATGATCATTTCAATAGATGCAGAAAATGCTTTTGACAAAATTCAACATCTTTTTATGATAAAAACTCTCAACAAAGTGAATATAGAAGAAAAATACTTTAACATAATATGGTAAACCTATAGCCAATATCATACTCAATGTTGAAAAGCTTTCACCTTTTTCTCTATGATCAGGAACAAGATAAGAATGCCCACTATCACTATATGTATTTGACACAATATTGAAAGTTGTAGCCACAGTACTTAGAGAATAAAAATAATTAAAGTCATCTGAATCTGAAAGGAAGAAGTAAAACTCTCACTATTTGCAGGTGACATGATACTGTATATAAATAAAACACTAAAGACTCCACCTAGAAACTATGAGAACTAATAAATGAATTCAGTAAAGTTGCAGGATACAAAATTAATATACAGAAATCTATTTGCATTTCTATATACCAATAATGAGTGATTAGGAGAAATTAAGAAAATTATTTCATTTATAGCTGCATCAAAAAGCATAAAATACCTAGTAATAAGTTTAACTAAAGAGATGAAATACCTGTACTCTGAAAACTATAAGACTTTGAAAAAGGAAATTAAAGAGTGTATGAATAAATGGAGGAATATACTATGCTCATAGGTAGAAAGAATTAATATTGTCCTTGCTACCTTAAGCAATGTACAGATTCAATACACTCCCTATTAAAATACCAATGGCATTCTTCTCAGAAGTAGAAAACTCATCCTAAAATTTACCACAAAAGACACTGAATAGCCAAAGAAACCTGAAGTGGTGGGTATTGTGCTCCCTGATTTCAAACTATACTACAAAGCTACCATAACCAAAACAGTGTGGTAATTACATAAAAACATATCTGTAGATCACTGGAATAGAAAGTCCAGAAATAAATCTTTGCTTATATGGCAAAGATATACAATGGGGTAAAGACAGTATCTTGAATAAATGAAGTTGGGAAAACTGAAGAGATACATGAAAGAAAATGGAATTGGACCATTTTCTTATGTCATATATAAAAATAAACTCAAAACGGATTAAAGACTTAAATGTAAGACCTGAAACCATAAAACTCCTAGAAGAAAATATAGGCAGTAAACTCTTTGGCATTGGTCTTAGCAATATGTTTTTGACATGTCTCTTCAGGTAAGGGAAACAAAAATAAAAATAAACAAATGGGACTACATCAAACTAAAAAGATTTCACACAGTGAAGAAAAGCATCAACATAACAAAAAAGACAACCTACTGAATGGGAGATAATATTCACAAATGATACATCTTATAAAAGGTTAATATAAAAAACACAGAAGGAACTCATATTATACAACAACAAAAAAAACCCCCCAAATCCACGAAGACACGAGTAGACATTTCTCCAAAGAGGATATACAGATGGCCAATAGACATCTGAAAAGATGCTCAATATCACTAATCATCAGAGAAATGCATATCAAAATCACAATGAGATATCCCTTACACCTGTCAGAATGTCTATCATCAAAAAATCAGCAATGATAAATATTCTAGAGGGGGTGGAGAAAAATGAATTCTCATAGACTGTTGATGGGATTGTTAATTGGTGTAGTTATTATGAAAAAAGTATGGCGTTTCCTGAAAATGTAAAAAATAGAGTTGCCATATGATTCAGCAATTTCACTTCTGAGTAGTTATCTGAAAAGAACAAAAACACTAATTCGAAAACATTCCTATGTTCATAGCAGCATTACTTATAATAGCCAAGATATGAAGGAAACTTGGTTGTCTAGCAATAGTTGAAGAAAAAAAGAGAAGTGATTATATATAAAAAATTCCATTATATTCTATTATATATAATAGAATATTACTCAACAATAAAAAGAATGAAATCTTGCCATTTACAACAACACAGATGGAACTAGAGGGTATTATGCTAAGTGAAAAAAGTCAGACAGAGAAACACAAATACCATATTATTTCACTTATATGTGGAATCTACAAAAGTAAAACAAATGAATAGAGTAAATAAGCAGAAACAGACTCATAGATACGGAGAATGAGCTGATGGTTGCCAAAGAGGAGAGGGTAGGGAGATAGGTGAAATAAAAGTAAATAAATACTGAAATAAATTTCTAATTTACTCATAAACTTTGTTATATCAGATGGGAATATTTCAATTCCTCTCTCCAAATATTAGAGAAATTTACCATTATCATAGACTTATAAAATGCTTAAAGCTTTTATTAGCTCATAAAAATGTTTTACTAGTTCATTTGAATAAAGAATTCCAGAGAGAATAGGCATCGTTTCATTCTCATTACTTACCTTAATCTAATATTTAACTAATTATAGTAACAATAAGACTGGAGTTAAAAAATAATGTCTGAACTAGATACTTATTAGAAAAATTAAGCACTTTCTTTCAGATTGGTTTCCTAGTTTAGTATTTGTAAATATGACTGGGTTTCATTTTTTAATTGAAAATACTGTTTTTATTTTTATGTGGATATACTTCTTATAGACTGCATCATTGGCCTCAATTCTCTCTCCCTGTTATTCTCTCTCTCTCTCTCTCTCTGAGAAAAAAAAAGTCTCTGTGAGGAAGTGATCCTACAGCTGAAACCAGATGAGAGGAAAGCCAGGGAAAGATCCCAGGGAAGAGTGTCTGGGCTGTGGGAGTGCATGTGTCAAGGCCCTGAGGCATAACTAGCTGGGTTTGTTGAGCAGGAAAGAAGTGAGTGAGGAGACGTGGGCCCTGGGAAGGGGTTCAGGTTTTATTGTAAGTACAATGCATGTGACAAGGGGCTGGCCAGATCTGGATATGTTTTGGGCAAAAGGGCAACAGGACTTGTGGTGGACTGGATGTGGGGATGAAAGCAGAGAGGAATCAAGGATGACATGCAGGTTTTTGACCAGAGCAGCTGGGTAAATGGTGGTGCCATTCATTAAGATGGGAGATCCGAGCAGGGAATCCAGGCTTTCTTTGTTTTTGTTCTCTGTTATTCTGTGGGGATTTGGGAGGTGGCATTCCAGCAGCTCAGAACAGTTCCATAACTTGTAGCTGGAGCACCTTCTCACTTTGAGCCCAAACTCTTTTTACATCCCTGAACTGCAAAAAAGTAGGAAAGGCTCAGTTGCATTTTTGTGCTGACTTTGCTACCAGCTGTCTACCTGCCTTGCTCCAGCATTCCTAGGTCCCAGACTTCTCTGCAAGTTGGGATCAATGGGAGAAGAGGCTGCATTTTATGACTTCTGTGATTCTAAGCACAGACCTTCCTACAACCCTAGGAGCTAGGGCCCTGCCTGCCAGAGTATGGCACCACAGCTCTGTACCTGGTGACCCATGTGGACAGATGTGGCCTGCACGTTCCCCTCTGTAAGATGAAGGCAAGCTCTCTCCCAGACTTGTACCCCCAGGGCTGTGATCAGGGGTAGGAAGAAAACTCTGCAGGAGAGGTCATGCTCAGGAGCAGGCCTAGTCTCCAGTGACACTCTCAGGAGACATTTTCCCAAAAGTGGAGTTAGGTTTTAATTATTCTTTTTAAATTTTTTAAAAATAGGCTTATTGTCTGTTTAGAAACATCCTCTAAGTTTTATAAGACTGGTCTCAGGTATCACTAAATAGATAAACTTTTTAAAAATACACAGATCCAAATCAAACCAAAGATTCTCCACACATAGTCCTAATCTCTTAATGTCTTTATAGCTTCCTTTCGACTATAAGAGCATCATTCAGAAACTAAAATGTCTCATGAAGAAACATTTGTGTGACACTCAACAGTTTCTTTAATTCTATTTGTTTCTTTTTCTTCCATAATTCAAGGAATATTAGGTTTACTACGATATATTTGAGAGCATCAAAGGTATTTATCTGCGGATTGAGAAGAGAGGTAATGTTTTATTCTTTATCTTTGTTTCCTTGCTTTCTACTCTGTATCATTCTTATAATTACCAATCTAATGATTTGTATTGTTTTTCACTTTTTTTCTATAGATCAGGGCATTCCCTCTTGAATGGTTCATTTCCATGTGGATCAGTTATTTGGCCCTAACTCTATTGTCAGATTAGCTATGAACTTCTGAACAGTGTTACTCCTTCATTGGTGCTGATAATGAGAACTAATTGCCAAGTATATTTTAGGGAAAAGATTTGCATCTGATAGGTGGAATGCTTGACATTAAGTGAAAAATTCCAAAAAAGGCTCATATTGACTTTCCAGTAAGGTGTTCAAAGTCTAGAGCCAGGTGATGGCAGGTGCCCAGTATTCCGAGGGCCCAGCAAAGCATGATTGACTGGAAAGGGGTTTTCAAACCAATATTAACTGATTACACTGAATACTTTGCCACATTTAAAAACGTCTTAAATTATAAAAACATTACACAGTAAAAGCGCATTATATAAAACATGTAGAAACACTGATTTTTATATATTTCTTCTTTATGCTTCTCTACATTTTCTAAATGTTTTCTACATATTTTATTAGAGAAGAATGTAATTAAAAACAACAAAACCAGTCTTTCTCAATGAATCAGAACTCCTGGCAATAAATAGCCCTCCTTGGCCACTTTGACCAGTCTTCAACCAGGTGCAGATTGGCACTTAGCAGAGCACCCATGACTGTAGCACGAGCTCTCCCATGTGAGAGCCTGGCACTGGTTCTCCTTGGTGATCTCCAGGATGGGAACCAATACACTCACAGACCACAGAGGTAGCCTCTGAACTCATTTCCTGGGGTATAGGTTGTGTTTTACCTTCTTCAAGAACTGTCATCTCAATGAGGCTGAAAATTCAAACTGGGCTATCAAATCACCTGTGTCTACTTTCCAGATCGTCCTGCAACAGCTACTGGATGTTGGCAAACTCTTTAATTGCCCCTGATTTTACTTGCACCCATACAAAGGAGTAACAATTGTCTCCTTAAGAATTAATTGTGATATGTAAGGCACTTAGCACATTATGTGATATAGTAAGTGCTCAATAAATGTTAGCTTTCTATGTAAAGGAGTTATTCAGTCCTTAAACCATTCCTGAATAAGTACAGACCAAAATAAACCTAATTTCTTTGAGGTCACCTACATCCTCTGTGGTGTGAGAATGTAGCAAAGGCAGACCCCTGCCCCTTCTGGACATAGGGGAAAGAAGGAGAGATGGCCTAGAAGTGTGGTGAGGGGGACAGTTGTTCCGGGTTTAGCAGATGGTCCTGAAATAAGAAGTCATTGAACATAATATAATAATATCAAATGAATGTATCAAGGGGCTAACTGGGAGAGGAGAGAAGGATGCAGAAAATCCAACTGTACCCCACACTCTGTGGGGAAGATCACACTCACCTCAGCGCTGCCCACACAACATCGGCCTGCCCCAACTGTGCGCTTCCTCTGGCCACTCACTCATCATGGAGGTCCACCTGCTGCCTGAGTATTTCCGTTCATATGTGCATTTTCATTTTTAAGAAGAAACCCTTTCATACATTACTGTTCTACATGTGTGATTGGACTTAGTGCCACTACCATACTGGCCCCATTTTACAGAAGAGAAAAAAGAGACTGAGAACAGAACACTCATTAGGTCAAGGTCACACATATGGTGTGTGCCTGTACCAAATTCCAGGGCCCAGACGTGGCAGTTGGCATTCTCTCTTGCTCGAAGGTGAACACACACTCCTGGGAAAGCTATCAGTGCCTCTGGCACAGATTCAGAGTCCCAGAGTTGCCTCCAATGTCCACCAGCACACTCGTGGGATTTAGGTACTTGCTCTCAAGGGAAGTGAGGGCTAAGGAAAGTGTGGTGGAATGCAGTTATGAGGCAGACCCATCAGACAAATCCATCTGTGGCAGGGGTCCTAGATGCTATTGCGGTGCTGGGCTTTGCATATGAAGAAAAAGGTGGTTGGCTTCCCAGCCAGGTTCCTCCTTGCATGTGTCCACATGGCCTCTATCCTCACAGTGTACACAGCAAGTGGTCAGCAAGGGTTTGAAGGCTTGACTGGCTGGGGGAAATGAAGTGTGGTGTGGGAAATTTGCTACTTGGAGGAACAAAGGGCACAACTTACCGAAGAATATCGTTTCGCTGAACTTAAATCTACAAAGAGCTTGGTCCTTGTTCCTTGCATTATTAAAGCCTTTCCCAGAAATCATCAATTCATAGTTTTCTGCAAAGACAATTACAAAAGTCTGTGTGAGGTAGGGTTGATGCTGTCTTTCCTCTGTTCAATTATGGCAGGCACTCCAAAAGAGAATACCCTAAGGATTCCTTTTGGGAAGCAGTTCTGTCTGAACAAACATCTGTGCACTCTGTGGACCAGATTCTCACCTGGTGTCCCTGAGGGTCCACTATGAGGAGCCTGAGTTGGGCCTTGAGCACTCAGAGGTCTTCTCACCACAACCTGTGACCCATGGAGCACATAAAAGGCACACAGCCTTATCCCCTCACAGGGACAAACCCTACTATGAGTTTCCAATGCTGAAATACCAGGTTCCCCCTAAGAGGTTCAGGCAGTGCTCTCCACCAGGCCCTCTTTACATAAATGAGAAAGGAGTGAAGACAATGCAGCTGAAGTCTTCTCTGTCTCATGTCTGAGCTGAGTACCAGGCTTCGGTGCCCCTGGGACTCTCTGATACTTGGGTGTCTATTTCTCCTCCCTGTCATTCTATGTGCCTATAGGAGCCTGGAGACCAAAGGGCAAAGGGCGGGAGTCGGGTGAGTCAGGACAGAGCCCAGGATGCTGCACAAGAGTCTCCAGCATGGAAGGAGAATTCTTGTCTTAGTTGCGGTTCTGAAAGTCTGCAGATGGCCACTCTCTTCCTGAATTGTCCTGACCCTTCATGGACTTCACACACCCACCCTGGATTCACCAAGCACTTCCTTTAGGCAGTCGGTATGATAGAATGGAGACATTGGAATGCTAAGGTGCAGTTCCTGGCCCTAGCATTTCCCCAGAATGCTGGGCCCCTGAAGTAAATATCAGGGTATTCAGAGAGGGCGGCTAGTGGGTCAGGCTCCTGGGGAGTTAGCCAAGAGAACATATAGGACTTCCTGCTGCAAGCCCCATGTCACTGGCCTCCATTAGTGCCTCCTGGCTCAGCCTTGGCTAATTCCAATCCCAGATGCTTGATTTGTTCCAGGTCAACCCCTCAGCTATGTCAGTATAACCTTGCACCTGGCAACCCTGATTCCTCCTACATCAGGTCTTCTTTCAACACCCAGCTAATCAAGTCAAGTTTGCAAATTCTCTGTCCCCAAAAAATAGATTCTTGGCCTGGAAGGCTGACTCTTGCCTGCTGATACATTTTGTTATGCTTTCAAGTGTTTCTTAAAAATGGGAATCAGGTTTAAAAGTCTGTGCCTTTTCCTTAATAATCTAAGTGACAAGATTATTGGAAAATAGGACCACCTGGTAACAGTGGGTTCATATTTCTGCATGTCATCCATTGGTGGGCCAGGGGCCACTGTCCACCTCAGATGGAGGAGAACCCCATGGCCCAGAGCTTGCCTTCATTCTAAGAGTCCTCACACTGCAGTCAATCACCCTTGGCTTGGCTGACTCACTCCTCTTGCTCACCGTACTTGCCTGGCCCCTGACAGTACCTGATGGCAGTTACTGTGACCTAGGAAGAGCCCGAACCACATGGAACCATGGGGAGAACACTGAGGCTTTGAGAGAGTGGGAAAGGCCAGCCGATGGACATGTGCTAAGAAAAAAGCATGTGGCCCACTCAGGACAGGCTTGATGTGTCCAAGTGATATGTCTTTTCCCATGCACGGCAACCAATAGCGCAATGCTGCTTCCGAACCCAATTCTGCGAGGCTGCACATTCACTGCTCACATTTCATAAGGGCTCTGCCCACTGTTACATGTGGCTCTGTATTTGCCTGGAAGAACCAGCAGGTCATGTCTCCTGCACAGCCCTGTTGCTTGAGCAAGCCACCCTAAGCGGGGCTGCTGCCCATCAGTCTCATAGAAGTTCATTTGCAATTTATATTCCAGGATTACTTATTGCAAAGAAGTATTTCTTTGCAAGGCAGGACCCGCAATTAATAATCCATATTATAATTAGGTATAGTCAGAGGAAGAATTATTCGCTGCCTTAGTGTGAAGAGATCAGGCTTTAAATGTGGCAAAAAGAGCCAGCATGGCCATCTTGCAATAACAAAAAGCCAGAAGGAACCAGAAATGCACTAATCTGTGCCAGGCCAAAGCATGGAACTCCTGTGTTCACACAAAGTGTTATTCCCCCAGTAACTGAGCATCTAATATGCATCATTCTTTAATTTGCTCTCTTAAAGCACAAAACCCCTTGAGCTAGACAGTACTAGCCCAGTTTTACAGGGAGAGTAACTAGGGCTTCCAGAAGGCAAGTGGTTTCCCTGATCCCTGACGTGTATAGGACCAGGATCTGACCTCAAGGCCAGCCCCAGGACCCACTTACGCCACTTCTGCTCTAGTCTTAATTCTGATTTGCTATCATGTGGCTCCTCTGGGGACAAGGCCTCTCTAGTACTCAGAGACATGGTCTGTGGTCTTCAGCTCACAGGACTGTGAGTGTGGTGCCAGAATACTCTGGGAGAGACCTGAGCAGTCACAGATGAATGAAAGGCCCAGCCTGTCCTCCGTGTATGTGACAGGGGAGAGACAGCATCTGCTAAAGGCAGGCCGTCTGACAGCATAGAGCATAGTCTGGGCCTGCACTGTTCAGGAACCCTGCACACTGCCCCACTGCCCAGATCCCCGTCCTTCCTCTCTTGTGCTCCCTGTTGCCCCCCAGGTACTGCTCAGTTGTCCCTTCATCTTTGTAGCAGAGCCCTCTCTGTCCCTAGGTAACTGCAGCTACCAAAGAGGGTCCTGTTAATCTGCAGAGTGAGGTTTTCAGAATTTTGACAGAAGGAAATTTAAGTGAAAGAATTTTTGCTTTGTCCATACAGTTATTCCTTCTGTTCTCAGTGCCTGAAACTCAATACCTCCCATGGTAAAAATCACAGAAAGAAATTGGAGCCAGAAGAAAGACAACAGAGACAGTAATGAAATAAATTTGGTCCATCCATATAATGGAATACCGTGGAGAAGGTTGAGAAATATTATGTATGGCATGATTGCATGAATGTAAAAATAACCTTGTAAAGTATTTTGAGATGGGTATGTATGTATTTACAATCAACTATTTATGGTAGTTTTCTTTGAAGAGAGCAGGATGGAATAAAGAGGGATCTTTATCATAGTGGAGGGTAAGCAGGTACTCACGCTTTTTGCAGGAGTATACCTGTGCTGCGCAGCGGCTTCTGCCTATACCCTTCAGGGTCCTCCTGTATCACATGGCCTAATCTGTCTACTCCACACAGAGGATCTCCTGACGCTGGACCCGCCAGAGGATCTCAGAAGAAAGTCCACCTTTGTACTGTGACCAATGATGGGCCACCAATGACTTTTCCCATCAGTTGGGCTTTTTGTGGACACCTACTCAGGTTCAGTAACATATGAGAAAAGGAATGACAAAGTACCACCTGCAAAGTGCTTCGTGGAGGTGACAAATCCAGAACATACCCAGCAAACACACAAGAATGATGATTCTCCAAACCACTGTGCTGAGTATACCAGGCAGACACAGCTTTCACATCACATGCATCTGTTGAAAAGATGTTTTAAAGTGCCAACTAATCCATGAAGGAAAAATTCAAATAGCTAAGATATGGAAGCAACCTAAATGCCCATCAACAGATGATGGATAAAGAAGTTATGGTTCATATATACAATGGAATATTACTCAGCCACTAAAAACTATGAAATCCTACCATTTGCAATGACAGGAATAGACCTAGAGGTTATTATGCTGAGTGAAATAAGTCAGATAGAGAAAGATAAATTCCATATGATTTCACTTATATGTGGTATCTAAGGAACAAGAAGAACTAACTAATCAAAAACAGACTCACAAATATAGAGGACAATCTGGTGACAGCCAGAGGGGAGGGGAGTTAGAGAGCTGGGAGAATGGGGTGAAAGGTTAAAGAATAACAAATTAGTAGTTGATAAATGGTCATGGAGATGGGGAGCACGGCGTAGGGCATGCAGTTAGCATTATGTATTGGCTAGGCGGAGAGCCTGAGCAGAGGAAGAGAAATTAGGGGGATAGTTTTATAAACTATGTCACTGTCTAACCAATGTAGTATATACTTGAAACTAATAACATAAAATTACAAAAATAAAAGGAAAGGAGAAAAAGAATAGATGCCCCAGAGGGTGGGGCAGGAAGGCATGAGAAGGAGACTGAAGGGACTTTCTGGGGGCAATGGTAATGTTTTGTGTCTTCATGGGGTTTGGGATACAGAGCTATTTTTTGTCTTTGTCAAAACTCACCTGATATTGCACTTAAGTTTGCTGCATTTAAAAATGAAACTCAGTCAAAATTAGTCACAATTAAAGATATACACCAGGAAGGGTTAGGGAGTGAGTTAGCCCGATGACTGTAATTTACCTTGAAATTTATCAAAGAATAAAATGGAATGAAGACTAGAGAGAAATATGGATAGAGGAACGATAAAATATGGTCTGATATTAATTTACAATAAAGAAAGATTGCTGGCAGTTCATTGTAAAATGATTTCCACTTTGCTGTAGGTTTGATAATTTTCATAATTAAAATTTGGAATGAATACAAAGAACTGAATGATTGAAAAAAAAACTTGCAGAAGCCATGGTACAAACTTGTGACGAATGACTAATGACAAGGACAGACTAAAGACTGCAGGAACCAGTGGTGACATTCTACCAGGAAAGTCTTGGTGGGTAAGGTGCCCTGTGAGCAAAGAATAGGTGGGCTGGACCTGTTCAGCTGAGAAAGGCCTTGTGGAACATCTAGCCCCTCACTGCCACCTCCAGTCTCTGTAGCAGGAGGGGTCTAGGGCAGAGGGTACACCTTGGAGGGCCAGGTTGTCTTGCTAAGAGGAGTCTCAGACTCCATGGCCAGGCTGAGTTAGGAAAGTGGCCTTCTCAGCACCAGGACCCCGAGTGGAGAATCTGTTGGAGCACAGATCTAGAGGCAGCGAGGCCAGCAGAGGCCTCTGCTCACCCCAGAGCAAGCCCTGAGAGGCTGAAGAGGCCTCACGCTCTCCCCATGCCATTGTCCTCAGGCATCACACCACCCCCTCACTGATTTTATTCAGAGTGACAGCCTGATGAACGGACTCTTTTCATTTAATTTGGGGTCCAGGTTCCTGCATTGTCTTTTTCCTTTAAGTGACTGTCCTGCTGGGTGGCAGTTTTCCACAGATGGCAACAGTTTAAAAGGTCAGAGTAGGGACTGCTGGGTCATACTGGCACAGGGTAGACAGCAGGCTCCTGTCACCTCAGCTAGGCTGTCATGGGGGAAGTATGACCACTTGGCATCCTCACCTGTAGTTTCACATGCTGCTCAGACACCATGGCCTGTGTGTGTCCAGGGGACATGATCAGAGAAATGAAGATGTTAGGCCCACTGCACAGCTTGGTGCTTTAAGCCAGGAGAAGCAGATAAAGACTCTACTTGTTGTGGGGTCTCTAGCTCACCTCCACGCCTGCCACTCCAGGTCCCAGGTTCATAAGACTGGAGGAGTCAGGCAACTGCCACCAACAGCTGGCTCAGCTGGAGAGGCTCTCATCCGGCAAGTTCTTTAATTTCTCCTCTCCCAGCCTGGGCTCAGCATGTGGGGTGGGGAGAGTCAGTGATCAATGATAGAGATTTTAGTACTGGCCACTGTTGGTTAGAGTCTATCTGTTTCTAGATTCTGTGCCAATTCCTGCAAAATCCATTGGCCTTTCCACTCACAACAGACCTGGTGGTGGACATTGTTATTTCTACTTCTTGATGCAAAAGTGGAAGTCATAGATGCCACATTTGCTCCAGGTTGTTTGCCCATGGCTAAGAGCTCAGATACACACACGATTTTGTCTGAACCCATGGCCTATTACTCTATAGCCTTACAGAAAGAGCCCAGAGGCCAGAGCCAGCTGCCTGGGTCTGGATCCAGCTGGATCTAGCTGTGCGCTGTTACCATTGGACAATTGTGCTTATCCATCCACCTCAGTGGCTCAAATCCTAATGATGTGAACTCTCGAGTCTGAACATCCCAAGCTCATTACAGAGGGAGGGCTCCTATCTGGGAGGTAATTCCTCAAAGTCCCTCAGCACACTAATGCAGGCACCCTCACAGGGGAGAGAGCATCCTTGTCAAGTTCCAGATCTCAGTGGGAGCACTCCCCATTTAACCACTGGGTGTGGTGTTTGCAGTGAGTATTAGTGTGCACGGATGCCTTTTGTATGACTTGGTTCCTAGTATGACCTTGGACGTTGAACTGCGTCCAAATCTTTCCCTTCATCCATCGAGATAATCATGTTTTTGTTCTCCATTTTGCCGGTATGGTAAATTGCACTGATATTTCAAATATTGTATGAGACTAGTATTTTTGTAGTGACCCGTATTTAATCATGATGTATTATCCTTTATATATGTTGTTAGATTTTCTTTGGTAGTGTTTTGTAGAATGTTTTAAATATATATTTTCTTATTTTTAATTTCATCTTTTACTTTTGTGATTTCAGAAAGTAATTGCATGAATTTATATAGTAATCGTTTCACAATATATGCATGTCAAGTCATTCTGTGAGACATCTTAACTTATACAGAGCTGTATGTCAATTATATCTCAATATAACTGGAAAAAAATGTAATTGCACACACCCACACCACAACCCCTGGCAACCCATGGCACAGATATGCACTTAAATATATACACAATGCACATTGTCATACAAACACCCCATGTATAAACGCACAACTTCCATAATCACACCATATGTACTCAGACCATTCATACCACACTTAACATCACACATATAACACACTCACATGCACCACACACACTGAAACCATATGCTCACAGCACACCCACCAGCACACGACATAGACTTACAACAGATGCAAACATATACTCCTGTGTTTACAACAGCAACTTTATGTCTTACCTTTTAAACAGGTCTTGGTAGTCTCCATACTTGTAACCTCAATACAGGCCTTGTTTGTGACCTGCAATAGAGAAAAGGGTGGCAGGGTTAGAAGGAGAGTACAGTACATGGTGTGAAGCCTCTCCATTCCCCTTCTAACATTTAGTACCCACTCACTGAATCAACGATGTTTTTTAAAGACTTGAATCCAGATTTTACTCCAAATGCATGTTCCTTGGTGTCTGCAATTGCCAGTAGCTGCAAGAGAGAAGTGTTGTCATAAGCTATAGCCAGGGGTTGGGAACACAGCAGGTCCCCATCCCAGGAGACAATCACTGGCTTCAGGCTATTTTACACTCCAACAGCCAGACCCTGGTGTGGGCCAGCAGCCCATCAGCATTAGGGAGTGGCAAACCCTTCCACCCACTCCTCTGGTGTGCAGGTTGTACACAACACTTGTTATTCATTTCTGCAATGGCTCTGTGTTGTCCAAACACTTGGGCTGGGTTAGAAGACTATCTTCTAGGGGACCCTGGGAAAGCTGCCTTTGAAAATAATCCCCAAATTGGCTCAAGTATGGTTCTGGTTACCTGTTTGGAATTACCTGTTCTTCCTTATAGCCTTCTACACCCACACCGATAATAATAGCTCCCATTTTCCGAGCCTTCTCAATCTATAGAAAGAAAGTGTTGCATATAAATCACCAAATACAAGAGCAAAATGCTAGTAACGATGAACTAGACTCACTTGATCCATTGTCTCTTGAAATGGCCCTGCTGTCAGTGTTCCATCGGTCAGAGCGATAATCGTGGAGGGAACCTTGTTTCCTGTAGAAAAATCAGGTATCTTCTTGGTTAATAAAGCACCTGGAGTGAACTGCCATAGGCTACCAGGGCCATAGCACTGCTTCCTACACCTCCTCTTCTGGTGGAGAGGCTGCCCGGACCCACACACCCACTATCCATAGCCAACTCTGGAGGGAGAAGGGGCCTTAGCCTAGAACCTAGTTTACAGATGGGAAGACTGAGTTCAGCTCAGGGTTCTTCCTACTGCACTCTCACTATTACCAGATGGTGCAACTTTTGCTCTGAAAAGCAACTTCAGCTATTTCTCTGGACAAGTGTAACTCTTTCAGATGAGCAAATGGAGGAACAACCAGACCTCACTGTGCAAGTGTGTCTCAGGCTGAGTGGAAGACTGAGCTCCTGCTCCAGACAGTGCCTGCTGGCATCTATGGTCCCAGAATTTCAGAACTCAAGGTCAGAGACACGGGGCAGAAAATTGCATGTCTAGCTCATCACTGTTCCCCACCAGTGCCACACATCTTTCCTGACCAGAGCTGCGACCCCATAGATAAAGATGGTTCTGGGCTAAGCTAGCCTTTTCCACTCTTGGAGACACAGTCACAGGATGAGATCAACCAAAAGGAAGAAGCTGAACGGAGCAGGAATCAGAGCCAGACTGTGCAGGAGACGAAAGTGTGGTCAGTAAGGGGAAATCTAGCTCTTCTTTTCCCATAAAATGAATCCTATATGCCTTAGGTCCCCTGGCTTTTCTCTTTTCTTTTTTATGCAGTTCAACTATAGGTCATATTTAATAAGAACCAAGCATGCATCCACATGTCCCATACAGCTCTGAGAAACATCACTGGGGTGATTTTTAACCTCACTGCATAGAAGAAGAACCTGAAGCACAGAGAATGAATAACTTGCTCCAATGTCATCACTAAGAAGTGGCCATGGTGAGTCTACACCCTGACCTTGCTGAGGCCCTGCTTGCCTCTGACTCCTGACCCATCCATAATGAGGTCACCAGGCAGCTTACCGCCAGAGTTTGCTTGTTCAATCTGCTCATTTGCCTACAACAAAATGAAGACATGTTGAAGAAGGGCAGTATGATGACCACAAAGTACTCTAAAAACTTGAAAAAGCAGAGTAAATACTCAGAGCTCTAGCAGTCTGTACCTTTTTAAATCCTTCCTGCATGTGTGTGGCTCCTGAAGGCACTACATTCCGAAGTTTGATAAGACCTTCTTCTATTTTTTTTCTTTAAAAAAATGAAAAAAAGATTGTGGTAGAATGAGGAGTTGATCATTAAAAACAGCCTCGAACTCTCCTGACACCATTCTGCACCGTGCAGACCTGCCTGGGCAATGTAGGACACAGTAAAGTAGCCTTGTCATGGCTATTCTGCCCTACATCTTTGAAATTCATAGGTCTTGTTCAGGCCTTCTCTGTCCCCCATCTGGTGAGGAATTGGATAGGGCTTGGGAATATTGCTTTGCTGGTCCCAAAGGTACAGCCTGGTTTTCTGTGCCTTAATTCCTGTCTCAGCACATAAACATCAGAGGATCTCACTAAGGGCCACCTTGACTGTCCTTAGTCAGAGTGGAAAGCATCCTTGGATGTAAAGTGTGATAACCACACTTAAAATGTGACTGGCAAATGTGAAGCTCCTAAGGGGCCTTTCATGTGGGGATGCTCTCCTCCAACAGGTAAGGATAAGTTTGGAAAGCTCATCTTACTAATCTCCTGCCCTGTCACCTCCTCCCCTGCTACAGACCCTAGGGATGACTCAGTACCCCCAAGCCACTTCTCCTTCTGAAATGGTGCTACAGGAAGTAGCCAAGCTGCTTAATTAGAGTACTAAGGTTCCTGGCCATCACATGCTCCTGAAGAACAAGACCAAAAGCTGGGGAAGTGACCCTGAGGGCTGCCCATGGAAGCAGAAGATCAGTCAGCCACGGGCTGCCTCGGGTATGTGGCCTGTCAGCCACTGTTAAAGCAGAGAGCAGGGGCTGAGCTGGGACACTCAGGGCGGGGAGGACGGGTGGGAGCTTGAGTTTAGGCTGATGCAATGTGATGGGGCTGAGCTGGCACAGCAAGGTGAAGTTGAGCCTGGACTCTGAAAGCTGGCTTCTTGCCATGAGTGGAAGAGTTGCTGTCCTGGGGTGAGATCTGAGAGCCCCAGGTCCAGCACTGCCTGGAGGTAAGGAGGACTGAGACTCATGGCCGGTGGAGGCGAAGCCAGGCCCTGCCCAGCCCAGCCCAGCCCAGCCCAGCCCAGCACAACCTCTGCTCCAGGCACCACACTTCAGAAGATTTTTGTTTTGTCATCAGCATCTCAAAATATGCTGGAACTGTCAGCTCTCCCCAGCTCTCCAGAACCCAGCTCTCTAGGCTTTGCTCTTTTTTGTGGCTCTCCATGGTGCTGTCAGTCCAGTCCTACTTCCAGTTCTGCTCCTGAGAGAGACACCAGCCTCCTGGTGCCCTCAGCAAGCCCTCTGACTCTTAAAATGTCACCCCCTCGCACACACAATTTCAGTTTTCCATTTCCCTGAGCCCTGCATCTACTCCTGACACCCTTCCTCATGAACGATGGCCCCACTTTCACCCCCAGGGAAGACCTGGGAGGCTGTCCAGAAGTCTCCCCACGGCTTGTCCTGCTTGGGCCCTTAGGTCCCTGCCTCAGAGGAGGCAGTTGTCTTCCTGTCGCCCAGAGGTCAACTTCCACCAGAGGCTCACATTCAGTGCCTTCTGCCTCTCTCTCTGTCAACTTCCAGTTTCCTCCCAATGAACCTGCTTTCATCCACCTCAAACCCACTCAGGTCTCTCGCTCTCTCTCTCTAAAAAAATACAAACCACAAGCACATACAAAACCACATTTTTCTCTTGTTGAGAGAGCCGCCAGTTCCCTCCCCGCTTCTCCTCGAAGCCAGACATTGAGGTGCTATCTCCATGCACTGGCACCACCACATCCCCTCCCCTGCTGCCTGGCTGTTTCCGCTTCACTTGGCTGTTCCCGATTCTCTCCAAAGTCCTGAACGGCAACTTTTCCCCACAAATCCTAGGACCCTTCTGTCCTAAGTTTCCTTAACTTCTCTTTGGTGCTTTACCCACTCTGAATTGGGTTCAGATTTTTGTGTCCACCAGAATCTTAACCTCCCAGCTACTCAGAATCTCCATGACTTCTCACCATCAGGCCTTTGTGCACACCACCGGGCCCTTCTATGGCCCTCCTAAGATGCACGTATGTCATGCCTTCCTCAAACACCCCTCCCAGCCCTGTGTTGAGGATCCCACTCACGAGGATCCCTGTCATAGTTACACCAAGGGACCTAGCTTCCCTCCACTGAAGCCTGTCCCTTCAATGCCACTCACTCACTTCTTCTACTCTGGGTCTGTCTCTGTTATCCCCAAAGCCCACAGGCCCAGAGCAGAGAGTGACACAGCATGGCAGGTGCAGAACATAGGCCAGTATTTACAAAGGATCCATACATCTGCTCTACTAGATCCAGAGTCCTCACAGCCAGCCTGTTCTAAGAAAAAGGAAGAGCACCGAGGAAAGGACTCAGGTCGAGGGCAGGGCTTAGAGGGGGCAGGGATGGTCTAGAAGCACCGGGGTCAGCCAGTGCCAGTGCAGCCAGGAGTCAGAGGGGGCCAGAGAGCCAGGGCTGGAAAGTGAGGGGGGTTGGCACTGGGGGGAGCCTAGGCCAGCTCAGCCTGCACACCAGTGGGTTCTCCACTGAGGTCTCAGGGAACCCCTCACTCCTTGGCTCTCCCTATAGCCTGCCCACTGGGCTTTCCTTGGGGGATCAAAACAGCACTTACTTGTCTGAGGTGAGCTTCATGAGGGTTTGGCCATATGTGGAGAAAGTGATGAAGGACATCCGCAGTTTCGGGCTGGGGAGGAAGCACTCCTCGTGAGAAGCCATAAACACAGGCTCAGAATAACACCAAAGAGCAGCCACAGAGGGAAAGTCTTGCATGACAACTTTCCTGCTCCTCACTCCAACTCTTCTTTTTTGGGGACCATTTCCCAAACACTAGAAGTTCCTATTACTTTAGTGAAGGATTCTGAGGTCTGAGGAGATGATGGTCCTTTTATGAAGAGAGAGCCAGGATGGCATTCTGCTCTATCCCTATACTCCCAACACCCCTAAAGTCTCCCACCCTCACATGTGTGTGCATGCACACACACTCACACACACAGGCATGGGCCCACGCACAGTGTACACTTAAGGAGAAAGACACCCAGGCATCCTGCATGAGGGTCTCTCAAGTGGTCTTTTCTACTGTAAAATTCTTTTGACTTTCACTGCCCTTGCCTTCTTTCCTGTCTTGCCTGCCTCATCTCATCTTAAATTAATCTCATTCTTGGCAACCATTTATATACATCTGTCACTTTTTTTCTCCCTAGTTGCTGTCTTCATTATCTGCTGACTTTCATCATCCCTTATCTAAATGGCTACCATGAATCTCTAGCTCTGCTTGCTACTGCTCCTAGCTCTCGTTCCATTTTATCAACAATTATCAGACTTTTCTTCTTGCATTACAGCTTTGAACACTTTATACCCCTGCTCAAGAATCATCCATAGTTCTCTGCTGCTCGCAGCAAAAAATCTAAAACCCTCAGTCTGGCATTATGAGCCTCTATGGCCTTTGTCCCAAGATGTCTGTTCTAAACTCATCTCCCAGGCTTCCTTTGGGTTAACTCCACTCTCTAGCCATACAGACCACTCATGCCACAAGAAGTCTCCCTGATTGTTCCTATTATCTAGTTTTACCTTTACAACTCGGTTCGAATTTCCATATCTTCTATGAAGTCATCCTTGCCTCGTTTTCCTAGAAATTTTTGTTTTTTTTCCTTTAAGTTGCCTTATAAGTCCTTTGCCCCCAGCACCATTTAACCAAGTGTTTAGTTACTGTGTTACTTTTTTGCCTGTTTTCTAAATTATGAGGTCCTCTATGCCATACTGTGTTGCATGTACTATGGCCCAACTCCTAATCAGGAGCCAAACAAAGCTGCTGAGACTCAATGGGAACCAGTACGATCTGTTCTTCCTTCCTGCTTCAGAATACTGACCTGATAGATTCCCATGCCCACTGAGTCTAAACAGCTGTGTACTCTGCCTGGCAGAGGAAAACATCCCCCAACATGAAGAAGCCATACTTTTCAAGCTTCTTTACCACCTCTTCCACAAGGTTGTAGATGTCCATCCAGTTGTTGTTCACACTGCCCGACCTGAAAATGAAGACATATCAGAGGGATGAAGTGCATCTATCCTGTGGGCATTGTTTCTTTCTTTACTGCCTTCCATCAGGCCCTTTATCAAGCTCCTCCCTATTCCTTGTAGCTAAAGCCTGCCATACACCTTCAGCAACTTCAGTGGGTCACCGTTGTGGTGACTGACATCAGTGAGTGTAGTGGGAAGGTTGGCCAACCAGACCCGTGTGCTTGGGATTGAGGGGCTTCCAGGGATGAGGGACTTTTGTTGGTAAACCAACATGATTAGTCACACTAAGTGGGCCTGTTAGATAAGAAACGAGGTAAGATGCATTGGTTGGAAAAGCCTCTAGTGATTCTGATATGTTGGAATTCTTGGTCCTCCACTTCCTTTTGGAAATAAACATTCCTGGCTCTCTACTCCTCTCCTACACCTCAAGTGGAAAAGAGCATACCACCATGGAACACCAATCTACAAAAGTAGGCAGAAACAAAGGAAAAAAGAAACAATGAAAATACAAAACCATCAGAGAGCAATCTATAAGATGACAGTAGCAAATCCACACATATCAATTATCACTCTAAAAATAGATTAATTTCACCTATCAAAATGCACAGAGTGACTAGACAGATACACACACACACACACACACAGACTCAACTATATGTTGCCTACAAGAGACTCATTCGGTTTTAAAGACACATGTAGCTTCCAAAGGAAGGGATGGAAGAAGATATTCCATGCAACAAAAGATATTCCATGTGAACCAAAAGATATAGGATAAGAATACTTAGATCAGACAAAATAAAATTTAAGTAAAAATGTAATGAGTCAAAGAAGATCATTATGGAATCATAAAGGGGTCAATACATTAAGAAGATACAATTGTAAATATATATTCACCCAACCCTTGAGCACCTAAATATATTAAGCAAATACTAACAAAATATAAAGGGAGTAAAGGAAATAATAGTAAGCAAATTTAATATCCCATTTTTAACAATGATTTTGTTGTCCAGATAGAACATCAACAAAGAAAGCTTGGAATTTAACCATACTATGACCAAATTGACTTAATAGATTTATTTGAACATTTTATCCAACTGCAGCAGAATGTACATTCTGCACAAGTCCACACAGATTACTTCCAGGATAGATCATATGGTAGGACACAAAACAAGTCTTAGCAAGTTTAAGAAGATTGAAATCATATCAGCTATCTTTTCCAACTACAATGGTATGAAACTAAAAATCAATAAGAGGAAATCTGGAAATCAATTATATGTGGAAATTAACACACTTTTGAACAACCAATGGGTTAAGGAAGAATAAATAGGAAACAAAAACATCTTAAAACTAGTAAAAATGGAACCATAATGTACCCAAACCTATAGGATCCTGAAAAAGCAGTTCTGAGTGAAAAATTTATAGTGACAAATGCATATATTGAGAAATTAGAAAAATGTCAAATAAAACACCTAATTTTACACCTCAAGGAATTAAAAATAATTTCTAAATAAGCCCAAAGTTAGCAGAAGGAGAAATAATAAAGTTTAGAATGTAAATAAATGAAATAGAGAACAGAAAAATTGAAAGGACCAACAGAACCAAAAGCTGTTTTTTTTTTCAAAAAGAGAAATTGAGAAATACTAACTAAGAATAAAAGAGGAATCAAATAAAATTAGAAATGAAAGAGGAAATATTACAGCTGATGCTACAGAAATATATAGGATCATAAGAAACTATCCTGAAAAATTATATGCCAATGAATTAGACAGTTGAGAAGAGATTGATAAATTCCTAGGAACACACAACATAGCAAGACTGAGTCAGAAAGAAATAGAAACTCTGAATAGACCAATCTCTCTGTAGAGAGATTGAATCAGTAATCAAAAACTTCTCCATGCAGAAAACTCTAGACTAGAAGGCTTCACTGGTGAATACACCAAATATTGAAAGAATAATTGAAGCCAACCCTTCTCAATCTCTTATAATAAATTGAAAAAGAGGGAATACTTACATATGCATTCTAGGAGATGGCATTACCTGATACCAAAACCAGATAAGGACACTTCAAGAAAAGAAAACTATAAACCAATCTCTGATGAATATATATACAAAAAGGCTCAACAAATCATTAGAAAATTAAATTCAAAATAACATTAAAATAGATTATATACTATGACCAAGTGAGATTTATCCTTGGCATACAAGACTATTTCAACATATGCCAATTAATAATTAGGATACAGTACATTAATATAAAGAAAGAAAAATAACACGATAATCTCAATAGATGCAGAAAAAGCATTTGACGAGATAAAATAATAACCTTTCATGATAAAACCCCCAAACAGATTAGATAAAGAAGCAACATGCCACAATATAATTAAGGCCATATATAACAAAACTTTTATACTCAATAGTGAAAAATTGAAAGCTTTTTCTTTAAGATCAAGCTCAGACAAGATATCCACTCTCACCACTCTTATTTAACACAGGAAGTCCTAGCTAAAGCAATTAGCGAAGACAAAGAAATAAAGTCATCTAAATCAGAAAGAAAGAAATAAACCTGTCATTATTTCAGATGATATAATTTGTATATAGAAAATCCCAAAAACGCAACCAAAAACATATTGGAACTAATCAATGAATTCAGTAAAGATGCAACATATAAAATCAATATATAGAAATCAATTGCTTTCTATGCACAAAGAATGAAACATCTGAAAGAAAAGTAAAGAAAACTATCACATTCACAGTAGCATATAAAACAATAAAATACTTAGGAATAAATTTAACAAAGGAAGTAAAAGATCCGTAAAATGAAAATTAAAATAAAAAAACAAATTTAAAGACATTCCATGTCCATGGATTGGAGAATTAATATTGTTTAAATGTCTTTATCACTGAAAGCCATCTATAGATGCAATACAAACTCTATCAAAATTCCAACAGCATTTACAGATAGAGGAAAAAGAATCCTAAAATTTGTATGTAACCACAAAATACTCAAAAATAACTAAAGAAATTCCGAGAAAGATGAAGGCAGGAGGTATCACATTTCCTGATTTCAAAGTATAATACAAAGCTATAGTAATTAAAATGGTATGACACTGCCAAAAAAATAAGCCAACGGAACAGAATAGAGAGCTCAGAATTAAATCCCCACATATATGTTCAACTAATATTTGACAAAGCTGTCAAGAACAACCAATGGGGGAAAGATAATCTCTTCAACAAATAGTGTTGGGAAGGTAGATAAATACATGCAGAAAAATAAAAATGGATCCTATTTTACACCACTCACTAAAATTAATTTCAAATGTATCAAAGACTTAAACATAAGATCTGATATCATATAATTCCTAGAAGAAAATGTAGGAAAGAAGCTACTTAAAATTGGTTTTAGTAATAATTTTTTGGATGCAATATAAAAGGTACCCAGAACAAAAGCAAAAATCAACAAGTACTCCTACATCAAAGTTAAAAGCTTCTGCACAGTAAAAGCAACAATCAACAAAATGAAAAAGCAACCTAGAATGGGAGAAAATATTTGCAAACCATATATTAGATAAGGGGTTAATTTTCAAAATGTAAAAAGAACTCATACAACTCGATATAAAAACAAAACAAAACAATCTGACAAAAAATGGGCAGAGAAGTGATATAGAAACATTTTCAAAGAAGTCATCCAAATGTCAAACAGGTATCTAAAAAGATGCATAGTGTCACTAATTATCAGAAAAATGCAAATCAAAACCACAATGATGTATCACTTTATACCTGTTAGAATGGCTATCATTAAGATGACAAGAGATAACACATGTTGGTGAAGATGTGGAGAAAAGAACTTTTATACACTGTTAACAGGAATATAAATTGGTTTAGCCACTATGGAAAACAATATGGAGGTTCCTGAGAAAATATAAAATGATCCACCATATGACCAGCAATCTCACTTCTGTATATATATCTAAAGCAAATAAAAACAAGATCTTGATGATATATATACACTCTCATGTTTATTACAGCACTATTCACGATAGTCAAGATATGGAAACAACCTAAATTTCCACCAACAGATGAATGGATAAAGATGTGGTATATATATATGATGAAATATATTTCAGCCATTTATGACAACATTAATGAATCTTTGGGACATTTTGCTAGGTGAGATAAGTCAGACAGAGAAAGACAAATACTGTATGATATCTAGAAAAGCTAAAATTGTAAAAACAGAGAGCGAATGGTGGTTACCAGAGGATGGGAGTGGGTGGGTAAACAAGAGAGATATTGTTTAAGGGTAAAAACTGGCAAGTAGTAGACAAATAAATCCTGGAGATCTAATGTACATTTTAGTGAATATAGACAATAATATTGTATTATAATCATCAAATTTACTAAGAGACTAATCTTAATTACCTCCACGACAAAAAATAACAATTATGTGATGTGATAAGGATGCTATCTACAGTTACAACTGAAATCATATTATAAGATATAAATGTATCAGATTAATATGTTGTACACCTTACACTTACATGATGTTGTAAATCAAACATTTCAATAAAAATATTTTTTTTAAAAAAGGAGGAATAAATACAATCAGGAAAATGACATATGAACAAAATGAGAATATTAAATTATAACCATTAACATCCTTGTAAGCACGAAGAAAATATCTATAATAGTATATACATAAAGGAAGTGAAATGGGAATCAAAATTTTGTCACTACAAAAAATCAACTAAACACATAAGAAGGCAGAAATAGAGAAAATGAGAAATAAAATCTAGAAGACCTACAGAAAACAAATAGCAAAATGTCAGAAGTAAGAACTTACCTATAATAATTACTTTAAAAGTACATGAATTAAACTCTCCAATCAAAAGGTTTATATTGCATAATGGCTTTAAAAAATCCAATCATGTAATATCTAAAGAGACTCACTTTAGATGTTAAGACATGGGTATATTGTTAGTGAAAGGATGAAAAATGATATTCTAAGCAAATAAAAACCTAAAAAGAGCTGGCATGACTATACTATAATTAACAAAGTAGACTCTACACACAAATAAACTGTTACAAAAGGCAAAGAAGGACATTGTATAATCATAAAAGCATCATTTCACTAAGAAGTTAAAACAATTATAAACAGATATGCACCAAATATCAGAGCAGCAAAATTTAGGAAGCAAATATTGACAGAACTAAAGGAAGAAATAGACACTTCTATTGGAGACTTCAATACTCACTTTTAGTAATGAATAGAACTACCAGAGAGAATATAAGAAAATAGAGAAATAAGAGAATAGAAGATGTAAACATCATCATAAGCCAATTGTACCTAACAGAAATGTACAGAATATCCTACCCAACAATAGCAGAATATATATTTTTGTCAAGTGCATATGAAATATTCTCTAGGATAGTTCAAATATAAGGCTCCAAGATATTTCTTAACAAATTTAAAATGATGGAAATCATCCAAACACTGGAAATCACTTCCAATCTTAATGTAATAAAGCAAGAAATCAATAGCAAAAGCAAATTTGGAAATTTACCAATATGTGGAAATTAAACAATATCCATTTAATCAACCAATGCATCAAAGAGGAAATAACAACAATAATTAGAAATGCCAGGAGACAAATGGAAATGAAAACACAACATACCAAAACATATGGAATACAGCAAAAGTAGAATCAAGAAGGAAATTTACAGCTGTAAACAAGTGCATTAAAAAAGAGAAAGATCTCAAATTAATAAATTAACTTTACAGCTTATGAATCTATGAAAAGAAAAGACTAACCCAATCAGAAGAAAGAAAATAATAATGATTATAGCAGATATAAATAAAATATAGAATAGGAAAAATAGAGAAATACCACTGAATTAAAAAATTGGTACTTTGAAAGATCAACAAAATTGATAATTCTTTATATTGGTTGACAAAAGAGGAAAGACTCAAATTACTGAAATTAGAAAAAGAAAGTAGGACACTACTACTGATTTTATAGAAATGAAAGGATTATGAGAGAATACTATGAAAATTTGTATGCCAAGAAATTGATAACCTAGATGAAATGGGCAAATTCTTAGAAACACACAACCTACTGAAACTGAATCATGAAGAAACAGAAAATCTGAAGAGACCTACAACTAGTAAGGATATTGAGTTAGTATCACAAAACTTCCAGCAGATAAAAGCCTGGGACCAGATGACTTCAAAGGTTAAATTTATCATTTAAAGAAAAGTAAACACCAATCCTTCTCAAACTCTTCCGAAATATTGAAAAAAAAGAAGGAACACTTCCAAATTCATTCTATGAGCCCTGCATTATTCTGATAGCAAAGCCAGACAAACACTACAAGAAAATGAACGTACAGACCAATATCCCATATGAATATGGATGCAAAAATCCTCAACAAAAAATCTAGCAAACTGAATGCAGCAGCATACCAAAAAGTGTCTACTGTGATCAAGTAGGATTTATTTCTACAATGTAAAGATGGTTCCACATTCAAAAATAAAAATACAATTAATAGGCTGGAATAGAATTAATAGATTTAAGAAACCATACTATGATTGTTGTTAATTGCTTTAGAAAAAGCATTTGATAAATTTCAATGCCTACTTCATAAAAACACTCAACAAAGTCAACTTAGAATAGGGAAAAGTTCAATGATAATAATGATAAAGTCCACATATGAAAAACCCACAGCTAACATAACATATCAGTGGTGAAAAACTAAAAAGCTTTTCCCCTAAGATGAAGGATAATACAAGGATGCTCACTTACATCACTTTTATTCAACATGTATTGGAAGTTCTAGCCAGTGCAACTAGGCAAGAAAATGAAATAAAGTCATCTAAATTGATAAGGCAGATGTAAAATTATCTCTGTTCTTGGATGATATGATCTTGCATGTAAAAACCTCCAAATATTTTATAAAATAACTATTAAAGAAATTCAGCAAAGTTGAAGGATACAAAATTGACATATAAAAATCAGTTGCATTTCTATGTATTAAAATGAACATTCCAAAAAGAATTAAGAAAACAATGCTATTATAATATCATAAAACAAAATATTGTGACTAAATTTTACCCATAATGCAAAAGACTGATACACTGAAAAACTACAATACATTGCTGAGATAAATTTAAAAAGGCATAAATCATTGAAAAGACATCCCGATGTATTCATGGATCAGAAGAACTACAGTTGTTAAACTGGCAATACTAGCCAAGGCTATCTAGAGATTCAATGCAATCTCTATCAGTCTCAACAGCATTATTTTTGCAGAAATTGATCAATCTACCCTAAAATTCATATGGAATTTCAAGGGATTTCAAATAGCTAAAAAATGTTGAGTAAAAACAAAGTTGGCAGACTCAAATTTACTGATTTCAAAATTTATTGCAAAGTTACTGTGGGTTCCAAGTCTGGCTGTGATTCAGGCTTGCGGCTAGGAATAGAATCCTAGATTTCTAACGTTACATTAGTGTAGTATGGCGCCTGTACCTGGCTCATGTAAACAAGATTCAGCTTATTGTATCACACATGTGTGGCAGAATGCCACTATTATACTCTGATATAGGTGGAGCCTTGTGGTCCCCAAAAGCAGAAGCAAGTTCCCTGCAATAGAAGTGTGCTCCCTGCAATAAAGTTGGTGCCTGCCATTTCATTCTCATGTCAGCCCCTCCTGCATTCTTCCAACTGGGGGTCTCACCACCGAAATCCTCCCTTCTCCATCTGCTTGGCGCTGACAGCTACAATAATAAACCAAGAGTGGTACTGGCGTAAGGACAGACATAGGCTAGTAAAATTATATGAGGATCCCAGAATCAACCCTAGCATATATGTTCAATTAATTTTCAGTGAGGGTACCAAGACCTTTCAATGTGGAAAAGGTCAGTATTTTCAACAAATACTGCTAGGGAAACTAGATGTCTGCATGTAGCAGAATGCAGTTGGACTCTTAGGTTACACCATAGATAAAAATCCACTCCAAATGGATTAAAGACCTAAATATAAAATTTAAAACTATTAGGCTCTTAGAAGAAAACAGGGGAAAAGTTTTGTGACATTGGATTTGATCATGGTTTTGGACACGACACCAAAACCACAGGCAATAAAATAAAAGATGGATAAACCAAAGTTCATTGAAATTAAACATTATTATGTGAAGGATACTATCAGCAAAATAAAAAGATAACCCAAGAATGTAAGAGAATATTTGCATTTACATATCTGATAAGGAAATGATATCCAAAGTATATAAAAAACTCCACTCAATAACAACAACAAAAACAACCCAATTCAAAAATGGGCAAAGACTTGAGTAGATATTTCTGAAAAAAAGATATCAAATGAACAATAAAGACATAAAGATGATGAACATCACTAGTCATTTGGGAAATGCAAATCAAAATCATAATGAGATACCAATGGATGGCTATCACCTAAAACAAACAAAATAAAATAAACTGAACTTGGAAAATAACAAGTGTTGGAGAGAATGTAGTGAAATTGGAACCCTTGTGCATTGCTCTTGGGAATGTAAAATGGTGCAGCCACTGTGGAAACAGCATGGCACAGTTAAAGTAGTTAAACACAGAATTATCATATGAGCCAGCAATTTCTACTCTTAGGCATATGCCCAAAAGACATGAAAATAGGGACTCAAACAGATAAAAGTACACCATTGTTCACAGCAGTGCTATTCACAGTAGTCCCAAAGTGGAAACAATCCAAGCTCTCAACCACAGATGAACGGATATAGAAAACGAAGTATTCTGAGAAATGCTGCAACATGATGGACCTCAAAAACATTTTGCTAAGTGAAAGAACCAGACACTAATGGCCAACTATTTTATAATTCCACTTATATGAAGTACCTAGCATAGGCAAATTCACAGATACAGAAGATAGAGATTACTAGGGTCTGGGCAGAAAGAATGAATGGGGAGTTATTGTTTACCATGTACAGGTTTCAATGTCCTCTGCACCTGCCAAAGCACATAAGCCATGGATACCTTTGTGAGAGTTTGTGATGGGCCCTGAGAAGAAGAAAATAAGAGACATGGGATTTCCCCTCAAAAGGGGACCACAGATCAATAGCCTGCCCTGCACAGCTATATTCTTTTTATCCAGGCTGGAGGAGCTTCTGAGGACACAAACATGCTGAGTCCAGATGCTCCTTTGAAGATGCTCCTTCAGCTGTCATCCCCTTTGAGACCTCCTTACTTGCAGAGTTGCCTTGCCCAAGAGCACACCTTTCCAAGGGCAGCCACCTTCAGTGACTGGATGGCCTAATCATCTAGCCCAAATATGGAAAACCCTGAGAGCAACTTTAAGCTCCAAATCTCCACATTTGTCAGCTGAGGCTGTCAGGCCTTTATCAAAGCACCTCTTAATTCCGTTTCTGACCATTTGGTTGTACAGGTGTTAATGACAAGACACTCTCTAATGAGCATCCTGCATAGGTTCTGTCACTGGCCGGGATGGATCACGAAGCTCTGCTTCTCTCCTATATGCCAGTTCCTAACTATGAAGCTAATGTAGGTTCTCTCCTGGGTTTAGTCTCCCTCTTCTCTCATTGGACAAACATACCTGGACTCCTATCTGCATTTCTTGAGCCTTTCAGGCCTCCTATGACCTACGGACTTTTCCTCATTTTACTCCAACTTCACTTCCATCATTTCCTCTTTCTGTATTATCAACCTCAAGTCAGCAAAGAAGATCTTTCCAAAACACAGATCGAATCCATCTCTCTATTGATAAAGGCCTTTCTTTCAGTGACCCCCCCGCTCCAAATGCCCTAGAAGTAGAGAACACACCTACACGGGCCCAGGGCCCCAACATTGGCAGCCCCCTTCTTCTTCTTCCTCCTTCTTCTCTCCCCCTCCCTCCTCACACTCAGATCTTCTGGATTCATCTGAGACCATCATTACTCAGGCCATTATACAGACCACTCCCTTAGCCTGGGGCTCCCTGCCTTCGAACACCACTGGCCAATATTGGGGGCGTTTGGGAGGCACATTAATTTTTACCCACTTCAGTCCAATAAATGAAAAAATGAATAAGTAATCTAATGAATGACCTGGGAGCAAACCACTCAAGACCTTCCTGCAGGTTACAGATTGGTTTTGCCTCCAACAAGCAAGGATTCTTAGGGACCCAGCCAGCCTCAGAGTTTTTGGAATTTGTTTTCATATCAGACATTACAGAGTCTGAATTCTGAATCAATTTTCCTATCGAGAATTTTGGTGGGTCAACCCTGGCCCTGAGTAGCCTCCTTCCTTCATTCATAAAATAGGGGTGATAACATTTACTCACAGTTGTAAGGAACATGTAGTGATGAAGCTGCTTCCTCCCCTCATTTTACTCTGGCTAGGGCCATCTTTAGTCTTCCTCTATTGAGTCTATCTGGAATTCTATGGTCTGGACCTTCAAACCAGATCCAGAATCTGGCCACTTATCATCTCCACCCTACCCTACAGGTCCACATCACCATCTTCTCCCTGAATCCCTGTGCCAGCCCCTTTCACTGGTCTCCCCACAGGCTCTGCCCTGCGTCTTTCAACTGTGGTCCTTTTAAAAAAAAAGATCTAATCACACGCCTCCTCTACTCAAAAAACACCCACTCCCTTGCCTCCTTACCTTCTAGTCTAGTCAGGGAGCCTTCCCTGACCACCTCTAGAATGGTCCTTCCATTAGTATTTCCCATCCTCCTGCCCCGATTTTTCTCCTGGTGCTTATCCCCATCTAATACTACTTCCTCTCCCATTTTATCTATTTCTTGTCTCTCCACTAATATGGAAGCTCCAGGAGGGCAAAGACTTTGCTCAGTTATGTTTGCTGCCTTATCTCACTGACCCAAATAGTGGCTGACATATAGCAGTTGCTCAGTAATCATTTGAGGGTGGATGAATTAATAAGAAAACAGGAATGATCAGGACTTCTGAGTGGAAGGTCCCAGAGAACCATGGAGTGCTACCAGTAGAGGTGTCTGACCAGCACTCTGCCACACCCCGAAAGGGCTTATGAGAAGAGAGCTGAGCCATGGAATCAGGGGTGGATCAGTGGCCCCTGCAGTGTAGAGTTCCCAGAGTGTGTGATTCTGTCTTCTTGGCAGTTCACTTCATACTCAATCCTCCATGATTGCATCTGATGCTGTGCTGGGCAAACTACCTACAAACTCCCCATTACAATCTAGTGAGGTAGGTGTGAAGGTCCCCCTGTGGAGATGAGACACTGAGGCAGTGGAAGTGAGGTGACTTGCTCAAGGCCATGTGACTGATGAGTGGAATCTGCTTGGTGCAAGGCTGGGGCTGCCTCCTCAGTGATTGTTACTCCCCTTTCCTCAGACTAGCAAGAGCAGCCACATGAGGGAATGAGTCTCACTCTTTTAGAAGTCCTCATCAAGCTGGCACCCCAGAGCAGCAAAGACTTCTTCAGCCACATGCATGAGCACAGCTCCAGGGAAATGGTGCTAGCTCCCTGGGACCGAGGTGTTTGCTGCAGTGTCAGACAGCATGGAATATCCTTGGTCCTGGAGCCCGACAGGTGTACAAGAGACTTGAGTTGCTCCCTTTCTTCCCCTGTCTTCCCAGTCTTCTGGGCCCTCCACATGGAGCTACAGCTGCATCCAGCTGTGGTCAGAGGGACCAGTTCTGCCTTCCAGCATTTAAGAAGTCGAAGGATTAAGAAGTGTGTGAGGGGATGAGATTGGTGAGAAGTGTGGACACCCTGGCTCAGGAAGCCATTTCTGTGGTGCCTTTTAGTCCCCTTACCTCAAATCCTCTTTGGGAGAGTAAATAAGAGAGCATTCTCCACTATCTAATGTGTGGCAAACTATCTTTGATAAATATTGAGCTAATTACTAGCCCCTCCCACTCTCAGTTTTATCACCCTAAAATAGGAAAATAGAACTTACTCCCTTAAGCTCTCGGGAGGGACCAGTGCTCAGCATATTGTCTGGCCCATAGAAAGTGTTCAATTAATGTTATTTTCATGCCCACCTGTGCCCAGAACCCTTCCCTATCCATCCCAGGGCTAAGCTGTGCCCACACTGGACCTAACAGTAGAGGCCAGGGGTGCGTTCAGGGGCACTGTAAGAGAATGACAGTTGAGAAGATCCTTTGGAGTCACTATTACTATCTGGAAAGACTGACTTAAAGATGCTGTCAGCCCCCTACTATGCTCATCCATCACCAATCCTAATTCTCAAGAAGGGAACCACTACCCCCTGGGCTTTGGTAAGGATCAACCTTTGGTAAGGATCTGCCCCGGGCATCTCAGAAGTCTCTCCTTGGACTGTGAAGGGAGACCTCTCTTCTGGTGGACAGGGTGGCTTCCAGCTCTGCAAAATTTGCTCAGCAGCTAGTGGGCTGGAATGTATCCCCCCATTCATCAGTCTCTAAGGAGAATCAGAGGAATCAGGGGCAGTACAACCTGGGATGCTGGAATGAGGGCAGTACCAGAAGTTCGAGTTCTCTGACTACCACTAGCTTCTGGGCTACTTCATTCAACCTCTAGGATCTGCCCCCTTTCCAGGAGATTGTATATGCAAACACCTTCCCTACTCTACATTTTAGGGTTGTTCTGAGGATGACAGAAGTTCAGTGAAAGGGCTTTGGGAAGTGTAAAGTGCTTCAAGGAGACTATTGATCATTACACCACTGTTACCATTGATAAATAAGGTGTAGTCTCAGCCCAACAGAGGAGCTGAAAATGGAACCAAAGAAGTCTCTTCAAGCCTGAAGCCCCATCCCTCCCACTTCTTTGAGGACCAGAAGATGTCCAATGCACAGCCCAGTTTCCTAGGGACACACCCAGACAGAACACACTGCTCTGAAGGTGCACACAAACAGTGACATCAGTCTCCAGGGTGTTGGAGAAAGAAGCTAAAATCCTCAGCAGTAGTAATGCAAAAGATTTTCTAAGCAATGACTGTGCAAATGCCCAACAGAAGCACATAGCAATCTCTCTGGGGCCCAGTAAAAACAGAATTCATTTGGATGAAAAACAAGACCAAACAACAACAACAAAAAAACAACAAACAAAACCCCAAATCCACCCTGAGCTTCTTCTAACAACTGCTGAGAAGAAGCACTTAGTAATCGCCTGTCCCTCTAGCTGTTTAAGGGGCATCAGGTCACAGATCCTTGCCAAGTTGATGGAGGACTGAGAGTTTTCCAGAAACCCCAAGGTGTCCTTTTATCCTTTCCAAATGAAAAATCTCCAGGGAAAAATGCCTACGGCATTCCTTTTGCATCAAGAACAAGGAAGCCACTGAGGTCTGTTCCTTGGATCAGACCAAGACTGGCCTTCCTTCTCCTCTCTCAAATGCTGGGGCCCCCTTTGGCCATGTTCTGCCCATATTGTCCCTAGGGACAGCAACTCCCTGAGGGACATGCAGGGCTAAGTCAGGGGGTCACTCACTTGTCCAAGATGAAGTAGAGGTCATATGAGCTCTGGCAGGATTTCTTGTCTTTTGTGTGTTTCTCCTGCAGCCAGGCACCTAGGCTGCGGCGGTGGTGGAAGCTTCCCCGGTCCAGGCTGAGGTGGCTGTGGAGGCTTTCCCAACTCAGGCCCAGGTGTTGGAAGTCTCTGGATCCTGAGACGCTGTATAGGAAGCTTCCCTTGTTCATCGGAAAAGGCGGCAGTACCAGGAGGAGGAACAGTGCATGGCCTGGCACCCCAGGGCCACCGGTTCCCATTTTCCTGGCCACCCCTGCTGCCCCACTGGATGCCAGGCCACCTCAGGCCACCTCAGGTTGCCTCCTCCACTGCCTCTGCCTGTGCCCAGGGACCTTGGCCCTTCAGCCCTTTCACCAAGGCACTGTGAGCCTCCACCTGGTACCTGTCCTGCAGGCAGAAGAGGCAACTGGCTGGCTCTGGAGTGAGGGCCCCTACTACCTGCACAGCCCTTCCCCCACCCTGAGGCAGAATGCCCTGTTGTTATGATGGACAGGAAGGTTGGCATGGTGACTTTGTGACCTGCAGCTCTGTTCAATGTCCTGTGTATTGAAAACCCCAGAGAGGAGTCATGGCATCTTTGGAGGGGTGGTAAGAGGGGGCCTCCATTTGTCACTTATCTCAAACCTTCACAGGTAGTCATTAAAGTTCTTGAGAAACCTTGCCTTTTTGTAAACTGAAAGAGCTCACCTGAGGTTTATTAGATAAGTACATCACTGTTGGTGAGAAGGTCAAGGAACTGGGAGACTAGTAGGTTGTAATGGTCATTTGTGTGGAAACTGAAGTAACCCAGGAGATAGAAGGGTCCAAAGGGGAAGAAGGTCCTTTGTGCATGAGGGGCATTCCAATTATCTACTGTTGTGAAACAAACCACCCCAAACTTAGTGCCTTAGCAACTAGAACCATATTATTATGTTCACAGTTTCTGTAGACCAAAAATTCAGAGAGGATTGAGTGGAGATGGCTTGTCTCTGCCCCATAGAAATACGTGGTCATAGAAACTCTGAGTCAAAAGTGAATAAAAAACAGACTGGGATTGTAAAAAGTTTTGAAAAGTTTATTTAATTTTATTTCCTAGTCTTTGTAAGCACAAAAGAAGGGCGATATATGCTAAAACCCTTCTCTCATAAGTCTAAAATCTTTCAGTATATATAACTAACATTACAATGATGGAAGTATTGTGCTGGCAGTTGTGCAATTGTTGTTTTTGGAGTAGTATTTAAAATCATGGGATATCTTAAATAAATGATATTTTAGAATTAATGAAGTTTGGTATACTTTTCCCAACAGCATAGTAGGTTTACCTTGTTTCATATCCTTCATGATACCTAGTATTGTCATATTTTATATATTTACCTATTGATTAAACATCTCACTGTGATCTTAATTTGCATTCCCTTAATTACTGATGGAATTGGTCAAGAGGATTGGGTTCATTCATTTTCCTTTGTTTGTGGAGTGCCTGTTCCTATCTGTATCCATTCTCTGATTTGTGTATTTATTTTTATCATAGTGATCCTATAACATTCCTTACACATTTGGGATACTAATCTTGGAACAACTTTTGCAAATATCTTTTTCCAGTATGTGGCTTCCTTAATTCCCTCTATTCATTGCCTTTTAATAGAGTCAAATTCTCAATTTTCATGTAGTTGAATTTGTCACTTTAAAAAATTTTTAAGATTTGTTAGTATCTTATTTAAAAAATTCTTTGCTAAGGTTTAGCACATTATATCTGAAAAATTTTAAAGGTTTGCTTTTCACATTGAGTATTTAATCTATCTAGAATTAATTTGTAAATGTGATCTGTGCCAGGGACCACATTTCATATTTTCCCATTATAGGAGAAATTGTCCCAGCATCATTTATTGACTTCTCCATCTTTTTCTCAATAATATGCATGCCACCTTTGATGTGTTTCAAGTTCCATAGGTGTGGGTCTAGTTATGTGCTCTCTGTTCTATTCTCTTCATCTGCCCATTGATAGTGTCGATTACACAGTATCTTATTATAGTGTGCACCATTGTATTACTGTTCCTCATTGTCCCTTCCTCTTAATGGAAAGGTTGTGCTTCCACGCCACATTCATGGCAGGCTTAGACTTGATTACACCAATGAAAAGTTAATGGAAGTTACATGAACCATCTTTGGACAGCATCCTTAAGACTCTAGGTGAGATTCAGGTGAACCCAACAGCCTGGTACCTGAGCAACTATGATGTGTAGTGTCCTCTTGAGAACTCGGGATGGATAGATAGTACATATGGAATAATGAGATATATGAGTGGGAAATAAAGTTTGTGCTTTTAATTGATCAGATTTGAGGGCTTTTGTTACCAGAATAGCCCAGCAGAATCTAATACACACAGTATCAATTACCTAATCTAACAAACACAGACTTCTACTTGATAAGGTAGGCTAAATCACCCACCTCATTTTTCTTATGGTAATTCTTTACTGTTTGCTCTTTATGTAAAATTGAGAATCAGCTCATCAAGACTTCAATCTCCCCAAATACTCTTAATATTTGATTAAATAACATTAAATATGTAGATATATGTGCAGAGATTTGATATCTACATTCTGGACTCCTATCAGTGAACATGATGATGTATTTATTTAGGTGTTCTTCAATAACTTTCATATAAATTTCCCTATGAAGGTATTGACTTGTCATGTGACTTCCCTAAATACTCTATTTTTGTTGTGCAGTAAATGGCATTTTAAAAATAAAGTTTTAAACTGATTACTGCTGTTGTGAAAAAATTATTTATTTATTGATATGTTCACCTGACATATTAAGCTTTTTTATTCTAAAATATTATCCGCAGAGTCACTTGGGTTTCTATGTAAAATTAAAAACAAAAAAGAAAAGAATCGTACTATTATTCTCCAGTGAAATGTTGACTGAAGCTGTGATGGAGGCATTCTTGATTTTCAAGAGAATGCTTCTAACACATCACCATTAAGAACGGTATTTACTGAAGGCTTTTGGTAGAAATCCTTTATTAGACTAGGGATAACCTGGTAAATAATTTATCATACTATTATTGGTTTGCTACAAATCATGAATGAGTGCTGCCTTTTATCTAAATTCTTTTAATGCAATATTGTGATAAATAGATATTTCTTCCATTAATGCATTAATATGGTTAATTATATTAATGCATGTAAAACCAATTTTAACATTTTATAAATAAACCCAACTTGGTTATAATAATTTTTTAAACATTGCTGGATTGAGTTTGCTATTAATTTATATATATATTTTTACCTTTGATCATAAGAGAGGTTGGCCTATAATTTCCTGTTTTTGCATTGACCTTATATGTTGTTGATACTGTAATGCTAGCCTTATAAAATACACCAGGGAGGGTTTTTCCTCTCTTTCTCCTTGGAGAGATTTTAACATAACCCTAATAATCTGCTCTGCACCCCTGGCTCATAAAACATGACCCACACATCTGGCTGCAATTGTACCAATGATTCCTATTTGTGCCAGGACTTGAACAACAACCCTTTTTACCTTGGCCTGTCTCATTTTCCCTGAGTAATTTTCCCAACACTGAATTCTGTGAGGTCACAGAACTCACCATTATCTTGCACATCGTTGCCATTTCACAACTGAAAAGGCTCAGGAAAGGCATAGAGACAAAAGGACAGCTTCAGTGAAATCCAGGTGAATCTTGGGACACCTTAAAGACTTAGCTGGCCTGGTCACTCAGCCAGGAGAAGGATAGACTATCCAAAACTTGGATGGGATCTTCTTGCTATGCATGGAGGATCTGTAGCCCCTGGATCCAGACCACTTGAGCTGACATTCTTGTTGTTACCTTGGTCCTACACACTAGAGAGGAGAGGTTGCAGTGCCTAGGGTGAGTGAGAAGTGGCAAGTGTACCCTCCACTTTGGCCTGGGCACCACTTCCAAGTGCAGATGAAAGCACCATGGGGCAGCCTATTTCAGGGAGTGCTGCTATATATCCCAGCTGAGAGGGATCCAGTCTTGTCCAGAGGCAGCTGAGATAGTAGGGCTGTATTCCAGGAGCTGAGTCTGCAGTTTATGTTCTGGGATGGGTAATAAATATAGAAATATGTGCTTTTAACATTGTGAGGTGGATGAGGTTTCATTTCTCAGAATGTATCACTTCTCATATTGGTCGGTAGATGCTTGGTTGGCAGCCCAGGAGGGTTGGGAGCCAGAGACAGAAACATCCCCATGGTAGGGAAGGCTAGATGTGGTTAGACACCCTGTGAAGTTGAGAGCTCAGTTTCAGAGGGTTTCAAAGATCAGTCATCACTTCATGATTTCATGACTAAGGGTCAGATGAGGTTGGAGAGTCTGGTATTGAAATCAGGTTCTTTTAATAGAAGAAAGAACATGGGTGGCACTGAAATATGTCTGTGAGGCTCAGAGGTATATCGCTGAGTTCAGACAGAAAGAATCAAGAACAAGAAGGGTCTCTTTCAGAACAAAAACAATAGAGTGACAAGGACAAGTAAATAGTGCCCAGGGCAGGAATCCAGAATGAACTGAGACTATTGAAAAAATTGGAAGACAGCAATGGTTCCCTTAATTTGGATGAGAGCAAGGAGAACAAAGGGCTGCACAGATCCACTGGATACCAGGGCAGCTCCTGTCTTATAAAAGGAAGTTTGTATTTTTTGACTACCTTTCACCCATTCCTCCTGGCCCCTTCCCTCTGTCAACCACCAGTCTGTTCTTTATATTTGTGAGTTCAGGTGTTTTTTTTTTGTCTGTTTCTTTTGTTTGTTTTCTTAGATTTCACAAGTGAGGTCATTCAGTATCAGTCTTTCCCTGTCTGATTTATTTCACTATGTATAATTCCCTTAAGGTCTGTGATGAAGTGGCTGCTTGACCTTGCAACAAGTCATTCGATATCATGTATATACCTCCTAACTTGAAATTTTAAGATATTATTCCATATGAGAAAAATATATAGTGGGGATATATCACATTTATTAATTTATTTATGTTGAATCATCCTTGCATTTCAGGGAGAATCTCACTTGATCGGGTGTAAGACCTTTTTAATGTGCTGCTGAATTCGGCTTGCTAGTTGGGAATTTCTACATTATATTCACCAGGGATATTGTAGTTTTCTTTTTGTAATATCCTTATCTGGCTTTGGTATGAGATTAATGTTGGTCTTGTAAAATGAATTTGGGAATGGTTCCTCCTCTTCAATTTTTCTTTTTTAGAAGAGTTTGAAAAGGATTGGTGTTAATTCTTCTTTAAATGTTTAATAGTATTCATCAGTGAATCTATCTAATTCTGGGCTTCCTTTGTTGGGAGGTTTTGGATTACTTATTTAATCCCCTTACTCATTATTAATCTGTTCAGAATTCTATTTCTCTATGATTCAGTATTGGTAGATTGTTTTCTCTAGGAATTTTCCATTTCTTCCAAATTATCCAGTATGTTGGTGTGTAGTTGTTCATAGTAGAATTTTATGATCCTTTGTGTTTCTGTGGTATCAGTTCTAATGTCTTCTTTTTCATTTATAATTGTATTTATTTGGGTCCTCTTTCTTTTTCTTTCTGGGGTTAGTCTAAAGGTTTGTCAATTTCGTTTATCTTTTCAAAGAACTAACTCTTAATATTGTTAATTTTTTCTATTGTCTTTTTGTTCTCTATTTCTTCTCTGATCTTCATTACAGCTTTCATTCTGCTAACTTTGTGCTTAGTTTTTTTCTAGTTTTTTTTGAAATGTAAAGTAAGGTTGTTTATTTGAGATTTTTTTTCCTCAATGTATGTGTTTATTACTATTAACTTCCCTCTTAAACTGCTTTTGCTGAACCCCATATGTTTTGATATACTATTTCATTTTCATTTTTCAAGATTTTTAAAAATTTTCTTTTTAATTGCCTCTTGAACCACTGGTTAGTCAAGAATGCGTTGCTTAATTTTGATGTATTTGATATTTTTCAGCTTTCTTCATGTTATTTCTAGTTTCATACCATTGTGTTTGGAAAAGATAGTATAATTTCAATCTTCTTAAATTTGCTTAGGCTTGTTTTGTAGCCTACCATGTAATCTAAACTAAAAAATATTCCATAGGTCTTTGAGAAAATGTGAATTCTGCTTCTGTTGAATAGGATTTAACGTATATGTCTGTTAGGTCTGGTTTGGTCTACAGTGTTGTTCAAATCTGCTGTTTTCTTATCAATTCTCTGTCTGGATGAGAGAGTAGGGTTGAGAGTAGGGTATTTAAGTCTCCAACTATTATTGTATTACTATTTATTTCTTCTTTCGTTTTGTTAGTAATTGCTGTATATGTTTAGGTACACCAATGTGGGGTCACAAATATTTGCAATTGTTATATCTTATTGATGAATTGACCTCTTTATCATTATCATTATTAGTTTAAATTCTATTTATTGTGACCATTATTAGTTTTAATTCTATTTGTTTGGTTTAAGTATAACAACTGCTGCTCTCCTTTGATGTAATATGTTTCAAATATCTTTTCCCATTTCTTCACTGTCAGTCTTTGTGTGTCTTTAAACCTAAAATGAATCTTTTGTAGGCAGCATATTATCACAACTGATTTTTAAAAATCTCTTCAGCTATTTTATGTCTTGATTGAAAAATCTATTTTTTTATGTTAAAAGTAATTATTGATAGGTAAGGACTTATAATGGCCATTGTTTTCATTGTTTTTTGACTGTCTTGTAGGTGCTTTGTTCTTTGCTTCTTATTTTGCTGTTCTTTTGTCATTTGATGATCTTTTTTGTAAGGATATTTTTGGATTCCTTTTTCATAATCTTTTGTGTATCTACTATAGGTTTTTCCTTTGTGGTTATGAGGATTACATAAAATATATTTGTAATATCTTTTTTAAGTTGATAGCATCTTAACATCTATGACATATATAAATTTTATTCTTTTACTTCTTTGTCCCTCATATTTTAGGTCATCTCTGTTACAATTAATACATTTTTAATATTGTGTATCCAATAAGAAATTATTATAGTTATGGTTTTTAATACATTTTAACTTTTAAACTAGCTAGTGCATGAATTATGCACTAACATTACAATTCTAGAACATCTGACTTTGACAATATGTTTATGATTACCAGTAAGTTTTACAAATACATTATTATGTTTTTCACAATGTTAATTATCTGTTATTTCTGCTTGATGAACATCCTTTAACATTTCTTGTAATGCAGGATACTGCTGATGATTCCCTCAGCTTTTGTTTGATGAGACCATATATATTTTTAATTTTAATTTTTCAATTACAGTTGACATTCAATATTATTTTAGTTTCAGGTGTACAGTATAGTGGTTAGACATTTACATAATTGACAAAGTTATTGTCGATTAGTCTAGTACCCACCTAGCACTAAATATGGTTATTGCGGTATCATCGACTATATTCCATGTGCTGTACTTCACGTCCTGTGACTATTTTGTAACTACCAATTTGTACTTCTTAATTTCTTCACCTTTTTACCCATCCTCCCAAATTGCCTCCCATCTGTCAATCACCGGTTTGTTCTCTGTATCTATGAGTCTGTTCTCATTTTGTTTGTTCATTTATTTTATTCTTAAGATTTCACATATCAATGAAATTATATGGTATTTATCTTTTTCTGTTTGACTTATTTCACTTAGCATAATACCCTCTAGGTCCAACCATGTCATTGCAGATGGTAAGATTTCATTTTATGCCTAATATTCCATTGTATATATGTTTCACGACTACTTTATTCAACCTACTTTATTGATGGAACCTTAGGTTGCTTCCATATTTGGCTTTTGTAAATAACACTGCAGTGAAGAGAGGGGTGCATATATCTTTTCAAATTAGTGTTTTGGTTTTCTTTGGATAATACCCAGAAGTGCAATTACTGGGTCATAAGGCAGTTCTATTTTTAATTTTTTGAGGAATCTCCAAACTGTTTTCCATAGTGGCTGTACCAATTCGCAATCCCACCAAGAGAGTGTAGGGCATTTAAAAAAAATTTTTCTACTTTATTTCTGAGGAACAGCATTGCTGCTCATAGTACTCATGGTTGATAGTTTTTCTTTCATAATTGAAATTATATCATCTCTCTCTCCTAGCCTTTAAAGTTCCTCGAGCAATCTACCCTTAATCTTATGGTGCTACTCTCTGTTTGACAACTCAATTTTATTTTGCTTCTTTCGAAATACTTTTTTTTTTTTTAACTTTGATTATAAAAATTTGATTAAATGTATGTCAATGTAGTACTTTTGGATTCAAGCTATTTGGGTCCTCTGGGCCTTATGAATCTGGATGTCCATATCTCTCTCGATGTTTGGGAACTTCAATCCCATTTTTTTAAGAATTATTTTCTTTTTCCTTTCCATTCTCATTCTGGGATTCCCATAATTCATATATTGTTTCTGTCCTTGCTGTACCATAATTTATAGTCTTTCTTCACTCTTTCTAATTTTTTTCTTTATTTTGTTCCTGTCAGGATATTGTCAAATGATCTATCTTTTAGTTCACTGATTTTTTCTTCTGCTTACTTGATTTGTTATTGATGCTCTCTATGGTATTCTTCAGTACATTCATTATATTCTTCAGCTCTAATGTTCTGTTTGCTCTTATGATGGTTTCTATTTCTTTGTTGATTTTTCATTTTGTTATGCATTGTTTTCCTAATTTTGTTTAATTGTGTGTCTGTATTCTTGTTCACTATAATTCTTTAGGAATATTATTTTAATATCTTTGTCAGAAAGTTCATAGATCTCCATTTCTTTAGGGTCAGTTATGGAGCTTTATTAATTTCCATTGGTCATGTTATATTAACCTGATTCTTGTGATCCCTTATTTGTTTTGTTGGTATGCATGCATATGAGTAAGCTGTCTCTTCTTTTCGACTTTACAGGTTTGCTTTGGCAGACGATCCTTCACTAGTCAGCTCAGCTTGACATTCTGACAGACAGCACACTATGTACTTACATAAGTGGCGCTTACTATTGGTGTATCTTTTTGGAGGAGGCCATTTCTTGAGCTCAGAGGTCAACAGGGTGTCACTGGATGAGATCATTTGGATAGCAATGCTTTCTCACCCAAGCATGGTGGTAAAGTGAGGTCTGTAGTTGTCTTGATTCTTAGGTTGCTAGTCAGTAGTAGGTGTGGCCATGTATCCATTTCCTTGTCTAGGTAGGGCAGCAAAACAGACTCAAAGGTCCTCATGGTTCATAGCAAGAGATTGAATAAAGCAGATTGTGTACCAAGTTGCCTGGCCATACAGGGTTATTGCTTTTGCACTGAAGATGAGAAGATTTGCTGGCTACAGTCACTGCTTGGGTGCCAATATAAGTGGGGTATTGGGTTGGGCAATGCAGCTTACCAGATATTCTAGTAAGGATTTTACATTAAGGCGAACTGGGGGCTATATTCACCAGTACATAAGGATAGCAATTTGCTTCCCTGCCTGGGTGAGGGTGTACAACAGGCTCTGCTGTCTCATGGCTTGTTGGTTGGGGACTAGAATTAAGCAGGACTGCCCAGCAGGATCTCTGGCCAGACTGAATCACCAGTTCAGCCCTGCAGATGTGCAAAACTCCTAGATGAATTGCTACTCAGAGACCACTGAGAAGAATACATGGTCTGCCAATATCTAAGTTCTGCTTGCTGGAGAACCTGCCTGCCTTCTCCACCTCAATCCATTCCACTATCAAGCATTGCAGATTTTCATATAATACCACTTAGGAGTGACCAGAGTGGGCCTCCTGAGAAGTGTCCCCTAATGTTGGGGGAAGCTGAATGTTCCTTATTGGGCTTTATTTTTTCATGGAAAAAACCATAAGATATAGTGGGGTGATTCTCTATGAAATGCTATAATAGCCTGGCATAGGGACATGCAGTGTGCAGCCATTCCTATGACCTTTTAATGTGGTCCTCTGACTTTGTGGTTCAGTAGGTTATTTTAGCCTTACTCCAATGTTCTGGGGTTTTCAAAATGGTGATGTTTTCATGACTAGTCCTAAGCATATTAGTGTGGAAGGAAAACTCAATCGAACTGATAAAGTTTCATTGAGAAGGTATCTGAATGATTGGGTGGTCCAGCTCTGCCAGGGGAGGAAGAGATTTTAACTCAGGAAAGTGGATGCCATGAATTTCCTCCATATCGTGAGAAATATTAAGGGCATGAAGTAGAATTAACCTTTCTGAAGAAGGTACCAGAACCTTTTCTGTTGGTTTCTTGGAGGTTATGTGGGTGTTGGGCCTGGGATGAATCTATGTGTGGTTGGCAGCCACCTTCCTGAGAAAGCTCATGTGTGCCAACACCATGGTTTGCAGAGGTAAATGGCCCAGGCATGGTTTCTACTCTGACAGCCCTGAGCTCTCCAACTACTTTTCGATGTCTCTGAACTCATATTCCCCTCCTCCGCTGGGACAAGGCAGGATGACATTAGCTACTGGCACCTGAGTCTTTACCAGGGTCTTGGCCCTGATCTGAGCACATTGCAGCACATACCATCAGTCTCACAGTCACCTGTATAGGACCTGTATAGGTCACCATTGTCCTCATCTTTTCAATGAGGAAAATGAATCACAGGGAGATTAAGTAACTTTCCCAAGAGATTTAGTAACAGCCAGTGAGTGATAGACACAGGATTGTATTAATAGTTCAAAGACAGTTTGGGATTTTTTCAAACAGTAGAATTTGACTGAAAACCCAGGTATCTCAGCCCTTGGTGAGAGATGATGACCAGGCTGTGGGGAGTGGGAATCATCCATGGCTATAGCCACAGGACACCAGGGTGCTTTGTCCTGCAGGAGCAGTATAGATACATCTCATACAGAGAGTGATGCTCATCAGGTAACAATCTCTCATGCTAATCAGCAACAAAATCCAACTCCTTTTGACTTTAAACCACAATCGAACATATATGACCAATTAGTACACAAAGGTATCTTATTTGTTTTGGGATTTTGGTGCTTTAGAGTTTGGGCTATGGGGGTGGGAGTGATAAGGTAGTTCTGCAGAGTGCCCGGGCAGGGGAAGTGATCAGTGGCAGCATCCTGAAGGTAGGCTGAGAGCATATGGGTGGGGGTTGATGGCACCAAGAGCAACAGCTGTTGAGGGAGAAGTACTCCTGGCTGGGTCCGAGGCAGAGCTTTGGGCTGCAGGGCAACTGACCAAGATAAGGCTTCATTAGTGTGAAGTTGATGCACCTCCTCTGTAAGGAAGATAAGAAAGAGGTCATTGAGAATCCAATGGAATTGAAACCAGAAGGCTGTGATTTCCTTGACTCAAAAAGGTTGGGGTCAGAATCTATCAGGACCATAGAGAAAGTTTTGTGATGCCTTTTCCCTCTCTGGGTGCTGGCCTCCAGCCTGGGCTCCTCTTTGAAGACTTGGCTTAGTTGTTGGACCTCTGTTCTGCCTTCCCATAGTCAGCCTCAGTGTCCTAACTCTGGACTCCCTGTAGAGCTTGTCTGCTCCCTGCTAGAATGAGAACTTGAGAAGCAAGGACAAGTCCTGAATCTCCCTGCAGCTCCAACATTGTCATTCTTTCTAGGTGAGTGTGTGTTGAAGATATGAGCCATCTCCATATCCCTTAGACCTGGCTAAAGGCAAGTAAGGCAATGGTAGTTGGGGCACCCTCCAGTGCGTGACAGGCTCTGTGAAGGCCATAGAACTCAGGGCCTCTTAGAAAGGGACAAGAATAGTATAGCACAGAACTTCTAAATGGCCATTTGCTCACTTACTGAGAGCCAGTGTTCCTTGAATGTGGCCAATGCATCCCTCACTATAGATCTGGAGGATGACGGCATCCTCCAGGATTCCTGGCCCAGTATGTTCAAAGGGTCTAAGCATGGAAAAGCTTAGGACAGATGATTCCTAGATCAGGCAGGAGCACCACACTTCTTGGGTCCTGGGGCCTGAGTAGGGCAGACTTCTAGTCATTTGGGGGTAACCACCATGAGATCAAGAGCGCTGACCCCAAATGGGACAGGATAATGAGATGGGTGAAGTCAGGCCTCAGGATTCAAGTCCAGCTCTGCCACTCCCAGCCTTTGTGACCTGGGAGAAGTCACTCAGCCACTCTATGTATCAGTTTTCCCTTGGTAAAACTAGAGTAATAGTTGTACCTACTTGTGGAGTTAGTGACAGGATTAAAAGAGTAAAAACATGTAAAGTTCTTAGGCTACCAGCTAATTCATGGGAAAGATTAAATAAAAATTAGCCATCATTATGACTAAATTTCCAGGACAATTGTAACAATTCTGTTTCTCCCCAAATCACAGGCAATGACACAAAGAGGGAGTCTTTACTACCTGGTAAAACCAGAGTGTGCTGGTCAGACAACATTGGGGTGGGGGGAGGGTGTCACCATGCTCACCGCTACTTCTGGCACCTGAGTGACCAACTGAAGAGATGCTCAATGAATGCTGTGGAGTCAGCAGACCCACAGGGTCAGGTGGTCAGTGGGAAGAGATAATGGACTGTGTGCCCAATAGAACTCGCTGGACTGCCTTGCTCTCTAGCTCTTTTTACTTAAGTTGGGAAGTATGGAGTAATGCTTTAGATAAGAGTTTCCTCACACTCTTGAGACCACATGTAAGGGAAATGCAATGGTATCATGTCCATCATCAACCTGGGAGGCTCCTGAGCCACATTTCTTCACGTATTGAGCATCCTCATTGGCAGATGCCTAGATAGGACTCTCTGATCCACAGTCTCAGAGAAAAACTGTCAAAGGCAAAAAGCAAGGCCTTTAGCCCATGGGGAGCATCATGTGCCTCTGCTTACCTGGTTGCAGCTTTGAACAAAGTCACACAAGGTATCCAGTTTGCCCTGAAAAGCAGATGTAGCTGTGAGGAAGCTCTAGGCACGAACACTGCCTCCAGAAAGTAGAGTCCCCTCTGGCTCATGGACAGATCCTGAGGGTTCTGTCCCCAGGAACTTGCGGAGACATCGCTGCAGCCTAGACCTGGGGCAGGAGCGAGGCAGCTTGTATGTTTGGGAGTTTGGCACTGTGGGTCACACGTTCTTTAGGATCTGGAACTCATCAGTATTTTTTGTGTAGAAGTCTGGGACTACTCTTAGAGGAAAAGTTCAAATGTTGGAGGCAATTTTTTGGAGCCAAGGAGAGATCCTGAAGGGAAAACATAGATGGGCACGGGGGACCTGGGCAGGAGTTGAGCAGGATGATGAAGGCATGTACTTGTGGGGCACGTGAGGAGAAGGCAGGGAAGAGGACCCATGTTCTGCTCAGGAGCATGTTCTTGTTACTGGGTGTGGTAGACAGTGAAGAAAGGGAAGGAAAAAAAAAGACTAGGACTGACTCCGGACCCAGTGGTAGAAGCATCATGGCTGTAGGACCCTGCCGTTCTGAACTCTCTGAGGAATTGGTTGTGTGTGTGTGTGTGTGTTGGGGGTGAGGAGTGGGGTGAGGTCAGGCCCTGTGAACAGATGCAAGACTCTGGCAAGTGATTTCCTCTTTATCTAGAAGGTATGTCGTGACTTCTCTATGCCCCAACACTGACTGTCAGAGGTGAGGCAGAACCAGCTCTCCAGCTGCCATCTAAATCCCAAGGAGGAAGCATGGATCTGATAGGGAAAGAGGTAGGACTAGGGGATGGAGATAAACTGATCAGAGAAGGTGGTGATCTTTATTCCTCAAACCAGCCACCTGGGCTGAGCCTTCTCTATCCCTGTCACTTCATGCTCTCCTCTCTTCACCCCTGCCAGGTTGGATTCTCCCTCACCAGAATGGACAATAGGACCTCCTGGAGAAAGGACATTTACTTCAGTCTCCCTCTACCATGCATTCCTTGTTGCTGCATATCAAAGGGACCCAAAGACAATGCTGTGAGGGCATTCTGCTGAGGAGACTTTTGTGAGAACAGTAGAAGCCATTGGCATTTCTGAGTAGTATTAATGGTGGTATAAAATTGGCTCAGAACCTTTATTTTTCTGACTTCTGCCAGTTTATCAGTGATTCAATTTGTTTTTACTCATTTATCTACTGATCAATGAAACCCAAGCCAATGGTGGAGCTGATGACAACCTCTGTGAGAACCAGGGACTGGCCAACTGTGAGTCAGCCACCAACATCCCTTAACCAGGCTTGTTCCAAGGGGAGACTCTGGAGTGGGGACCCAAGAGCTCAAAGTCCATTGCCTATAATTCTCATCTCACATAAGCCACACCTTTGGGTCTCAGGCTTATGTGACATGAACAAGCTGTCTTTCTCCTCCTACACCCTAGACTGGGTATCACGGCTCCCTTCTTAAGAACCCTTCTCACCTCCATCCTTCGTATCCTGTTTTCTTGGCACCCGCAACAAGAGATAATCACAGTTGGACATGTTTTTATCTCCTAGGAAGAGAAAACACTGTCTTCTTCCTTGTCTGGCAGCCACTGGGTACAAAACATGCCATCTGTTGCCCCGACACCTGTCAGGTTTTAGCCACTTGGTACATATTTACTGGAGAAGTTAAGGAAAAAATGAGTGGCAGCCTGTACATAACAGAATGTGGGAAACACAAGCAAACTCTTTTTAGTTTGCAAATATGGCTCTTTCTAGGAAGGCCAGAAAATTCTTTCCTGTTCTTGGTTTACCTGAAGCTGCCCTCATTGGAGAAGCCTGGTCTTGGAATACATGATGTAATGGAGGGCTGTCAGGAGGGTGAGCATTAGCAGGGTTGTATTCACCCAACTCTGGTGGATCCAGCCTCCCCACAGGCCACACTGCAACCAGCACAGCAACCTTCTGGGACATGTGCTTGGAATCTTAGGCCTGTTTTCCACCAGTTCCCAGGCCATGTCCCCCGTTTCTGGGATACCATGGCCCAGGTACAAATGCTTCTTATGGGTCCCCATCCTGGAAAGCTACAACATGTGCACCTAACCCTTGGTCCCTGTGCTCATCTGGTCTGAGACTCCCTCACAGCTCAGTGCCAGATCACAGTCTGTCCATCCTTCTCAGCCCTGAAGTCCTTACAGGCCACCCCCAGCCAAGCCCCTTACTCTGGCAGGAGACAGGGAGAACACCAAGGAGTTGGAGCTTAATGTACACCAGCGCTCGGAGTGGGGACCAGGACCCTGACCTGTGGCTCCTTTTCCTAAAGCTCAACTCCTCCTGGGCAAGATACCTCCTACAAACAGTCCTTTGGGAATTGACAACAAAGCACCTTTTCTTTCAGTAGGGATCATAGAAGTGGCTGAAACAGGCTCTCCCAAGCTGTTAATGCAGTGACAAAGGCCCCGGATCAGGCTGTGTTGTGAACACAAGCACAGGGAGGGTTTTGTCTGGGTGGCGTTTTGTGATTTCCTAGTCCTTCTGGGGCTACCCCTGCTTTTGTCACCCTCTTCTTTCTCCCAGCTTTCTCCCCAGGTAGGTGGATCTCTTGGTGTGTGGGGCGGAATAGCCCCACAGGCTGCCAAAAGTCTCATTGTCAAAGGCATAGTGCACATTGGGCTTGCTGACGACATCAAGACAAAACCACAACTTATCTTTATCAGTTACACTGATGGTGGTACTTTGATGGTCTAGAATGATAAAGAGACATAAGTACAGCTGGAAGGTGTGTGGAGGTCTCTGGCTCAGCCATGTAGACAGGGGGGACCCTGCTCTTCAGCAGCAGGACTGAACATGGACTTTAGGGTGTCATTCTGGGTGCCCACTGCCTGAGTGTTCATGGCCAACAGGCTCCATCTCCCTGAGCCTCATGCTCCTCAGTTATCAAAAGAGAATCAACAGCTTCCTGTGGGGGTCGATGGGATACAGCCAGACTAAGGAGTCTGGTCCCTGGTAGAGGCACCACACGTAGTAGTTTTTCTCAGCTGCCCACCATCATATGAAGACAGAGCACAGGGCTCACTCTCCTTTCTCTCTCCCCTGCATCTCCATCCCCATGCAGCCCTCCTTGGCTTCGCAGCCTTCAGGGATGATATTCTCTCCCACCCACAGGCTTTCTCTCTTCAATGCTCCCCCCATTTGCAGAAATTGGACCTGCTTGCTTCTTGCTGGTTTGCTCTGTTCTTTTACCCTTCTGCTTTTCCTCTTTCTTCGTCCAGCTCACTGGCCTATGTCTTTACAAACCCAGGTAGCCAGTGCCTTTGCTTCCCACCTCCCAGGGGCCAGTCTCTGTCTTTTGCTGTTGCTCTGGTTTTACAGGGCACTTCCCACACCCTACAAAGTTGACATTTTCCCCTCCATAGTTCCCCCGCCCCTGGAACCAATAACAGACCAGATACCAGACTCTGAGCTCCTGCAAGGATGGTGGTCACCTCATTTCTGTCCCTCTGTGCCCATCATGGGGTCCAGTACATAGTGGTGCTTAGTAATGACTGAAGAATAAATAACAGAAGGCACTAGGGATATGCAGAGACCCATGTTGGTTTTCAAAGACACAACTGCCCCAGAGGTTACAAATCCTCCTACCAGCATCATTTTCCCTCTGGGGCTGTTCGTGCCTCCTGTGGAACCACTTCTACTTCCTTCACCAGCAGTGATCTCCGCCAGGCCTAACATCCAACTTAGTCTTCAGACACCTGTCTGCTGTGAGGCAGCTTTGTTTTCAAGGGTCTGAGGTAATTTCTACCCAGGTCCAAGACAGCCCATAGGCCACCTCTCTGAGGCAAGCACTAGGCAGTAGGCCCCTGAGAATCCCAGGCTATGTCTGTGCCTAGGAATGCCTGACAGAGTTATGTACCTCTAACTGCTTATGTAATGATATTGTAGCTGATGAGAAGCTTCCCACAGACAGGATCATGGACCAGGCAGGTCATTGTTACCTTGGGATGGTTAGCAGTGAACCTTGGTCACAGAGCCGTGTGGGCAGGAGTCACTCACCCTCTTGCAGCACCGGATGCAGCAGAACAGCAACGGGAACATGAGCAGAACCAAGATGAAGCCAACCAAGTACAGATTGCCCATAGTGGGTATGAACTGTGGGGGAGGCGGTGGGCGAGGCGCACATATAAGCAGATTGGCTCAGCAGGTGGTCAGTGAGGGGATGAGATAGGCAGTGGCCAATGAGGTGGCAAAAAGGACAGGGTAAGTATATGGTGGACACAGGCGCTAGGTGGTAAGAAATAGTGACAAGGTAAGAGCTGGTGACAAGCTTAAAGAACAGGGCAAGGGCGGATAGCTTATGGGGTGATGGTGGATATAGGTCTCGGGGATGGGTGGGGCAGGTGGTAAAGGCTGGATAGAAGTAAGCAGGTGATTGGGTAGTTGGGGAGACAGTCGTCTCTTTATCCTGCAGAAAGCACACATGCCAAAAGTCTGTGATGGAACTGGGTGGTCTTTTCCCAGGTGGCTACCACCACGCATCACCAACCAACTGCCTTGTCCAAGTATTTCCCTTCTCCTCAGGTTGCCTCGCTTTCAGGGATTATGGTGGAGCTAGGTGACTAGGGCTGGAACTGGAACCAATGGGGAGCCATGAACTACTGATCAAGAGGCTCTGTCCCAAAGTCCTGTCAGGGAAGTCTGGGATACTCCATGGAGTGACAAGCAAGCTCTCACTGCAGGCCTTGGCTAACAAGACAAGTATTTTGTGGGAACCACAACTGCTAGATACTCAGATAAGTGAGGGAGTGCTGCTGGGGCCCACTGAGAGGTGGGGGTGCAAGAGCAGAGGTGGGAGACCCTGCTCCATCTCCACATAGCCTCTCTCTTCACCTCTAGGAACTGCAATCTTGGGCAAAGCTACTCAATCTCTTTGAGTCTCTATTTGCTCATCTGTAAGGAGGAAATGAGTGGGTACTTGTGAGGTTTAGAGAGAATTTGTAGAAAGTCCTAGCACAGGACAGGCCCATGTCGGGGCTTAAGGAATGGGATCTATTGTCTTCTTGTTTTTAGAATCAAGGGCATCTGTGGACTCACATGCTGCACAGCCCTCCCCTAAACCCAGAGCTGTGCTGTCAGAGAAAACTGAGAGGGGAGGGTGAGAGAGCCTGTGCCCAGGAGACAAGGCGGATGAAAGGAGAGGGAAAGTCGAGGCTGATGGTGATGTCGCTGTGCTAGGCCTGCAACCAAAAGGCTGCTCAAGTTGTTCTCTGTGCTTGTTGAAAGGTGGGACTTCTGATGGGCAAATGTGTCAGTTCAGTTTGCTGACCTGTGAGTGGATATCCAGGGACAAGTGAAGACAGATACAGATGGAGGCATGTCAGCACTTTTGAACCCTCACAAGCTGGAGGGTTGATACTGGACATAAAAGTGGTGGTGGCAATTAGGTACAAGGGAACCTCCTCTCAATCACTTCTCTTCTCCATGCTAATGTTCCCTGTTGCCCATGTCATGCTTCTGGGTTAAGTGGCCCACATGATGTGGAGCTCCAAAAAGTGGGTACCTGTGGAGTAGCACCTCATTTTCAGGTGCCCCTCTATGGGCAGAATCCCTGGCCTTTTCTACAGCCCTGAAGTTTCTCCACAAATAAGAGAGATAATCTTCTTGTGGAGGTCAGAGAGAGTTAGAGAGGGACAGCTGAAGAGCAGTAGAAAGGATGAGAGGAAGAAAGGAGACTGATGACATCTCAAAATGACAGCTAGTGTTCCCCAAGCAGGCTTGGGGACTAGGAGCTGTGATGATCATAAGTATGTTCAGAGCCTTTCCACAGCCTCACCAGTTCAATGGGAGCATACTCTGACTATACTGGGCCACTGTTGGTCTTACCCTCCAGATCCCCTGTTCCTCGGCCTGGATTTTCAGGGTCCATTTGCCCTAGAGGTTCTGGACTCTGCCCCTAGCACATATTCTCCTAGTTTCTCCCACTTTCCTCAGTTGGAATCCAGATGGATTTTAAACTCACTTCTAGGCCAGGGGAGGTGGCAAAGTGGGGGACAGAGTAGTAGAGCCTCGGCATAATTTTTGGAGTCTGATTAGAACTCTAATTAATTGATCTTCCCATGTGCCTCAATGACACTTGGTTCACACAAAAAAAGGAGTTCTGCAAAACCTTGTTAGCTGGTTATACCCAGGTGTCTTGTAGACACACTTCCAGGGTAATACCCAAACCTGAAGGGAAAGGATAGCTCTTCCACGAAGGTCTAAGGGCCTAGAATGGGTTGTGAGATGGCTGTCTGCACAAGCTACCTTCTGGGCCTTCCTGGGATCTTGCCTCCACAAGGTGTCTTTCCCTCTAGTGCTTTGCACAGGCTCATCCTAATACTCACACAGTCTTTACTGGTGACTTTCAAGGTTATGTTTTCAAAGCTGACACTATTGTCGAGGCTGTATTCAACGATGACCACCCTAAAGAACCAAAAGAGTAGATGGTGACCGCCTGCCTGGATAGACATGGTTCTTGAACTTGCCTCTACCTGTAGGGCACAGCTCTCCTCCAAAAGCAGATAACATGGGTAAGGAGAATTTATCCAAGGCACTACAAGGTTAATTTTTGCAAGGAAGACTGACAAGGCAGTGGGGAGACCTGCATGGGGTCAGATCCTCTTGTGGCCATGATATAAGTGACCAGGATAGTTGCTTGGTGTCACTATTGCCGCTGTTCTGCATTTGTAGAATATGTTGGCTTAGCATGAAAAGGCTGCCAGGAGCAAAGTTACCATCCTTTGGGCACATCATCTCCCCCATCCTGCTCCCTCAACAGAAACAGGTCACAGCAGATCCCTGAGCACCTTGAGGGACTACCACCAACAAGGGTGATTTTGGAGAGTTCCCTGAAACCTCCCAGAGACAGGCAAGCAGTGTCCAGGCAGAGGTGGCACCCCACATTATAGATACTTCATGGGGCTCAAAATTGCCCACCTTCTTCCAACTCAAAATACTTACTGTCCAGCTTTCTCAAATACATGTCCCGGGCATATTAGTTTTTCACTTGTAATATTAGTGGATTTTTTGCCTAAAAGACAGTCACAAGAGAATAATGTCAATGGATATGTCCATTTACCCATTTCCCTTCTGCCTGACCTGAGCAAGCAGAGGTAACATTTTGGAAGATGCCAGTTTCTCTTCTCTGCTTTACTTCTGAGCACATGCCATGCTCCAGGCACCATGTAGTGTTCTGGGTTTAATGGGAACGATGCAGGCGGAGTCTCTGCTTTCAAAAGCCTTATATTTCAGAGATTGGAAAAAGACATAGATAATGAAATAACAATGAACAAGGTAAATGCGCAAGAGTGAAAAGTACTGTGACATCAATAAACAAGGGATAGTGAATGGAGGAGAAGTGACAGCTGCTTAGAAATGGGTGACCTATGCTATCTTTAAAGATACGATTTCTCTTTAAGAAACTGACATATTTATATATGAAATACATCAATGTCTGTTGCTTCAAAATAATTAATGGTAAAGGTATCAATTAAATTATATTTATCAGAATTAATAATTATGATAAGTAGGGTGGTGGCTGTTTCAAGTTCATTATACATTTTTTCCTACTTTTGTATATTGCTGGAAATTTCTATTAAAAATAAGATCTTTCTAAAGAGACGGTACTGGAACTACAAGCAGATGAGGGAAAGCCAGAGAAAGATCCCATAGAAGAGTGTCCGGGCCATCAGAGTGCATGTACCAAGGCCCTGAGGCATAACTTGCCATGCTTGTTAAGCAGGCAAATAGGAGAACTGGGGGGATCCACATGGATCTTGGGAAGACGTTCAGGTTTTAGTATAAGTATAATGCATCAGATGAGGTGCTGGCCAGATCTAGATATGTTTTGGACAAAGGGGCAATAGGACTTGCGGTGGACTGAATGTAGGGATGAAAGTGAAGAGGAATCAAGGGAGATGTGCAGGTTTTGACCAGAGTGATGGGGTAAATGGTGGTGCTCTTCATTGAGATGGGAGGCTTGAGCAGGGAATTGGGGCTTTCTTTGTTTGTTTTTGTTTTCTGTTATTTTGTGGGGGTTTTGGAAGGTGGCATTTCAGCAGCTCAGAACAGTTCCATAACTTGTAGCTGGGATACCTTCTCGCTCTGGGCCCAAACTCTTTTTACATCCTTGGACTATAGCCATAGGTCCGGGTTATTCCATACAGAATGGTCATTTCCACATGAACCAGCTTTTCGGTTCTAACTCAATTGTCAGATAGGCTATGAACTCTTGAATTATTTTACCCCTTCATTGGTGCCAATAATGAAAGTAATCACCAAATATGGTTTGGGGAAAGGATTTGTGTCTGAAGGGTAGAATGGTTGGGATTAGTGGGAAAAAATTTCTAAGAATGTGATTGTCTTTCCCATAGGGTGTTATAGTCCAGAACCAGGAGAACAAGGTGGCAGCAAAGCATGTTTGACAAGAAAGGAGTTCTCAAACCAATGTTGATTAAACCAAATACTTCAGCTGCCACTTTTTAAAGATTTTTTAAGTTATAAAATCGTTACACTATTAAGACAGGTAGTATAAACGTATAGAAACATTGATTTAAAAGTTCACTGTAGTGCTATTTACAATAGCCAAATTATGGAAGCAATCTAACTTCCCATCAGTAGATGATTGGATAAAGCAGATGTGGTTCTTATAGACAATGGACTATTACTCAGCCATGAAAAAATGAAATCTTACCATTTGCAACAACATGAAGGAATCTAGAGAGTATTACGCTAAATGAAATAAATGAAAAACTGAAAGACAAATACCAAATAATGATACTTATATGTGGATCTAAAAAGCAAAATAAATAAAAGACAAAACAGAAACAGATTCATAGATTCAGAGAACAAACTGATGGTTGCCAGATGCGAGGAGAGTTCGGGGACTATGTGAAAAAGCTAAAGGGATTAAGAAATAGAAATTCGTAGTTATAAGTAGTTCTGGTCAAGATGGTGAAGTAGGTAAACACTGTGCTTGTCTCCTCTTGTGAACACATCAAAATTATGACTAAACTACAGAACAACTATCATTGAGAATTGCCTGTTGTCTATCTGAAAAGATTTTTAACTAAGGATATATAGAAGAAACCACTTGAGACGAGTAGAAAGGGTGGAGATGCAGAATGAGTTGGTCTCAGACCCACATGTGGCGGTTAAAACTTGGAAAGGATATCTTGGCTGTGGAAGCCCCCCCTTAGGAACAGGGGATCACAGCCCCGCATCAGGCTCCTCAGTCAAGACACAGGGTTCCAGTGTCAAGAAAAGAAGTCCCCACAATTTCTGGCTGTGAAGACCAGTGGAGATTGTGGTCGAGTGAGATAGAGTTCTGGTGAAGTCCCAGGCATTCCTCTTAAAGGGCCATGCATGGACTTACTAACAAATTCACTCACTCTAAGTTCCAATGCTGGGGCAGCAACTAGAAAGGTGCCAGGAACATAAAGCAAGGAACTAAATTGTCTGGCTTCAGGGTGGGGGCTGGAGGGACAGCTTTCTCTCAGACAGAGATGCAGGCAGAAACCACAGTTTCTTTTTTGAGCTCTCCCCTCATCCAGCATGCAGATGCAGGTGGCCACCATATCTTAGTCTCTAACTCTGTTCACCTCATGCTGGTGATTTCCTGAGACTCTGCTCCACCCAACTTGTGTGCCCACCCAAGCTGCTTCCAGTGGCTTTTCTATACAAGTAGCCTGTCTTGGCTCATGATGTGGACTTTTTAAAATTCTCCTCAAGGTTCTCAAACTCCAAACAAGCAAGATCTAGCCACAGCATGCCCCATACTGCTTGGTAAGCAACCCCAAGCTCAGCACTAGTGGCTTTCAGACTCGGTTCACAGCTTAGTCCAGTCCACGCACCTCCAAGCCTAGCAAAAGTGGCAACCATCTGCAGATGACTCTGTAGCTCTTGCCATGTAGCCTGGGGAAGGGCAGGCAGTATTTGACCTTGGCCTGCAAAATGGCTCCTCCTAAGAGGCCCAGGAGCCAACACACATATTGGCTAGCTCTAGACCACACCAGAGAGCCACTCAACCATCTGCACAAAAGTCACACCCAAAAGGAAGATTGGGAAAGCACTAGAGTCCCACTAAAGTGAATCCTGCTCCAAATCCAACTACTACACAACAGCTCCTCTACTGTAGTCATGGCCAGCCCTCACAACAAAATAGCTTCACGGTCAATCCCACCCACTAATTTTCCAACAGCAACCAAGACTCAACTACAACAAGAGAGCACACACACAACCCCCATAAGGGAGCACCAATCTCAGGTGATGAGGGAAACCATGCCACTGGGCCCCAGAGGACACCTATTACATAAGGACACTCTACTAAGACTGGGAAACATAGCAGCTCTACCTAATACATAGAAACAAACACAGGAAAGCAACCAAAATAGAGGGAAAAGAAACATGTCCAAAGTGAAAGAACAAAACAAAGCTCCAGAAAAAAAAATAAAAAAACTAAACAAAATAGAGAAAAGAAACTACTAGATGCAAAGTCCAAAACACTGATTATAAGAATGCTCAATGATCTCAATGAGAGTTTCGGCAAAAAGATAAGAAAAATAAAAATGGAATCAGTCATAAATGAAGAATACAATAACTGAAATAAAAAAATACATTAGTGAAAATCAACAGTAAGTTAGATGAAGCAGAGAATTAAATCAGCAATTTGAAAGGTAAAGTAGCAGAACACAGCCAATCAGAGAAGCAAAAGAAAAAAAATCTGAAAAAATTAGGCTAGTTTAGGGGGCCTCTGGGCAGCAGTTAATGTACCAACATTTGAATCATAAGGGGTACTAGAAGGAGAAGCAAAAGAGAGCAAGAAATTGAAAACTTATTTTAAAAAATAATGGTAGAGAATTTCCCTAACCTGGTGAAAAAATTAGACATTCAAGCCCAGGAAGCACAGAGTTCCAAACACCCAAAAGAGGTCTGCACTAAGCCACACCATAATTAAAATATAAAAAGTTAAAGACAAAGAGAATTTTAAAAGCAGCAAAAGGAAAGCAGTTTGTTACCTAAAAGGGAGCTCTCATGAGACTATCTACTGATTTCTTCATAGAAACTTTGCAAGCTAGAAGGGATTGACACGAAATATTCAAAGCGATGTAAAGCAAGGACCTATAACCAAGATGACTGTACCCAGCAAAGCTGTCATTATGAATTGAAGGACACATAAACAGCTTCTCAGATAAGAAAAAAAAAAAAGTTAAAGGCATTCATCACCACCAAACCAATATTACAAGAAATGTTAAAGGGACTTCTGAAAGAAGAAGAAAAAAAGTTCAACAATATGAATAATAAAATGACAATAACTACATATCTATCAACAAGTACTTTAAATATAAATGGGTTAAATGTTCCAATCAAAAGACATTGGGTGGATAAATGGATAAGAAAACAAAACCCTCACATATACTGCATACAGGAGACTCTCTTAGGATAGAAAGACACACACAGACAAAAAGCAAAGGGATAAAAAAGGATATTTCATGAAAATGAAAACAAACCAACAAAAAGAGCTATGCTGGCAATACTTATACCAGACAAAATAGACTTTAAAACAAAGACTGTAACAAGATACAGTGGACCCTGCAATTCTACATCTGGGTATTTATCCGAAGAAACACAAAACACTACTCTGAAGAAACATGTGCATGTTAATCTCTGTATTCATTGCAGCATTATTTACAACAGCCAAGATATGGAGGCAACCTTGGTGTCCATCAATGGATGGATAGATAAAGAAAAATTGGTACATATACACAATGGACTATTAGCCATAAAAAAGAATGAAATTTTTCCATCATCAAAAACATGGATGGACCTAGAGGGTATTGTGTTGAGGGTATTGGATAGAGAAAGACAAATGTCACATAATTTCACTTATATGTGGAATCTAGAGAATAGTATAAATGAACAAACAAACAAACAAACAAAAAACAGAAACAAGCTCATAGATATAGAAAGCACGGTTGCTGGGTGGGGAGGCTGGTAGGATGTGTGAAGTGGCAGATTAAGAAGTGTAAACTGGTAGTTACAAAGAGTCATGGGTTGTAAATTATAGCATAGGGAATATAGTTGATAATATTGTAATAACAATGTATAGTTCCAGGTGGGTACTAGACTAAGTGGGAGAGTCACTTCTATAAAATAATATCGAATGCCAACTCTAATTGAAAATAAAAATATTAAAAAAAATAATTTTTTGTTTAAGCTTTTCTAAATATCTTAAAATGTTTTTCTAGATGTTTTAATCAGAGGAGAATGAAATTAAAAACAATGAAATCAATCCTCAGTGCATCAGAACTCCTGACAATAAATAGCATTGCTTGGACACTTCTGGCAAGCCCCTAGTTGGGTGCGGGTTTATGGTCTGCTGAGAGACCCGCAACTAGGAGACGGGCTCTCCCATGCGAGTTCCTGCTGCAGGTCTTTTTTGGAGAGAAACACGGGTGATCTCCAGAGTGAAAACCAGTATACTCACAGACCACAGAGATAGGATCTGACACATTTCCTGGGGGATAGGTTGTGTCCACCTTCTTCAAGAACTGTCATATCAGAGTGGCCAAACGCTCAGACTGGGCAATCAGATCACCTATGTCTACTTTCAAACTTTTCCTTCATCAGGGGCTGGCCTTAAGCAAACTCTTTAATGGCTCCTCTCTCTGGTTGCACCCATGCAAAGAAATAATAGGTCTCCTTTGAGAATTGTGATAGTATATGTAAGGCACATTATGTGATGTAGTAAGTGCTCAAAAAATGTTAGCTTTCTATGTAAAGGAGTTATTCAGTCCTTAAACCATTCCTGAGTAAGTACAGACCAAAATAAACCTAATTTCCTTGAGGTCATCTACATCCTGTGTGGTGTGAGAATGTGGCAAAGGCAGACCCCTGCCCCTTCTGGACATAGGGGAAAGAAGGAGAGATGGCCTAGAAGTGTGGTGAGGGGGACAGTTGTTCCGGGTTTAGCAGATGGTCCTGAAATAAGAAGTCATTGAACATGATATAATAATATCAAATGAATGTATCAAGGGGCTAACTGGGAGAGGAGAGAAGGATGCAGAAAATCCAACTGTACCCCACACTCTGTGGGGAAGATCACACCCACCTCAGCGCTGCCCACACAACATCGGCCTGCCCCAACTGTGCGCTTCCTCTGGCCACTCACTCATCATGGAGGTCCACCTGATGCCTGAGTATTTCCGTTCATATGTGCATTTTCATTTTTAAGATGAAATTCTTTCATACATTACTGTTCTACATGTGCGATTGGACTTAGTGCCACTACCATACTGGCCCCATTTTACAGAAAAGAAAAGAGAGACTGAGAACAGAACACTCATTTGGTCAAGGTCACACATATGGTGTGTGCCTGTACCAAATTCCAGGGCCCAGACGTGGCAGTTGGCATTCTCTCTTGCTCGAAGGTGAACACACACTCCTGGGAAAGCTATCAGTGCCTCTGGCACAGATTCAGAGTCCCAGAGCTGCCCCCAGTTTCCACCAGCACACTCGTGGGATTTAGGTACTTGCTCTCAAGGGAAGTGAGGGCTAAGGAAAGTGTGGTGGAATGCAGTTATGAGGCAGACTCAGCAGACAAACCCATTTGTGGCAGGGGTCAAGCCCTGCTCCTAGATGCTATTGTGGTGCTGGGCTTTGCATATGAAGAAAGAGGTGGCTGGCTTCCCAGTCAGGTTCCTCCTGCATGTGTCTACATGGCCTCTATCCTCACAGTGTAAACAGCAAGTGGTCAGTAAAAGCTTTAGAGCTTGACTAGTTGAGTAGAATACAATGTGGTGTGGAAAATTTGTCATTTAGAAGCACCAAGGGGGCTACTTACTGTAGACTTTGGTGGTATCCAGATTATATCTGCAGACGTAATTATCCATTTTAGCTCGCTCTAGGCCATTAACAAAAAAACCAAGATTGTAGATTTCTGCAAGGGCAACATCCAAAGGTCTGTGTGAGGAGGGGCTGAGTGCTCTCTTTCTTCTGATCACACAATTATGGCAGGCATCCCCAAAATGGAATTTCCAAGGGACTCCTATGGGGAAGCAGCTGTGTCTGAACAAACATCTGTGCACTCTGTGGACCAGATTCTCACCTGGTGTCCCTGAGGGTCCACTATGAGGAGCCTGAGTTGGGCCTTGAGCACTCAGAGGTCTTCTCACCACAATCTGTGACCCATGGAGCACATAAAAGGCACACAGCCTTATCCCCTCACAGGGACAAACCCTGCTATGAGTTTCCAATGCTGAAATACCAGGTTCCCCCTAAGAGGTTCAGGCAGTGCTCTCCACCAGGCCCTCTTTACATAAATGAGAAAGGAGTGAAGACAATGCAGCTGAAGTCTTCTCTGTCTCATGTCTGGGCTGAGTACCAGGCTTGGGTGCCCCTGGGACTCTCTGATACTTGGGTGTCTGTTTCTCCTCCCTGTCATTCTATGTGCCTATAGAAGCCTGGAGACCAAAGGGCAAAGGGCGGGAGTCGGGTGAGTCAGGACAGAGCCCAGGATGCTGCACAAGAGACTCCAGCATGGAAGGAGAATTCTTGTCTTAGTTGCGGTTCTGAAAGTCTGCAGATGGCCACTCTCTTCCTGAATTGTCCTGACCCTTCATGGGCTTCACACACCCACCCTGGATTCACCAAGCACTTCCTTTAGGCAGTCGGTATGATAGAATGGAGATATTGGAATGCTAAGGTACAGTTCTTGGCCCTAGCATTTCCCCAGAATGCTGGGTCCCTGAAGTAAATATCAGGGTATTCAGAGAGGGCGTCTAGTGGGCCAGGCTCCTGGGGAGTTAGCCAAGAGAACATATAGGACTTCCTGCTGCAAGCCCCATGTCACTGGCCTCCATTAGTGCCTCCTGGCTCAGCCTTGGCTAATTCCAATCCCAGATGCTTGATTTGTTCCAGGTCGACCCCTCAGCTATGTCAGTATAACCTTGCACCTGGCAACCCTGATTCCTCCTACATCAGGTCTTCTTTCAACACCCAGCTAATCAAGTCAAGTTTGCAAATTCTCTGTCCCCAAAAAATAGATTCTTGGCCTGGAAGGCTGACTCTTGCCTGCTGATACATTTTATTATGCTTTCAAGTGTTTCTTAAAAATGGGAATCAGGTTTAAAAGTCTGTGCCTTTTCCTTAATAATCTAAGTGACAAGATTATTGGGAAATAGGACCACCTGGTAACAGTGGGTTCATATTTCTGCATGTCATCCATTGGTGGGCCAGGGGCCACTGTCCACCTCAGATGGAGGAGAACCCCATGGCCCAGAGCTTGCCTTCATTCTAAGAGTCCTCACACTGCAGTCAATCACCCTTGGCTTGGCTGACTCACTCCTCTTGCTCACCGTACTTGCCTGGCCCCTGACAGTACCTGATGGCAGTTACTGTGACCTAGGAAGAGCCCGAACCACATGGAACCATGGGGAGAACACTGAGGCTTTGAGAGAGTGGGAAAGGCCAGCCGATGGACATGTGCTAAGAAAAAAGCATGTGGCCCACTCAGGACAGGCTTGATGTGTCCAAGTGATATGTCTTTTCCCATGCACGGCAACCAATAGCGCAATGCTGCTTCCGAACCCAATTCTGCGAGGCTGCACATTCACTGCTCACATTTCATAAGGGCTCTGCCCACTGTTACATGTGGCTCTGTATTTGCCTGGAAGAACCAGCAGGTCATGTCTCCTGCACAGCCCTGTTGCTTGAGCAAGCCACCCTAAGCGGGGCTGCTGCCCATCAGTCTCATAGAAGTTCATTTGCAATTTATATTCCAGGATTACTTATTGCAAAGAAGTATTTCTTTGCAAGGCAGGACCCGCAATTAATAATCCATATTATAATTAGGTATAGTCAGAGGAAGAATTATTCGCTGCCTTAGTGTGAAGAGATCAGGCTTTAAATGTGGCAAAAAGAGCCAGCATGGCCATCTTGCAATAACAAAAAGCCAGAAGGAACCAGAAATGCACTAATCTGTGCCAGGCCAAAGCATGGAACTCCTGTGTTCACACAAAGTGTTATTCCCCCAGTAACTGAGCATCTAATATGCATCATTCTTTAATTTGCTCTCTTAAAGCACAAAACCCCTTGAGCTAGACAGTACTAGCCCAGTTTTACAGGGAGAGTAACTAGGGCTTCCAGAAGGCAAGTGGTTTCCCTGATCCCTGACGTGTATAGGACCAGGATCTGACCTCAACGGCCAGCCCCAGGACCCACTTACGCCACTTCTGCTCTAGTCTTAATTCTGATTTGCTATCATGTGGCTCCTCTGGGGACAAGGCCTCTCTAGTACTCAGAGACATGGTCTGTGGTCTTCAGCTCACAGGACTGTGAGTGTGGTGCCAGAATACTCTGGGAGAGACCTGAGCAGTCACAGATGAATGAAAGGCCCAGCCTGTCCTCCGTGTATGTGACAGGGGAGAGACAGCATCTGCTAAAGGCAGGCCGTCTGACAGCATAGAGCATAGTCTGGGCCTGCACTGTTCAGGAACCCTGCACACTGCCCCACTGCCCAGATGCCCGTCCTTCCTCTCTTGTGCTCCCTGTTGCCCCCAGGTACCGCTCAGTTGTCCCTTCATCTTTGTAGCAGAGCCCTCTCTGTCCCTAGGTAACTGCAGCTCCCAAAGAGGGTCCTGTTAACCTGCAGGGTGAGGGTTTCAGAATTTTGACAGAAGGAACTTTAAGTGAAAGAATTTTTGCTTTGTCCATACAGTTATTTCTTCTGTTCTCAGTGCCTGAATCTCAATACCTCCCATGGTAAAAATCACAGAAAGAAAATAGAGCCAGAAGAAGGACAACAGAGATAGTAATGAAATAAATTTGGTCCATCCATATAATGGAATACCGTGGAGAAGGTTGAGAAATATTATGTATGGCATGATTGCATGAATGTAAAAATAACGTTATAAAGTGTATTGAGATGGGTATGTACCTATTTAAGATCGACTATTTATGGTAGTTTTCTCTGAAGGGAGCAGGGTGGAACAAAGGGGGATATTTATCATAGTGGAGGGACAGCAGGCATTCCAGAGCTGTCTTTTGTATTTGTCAAAACTCTTCCAATGATACACTTAATTTTGCTGCATTTAAAAAATGAAACTCAATTATGATTAGTCACAGTTAAATATACACACGAGGAAGGGTTAGAGAGCGAGTTAGCCTGATGACTGTAATTTACCTTGAAATTCACAATATTTCAATTTACCTTGAAATTTTTCAAAAATAAGATGGAATGATGGAGAAAGAGAAATATGGATATATAAGTGATAAAATAAGGTCTGATATTAATTTATAGTTGAGAATGAGAGCAGGCAGTTCATTGTAAAATTTTTTTCACTTTGCTGTAGGTTTGGTAATTCCATAATTAAAGTTTAGAATGAATACAAAGAACTGAATGATTGAAAAAAACCTTGCAGAAGCCATGGTACAAACTAGTGACAAATGACTAATGACAAGGACAGACTAAAGGCTACAGGAACCAGCGGTGACATTCTACCAGGAAAGTCTTGGTGGGTAAGGTACCCTGTGAGCAAAGAATAGGTGGGCTGGACCTGTTCAGCTGAGAAACAGCTGGACCTGTTCTAGCTCCCCACAGCCACCTCCAGCCTCTGTAGCAGGAGGGGTCTAGAGCAGAGGGTACACCTTGGAGGGCCAGGGTGTCTTGCTAAGAGGAGTCTCAGACTCCATGGCCAGGCTGAGTTAGGAAAGTGGCCTTCTCAGCACCAGGACCCCGAGTGGAGAATCTGTTGGAGCACAGATCTAGAGGCAGCGAGGCCAGCAGAGGCCTCTGCTCACCCCAGAGCAAGCCCGAGAGGCTGAAGAGGCCTCATGCTCTCCCCATGCCTATGTCCTCAGGCATCACACCACCCCCTCACTGATTTTATTCAGAGCGACAGCCTAATGAATGGGCTCCTTCCATTTCGGTTGGTGTCCAGGTTCCTGCATTGTCTTTTTCCTTTAAGTGACTGTCCTGCTGGGTGGCAGTTTTCCACAGATGGCAACAGTTTAAAAGGTCAGAGTAGGGACTGCTGGGTCATACTGGCACAGGGTAGACAGCAGGCTCCTGTCACCTCAGCTAGGCTGCCATGGGGGAAGTATGACCACTTGGCATCCTCACCTGTAGTTTCACATGCTGCTCAGACACCATGGCCTGTGTGTGTCCAGGGGACATGATCAGAGAAATGAAGGTGTTGGGCTCGCTGCACAGCTGGGTGCTTTAAACCAGGAGAAGCAGGAAAAGACTCTACTTGTTGTGGGGTCTCTAGCTCACCTCCACGCCTGCCAGTCCAGGTCCCAGGTTCATAAGACTGGAGGAGTCAGGCAGCTGCCACCAACAGCTGGCTCAGCTGGAGAGGCTCTCATTCGGCAAGTTTTTTAACCCCTCCTCTCCCAGCCTGGGCTCAGCATGTGGGGTGGGGAGAGCCAGTGATCAATGATGGAGATATTAATACCAGTGACTGTTCATTAGGGTCTACTTGTTTCTAGATCCTGTGCCAGTTCCTGCAAAATCCATCAGCCTTTCCTCTCACAACAGACCTGGTGGTGGGCATTGTTCTTTCTACTTCTTGACGCAAAAGTGGAGCTCATAGATGCCACATTTGCTCCAGGTTATTAGCCCATGGGTAAGAGCTCAGATACACACACAGTTCTATCTGACCCCATGGCCTATTGCTTTATAGCCTTACAGAAAGAGCCCAGAGGCCAGAGCCAGCTGCCTGGGTCTGGATCCAGCTGGATCTAGCTGTGCGCTGTTACCATTGGACAATTGTGCTTATCCATCCACCTCAGTGGCTCAAATCCTAATGATGTGAACTCTCGAGTCTGAGCTCATTACAGAGGGAGGGCTCCTATCAGGAAGGTAATTCCTCGAAGTCCCTCAGCACACTAATGCAGGCACCCTCACAGGGGAGAGAGCATCCTTGTCAAGTTCCAGATCTCAGTGGGAGCACTCCCCATTTAACCACTGGGTGTGGTGTTTGCTGTGAGTATTAGTGTGCACGGATGCCTTTTGTCTGACTTGGTTCCTAGTATGACCTTGGACGTTGAACTGCATCTAAATCTTTTCCTTCATCCATCGAGATAATCATGTTTTCGTTCTCCATTTTGCTGATGTGGTAAATTGCACTGATATTTCAAATATGGTATGAAACTTGCATTTCTGGGGTGATCCCTAATTAGTCTTGATATATTGTCCTTTATATATATTGTTAAAGTTTCTTTGGTAGTGTTTTGTTGAATGTTTTAAATATATATTCTATTATTTTAAATTTCATCTTTAACTTTTGTGATTTCAAAAGGTAATTACACTGAATTTATGTGTGATCCTTTCACAATACATGTAATTCAAGTCATTATGCAAGACATCTTTACTTATAATTACACACCCACATGAACTTTCACTTAGTTGTGTAGAGTGTACATTCCTATATGAACACTCCATGCATATACACACCACACAGTCAGACACCACACTTACCTCACACACATAACATACAGTGTCATACCATTCACATCATGCTTGGACCACATACACTCACACTACATACCCATTTACACTAGAAATGTACACACACACACACACACACACATCATGCACACACACATTCTTTTGGCTAGAACAGTGACTCTAGCTCTTACCTCCTACACAGGCAACGAAACTGTCCTCTTTCATGACATCTAAACAAGAATTTTCTACGAGCTGAAATAAAGAGGTAGCAGGGTCAAAAAAGTGAATGTAGAACCATAGTGAGAAGCCACACCATCCCCCATTCTCACATTTAGCCCCCACTCACTGAGTTAATATATTCATCAAAGGTGTTGTAATCGTTCCTCCCATACATTTGGCTATTTCCTACAATCTTAAGCAGCTGAAAGAACAAGAGGAGATGGTTTAAACCCACAGCCAGGTGTTGGGGACACAGCAGGTTCCCATTCCAGGAGACAGTCTCTGGCCTCAGGCATGGGCAAGCTGCCCAGCCTTAGGGAGTGAAAGCCTTTACACCAGCAACTCTGGTGTGTAGGTTGTACACAATACTTATTTGTTTCTGAAGTGGCTCTCTGTTGTCCAAACACTTGGGCTTGATTATAGGTCCATCCTCTGGGGAACCCTGGGAAACCTAGCTTTGAAAATAGTCCCCAAATTGGATAAGGTGCGGCCCTGGTTACCTGTTCAGAATTACCTGGCCTTTCTTATACTTGTTTACACCCATGCTGTAAACCTTGGCTCCCATACTCTGAGCAATGTTAACCTAAGAGGAAAAAGACTTCGAGTATAAAATATCAAAACACATGGAGCAAAATGCTGGTAACAATGGGCTGGACTCACTTCGTTCTTGGTTTCACGAACTGTCTTTGGCAGCAGTGGCCCAGTGGTCAGACTGATAATCAGGCTGGCAGCATTACTGTCTGCAGGAGAAGAAAGGAGGGGCCAATGTAGTAAAGTAGCCTGGACTGACATGCTGCAGGCTACCAGGACTACAACACTGCTCTCTGCACCTTCTCCTCTCAGGGAGAAGTGGCCTAAATACACGTACCCACCATCCAGAGCCCCTGGAGGGCTTTGCGGCCAACTCCAGCCAGAGGAGGGACCTTAGCCCAGGACCCTGAGCTGAAATAGCTTCGGGTTTTTCCTACTGAACTCTCACTGCAACAAGATGGTACAGCTTTTGCCCTGAAAGGCAATTCCAGTTATTTCACTGGGCAAGCGTAACCGTTTCAGATGATCACAGAGAGGAGCAGCCAGACCTCACTGTACAAGTGTCTCTAAGACTGAGTGGAAGGCTGGGCTCCTGCTGTAAACAGTGCCTGTGGCATCTGTGGGCCCAGAGGTTCAGAACTCAAGGTTAGAGGCACTTGGGCATCAGATTCCATGCTCAGCTCAATGCCATTCCCTACCAGACCCACACATCTTTCCTGATCAGAGCTGTGACCCTACAGTAAAAGTAAAGATGCTTCTGAGCTCAGCACAGACTTTTCCACTCTTGGAGACACTGTCAGAGGACAAAAGTCAACTGAAATGAAAAAGCTGCAAGGAATAAAAGTCAGAGCCAGATTGTGCAAGAGGAAAATGTGTGGTCAACAAGGAGAAATGCAGCTCTTTTTTTATTTTTGTAAACTTAATCCTGTCTGCTCTAGGTCCCCTGACTTTTCTTTTTCTTTTTCATGCAACTCAACTGTAGGTCAAACAACTCGGATTCAATAAGAACCAAGAATGTACCAACATGATCCCGTGTAGTTCTGAGAATGTCAATGTGGTGCTTTTTATCCTCACTGCACAGAGAAGGAGACTTTATCACAGAGAGGGCAAGGATCTTGCTCCAATGTCAGCACTAGGAAATGCCCATGGTGGGTCTGCACCCAGACCTCACTGAGGCCCTGCCTGGCTCTGTTTTGGACTCGACTATAATGGAGTCAGCAGGCAGCTTACCTCGAAGAAAAACTCTCTGAATCTGCTCATTTGCCTGCAATAAAATGAAGGAATGTGGGGTGAGAGTTGTGATATGACACAGTAATACTCTAAGAACTTGACAAAGCAAATACTCTGAGCTCTAGCAGTCTGTACCTTTTTAAATCCTTCCTGCATGTTTCTGTCGCTTGTAGGCACTACAGTCTTAAGTTTGGCAAGAGCTTCTTGTATTTCTTGTCTGATAAAAATTTTAAAAAGGGGTTGAGATAGAATGAATAGTTGAGTGTTAAAAAACAGCCTCGTGCTGTCTTGCTGTCATTCTGCACTGTGCATACCTGCCTGGACAATAGAAGACATAGTAAAGTAGCCCTGTCATGGTACTTCTGCTCTACATCTTTGAAATTGATGAGCCTGTTTAGGCCTTCTCTGTCCCCAATTTGGTGAGCACCTGATGGGGCTTTGCAACTTTGTTTTGCTGGTCCCAGGAGTATAGTCTGGTTTTCTGTGCCCTATTCCTGTCTCAGGCACATAAAAATCATGGAAGCCTTGACAATCCATAGTCAGAGTGGGGAGCATCCATGGATGAACAATGTGACACCCGTACTCACAATGTGAGTAGAAAATAAGAAGCACCTCCAACAGTTACACTCTCTTTCAACAGATAAGGCTGAATTTGGAAAGGTCATCTTTCTAATCCCCTGCCCTGTCACCTCCTCCCCTGCTATAGACCCTAGGGATGACTCAGTACCCCCAAGCCACTTCTCCTTCTGAAATGGTGCTACAGGAAGTAGCCAAGCTGCTTAATTAGAGTACTAAGGTTCCTGGCCATCACATGCTCCTGAAGAACAAGACCAAAAGCTGGGGAAGTGACCCTGAGGGCTGCCCATGGAAGCAGAAGATCAGTCAGCCACGGGCTGCCTCGGGTATGTGGCCTGTCAGCCACTGTTAAAGCAGAGAGCAGGGGCTGAGCTGGGACACTCAGGGCGGGGAGGACGGGTGGGAGCTTGAGTTTAGGCTGATGCAATGTGATGGGGCTGAGCTGGCACAGCAAGGTGAAGTTGAGCCTGGACTCTGAAAGCTGGCTTCTTGCCATGAGTGGAAGAGTTGCTGTCCTGGGGTGAGATCTGAGAGCCCCAGGTCCAGCACTGCCTGGAGTTAAGGAGGACTGAGACTCATGGCCGGTGGAGGCGAAGCCAGGCCCTGCCCAGCCTAGCCCAGCACAAACACCCTCTGCTCCAGGCACCACACTTCAGAAGATTTTTGTTTTGTCATCAGCATCTCAAAATATGCTGGAACTGTCAGCTCTCCCCAGCTCTCCAGAACCCAGCTCTCTAGGCTTTGCTCTTTTTTGTGGCTCTCCATGGTGCTGTCAGTCCAGTCCTACTCCCAGTTCTGCTCCTGAGAGAGACACCAGCCTCCTGGTGCCCTCAGCAAGCCCTCTGACTCTTAAATTGTCACCCCCTTGCACACACGATTTCATAGTTTTCCATTTCCCTGAGCCCTGCATCTACTCCTGACACCCTTCCTCATGAACAATGGCCCCACTTTCACCCCCAGGGAAGACCTGGGAGGCTGTCCACAAGTCTCCCCACGGCTTGTCCTGCTTGGGCCCTTAGGTCCCTGCCTCAGAGGAGGCAGTTGTCTTCCTGTCGCCCAGAGGTCAACTTCCACCAGAGGCTCACATTCAGTGCCTTCTGCCTCTCTCTCTGTCAACTTCCAGTTTCCTCCCAATGAACCTGCTTTCATCCACCTCAAACCCACTCAGGTCTCTCGCTCTCTCTCTCTAAAAAAATACAAACCACAAGCACATACAAAACCACATTTTTCTCTTGTTGAGAGAGCCGCCAGTTCCCTCCCCGCTTCTCTTCAAAGCCAGACATTGAGGTGCTATCTCCATGCACTGGCACCACCACATCCCCTCCCCTGCAGCCCGGCTGTTTCCGCTTCACTTGGCTGTTCCTGATTTTCTCCAAAGTCCCGAACGGCAACTTTTCCCCACAAATCCTAGGACCCTTCTGTCCTAAGTTTTCTTAACTTCTCTTTGGTGCTTTACCCACTCTGAATTGGGTTCAGATTTTTGTGTCCACCAGAATCTTAACCTCCCAGCTACTCAGAATCTCCATAACTTCTCACCATCAGGCCTTTGTGCACACCACTGGGCCCTTCTATGGCCCTCCTAAGATGCACGTATGTCATGCCTTCCTCAAACACCTCTCCCAGCCCTGTGTTGAGGATCCCACTCACGAGGATCCCTGTCATAGTTACACCAAGGGACCTAGCTTCCCTCCACCGAAGCCTGTCCCTTCAATGCCACCCACTTCTTCTACTCTGGGTCTGTCTCTGTTATCCCCAAAGCCCACAGGCCCAGAGCAGAGAGTGACACAGCATGGCAGGTGCAGAACATAGGCCAGTATTTACAAAGGATCCATACATCTGCTCTACTAGATCCAGAGTCCGCACAGCCAGCCTGTTCTAAGAAAAAGGAAGAGCACCGAGGAAAGGACTCAGGTCGAGGGCAGGGCTTAGAGGGGGCAGGGATGGTCTAGAAGCACCGGGGTCAGCCAGTGCCAGTGCAGCCAGGAGTCAGAGGGGGCCAGAGAGCCAGGGCTGGAAAGTGAGGGTAGGCACTAGAGGGAGCCCAGGCCAGCTCAGCCTGCACATCAGTGGGTTCTCCACTGAGGTCTCAGGGAACCCCTCACTCCTTGGCTCTCCCTATAGCCTGCCCACTGGGCTTTCCTTGGGGGATCAAAACAGCACTTACTTGTTTGAGGTGAGCTTCATGAGGGTTTGGCCCACTGTGGAGTAAGTGATGAAGGACATCCGCAGTTTCGGGCTGAGGAGGAAGCACTCTTCATGAGATGCCATAAACACAGGCTCAAAATAATACCAATAAGCAGACACAGAGGGGTGCACAACAACTTCCCTGTTTCCCACCCCAACTCTTCCACTTTAGGACACGTTTCCCAAACCCTGGAAGTTCCCATAATTTTTGTGAAGGATTCTGAGGGCTGTGGAGTTGTTGGTCCTTCCAGGTAGAGAACTAGAATGGCATCCTGCTCCATCCCTATACTCCCAATCTCCTCAAAGTCTCTCACACTCACCCCCTCCAACATATATACACACACACACACACATGCACACAGCACATAGATGAGAAGATAGACACTTAGCATCCTGAATGAGGGCTTCCCAAATGGCCTCTTTTACTGTAAAATTCTTTGACCCTTCATAGGTCTTCACTCCTTGCCTGTCTTTCCCCTACCTCTCCTCTCAAAGAAATTATTCTTGTTCTTGGCATCCATTCATTACATTCTTTCCATTTCTCTCCCTAGCCACTGTCTTCATTATTTGCTGACCTTCATTTTCTCTTAGGTAAATCACTACTCTAAGACTCTATTACTTCTGTCTCTTGTTTCAACTTATTTTAACCATGATTATCATACCTTTCTTTGTGGAGCACAACTTAGATCATTTCACACTTCTGGTCAATAATCATCTATAGCTCCTTATTTCCCACAGCAAAAGATCTAAGCCCCTCAGCCTGGCATTATAAGCCTCTGTCACCTTAGTCTCAAGCTGTCCTGTCCAGCCTTATCTCCCAGCCTTCCCTTGAGTTAACCCTTCTCTTCAGCCACTCACTCTACAGGAAGTCTCTTGGATAGTTCCTGTTACCCAGAAGTTCCCCATTCTTCAGGACTCCGTTTAAATTTTCACTTCTTCTGTAAAATCACTCTTGACATTTTTCTTAAAGTCCTTGCTTTTCATTTAAGTAGCTATGTAAGTCCTTTGTCCCTTGCCCTTTTTCCTGGCCCTCAGCACTGTTTAGTTACTGTGTTACTAGTTTGCCTGTTTCCTAATCTGTGAGGTTTTTATGGGCAGACTATGTCCCCTGCAAAATGGCCTGGCCTCCAGGAAGAAGCCAAAAAAGCTACCGAGACCTGATGGAAACAGTGTGATCTGTCCTTGCTTCTACTTCAGAGCACCTCCCTGGGTTCTGTGTTCCTGACCCAAGGGACTCCCATGCCCACCGAGTCTAAACAGCTTTGCACTCTGTCTGGAAGAGGAAAACATCAGCCGTACTTTGTGTACTTATTCACCAGCTCATCTAGATATTTTTGAATGTCATCCCAATTGCTTTTCGCACTGTCTGACCTGAAAATAAAGAAGATCTGAGTTAGAGGGATGAGGTGCATTCATTGAGTGGGCAGATTTCTGCCTCCCCACTTTCCAACAGGCCCTTTAGCAAGCTCCTCCTCACCTCACATAACCGATATTTGTCATACAACATCAGTGACTCTACTAGGTCACCTTGTGGTGCCTCTCATCAGTGTGACTTGTGGGGAGGCTGACCAACCAGACTTGTATGCTTCAGTATGAGGGACTTTTGGTAGCATGGCAGAATGGTTGGTCATGTTAGGTGGGGTTGTTAGATTAAAAAATGAGGGAGGATGCAGTGGTTGGAAAACGCATTCTAATTCTGATATGTTGGCTCTTCTTGTCCTCCACTTACTGACATCTTAACAGGATCTCTGGCTTGAAGTCAGGGAGGATGTGCTACTCAGACTATTTTACTTTCCTTCTTTCTTATTAGCCCACAAAGCTGAGGCATTCTAGACACAGAAGACTTTTCCAGCATTACTGCCCCAACCAGCAAGAAAAACTGTAGGTCTTTTCTTCATGTTCTCACTCCCATTGCTCTCACTTTAGTCCCTGAATATAAAGTGAAGAGGCTGAAGGGGGTTGAGGTCATGATCTCTCTGTCTAAGTGGGAAATACATGTGTCTTACCTGCCCAGGGCTCAACAGTCTTTGCAATCCCACGTCTCTGCAGGTTGGCACTATTCTAGGTTTTGGAAGACAAATTTGAGGCTCACTGACTAAGTATTTTGTTGTAGGTTCTATAGATGACAAAGGTGAAACTGAGGCTGGTACTCTGGCTTGGGCTCTTTCCCTGTATATTTTAGCTCATACATTTTATTTGGCATATGAGTCAGAGGAACACACCATCCTCTCATCTCCAGTGATCACCATGCCCATAAACATTTTTAATGACATGTTTATATGTGTGATTCCCACATTCCCTAGAACATCCTTCTCCTCTGTAGTATTTTTTTCTGCTTTCTCTGAGCTGCACCTAAAACTGTCAGCAAACTAAGGAAAGATTATTTGAACTGAATTAGGATTATCATTCATGGAGCATCTATGTACCATGCACTTTACATATATGATTTCCAATGCCAAAACAACCTTATATTATCAGCACTATTTCCATTTTATAGATGAGAAAACTGAGGCTGTAATAGGTCAAGGATTTTGCTAAAATTTCTATGGCTAGCATGGATCTTAATCTTGATGTAGCTGTGAAACCCTTGCTCTACCCATTGCACTTGGCAGATCAGGGTGACACTGCTCTGTCCAATTGCTGGGTAGCAAAGCACTAGACTCTGTCAACCCACCTACAATACAGGCTTCCTGTCAGAAACTCCCATGTTTATATGCAACACAACTCCTTTCCTAATTATTGGTAACACTTTTCACTTTCCTTCACATTAGTCCTCTCCTCTGTTTTCTCTCTGAATGAAGTAGTTTTTCCAGAGAATATTTACAGGAAGCAAGAATCTTCAACCTATCCATCTACTCTGGGAAAGTTTCCAGTTTGTGATGATTATGAGGTAAGATCTAGATTCTAGAACACAGAAGAACACAGTCAGTGTTCATGGGCTGTGGAAAATAGCACAGACATGTCCCTAGGGAGGTTTCAATATGAAACAGACCTATCATGTGGGCTTCTGGAAAACAGAGCTCCAAGCATGTTTTAGCGTTCTACTCTTACAATGAATAGATGAATCTCTAGACATTTGAGGACATCTCTACTATTACAGTTTGAAGCAAAGAAAAAAAAATCCTAGTGATATAACTATACTGAGAAAATCAACATGGGTGGAGCAGAATTGGGTAGGTGAGCTGAGCTTTAAAAGAGCTAAATTTTTCTCCTCCACAGTAAGAAGTCAATAGAGAATATATAAATCTCGAACAGCAAGATACAGCTGTCAGTGCAAGTATGGTATTATCAACATGATCATAATACTAGAAGGAAAATGGGGTGTGGGATCAGCAGTGGGGAGGAGAGCAGCAAGGGCCTAGAGTTTTTACATGTGTACTTTGTAATAGTATTTAAATTTATGGTCCAGCATTTCCTCTTAAATATAACAATAAAATTAAGAAAACTAGTAGCATGAAGGATATCAGCAAAATGGTAGATTCTGAAAATCTAACCCCTTGTTCCTCCCACTGAAACATTGAACAAACCACCATGTGCTATCTGCACCAACTCTAGGACTCTAGGAAACAGTAAAAGTTTTAAAACAATAAAGCAAATGCATGATTAAGAAGTAGCCATCTTTAAAATGGTATGAAAGTTTTGTGGCATTTTTAATCTCCTTTCCTCCACTCCTTTTCTGGTATGGTCACAGTTTGAGTCTTGATCAGTGGCCCTGTTCCCTGTTCTTCTTGAACTAGAGAGAGCAGTGTAGATCTTACTAACAAATTATTGTGCACAGCTTTTCTAACCTGGTTGGATTCGATTAGAATGATCAAAAGCAGCTGTAGACAAAGGTGTATTTAGAAAGCCACACATATGCCCAGACCAGAAGCATGCTCAGAAAAGTCTTGAGACTCCTTAACCATTCACTTTAAGCTGATCCCTAGGCTCAGAGTAAGCCTAGCTAAGTTTTAAATGAATGCACAGCCAATAACCATTCTGCCAAATTGGGAGTGGTGGCTGTTCTATGTAATTTCAAAAAAATTTTTTTTGTTGGTTTTATGTTTGTTTCAGCTCCTAGCATTCAAGGAAATCTCTGTCAAAATATTCGCTGAATATGAGCTAAAGGAACAGAAACACAAGTGATCATGTACAACAATAAATATTCTTTGCAAAAGTAGTATGGAAAGTCTCAAAAAATTGAAATACTATACACTTCTAAAATAACATACAAAAGGAAAACACTTTAGTAACATGTGTGGTATTCTTATTTCTAGAGTTACTTCATTATAACAATAACCCGCCCCAATTTTCAACAAAAGATATCACAAAACATGCAAAGAAATAAAAGAATATCATTCATTTAGAGGAATTAAATAAATTTACTGAAACCATCCCCCAAGGCATCATACTTACTAGAAAAAGAATTAAAGCAATTATCTTAAATTTGCTTAGAGGAAAGAGAAAACAAGACAAAGAAAATTGGGAAAAATATATGAACAAAATAACAACATTAACAATGAGACATAAATTATTTTTAAAAAAACAGAATTTCTAGAGCTGAAAAGGGAAATAACTAAATTGAAAAATTTATTACAGAGTTTCTATAGCAGGTTTGAACAGTCTGAACAAAGAATCCACGAAGTTGAGGATAAGACAATTTAAATTATTAAATATCAGAAGTAGAAATAAAAAAGAATGAAGAAAAATGATCAGAGTCTAAAGGACCCATGGGACACCCTTAACCAGACCAATATATACAGTGTGGAAATCCTAGGAGATAAGAGAAAGAAGCAGAAACATGATTGGAATAAACGAGAGCCCCAAATGTGCAAAATTGGGTGAAATACATGAATCTACAAATTTGAGAACCTCAACTAACTCCAATTGCATTAAACTAAAGAGACTCACACAAGCAAACATGCTTTGTCTCTTGAAAAAGACAAAAAAAAAATCTTGAAAGCAGCCAAAGAGCAGAAACTTGTCACATACAAGTAGTCCTCAACAATACTATTTTTAATCAGAAACCTCGGAAGTCAGTAGGCAGTAGAGGATCTATTTAAAGTGATGAAAGAAAAAAAAAAAGTCAAGCAAGAATGCCATACTCTGAAAAATTGTCCTTCATAAGTGAGGGAGAAATCGAGGTCTTCACAAAAGCTGAAAAAGTTTATTTTTAATAGACCTCCCTACAAGAAATGGTAAAGAGAGTCTGTTTGGTTAAAATGGAAATACATTAGACAATAACTTGAAGCAATTTGAACATAAAAAGATTTCTGGTAAAGATAAACATAAAAGCAAATTTAAAAGCCGTTTTTAAGATATTAGCTAATAACATAACTTTTTATTTTCTACAGAGTTAAAAATGCATTACAGTCAGTATAAATACATGCTATTGGGTGCTTATTTGTAAAGATATAATTTATGACATTGATAACACAAAGAGGTTGAAGCAGCATAGAAGTGAGTTTCTGTATGTGATTGAAGTTAAGATGGTATCAATTGTAATTAGATTGTTATAACTTTAGCATGTTACAGTTAATGCCTAGTAATCATAGAGTATTTATAATAGAATATACACAAAAGATATAAAGGACTCAAAACCTGTCATGATAAAAAAAATCAAGTAAACATACGTAAGCAGAAATGAAAAAATAAGTGTAAAAAAGCTAGAAGACATATAAAAAATTGCAAAATGGCAGAAGTAAGTCTTTCTATGTAGAATTACTTTAAATATAAATGTACTAAACTATCCAAGCTAAAGGCACAGGTTGGCAGAATAAATTTTAAAATAGATGTAAGTATATGCAATCTACATGAGACTCACTTTTGATATGACACAAATACATTGATAATAAAAGGGTGGAAAGATATTCTAGGCAGATAAGAACCCCCAAAAAGCTGAGGTGACTATATTAGACAAATATACTTTAAGTAAATACTATTATACAAAGAAAAAGGGGGAAATTATGTATTCATAAAGGAGCCGATTCATCAAGAAAATAAAACATCTGTAAACAGATATGCACCAAACATTAGAGCTCCAAAACTTATGAGGCAAACACTGACATAATTTAAGAGAGATGAAAATACCCCACTTTCAATAATAATGGATAGAACAATCAAACAATATATAAGGAAATAGAAATCAAGGACATAAACTACGGTATAAACCAATTGAACCTAACAGATAGGTGCAGAACATTTCACCTGACAACGACAGAATGTACATTTATCTCAAATGAGCATGGAATATTCTTCAGAATAAATCATATTAGGCCACAAAACAAGTCTCAACTAATTTTAAAAGATAGAAATCATTTAAGTTAATTTTCCAATAACAAAAGTATGAAATTAGAAATCAATAGTAAAATGAAATTGAAAAATTCATAATTAAGTGAAAATTAAATAGTATAATTTGAAATAACCAATAAGTCAAAAAAGAAATCACAAGAGAAACTAGAAAATATCATGAGACAAATCATAATGAAAACTCAGCATAATAAAATATATGAAATGGCAGTGAATGTAGTGCCAAGAGGAAAATTTATAGCTATGAATAATACATTAAAAAGAGAGATTTCAAATTAATAACTTAACTTTATATTTTATAGAACTAGATAAAGAAAATTAAACACAAGCTAGCAGAAGGAAAAAATAATGATCATAGCAGACATAAATAATATGTGAAATAGAAAATTAAAGAAATACAAATGAAATAAAAAACTAGTTCATTGAAAAAATAAAAAAATGAAAAATCATTTTCCTGATTGACTTATAACAAAAGAAAGACTCAAATTATTAAAATCAAAAAATAAACATGGGACATTACTACTGATTTTATAGGAATAAAAAGTATTATAAAAGAATACTATGAATATTTGAATGTCAACAAATTAGGTAATGTAGATGAAATGGGAAAATTCTTAGAAACACACAACTAAACAAAATTAAATTATGATGAAATAATTAACATAGAATGGATCTATAAACAGTAAAGAGATTGAAGCAGTAATAAAAACTGTCCCAATAATTAAAGCTTCTATGATGATGTCTACCAAACTTAAAAAAAAAATTATTTACTTAAATTTGTTTCAAGTATGCAGTACATTGGTTAGACATCTACATGTTAATAAACGAACCCCCAAATTGCTCCCTCTCCCATAGCCCTCTGCTTAGCCATTGTATTAATGCTAACTGCGTTCCATCTGCCGTGTTCCCCATCCCCGTGCCCAAATATCAACTACTGAGTCTCATAACAAGACAGAGGCCACTCCAAAATGTATACTCTTGTAAAGTGTTTGTAAAGTGCTCTCCCTTTCTCAGCATCCTTGATATCCTGATGTGTTGCTGGAAGATTGAGCACCACTCTCCCCGACCCTGATATCCCAAGGTAAGGCTAGATGAACCTTTGCCCTGGAGGATAGCTCTTGCATCCAGGCTACAGGTGGAAAAACTAGTAGATGTGGGGCAAATAGGCTACTACCTGAGGCCTACGCTGCGGTGGATCATGTGCAGAATGCTCATTAAAGAGAATCTCTACACTTTCAACACCTGTGCAAGGGATTAGGTGAAAGTAGGATTAAGTTGAGCTTTGATGCAGGCCTGACAATCCCAGCTGACCCACGCAGACCTATGAGTTGAAAGATATCCTTGGGATTATAGCAATTTGGGCAAAATGATAGGGCATCTGTCGATGCAGTTGGCTACTTCAGGATAAGTATGATCTCGGCAAATCAACTCTGTAAATGAGGGGTTCTCAGGGAGGGATGACAACCAAAGAAGCATCCTTAAAGGGGCACCTGGTCTTAGTATGTTTGTGTCCTTCAAAACCTCTCCTCAGCCTTGGTAAACAGAATAGGGCTATGCAGACCAGACCATTGATCTGCGTTCCCTTTTTGGTGTGTTATATCACATCTCCTGTTTTCTCTTTCGGACTCCTCACAACCCCTCATGGAGTTAACCATGGCTTATGTGCCATGACAGGGATAGAAAGCATAGAAGGGTCAGAGTAGGTGTGAACACTGGATAATGCCTTGAGCCCTACTGTCTTTTCATCTTCCAGCACTCACGGCCTCCTCCACTTGGTAGAAGGTGCCAACTCACTGCCAGAAACAGCACTTACTTACCCCAGGCTGTCCTTTCAGGAGACATTGCTAGCCAAGAGGTTTTAAGATCTCTCCCCAAAATGCTCAGGACCTCAGCAGCCCACTGGAATGCCTTGCTGGATGGTAGTCCCAGATGGCTTTTGTGATCTGACCTCAGTAAATGTAGATAATGGAAAAATGGGGTATGGAAGTTGTGGGTTTGGCGGTGAAAGATAATTCTTCTTTGTCTTGTTCCCTTAGGTTTCTGGGTTCACAGCCCATAAGAATGAGGAGGGGCTGTAGACTGTGAGGAACTAATAAGTTACTGAGCCCAATCTCCATCTGTCCCTACTCAGGACAAAGATCTGATTGTCTCTGTTCACATGCACCCCGGGGCCAGAGGCACAGCCTCTACCAATCCAGCCCAATCTTTTTGGAGTTATCTATGAATTTTAGGTAATATTTCCTTGCATCGAGCAACATTATACATCTCAAAAATGGCCCCATCTATAATAAATGACTCTGAGGTCTCCTAACAATGCATTAAGTTTTTCTGTTTCATTTTAGTTTATTTTTTTAAATACTGCTGTGTTCTCCAAGAATACTTCCTGCTCCAGACTGAAATGTCCCCCATTTCTCTGCTTCCTACTCCCATGCTTCCTACCCCACGCTCACTCCTTTAGCCTGTCCTTTGATTTCAGCTGACGTAGTGACCGTGTACTGAGAGTCTGCTTTGTGCTCTAACTGCGCCAGCCCCTCCTTCTCCTTTATCTTCACAATACACCTTATTAGGTGAGCTGGTTAGCCCTTGGAAGAGGAGAAGACTGAGCCTCAGAGAGGTTAAGAGGCACACTCCAGAGACTAAGTAGAGATGCAACCTTAGACCTTCCAAGTCCTGGATGCCTCTTCCATGGTATTACTTTTTGTTATTTTTTAAGTGGTAAAATATACATAACAAAAATATTTAACCATTTAAAGTTTATAATTCAGTGCCATTAAGTAAATTTACAGCGTTGTGCAACCATCACCACTATACATCTCAGAACTTTCTCATCATCACATATTAAATCTCTGTACACATAAAACAATAACTTTCAATTCATTCCTCCTCAACACCTAGTAATCTCTATTCCATTTTTTTTTTATCTGTGAAATTGCCTATTCTAGGTACCTCAAGTAAGTAGAATCATACAGTATTTGGTCTTTGGTGTCTGGCTATTCCAATTAGCAAATGTTTTCAAGATCTATCCATGTTGTAGCATATATAAGAATTTTGTCATTTTATATGGTTGAACAATATACCATTGTATGTATGTTATACATTTTCTTTATTCATGAGGATGAAAACATGAGCCGTTTTCACCTTGGAGCTATTTTGTGAATAATGCCACTGTGAACATTGGTGTACATATATCAGTATGAATCCCTCCTTTCATTACTTTTGGGCATAAGCTTAGGAGTGAGTGGATTTGCTGAATTATATGGAAATTCTATGTTTAATTATGTTACTACGCCATATTATTTTCGACAGTGGCCGCACCATTTTACATTGCCACAAGCAATGTACAAGGGTTTTAATTGGTTCACATTCTATCTAACAGTGGTTATTTTCCAAGTTTGGCTTTGTTTTATTTTGTTTTGATTTTTATAATAGCCATCTCATGGATATGAAGTGGTATCTCATTGTTTTGCTTTGCATTCCCTAATGACTAATGATGCTAGACATTGGTCATTTATTTATTACCCATTTGTATATGTTCTTTGAAGAAAGGTCTATTCAAATCCTTTGCCCATTGTCGAATTGAGTTGTTTGGTCTTTGTCTTTGAGATATAGGTGTTTTTTAGATATCTGTATGTCAAGTACTTATCAGACATATGATTTGCAAATGTTCTTTCATTTGTAGATTATTTTCTCTTTCTTTATAGTATCCTTTGCACAAAATTTTTAATTTTCATAGAGTTTGGGTTTTTATTTTTTCTCTTATTGCCTGTGCTTTTGGTTTTATATTTTAAAAACCATTACCAAATCCAATGTCATGAAGTTTTCCCCTGTTTTCTTCTAAGAGTTTCATAGTTTTAGGTCTTACATTTAGGTCTTTGATCCATCTTTAGTTAATTTTTGTATATAGTGTAAGGTAAGAGTCTAACTTCATTCGTTGCATGTAGACATCCAGACATCCAGTTTTTCTAGCATCATTTGTTGGAAACATTGTCATTTCCCACATTGAATGGTCTTGGCATCCTTGTTGACAATCATTGACCATATAAAGAAAGGTTTGTTCTGGGCTCTTTACTCTATTCTATTGGCTTATTCATCTTTCCTTGATTATTGTAGCTTTATAATAAATTTTGAATTATAAACTGTAAGTCCTCCAACTTTATTCTTTTTAAAGATTTTTTTTAGCTATTTAAGGTCCCTTCAGATTTCATATGAATTTTAGTACGGATTGTTCAATTCCTGCAAAAATAATGCTATTGAGATTTTGATAGAATTGCACTGAATCTGTTGGTAGTATTGTAAGCCTAACAGTATTGTCTTCAAATACATTAGTAAGTGATATTTCTCCAGTGATATATGTCTGTAATTTTTTTTCAGCAATGTATTATAGTTTTCAGGGTACAAATCTTTTCTCTCCTTGGTTAAAATTATTCATAAGTACTTTGTTCTGTTTGATGTTATTGTAAATAAAATTTCCATTTTATTGTTAGTATATAGAAATGGAACTGATTTTTATATGTTGATTTTGTATTCTGAAACTTTGCTGATAATGTTTATTATCACTCCAACAGGTTTTTTGTTTTTGTTGTTGAATCTTTAGGGGTTTTTACATGTAATAGCATATCACTCAAGAAGAGAAAGAATTTCACTTGTCTCTTTTTAGTTTGGATAACTTTTCTTTCTTGTTTTTCCCTAATTGCCCTGGCGAGGACTTCCAATACTATGTTGAATAGAATTAACAAAATGTGGCATTCCTATACTGCTCTTGAACTAAGAGGAAAAGCTTTTAGTCCTTCACCAATGATATGCTGATATCGCATTTTTCATACATAAACTTTATTGTGTTGAGAAACATTTGTCTATTCATAATTTGAATGGTTTTATAAAGAAAAGATGCTGGATTTTTAAAAATAAATTTATTTACTTAAATTTGTTTCAAGTATGCAGTACCTTGGTTAGACATCTACATGTCAATAAACGATCCCCCAAATTGCTCCCTCTCTCCCCTAGCCCTCTGCTTAGCCATCGTATTAATGCATTCCCTCTGCCGTGTTCCCCATCCCCGTGCCCAAATATCAACTACTAATTTGTTCTTCCTTAATCCTTCGCCCTGTTCTCCCAGTCCCCCAACCCCTCTCCCCTCTGTCTATCACCAAATTGACCACTATATTTGTGAGTCTGTTTTTGATTAGTTAGTTCTTCTTGTTCCTTAGATACCACATATAAGTGCAATCATATGGTATTTATCTTTCTCTGTCTGACTTATTTCCCTCAGCATAATAACCTCTAGGTCCATCCATGTCGTTGCAAATGGTAGGATTTCATTTTCTTTAATGACTGAGTAATATTCCATTGTGTATATGAACTATAATTTCATTATCCACTCATCTGTTGGTGGGCATTTAGGTTGCTTGCATATCTTGGCTATTGTAAATTGTGCTGCCATGAATATTGGAGTGCATAAATCTTTATGAATTATTGTTTTGGTTTTCTTTGGATAAATAGCCAGAAGTGCAATTGCTGGGTCAAAAGGTATATCCGTTCTTAATTTTTTGAGGAACGTCCATACTGTTTTCCATAGCAGCTGTACCAATTTGCAATCCCACCAACAATGTATGAGGGTTCCCTTTTCTCCGCATCCTCGCCAACACTTGTGTTTTTTTGATTTATTGATGATAGCCATTCTGACAGGTGTGAGGTGATTCTCATTGTGGTTTTAATTTGCATTTCTCTGATGATTAGCGACCTTGAGCATCTTTTCATATGTCTATTAGCCATCCGTATTTCCTCTTTGGGGAAGTATCTGTTCAGTTCTTCTGCCAATTTTTTAATTGGATTGTTTGTTGTTTTTGTTGTTGAGTTGTATAAATTCTTTATAAATTTTGCATATTAACCCCTTATCGGATGTATCATTAGCAAATATCTTCTCCCAAACGGTCGGTTGTCTTTTCGTTTTGTTGATGGTTTCCTTTGCTGTAGAAAAACTTTTTAGTTTGATGTAGTCCCATTTGTTTATTTTTTCTTTTGTTTCCCTTGCCCGAGATATATCTGAAAAGAAATTCCTGTTAGTAATGTCAGAGAGTTTACTGCCTATGTTTTCTTCTAAAAGTTTTATGATTTCGAGTCTTACATTTAAGTCTTTAATCCATTTTTCCTCTATTCTTGTATACAGTGTAAGAAGATGGTCGTTTCTTTCTCTTTTTTTTTTCATGTTTCTGACCAATTTTCCCAGCACCATTTATTGAAGAGAGTGTCTTTACCCCATTGTATATTCTTACCTCCTTTGTCATATATTAAATGAGCGTATAGGCGTGGATTTATTTCTGGGCTCTCTATTCTGTTCCATTGATCACCGTATCTGTTTTTATGCCATACCATGCTGTTTTGATTACTGTAGCCTTGTATTATAGTTTGATATCAGGTAGTGCGATACCTCCAACTTTGTTCTTTCTCAAGGCTGCCATGGCTACACGGGGTTTTCTATGGCTCCATATAAATTTTAGGATAATTTGTTCTAGCTCTCTGAAAAACGCCATTGGTATTTTGCTAGGGATTGCATACTACCCATAGATTGCTTTGGGTAGTATGGCCATTTTAACAATGTTGATTCTTCCTACCCATGAACAGGGTATATACTTCCATTTATTTGTATCTTCTTCAATTTCTTTTTTCAATGACTTATAATTTTCTGAAAATAGGTCTTCTACCTTCTTGGTTAATTTGAATCCCAGGTATTTTCTAGTTTTTGACGCAATCATAAATTGGATTCTTTTCTTAATTTCTCTTTCTGAAAGTTCATTACTGGTGTACAAAAATGCCACTGACTTCTGAATATTTATTTTGTAACCTGCTACTTTACTGAATTCATTGATCAGTTCTAATGATTTTTTTTTTGGTGGAATCTTTAGGGTTCTCTCTCTATAGTATCATGTCATCGGCAAATAACAGTTTTACTTCTTCTTTTCCAATTCAGATACCTTTTATTTCTCTTTCTTGTCTTATTGCTGTGGCTAAGACTTCCAATACAATGTTGGAGAGGAGTAGTGAAAGTGTGCATCCTTGTCTTGTTCCTGATCTTAAGGAAAATGCTTTTAGCTTTTCTTCATTGAGTATGATGTTAGCTGTAGGTTTGTCATATATGGACATTATTATGTTGAGGTATGTTCCCTCTATTCCCAAATGAAATGAAGGCAAGCAACCCACGAAAGCTAAAAGCATTTTCCTTAAGATCAGGAACAAGACAAGGATGCGCACTTTCACCACAGCAATAAGACAAGAAACATAGAGTTCAAAATAATGGTTATAAGAATGCTCAGTGAACTTATGGGGAGAATGGATGAGCACAATGAGAACCTCAGCAGCATAAAAAAGGACATAGAAACCATAAAAGGAACCAGATAGAGATGAGGAATATGATAACGGAAATGAAGAATACACTAGAAGGAAGCAACAGCAGATTGGACAAAGCAGAAGATCGAATCAGTGAATTGGAAGACTAGGTAGCTGAATATACCCAAATCAGAACAAAAGAACTTAAAAAAATGAATATACCCAATCAGAACAGAAAAAAGAACTTAAAAGAATGAGGATAGTTTAAGAGACCTCTGGGACAACATAGGAGTACGTGAAGAGGAAGAGAGAGAACAAGGGATTGAGACTCTTCTATTTGAAGAAATAATGACAGAAAACTTCCCTAACCTGGCAAAAGAATTGGACATACAAGTTCAGGAAGTGCAAAGAGCTCCAAACAAGAGGAATTCAAACAGACCTACACCAATTAAAAAATTGGCAGAAGAACTGAACAGATACTTCCCCAAAGAGGAAATACGGATGGCTAATAGACATATGAAAAGATGCTCGAGGTCGCTAATCATCAGAGAAATGCAAATTAAAACCACAATGAGAATCACCTCACACCTGTCAGAATGGCTATCATCAATAAATCAAAAAACCACAAGTGTTGGCGAGGATGCGGAGAAAAGGGAACCCTCATACATTGTTGGTGGGATTGCAAATTGGTACAGCTGCTATGGAAAACAGTATGGACGTTCCTCAAAAAATTAAGAACGGATATACCTTTTGACCCAGCAATTGCACTTCTGGCTATTTATCCAAAGAAAACCAAAACAATAATTCATAAAGATTTATGCACTCCAATATTCATGGCAGCACAATTTACAATAGCCAAGATATGCAAGCAACCTAAATGCCCACCAACAGATGAGTGGATAATGAAATTATAGTTCATATACACAATGGAATATTACTCAGTCATTAAAGAAAATGAAATCCTACCATTTGCAACGACATGGATGGACCTAGAGGTTATTATGCTGAGGGAAATAAGTCAGACAGAGAAAGATAAATACCATATGATTGCACTTATATGTGGTATCTAAGGAACAAGAAGAACTAACTAATCAAAAACAGACTCACAAATATAGTGGTCAATTTGGTGATAGACAGAGGGGAGAGGGGTTGGGGGACTGGGAGAACAGGGCGAAGGATTAAGGAAGAACAAATTAGTAGTTGATATTTGGGCACGGGGATGGGGAACGCGGCAGAGGGAATGCATTAATACGATGGCTAAGCAGAGGGCTAGGGGAGAGAGGGAGCAATTTGGGGGATCGTTTATTGACATGTAGATGTCTAACCAAGGTACTGCATACTTGAAACAAATTTAAGTAAATAAATTTATTTTTAAAAATCCAGCATCTTTTCTTTATAAAACCATTCAAATTATGAATAGACAAATGTTTCTCAACACAATAAAGTTTATGTATGAAAAATGCGATATCAGCATATCATTGGTGAAGGACTAAAAGCTTTTCCTCTTAGTTCAAGAGCAGTATAGGAATGCCACATTTTGTTAATTCTATTCAACATAGTATTGGAAGTCCTCGCCAGGGCAATTAGGGAAAAACAAGAAAGAAAAGTTATCCAAACTAAAAAGAGACAAGTGAAATTCTTTCTCTTCTTGAGTGATATGCTATTACATGTAAAAGCCCCTAAAGATTCAACAACAAAAACAAAAAACCTGTTGGAGTGATAATAAACATTATCAGCAAAGTTTCAGAATACAAAATCAACATATAAAAATCAGTTCCATTTCTATATACTAACAATAAAATGGAAATTTTATTTACAATAACATCAAACAGAACAAAGTACTTATGAATAATTTTAACCAAGGAGAGAAAAGATTTGTACCCTGAAAACTATAATACATTGCTGAAAAAAAATTACAGACATATATCACTGGAGAAATATCACTTACTAATGTATTTGAAGACAATACTGTTAGGCTTACAATACTACCAACAGATTCAGTGCAATTCTATCAAAATCTCAATAGCATTATTTTTGCAGGAATTGAACAATCCGTACTAAAATTCATATGAAATCTGAAGGGACCTTAAATAGCTAAAAAAAATCTTTAAAAAGAATAAAGTTGGAGGACTTACAGTTTATAATTCAAAATTTATTATAAAGCTACAATAATCAAGGAAAGATGAATAAGCCAATAGAATAGAGTAAAGAGCCCAGAACAAACCTTTCTTTATATGGTCAATGATTGTCAACAAGGATGCCAAGACCATTCAATGTGGGAAATGACAATGTTTCCAACAAATGATGCTAGAAAAACTGGATGTCTGGATGTCTACATGCAACGAATGAAGTTAGACTCTTACCTTACACTATATACAAAAATTAACTAAAGATGGATCAAAGACCTAAATGTAAGACCTAAAACTATGAAACTCTTAGAAGAAAACAGGGGAAAACTTCATGACATTGGATTTGGTAATGGTTTTTAAAATATAAAACCAAAAGCACAGGCAATAAGAGAAAAAATAAAAACCCAAACTCTATGAAAATTAAAAATTTTGTGCAAAGGATACTATAAAGAAAGAGAAAATAATCTACAAATGAAAGAACATTTGCAAATCATATGTCTGATAAGTACTTGACATACAGATATCTAAAAAACACCTATATCTCAAAGACAAAGACCAAACAACTCAATTCGACAATGGGCAAAGGATTTGAATAGACCTTTCTTCAAAGAACATATACAAATGGGTAATAAATAAATGACCAATGTCTAGCATCATTAGTCATTAGGGAATGCAAAGCAAAACAATGAGATACCACTTCATATCCATGAGATGGCTATTATAAAAATCAAAACAAAATAAAACAAAGCCAAACTTGGAAAATAACCACTGTTAGATAGAATGTGAACCAATTAAAACCCTTGTACATTGCTTGTGGCAATGTAAAATGGTGCGGCCACTGTCGAAAATAATATGGCGTAGTAACATAATTAAACATAGAATTTCCATATAATTCAGCAAATCCACTCACTCCTAAGCTTATGCCCAAAAGTAATGAAAGGAGGGATTCATACTGATATATGTACACCAATGTTCACAGTGGCATTATTCACAAAATAGCTCCAAGGTGAAAACGGCTCATGTTTTCATCCTCATGAATAAAGAAAATGTATAACATACATACAATGGTATATTGTTCAACCATATAAAATGACAAAATTCTTATATATGCTACAACATGGATAGATCTTGAAAACATTTGCTAATTGGAATAGCCAGACACCAAAGACCAAATACTGTATGATTCTACTTACTTGAGGTACCTAGAATAGGCAATTTCACAGATAAAAAAAAAATGGAATAGAGATTACTAGGTGTTGAGGAGGAATGAATTGAAAGTTATTGTTTTATGTGTACAGAGATTTAATATGTGATGATGAGAAAGTTCTGAGATGTATAGTGGTGATGGTTGCACAACGCTGTAAATTTACTTAATGGCACTGAATTATAAACTTTAAATGGTTAAATATTTTTGTTATGTATATTTTACCACTTAAAAAATAACAAAAAGTAATACCATGGAAGAGGCATCCAGGACTTGGAAGGTCTAAGGTTGCATCTCTACTTAGTCTCTGGAGTGTGCCTCTTAACCTCTCTGAGGCTCAGTCTTCTCCTCTTCCAAGGGCTAACCAGCTCACCTAATAAGGTGTATTGTGAAGATAAAGGAGAAGGAGGGGCTGGCGCAGTTAGAGCACAAAGCAGACTCTCAGTACACGGTCACTACGTCAGCTGAAATCAAAGGACAGGCTAAAGGAGTGAGCGTGGGGTAGGAAGCATGGGAGTAGGAAGCAGAGAAATGGGGGACATTTCAGTCTGGAGCAGGAAGTATTCTTGGAGAACACAGCAGTATTTAAAAAAATAAACTAAAATGAAACAGAAAAACTTAATGCATTGTTAGGAGACCTCAGAGTCATTTATTATAGATGGGGCCATTTTTGAGATGTATAATGTTGCTCGATGCAAGGAAATATTACCTAAAATTCATAGATAACTCCAAAAAGATTGGGCTGGATTGGTAGAGGCTGTGCCTCTGGCCCCGGGGTGCATGTGAACAGAGACAATCAGATCTTTGTCCTGAGTAGGGACAGATGGAGATTGGGCTCAGTAACTTATTAGTTCCTCACAGTCTACAGCCCCTCCTCATTCTTATGGGCTGTGAACCCAGAAACCTAAGGGAACAAGACAAAGAAGAATTATCTTTCACCGCCGAACCCACAACTTCCATACCCCATTTTTCCATTATCTACATTTACTGAGGTCAGATCACAAAAGCCATCTGGGACTACCATCCAGCAAGGCATTCCAGTGGGCTGCTGAGGTCCTGAGCATTTTGGGGAGAGATCTTAAAACCTCTTGGCTAGCAATGTCTCCTGAAAGGACAGCCTGGGGTAAGTAAGTGCTGTTTCTGGCAGTGAGTTGGCACCTTCTACCAAGTGGAGGAGGCCGTGAGTGCTGGAAGATGAAAAGACAGTAGGGCTCAAGGCATTATCCAGTGTTCACACCTACTCTGACCCTTCTATGCTTTCTATCCCTGTCATGGCACATAAGCCATGGTTAACTCCATGAGGGGTTGTGAGGAGTCCGAAAGAGAAAACAGGAGATGTGATATAACACACCAAAAAGGGAACGCAGATCAATGGTCTGGTCTGCATAGCCCTATTCTGTTTACCAAGGCTGAGGAGAGGTTTTGAAGGACACAAACATACTAAGACCAGGTGCCCCTTTAAGGATGCTTCTTTGGTTGTCATCCCTCCCTGAGAACCCCTCATTTACAGAGTTGATTTGCCGAGATCATACTTATCCTGAAGTAGCCAACTGCATCGACAGATGCCCTATCATTTTGCCCAAATTGCTATAATCCCAAGGATATCTTTCAACTCATAGGTCTGCGTGGGTCAGCTGGGATTGTCAGGCCTGCATCAAAGCTCAACTTAATCCTACTTTCACCTAATCCCTTGCACAGGTGTTGAAAGTGTAGAGATTCTCTTTAATGAGCATTCTGCACATGATCCACCGCAGCGTAGGCCTCAGGTAGTAGCCTATTTGCCCCACATCTACTAGTTTTTCCACCTGTAGCCTGGATGCAAGAGCTATCCTCCAGGGCAAAGGTTCATCTAGCCTTACCTTGGGATATCAGGGTCGGGGAGAGTGGTGCTCAATCTTCCAGCAACACATCAGGATATCAAGGATGCTGAGAAAGGGAGAGCACTTTACAAACACTTTACAAGAGTATACATTTTGGAGTGGCCTCTGTCTTGTTATGAGACTCAGAGTCAGTCCTCAAAAACAATAGCATATATTTTTATTGGTATACAGAGCTTCTAAAAACTAGATGCTCAATATCGCTAGCTATTAATGATGCAAATCAAATGCAAATCAAAACCACAATGAAATACCATCTCACACCTTTTAGAACAGCTGTTATCAATAGGACAAGTAATAACAAGTGTTGGAGAGGATGCAGAGAAAAAGGAACACTCATAAACTGCTGATGGGACTGCAAATTGGTATAGCCACTATGGAAAACAATATGGAGGTTCCTCAAAAAACTAAGAATTGATCTACCATATGATCCAGCAATCCCTCTACTGGGTGTTTACCCCAAATACTTGAAAACCCATATCCAAAAAGATGTTTGCACACCGATGCTCATAGCAGCATTATTCACAGTGTCCAGGACATAGAAGCAATTGAAGTGCCCTACGATAGATGACTGCATAAAGAAGCTTTGGTATATACTCCATATATACAATGGAATACTACTCAGCCATAAGAAGAGATGAAATACTGCCATTTGCAACAGCATGGATGGACCTCGAGATAATCATGCTAAGCAAAATAAGCCAGACAGAAAAAGTTGAAAACCACATGAAATCACTTATATGTGAGATATAAACCCAAAAGCAACAAACGAAAAGGACAAACAAACAGAGACTCATGGACAATAGAATAGTGGTTAGCAAAGATTAGTGAGGGAGGGGGAAGGGGAAAGGTAGATGAGGTAAAAAGGGTCAAATATGTGGTGATAGAAAGAAACCTAACTATGAGCAGTGAACACACAATGCATATATATATATATATATATATAGTATATATATACATGCATATATATACATGTGTGTGTATATATATATATATATATATATATATACACACCTTACTGTTGAATTGTACACCTGAAAATTACTGGATTTTATTAACACTATCACCATAAAAAAATGCTAGATAAATAAAAGAAATTGCCTCTTTTTTCAAAGTTATGTTATCAATGGTGATATATAGGTCATTTCTGACTTAGGTTTTTACACAAGAATACCAACTAGTACATATCCATAGACAAGGTACAATTGTGAAAATATTACAGTATGGGAATGAAGCATTCTCCTATACCACAGAGATCAATACGGACCACATTAGAAGGTTAAAAAAAGTGGTTACACTCTAACCACATTTTCCCTCAACCAGGCCAGCACAGCACTGCACCAAGAGGGCCCCCTGGGACTACAGTTTCTTAAGTTGGGGAAGAGAGCCTAAGGTTGACATGCAGATGCCTAGCATTGTGGTTCATTTCCCAGGAGGTCCACTGGGATCTTACATCATGTGAGTCATGGGAGGAAACTGCAGGGATGATCACTGAATATCAGATTGTATTGGAGAAGGAAAGCCAGAAGGCATCATTGGGAGCAGTAAAAAAAAAAAGAGAGTCTACAGAACTTATGGGACAGTATCAAAGAGAACAATATACACATTATGGGAATCACAAAAGTAGAAAAATACAGAAAGTACATTTAAAGCAATAATGGTTGAAAACTTACTAAAATGGAGAGAGAAATGGACATCTGGATTCATGAGGGCCGGTGGATCCCAAATAGGTTGAATTCAAAAAGGGCTACATCAAGACACACTATAAATTGTAAAAATTCAAGACAAAGAGAGAAATTTGAAAGCAACGAATGGAAAAAAAAAACATGTAAAATACAAGGAATCCAAAAAAAACTAATGGAAGATTTCTCATAAATAATTCAGGCCAGGAAAGAATCAGATAATATATTTAAAATAATGAAAGAAAAAAAATCAACCAAGAATACTATATCTTGCAAAGCTATCCTTCAGATATGAAGGAGGGATAAAAATTTTTCTGAACAAACAAAGGCTGAGGGAATTCATCACCCCAAAATCTATCTTATAAGAAATAGAGAATTCTTCAAGCAGAAATAAGAGGATGCTAATTAACATTTTGAATATATGTGAATGTAGCTGTAGAACTCAATGGTAATGATAAACATACTCAAAGTCAGATTCTTTAATTTTATAATGATGGTGCATAATTAACTTACAACTCTTGTTTAAAAGTTAAAAACAAATGTATTAAATACCCATAACTATAATATCAATCACCTAAATGTGATAGAATAAGTAAAAGTGTAAAGTTTAGGAATGGTATCAAAGTTAAGTTGTTATCATCTTAGAATAGGATTTATAAATGTAAGATGTTTTATATAAGCTTCATGGTAACCACAAAGGAAAAACCTATAGTAGTTATACAAAATATTATGATAAAGGAGTCAAAGCATAATGCTACAAAATTTATCAAGTCACAAAACAAGAAAGCAAGAGAAGAAGCAAGGAACAATGCATCTACAAAACAAAAACAATTAACAGTACTGCAGACATAAGCCCTATCAATAATTTAAATGAAAGATTAAATTCTCCAATCAAAAAACACAAAAAGGAATATTACTCAGCCATAAGAGAAGATGACATACTGCCATTTACGACAACACAGATGGATCTTGAAATAATTATGCTAAATAAAATAAGTCAAAAAGAAAAAGTTGAGAACCATATGATTTCACTCATATGTTGGATATAAAACTGAAAACAACTAATTTGTACTTCATTAACCTTTCACCCCTTTCTCCCAGTCCCCCAAATCCCCTCCCCTCTGGCCGTCACCAGATTGTCCTCTATATTTGTGAGTCTGTTTTGATTAATTTTGAACCATACTTCTTTATCCAATTGTCTGTTGGTGGGCATTTAGATTGCTTCCATATCTTGGCTATAGTAAGCAATGCTGCAATGAACATAGGAGAGCATATATCTTTTCAAATTAGAGTTGTTTTTTTTCCCACTGAGTACTCGGAGTGGGATTGCTGGGTTGTGTGGCAGCTCTATATTTAATTTTTTTTTTTGGAGTCTCAATACTGTTTTCCATAGTGGCTGCGCTAATTTACAATCCCATCAACAGGGTATGAGGGGTCCCTTTTTTTCTATATCCTTGCCAATACTTGTTTGTTGATATATTAATGATAGCCCTTCTGAGAGGTGTGAGGTGATATCACATTGTGGTTTTGATTTGCATTTCCCTGATGGTTAGTGCATCTTTCCAAATGTCTGTTGACCATCTATCTGTATGTCCTTTTTGGAAAAATGGTTATTCAGGTCCTCTGCCTAGTTTTTAAATTGGATTATTTTTTGGTGTTGTATGAGTTTCTTATGTACTTTGTATATTAACCGCTTATCAGATGTATCATTTTTGAATGTTTTCTCTCACTCAGTAGGTTGTCTTTCTGTTTTCCTTCACTGTGTAAAAACTTTTTAGTTTGATGTAGTCCATTTACTTATTTTCCTTCTGTTTCCTTGCATGGGAGACATGTCTAAAATATATTGCTAAGAGCAATGTCAAAAAGTTTACTGCCTATATTTTCTTCTTGAAGTTTTACGGTTTCAGGGCTTATATTTAAGTCTTTAATCCATTTTGAAGTTATTTTTGTGTGTGGTGTCAGCAAGTGGTCCAATTTTATTTTTCTGTATCTATCTGTCCAGTTTCCCAAAAACAATATTGAAGATACTGTCTACCTCATTGTATGTCCTTGCCTCTTTTGTCATAGATTAATTGACCATATAAATGAGAATTTATTTCTGGGTTCTCTGTTCTATTCCATTGATTTATATATGTTTTATGTCAGTGTCATATTGTTTTGTTTACTGTAGCGTTGCAGTATAGTTTGAAATCAGGGAGCATGATACCTCCCATTTTGTTCTTTCTCAAGGTTTCTTTGATTTTTCAGTGTCTTTTGTAGTTCTATATAAATTTTAGGATTGGTTGATCTAGTTCTGAGAAGAATGCTATTGGTATTTTAACAGGGATTGTATTGAATCGGCATATTACTTTAGGTAGTACGGACATTTTAACAATATTAATCCTTCCAATTCCATAAATTTTGAAAGTTGTGTTTTTATTTTAACTTGTCTCAAGGTAGTTTTTAATTTCTGTTTTGATTTCTTTTTAGATACATTGGTGTCTTAGTAGAATATTGTTTAGTATCCAGGTATTTGTGTTTTTTCTAATTTTCTTCCTGTAGTTGATTTCCAGTTTCATGTTATTGTGTTTAGAAAAGATGTTTGAAATAATTTCAGTCTTATCGAGTTTATCAAGACTTGTTTTGTGGCCTAATATGTGATATATTCTGTAGAATGTTCCATGTGCATTTGAAGAAAAATATGTATTCTTTAGTTTTTGAATGAGGTGTTTTATTAAGTCAATTCTCTCTATTGTTACATCTAAGGCAATTATTTTCTTATTAATTTTCTGTCTGCATGACTCATCTGTTTGAGTTATGTATTGAAATCCTCTTCTTTTTTTGTATTACTGTGACTTTCTCCCTTTATATCGATTAAGATTTGCTTCATATATTTAGTAGCTCCTATGTTGAATGTATTGATATTTATGATTGTCATATCTCTTCTTGTATAATTATATAATTATAATTATAGAATGTCCTTCTTTGTCTTTTTTTTAAACATCTTTTGTTTCAAAGTCTATTTTGTCTGATATGAGTATTTCTAATTCAGCTTTGTTTTTATTTTTGTTTGTATGGAATATTTTTTTTCATTCCTTCACTTTCAGTATGTATGTGTCTTTTGATTTGAAGTGAGTGTTATAAACGGCATATAAATGGGTTGTGTTTTTAAATTTGCTTAACCTCTTTATGTTTTTCTATTAGAGAATATTAATTCATTTACATTTAATTATCGATAAGTATGTACTTATTGCCATTTTGTTAATTGTTGTTTTTGTAGTTCTCCGTTTCTTCTTCTTTTAATCTCTTCCTTTGTGGTTTGCTTTTTTCTTTAGTGTTTTGTTTGATTTCCTTTCTCTTCATTTTTTTTCTGTATCTTTTGAAGGTTTTTGGTTTTTTGGTTATCATGAGGTTTGAGTATATCATTTTATATCTATAGCAGTCCTTCTAAAGCTGATAAGTGATTAAATTAGAAAATATTCTTTAAAAACTACATTTTTTTCTTTTTCTTTTTTCAATTTTAAATTTGAACTAGTTTTTTAAAAATTTTATTTTATTAGTTTAAAGTATAGAGTACATTGGTTAGACATTATACAGTTTATAAAACGATCCCCCTGATTACCCTTTCTCTCCTCTGTCTCTCTACCAAGCCATTACATTAATGCTAACTTATTCCCTTGCCATGCTCCCCATGCCCTGTAACCATCTATCAACTACTGATTTGTACTTCCTTAACCCTTCACCCATTTCTCCCAGACCTCCAACCCCTTTTCTCTTGCCGTCACCAGATTGTCCTCTATATTTGTGAGTCTATTTTTGATTAGTTTATTCTTTTTGTTTCTTAGATTCCACATATAAGTGAAATAATATGGTATTTATCTTTTACTGTCTGACTTATTTCACTCAGCATAGTAACCTCTAGGTCCATACATTTCATTTTTTAATGGCTGAGTAATATTCTATTGCATATATGAACCATGACTTTTTTTAATCAAATCATCTGTTGATGGGCATTTAGGTTGCTTCCAGATCGTGGCTATTGTAAATTGTGCTGCCATGAACATAAGAGTGCATAGATCTTTATGAATTATTGTTTTAAACTCACGAAAAAGTTTCAAAAATAGTAGAGACCCCATATACTCTTCAACCAGCTTTCCCCTATATTAACATCATGTATAACCTTAGTACAGTTATCAAAACCAGGAAATTAATGTTGTTACAACACTATCTAACTACAAACCTTATGCAAATTTCACAATTTTTGTTTTTTTAAATTAAATATATTGGAGTGACATTGGTTAATAAAATTATATAGATTTCAAGTACGCAATTCAATAATACATCATATGTATATCACATTGACATTTTTACTTCTCTCTTCACACTTTATGTTTTGATGTCATATTTTAGATCTTTTTGTTTTGTGTATCTTCTAACTATTGATTATAGTTTGAGTTTAGTACTTTTGTCTTTCAATTTTCCTAGTAGCTTTTTAAATATCTGATTTGCTCTATTTTTTATACATTTGGCTTTGCCTGCAAGATTCTTTTCTTTCTCATATTTCTTACTTTTGGTTATGTCCTTTCCCTTTCTACTTAAAGACAATTCTTTAACATTTCTTGTAAAGTTGATATAATGATGACAAATTTCAGTTTTTCTTATCTAGGAAACTTTTTATCTCTCTTTTAATTCTGAATGATAACCCAGCTGGGTAAATTATTCCAGGTTGTAGGTTCCTTTCTTTCAGCAGTTTAAAGATGTCCTGCCACTTCCTCTGTCCTATAACGTTGCTGCTGTGAAATCAACTGAAGGCCTTATGGACAGCTCTAACAACAAATGAGTGCATGTTTTTTCTCTTGCTGCCTTCAAAATTCTCTTTATCTTTATCTTTTGCCATTTTAATTACAGTATGTCTTGGTGGAGGTCTCTCTGGATTCATCTTGTTTGGAACTCTGTGCTTTCTGAATATGGATGTCTGTTTTCTTTTTCAGGTTAGGAAAGTTTTCAGTCATTATTTCTTCAAATAAAGTTTCTGTTCCATTCTCTCTTTCTCTTTTTTTTTCCTCCTAGAATACACATAATGTGAATGTTTGTGTACCTGATATTTCATAATCCTTATTTTTTAAAAATTCTTTTTTTCTTATTGATATTCTGATTAATTGATTTCCACTAGTCTGTCATTCAGGTCATTGATTTGTTCTTCTGTTAGTTAATCTGCTGTTCATTTTTCCAGTATATTTTTTATTTTAGTTATTGTATTACTCAGCTCTGCTTGATTCATTATTAGACTTTCTAACTTTTTTTTAAGTCCTTTCTAAGTTCCTCTATTCCATTATCAAGTGTGGTGAGCATTCTTATGATTGTTTCTTTGAATTCTTTATCAAGTTAATTACTTATCTCTGTTTCCTTAGTCTACCCCCCCGCCCCCGCCCCAGGGATTTATTTTTGTTCCTTCATTTGAGAGATATTCTGTCTTTTCATTTTGTTTGAGCTTCTATATTACTTTATTTGTGTGAATTAGACAAAATAGCTATTTCTCCCTTTCTAGAAAGTATGAAGTTGTGTAGAAGCAACCTCTGAGTAAGCTGTATGTGCCCAGTGGTTTTGGCAGCAGGTTGAAGCCAATCAAATGCTATGCCATTTGGATCCTTAGCTTACCAAGCTGGAGCAACTCCAGATGGGGAGGCCAGGTCTGTGCAGTAATGTCCTGTTGATCCTTTGCTCCTTTTGTTTGATACAAAAATGGACTCAGGCAATATGTCCAGGAACATGCTGTAGCAATCTTGCAGATGGATCAGAGCAGCTGAATAGAGCTCTCGCCTGCACTGTTGTGGTTCAGGGAGACATAGACAATCGTATTCACTGGCACTTTTGACACTGGAGAATTAATGCAGTTCCCAGAGAACTTCAGTAACTCACTACCCTTCGCTATACGGTCTCTCTCTTGTTTGTTGTACAGTAAGTTGTCTTGTGTATAAGCAACCTCTGTGTTGGCTGTGCATGCTGGCTAGTTTTGGTCAGGCCAGTTGGAGTCCGTTGGGCCCTTATGGCACTTGGGGTACTGGTTTGCCAGGCTAGAGTGGCTCTGGGCCAGAAGGCCAGGTGTCTGTGGTGATACTCTGTTGATCCTGCTTGTGTCACTTGTTCACAGCTGAAATGGGTTCTTGGTAGTGTGTCTAGGAACATGCTGTGGTGATTTTGTATGTAGACCAAAGCATTCAGGTAGAGCTCCTATCTGCCCTGTTTAGGTGGAGGCAGCATATAAAGACTGGCATTCACCAGCATCTCTTATTCTGTAGAGTTTCCACAGATCCTGGAGAGCTCCCACAATTTCTCAGCCTCCTCTATTTGGTCTCTTTCACTCATTTGTTGTTAGAGCTGTCCAATCAGCCTTCATATTTCAGTGTACTTGTGGGAAGGGGTGAGTTCAGAGTCCCACCACTACCATATTTGACCTCCTGAATGTTCTTAAATTTATTCAGACTTGTTTTGTGGCTTAACATATGATGTATCCTAGAAAATGTTCCATATGTTCTTGAGAAGAATGAAATTCTGATGCCGTTAGATAAAATTTCTGCATAATTCTGCATATGTCTTTTGGTCTATGCTATTCAAATCCACTTTTTCCTTTATCGATTCTCTATCTGAATAATCTATCCATTATTTTGAGTGAAGTATCAAAGTCCCCAGCTATTATTATATTATCATTTATTTCTCCTTTTAAATCTGTTACAACTTGCTTTGTATATCTAAGTACTAGTAGCATCTTTGGGCAGGGGGTGTTTTCTATCAGGGTCTTTCTATCAGGGTCTCTTTTTGAGTAAGGACAGTGCCCAAATTTTGAAGTTAGGGGGATTTGTCACTGTCTGAGAACAGTTGTAAATATTTATGAACCTTTCATTGGAACATCTAAATATAAATAAACCACATATATGCTTGTATGGAACCACAAATGACAACAAATAGCCAAAGCAATCCTGAGTAAAAGGAACAAAGCGGAGGTATCATAATTCCTGATTGCAAACTACATTGCAAAGCTACAGTGATCAAAATAGTATGGCACTTGTGTAAAAACAGACACATTGACCAATGGAACAGAATTAATAGCCCAGAATAAAATGAATGCATATATGGTCAACTAATATTTGACAAAGGAGCCAAGAATCTCAATGGAGAAAAGACAATAAATGGTGGTGGAAAAATTAGATATTCTTAAAACCTTACATCACACAAAAATTAACTAAATGAATTAAAGACAAATTCAAGAACTGAAAAAATAAAATCTCTAGAAGAAAACATAAGGAAAAAGCTTTTTGACATAGGTCTTGACAATGATGTTTTAGATATGACACCTAAAACACGAGCAACAAAAGCAAAAATAAGCAGGACTAATCCTACTAAAAAACTTTTTATAGCAAAAGAAATAACCAAAAATATGAAAAAGAAACATAAAGAATGGGAGAAAATATTTTCAGACCACATATCTGACAAAGAGTTAATAACCAAAATTTATAAAGAATTCATACAACTCAATTATACAAAATACCCCATTCCCTAATTTTGAAAACTTTATCCCTCAATCAAAATCTTATAGCTGATATGGATAGACTGGAGAATTATGCACTGACATTGCTAAATGATGTTTCCAAAATTTATAACTACAGTTTTCAAATAGAAATGATAGAATTATCACAGATGTGTACTATTTAAGAAAAGATAAATGAATTTGTTACATTAGTTTTATATGATTAAAACCATAATAAAAATGCAAACTAAATTTGAAAAAAAATGGAAAAGGACCCGAATAAACATTTTTACAAAGAAGATATTCAAACGGCCAATAGGTAAATGAAAAGGTGCTAAACATCATTAATAATTAGGAAAATGCAAATCAAAAACACAATGAGATGTCACCTCATATCTGTTAAAATGGCTATCTTCAAAAAGACCAGAGGTAACAAATGCTGGTGAAGATGTGGAGAAAATCTTCTTTCAGATATAAAGAAACAAATTAAAAATAATGTAGTTATAGAGTGAGTCATCCCCTTGATAACATTTAGACTGCAAGCAAATTCTTTGAGGAATTAAAAAAAAACTGTCCTCATCCTACAAATTGAGTCTTTATGAGAATTCAAACTCAACCTATCTTTTTACCAATCCAGTGGGAGTAGAATATCCAACACTGGTTCCCAATCCCATGGCAGAACTCTAACTCTTCTTCTTACTGCATCTTGGTATAGAAGTTGCCAACAGAAATATCACAGTCAAGCACTGAATGGAACACTGCTTTCCTTACATAGAGAAAAGTCAGAGCAAAATTAGGTTCAGTAGTGGACATTGGTCCTTATGGCTAGTGGGTGTCTACTGAAGGCTGAGGCAAGACAATTGGCCTAGATATGTCACCTTCCTGCCACAGTAGAAGGAATCTTATCTGCCCCCCAAGCCCCAGAGATAGATATAACAGTGGATTGGCCAGGTACCATATGATACACATGCTTTTACCAGAGAGAAAAGAGTTTTCAAAAAGTTAAAGAAAGAAAGATATTTCCATGCAAGGTGAAAAGCCTGATGTAGGCAGTATGCACTCTTTAATTCTTGCTAAGAAAGTGTTCTAAGCACAAGGTCTATTCTTAGGTGGCTGGATTGATGTTAAAATGCTGCATACAAGAGATGGTCTTTTCCATTTTCCAAATAAGATAAAATATTGAAATGTTAATTACTAAACATAGGTTTATTATTTACTTCTGGATTCTTATTACAGAGGAACTAAAAATATTTGGTTTGTTATTAAACATGTCTTGAGCACATTGAATTATTTACTATGAAAAAGAATATAGTTATAGAAATTATAAAATGTATTAAAAATTTCCAATCTATGGAATTCTGGTGCAAAAGTCCATAATTTCTCACTTCTCAAATTTTCACTAGAAATTAAATTTTCTAAAGGTTAATAATTCTAAGCAACAAATGTATGAGCTCACCTTGTCAGCACATATACTAAGCAACATATGTAATTAAAACTGCTAGAAATAATAGGAAAAGAATTCTGTATATAGTAAGAATAGCTGTATTTTTGGTAAGAAAAGATATGAAGTATGGAAATATACTTTTGTTAATGGAAAAGAGAGTAATTTTGTCCATAAGTAGAATAACTAGTTGTCTCAGAATGATAAAGGAGAATGAAGGGCAAAACTAAATGAATATAGAAAGCAGGAATGTGGGGGGAGGAAATCTCATGTGGTGAAACTGGCTAAAATTGAATGAATTTACTATAAGTGTTTTAAAACTTAGCTGTAATATCAATATTAAATCACAAAATTAAAACATAATTCTCTTTCATTTGTTAAAAGGACAAAGATTTTTTGTACTATTGGTCTGCTCTTAAAAGATGAGAAAGGTTTTTCTTCATATTTTGAATAATCTATCTGGAAAGCAAATGTTTTATGTCTTAGCAAATAATTTTCTGTGCTTTATGTTGTCTTTATCGGGTCTTTGATTACTTGGGAGAACAGAGTCTTTATTACAAGAGCTAAGTTTTTTTTTTTAATAAGAGGTAAGGTGTTTTACAACTATGTAACTTTCTGTATTTGTCTTAGAAGTCTTTGTCAGCTTGGTTGAATATGTAACCAAGATCATATTTAATCAAGTATTCAAACTTTTTGATATTATTTTACAAACTTCTCATAATCAAATTCTAAATAAAATCTTTTTACTATAAACTAACTTTTGGATTTTCCAAAGAGATTCTGGAATGTCTCAAAAAATTCGTTCTCTGTCATTATGAAAGAGAGATATTAAACTAAGTAGGCTTATTTGATATGTTAAATTACATAATAAGCATTGTCAAATAAGAAGTAATGTTAAAATTTTTTAGGTTATTTTTATATATATGTTATTGATATGTTATAGAAATTTTATAAAAATTTCAAAAATCTAATATGTCAATATTATCAGTCATAATTTTAAGATAATTATTATCTTAAAATGTTATATATTACAAAAAGGAAATTTCCTTGTTAATTGTCTTGTTATGAACTCTCATCAGATCTTTAACTTTGGCTACTTTTAAGTCTTCTGACATTTAGAATTAGTTATTGTTTTACTCTAATGTTGCAAAAGTGTTTTTTATTCAAAGGGATTTATGGATGGGACTCTGACAAGTATAGGTTTCTGGTAGGTTTCAGATTATGTCACTGAATGGGTAACAATTTTCTGAACTCTAATGGAGAAACTGATAAATTTATTGACCTGTTAACTGAAGATAAAGCATTAATCTAAAATTTCTTATATGGGCCTGAATAAACTGATGAGGATAATTATGTTTTTTATGACTATTTGATACACTGCTGGTTGTTCCCTCAGATTTACTAACTTTTTGCTCCTTTTAATTTATCTATCACTTATAGCAATTAGGTGATGCAAACTTTTGTAAAGAAAAAGAGAATATGTAAATATTTCTCTTTCTTTAACCCTTCTAGTGTTCAGAAATTCTTATTGAGTATTCTCGTTTTTCATTACAATATAAGCACTTGTATAAATTTAACAAGAATATGTTCTTGTAACAGGAGAAATTGGGCAATGCTTGGCTTGGTTTCTTAGCATAAATAAGATTTAAAAAATCTAGTTTGAGATTCCTTATTACCAGTTTTAAATTTTAACACAGTGGACTTTCTGAAGATAATAAATCCCCTTATAGATCACGAAAGTTTTAACAGAAATATTATATTTGTGAATATACTTAAAATCACTATTCTTGCTGTACTTAGGCAAATAATCAGGCCAAGTTTCTGAGACTAGACTTATTTTGCAAACAAGTTACTCTAACTGTGATTACTTTTGCTAAAAATTGGACTAATTGTAGAGAAAACAATTATATTTCAGTAGAAAAATATGACGCCCTAGCAGATATCAGATTCTAGTCCCGTTCGTTGTCTTCGAGATTTTATCTGCTTATGAAATACTGTATCCTAAATTCTAGTTTTCTCCAATATCTGGCTACAACTCTCCAAATTAATGTTTTGGATTTTCTTCCACCCTTCTGACTTGACATCATTAGGAACAAAAACTGGCTTTCCTCCCAAAGCCCTGCAAATTTAAGCTGGATGATGTGACATAAACTTCAGAGAAAATCACCACAAAGGCTCACATACAGTCAAACTTGGTGCCTATTGTTTTGTGGGCTACCCAGAAAGTTCACTAGAATGCCCAATGTCTCACCAGAGACATTCAAACTACAAAAGATGCTTCGAACTAAATGTCTAAGAATCCAGTCTCTGGAAGTCTTCTCAACTGGCTGCCCTCTGGACTCAGAGACAGACTTGATTTACAGTCTGCTCCAACCATTAACATTTTTATTTTGTTTTCATAGAAATATCTCTTATCAAATACCTGATTGCTTACATCATATAGGCCTAACTTTGGGAGCACTCACACAACACTATCTCCTAAAATGAGACACAATTTTTTAATTGAAGTGACCTATTCTTAGGACTAAGAGATGGGTTCAGCGAGATGAAACAAACTACCAACTGAACTTCTAGACTATGAAACTTGTTAGGGAAATTTCAAAGGTAGTGAATTAGGGGGGCAGTAAAATACACCATCCCAAATTATGACTCTTTGGTATAAGGATTACTTTGAGCTAATAAGTGATTTTAGGTAATAGATTTATATAACTTGGCTGTACAAGGAGAAGTCTGTGCCATAGCGATTACCTTCTGCTGTACCTGAATAAACACATCTGAAAATGAAGAAATTAAAATATAAGAAATTAATAAGCCATTTGGCTAAAATAGATTGATGCTGCTTCAGGTACATTATTTGATTTATTTGATACCAACTGGTTTGGTTCATGGGAGCCCTAATTAAGGAATATACTTCATCTATTGGTATTATTCTTATGATAGTTATCATTGTGGTCTCCCTGGTGTGCTGTGTTCTCTCAATTGTCTTAACTACATGTTCACAGCCATCAGTATGTCAGATGGTTTTACTGCCCATGGAGAAACAGAAACAAGATGAACAAAAGATGAAAAGCAAGACAATTCTTCCAACGATCTGACATCATAACCTACAAATTGCATGACAAGAACAATTTCACCCTAATGGTAACTGAGAGTGATGCTAACACCGAGTTATTAGTCAGTCTCTCAAGTGTGAGGGATGAACAAAAGGGAGGAATTGTTAAAGTATTTAAACAAGGAGGCTATTAGACCAAAGTGGCTCTAAAGCTTGGTAGCCTACGAGGTAAGCAAACCAATTACAAACAGCAAAAAAAGCCTTTCCCATATATGACAACTAGTTAAGTTATAACAACTCACATATTTTGTTTGTTTTTATTCTACATATTCTCTATAAAAATTTTATCTCTGGATTCTGTCATGGAGTGTGCCTAATAACATTGGGTAGGTATAGTCCACTTTTACTCCATGTATGATGAAATAAATTCTTAAAAATTATAATGTCTCAGTTTATATTTAAACACTAGGATTGGCAGCTATAAGCCCTTATCACATCCCCAGTGCACCCATGGAGACACTCCTCAGAGCCATCATGTCGCTGACATGAATGGATCTTGAAGCTTTGCTTCTCTTCTCTATGCCAGCCCCTTTTCCTCCACCTGTGCCACTCATGCATGTTCTTCCCTGGGTTCTGATTTTCTATTCTCTTCTCATTGTGAAAATCCATCCTGGACTCCTATCTACCTATCCCCAGTCTCCTGTGATCTCCTTTGACCCTTCTCCTTTTCACTCCAGACATACTTCCATTCTCCCCATTTCTGCCCCCCCGACTAATCTATCCTCACCAAAGCAGCCAGAGGCTCTTTCAAAAACACAGATCTGACCCATCTCTTTTCTGATAAAAGCTTTTCTTTCAGTGACCCCCAAATGCATTAGAGGTTAAGAACACAACTCATATGTGGGCCCAGGGCCCCAACATTGGCTTGTCCCTTTTCTTCTTCCTCCTCTTTTCTCCCTCACCCTCCTCACACTTGCATCTTCCAGGACCACTCGAGGACCTCATTCTTAAGGCCATTGCACAGGTCACTTCCTCAGCATGGAGCTCCTGGGCCCTCATAGGCCACTGGCCAATACTGTGGCACATGGGAGAGTTATTTATTAGCATTCGATTTAATCCAATGAATAAACGAATGAATAAAAAATCTAATTCATTGTGGGAGCTAACCACTCAAGACCTTTCTGCAGGTGACAGATTGGTTTTGTCCCCAGCCAACACAGATTCTCAGGGACCCATTCAACCTCAGAGTTTTTGGAATTTGCTTTGGTATTAGACGTTCTGTTATTTTGACACTGGATCGATTTTCCTTTCTGAGGACTTTTGTGAGTTATTCCCTGACCCTGAGTGACCTCCTTCTCATATTTGTAAAATAAGGATGATAACATTTGTCTACTGTTATGAGAGAGATATAGTAATGAAGCTGATTCTTCCCCTCTCCTTACCCAGTCTAGGGCCACACCCAGCCTCCCTGCATTAAATCCGTGTGGAACCCTAGCCTAGACCTTCACAATAAATCTAGAGCCTGGCCACTCATCATCTCTATCTTATCCTACAGGTCCACACCACCATTTTCTCCTCCCTGGATCTCTGCACTATTCCCTTCACTAATCTCCCCGCAGGCTATGCACTCGTCTGTTTCAACTGTGGTCTTTTTAGAATAAGACCAAAGCACACACCTCTTCTGCTAAAAAAACACCGACTCCCTTGCCCCCTTACCTTCTAGTCTGTTCAAGGAGCCTTCCCTGATCATCTCTAGAATGGTCCTTTCATCAGTACTTCCCATCCTCCTGCCCTGATTTTTCCCCTGGTGCTTATCCCAATCTAACACTATTTCCTTTCCTGTTTTATCTATTTCTTGTCTTTCCATTAAAATGGAAGCTCCAGGAAGGCAAGGGCATTGCTGAGTTTTGTTTGCTGCCTTGTCTCCACTGCTCTGTGGCTGACGTATAGCAGTTGCTCAGTAAACATGTGTAAGTGGATGAATTAATAAGGGAACAAAGGGATAAAAAGGACTGCATCACATGGGTGAAAGGTTCTAGAGAACCATAGAGTGCTACTGGCAGAGATGTCTGACCAGCACCCCACTGTACCCCCAAAAGGCCCGAGGGAACAGAGCTGAGTGAGAGTGTTAGTGGTGGATCAGGGGTGGATGTGGTGCAGGAGAGTTCCCAGAGTGTATGACTCTGCCTTCCTGGCAGTTCACTTCATACTCATCCTCCACGATTATATCTGATGCTTTGCTGGGCAAACTCTCTACAAACTTCCCGTTATCCTCATTACAACCTGGTGAGGTGGGTGTGATGCTGTGGTGTGGAGACGAGACACTGAGGAACTCAGGTGAAGTGATATGCTCAGGCTGCCTCCCCATTGGTGATTATTCCCCTTTACCCAGAGCATCACAGGTAGCAGCCACAGAAGGGAGTAAGTCTCACTCTTGTAAAACTTCTCATCAAGCTTGCCCTTGAGGGCAGCAAGGCCCTCTTCAATCACATGGGTGAACATTCTTAGGGAAATGGTATTATTTTCCTGAGGCTGAGGTGTTTGCTGTGATGTCAGACAGCCTTGCCTGGCTTATTGCAGCCATGCTCTAGAAATATGCCTTACTGATTGATAACTTGGGGTTGGGAAATGGGTATGTTAGGGTTCTTTCTGGGATATTCTCAGCACCTCCTCTTATTTGTGGAATCCAATAGGATTCTTTCCTGTCATATTAATGGCAAGTGTGAAAACAGACAGTGATTGGGGTCCTGTGGAACAGCCTCATCCTGAAGCCTGAAAGTTCATAAAGGAGACTCGAGTCACTCCCTTTCCTTGCTTGTCCTCCTAGTTTTCAGGGCAAGGCCTATACCCTCCACATGGGGCTATAGCTGCATCCAGCTGTGGTCAAACCAATGCTGCCTTCCAGCATTTAAGAAGAAAAAGGACAAGAGATAGGAGAGAGGGGATGAGACAGTGACAAGTGGGAAAAACATAGCTCAGGAAGCCATTTCTATGATACTTTTCTAGTCTCCCCACTTCACACCCTCCTTGAAAAGAGACTAGAGAGATCACCTAGGAATATCAGGTGCTGTAGTCATTAAACAAAACAAAACAAAACAAAACAAAACAAAAAAAAACAAAGAAAGAAAAGAGACTAGAGGAGAATTCTCCTATCTAATGTTTTTGTAGCACATTAGCTTTGATTCATGTATAGCAAATCTCCAGCCCTCCCAGCCTCAGTTTCATCACCCTAAAATAGGGAGATACAACTTATTCCCTCAAGCTCTTGGGATGTCAAAAGTGGTTAGCATGTTGCCTGGTACCTAGGAAGTGCTTAATTAATATTATTTCACATACCCACCTGTGCCCAAAGCACTTCCCCATCTATCCCTGGGTTGCACTGTACTCACAATTTTCCTAAGAGCAGAGACCAGGGATATGAACTGGGGCAGTATAACAGGGGGGCAGCTGAGAGAACCCTTTGGAATCACTGCCACTCTCTAAAAAGACAGACCCAAAGAGGCTGTCAGCCCCTCAAGATGCCCATCCATCACCAACCCAGTGCCCAAGAGGGGAATCACCATTCCTGGTCTGTGCTAAGGATAAACCAGACAAGACCTGCCCAAGGCAGAAGTCTCTCCATGGACAGTGAGGAGAGACTTCTCTTCTGGTGGGCAGGGTGGCTGCCAGCTCTGCTGGCTTTGTTCAGAAGCTGGTGGGCTGGACACACACCCTCCCAGTCACCAGTCTCCAAGGAGAATCAGAGAAATCAGAGGCAGTATGTGCTGGAATGCTGGAATGAGAGCAGCACAGACAACCTGAGTCCTGTCATCACCATCAGCCTCTGGGCTATTTTATTCAACCTCTAAGAGCTTCTCCCTTTTCAAGAGATTGCACATGCAAACACTTTCTTTACTCTACAAGCCAGGATTGTTTTGAGGATGACAGAAGTGCAGTGAAAGTTCTTTGGGAACTGTACAGTGCTTCAAGGATACTATTGATCACCATACCACTGTTACTATTGTGTAAGTAAGGTGTAGTCTCAGCCCAGCTGAGGAGTTGAAAATGGAACCAGACAATCTCTCAAAGCCTGCAGCCTCAACCCTCCCCTTCCTTCTTTGAGGGTCAGTGCTTAATGTATATCCCAGCTTTCCAGGGACACACCCAGACAGACCAAACTGCTCTGAAAATGCACACAAACTGTATCATGGGTCTCTAAGATGTCAAAGAAAGAAGCTAAAACAGTTAGCAGCAAAAAGCAAAGGATTTTCTAAGCAGTGACACTATGCAAATGCCCAAGAAGCACAGCAATCTCTCTGGAGCCCAATAAAAACAGAAGTCATTTAGGTGAAAAATCAGCACAGCAAAACAAAACCCAAACCCAAAACCCACAGCAAGCTTCTAACAACTCTGAGAAAGTAACCCCTAGCAATCACCTGCCCCTCAGTTGTTTAAGGACCATATGGGTCACAAATCCTGGCCAAGCTGATGGAAGGTTGAGAGCCATGCAGAAACTTTATGTGTCATTTTTTACCTTTCCAAAGGAAAAGTACCAGGGAATAAAGCCTTGGGCATTTCTTCTGCCTTAGAAACAAGGAGGCCACAGAGACCTTGTTCCTTGGATCTGACGAAGACTGGCCCTGTTTCCCTTCTCAGAGGCTGGAGTTCCCTTGGACCACTGCCTTCCAGCAGTGACAGAGGCATCCTGAGTACCACCCATGGCTAAGGCAATAGGGCCACTCACACATCCAGGACAAAGTAGAGGTCAAAAGCGCCATTACAGTGTCTCATACTGTCCGCCTTGTTCCTGTAATGATGTGCACTCTGGTAGAAGCTTCCCAAGTCTTGGCTGAGGTGGTGGTATAAATTTCTCCAGACCGGGACATTGTGCTGGAAGCTGCTTGCACTCAGCAGGAAAGGAGACATCACCAGCAGCAAGAAGAGCATGGGCCCTAGTACCTGGGGGTCACCACTTCCCAATTTCGTGGCCATCTTTTTGGACCCACTGGATGCCAGGCCACTTCAGGTCACCTCAGGTTGCCCCCTCTGCTGCCTCTGCCTGTGTACAGGGACCTTGGCACTTCAGCCCTTTGACCAAGGCACCCTGCAAGTTTTTGCCTGGTACCTGCCCTGCAGGCAGAAGAGGCCAGCACCTGACTAAGAGCAAGAACTCCCACTACCTGCACAGCCCTTCCCCCACCCTGCAGAGGCAGAATGCCTTGTTGTTATGCAAGACAGGAAGGTTGGCATGGTGACTTTGTGACTTGCAGCTCTGCTCAGTGTACTGCCTATTGACTACCCCAGGAGGGAGTCTGAGATTTTTGGAGAGATGGTAAGAGGAGGCTTCCATTTGTCCCTTATCCAAAACCCTCACAGATGGTCATTAAAGTTCTTGAGAAATCATACCTCTTTGTAAACTGAAAGAGGGCAGCTGAGGTGAATTAGATAAGGACATCACTGTGGATGAGGAGGTCAAAGAACTGAGAGACTATAGTATTGTAATGGTCATTCGTGTGGATCCTGAAGTCATTCAGTGGATAGAAAGGTCTAGAAGGGGAAGAAGGTCCTACATGAATGCCAAAGTCTTTTGTGTATTAGGGACATTTTGGTTATCTAGTGTTGTGAAATGAACCACCCCAAACTTAGTGACATAAACCAAGAACCAAATTACTATGTTCACAGATTCGATGGAATAGATTTTCAGAGAGGGCTGAGTGGGGATGTCTTGTCTCCATCACATGGAAAAACATGGGCATAGAAGCTCTGAATCAAAAGTGATGCAACAACTCAGACTGGAATTGCAAATAAAAGTTTTTAGAAATATGTGTTAATTAATTTGTTTTCTCTTATTTTCTTGTTTTTGTAAGCACAAAAGAGTGATATATGCTAAAAACCCTTCTCTAATAAGTCTAAAAAAGATCTTTCAATATCTATAACTAACATTACAAGTGATAAAATTATTGTGTTGGCAGTTATTACTATTATTTTTGGAGTAGTATTTAAAATAATTGAATATCTTAAATAAATAATATTTTAGAATTCAAGAAATTTGGTATAGTTCTTCCAACAGCATAATAGGTTTTTCTTGTTTTCACATTCTTCATGATACTTGGTATTGACATATTTATATATTTACCTATTGATCGCACATCTCATCGTGGTGTTATTTGCATTCTCCTATTACTGAATTACTCATTCATTTCTCCTTGTTTGTGAAGTGCCTGTGTCCATTTTCTGATTCTGGTGTTTATCGTATTGAGCCTTTAGCATTCCTTATATATTCGGGATACTAATTCTTTATCAGCTATTGGCAATATCCTCTTCTAGTGTGTGACTTTTTTCACTCTATTGACTTTTAAGAAATCGGAAGTTTGTAATTTTAAGGTAGTTGAATTTGTAACTTTTAAAATCTTTCCCCCAGCTCTATTGAAATATAATAGATGATTAGTTGCTAATATTTACATTATACAATTAAATATTTTTTCAATTATAGTTGACATACAATAATATATTAGTTTCAGTTGTACAGCATAGTGATTAGAGCTCAAGTGATCACCCCACTAAATCTAGTACCCCTTTTCACCCTTAAATATTTATTACAACATTGTTGACTATTTTTCTAATGCTACACTTTATATCTCCATGACTATTTTGTAACTAACCATTTGTATTTCTTAATGCCTTTGCCCTTTTTCACCGTCCCCACAACTCCCTCCTGCCTAGTAGACCTCAAAATAGTCTATATATCTATGAGTTTGAGTTTGTTTCCATTGTTGTTGTTGTTATTGTTTATTTTGTTCTTTAGATTCTGCATGTACATGAAATCACGTGGCATTTGTCTTTCTCTATCTGACTGACTTCATTTAGCGCAATACCCTCGAGGTCCATCAAGGCAATATCTTCTTCCATCCCCTTTCTTTTAGTCTGTGTGTGTCTTTTAATCTGAAGTGAGTCTTTTGTAGGCAGCACATGCAAGAGTCTCGTTATACATTCAGCCACACTATCTTTTGGTTGGGGCACTTAATTCCTTTCCATTTGCAGTTCTTATTGATAGAAATGTAGTTATTACCATTTTTATTCATGATTTTGATACATGGTTTTTCTTCTTAAAGAAGTCCCTGCAATATTTTCTATAATACTGGCTTGGTGTTGATGAATTCCTTCAGTTTGTTTTTGTCTGGGAAGCTCTTTATTTGTTCTTCGACTCTAAATGATAGCTTTGCTGGATAAAGTAGTCTTGGTTGTAGATCCTGGGTTTTCACCACATTGAATATTTTGTGCCAAGTTCTTCTGTTCTGCATATTTTCTTATGAGAAATTGGCTGCCAGTGTATAGGTGCTCCCTTGTAAGTAATTAACTGCTTTTTTCTTGCTGCTTTTAAGATTCTGTCTTTGTATCTATCTTTTGGCATTTTAATTGTGATGTGTCTTAATGTGGGCCTCTTTGGATTTATCTTGTTTAGGACTCTCTGAGCTTCCTGGGATTGTATGTCTATTTCTTTCACCAGGTTAGGGAAGTTTTCCACCATTATTTCTTCAAATAGCTTTTCACTTTTTATTCTCCCTCTCCTCCTTCAGGTACCCCTTTTACACGGATGTTTTTACACTTAATTTTGTCTCAAAGACCCCTTAAATTATTATTATATTTTTGCCTTCTTTCTTCTTGTCGTTCTGATTGGATGACCTTGGCTTCCCCATCCTTTATATTAGTGGTTTGATCCTCTTCTTCATCCACTCTGTTCATTCCATTTAATAAGGTAGCATATTTTTTATTTCTGACTGGTTCCCTTTTATAATTTCCATTTCCATTTTTATGGTTTTTCTTTTATATCTTTGTTAACATTCTCACCTAGTTCATCTACTCTTCTCCTAAGTTCATTGAGCATCTTTATAACCAGTGTTTTGAGCTCTGCATCTGTTAGATTGCTTGACTCCATTATTCCTGGATCTTTGTTCTGTTCTCTCACATGGTTTCTGCTTCTTTGTCTTCCCATGTTGGCTACCTTCTGTGTCTGCTTCTATGTACTAAGCAAAGCTCCTAATTGTCCTGGTCTTATTAGTGCGGCTTTGTGTAGTAGGTGTCCAGAGGTACAGTCCTGAGAGGGATTCAGCAGCAGGCCAATTTTAGCCCCAGCCTGTGTTCCTTTGACACCTGTTAAGACTCAGCAAGCAACCTACAGATGCTGTGCTTATAATTGCCTCAAGAAACCACACCAGAGGTCAGTTGCCACCAGCGTGGGTCTTGGAGCTTGCTCAGCAACTTGCACAGGACTCGTCAAGGACACAACTAGATGCGGCTTAGATAAGGCTGCGAGTTGGGAGAGGTGGAGTTTCAGGGAATCCTCTGGGTGGAGCTACCTCTATTATCCAGTTTGGTGAAGTCTCAGCTATGGCGGTGCTGCATCCACATACTGCGAAGTGGAAGGGCTCAACAGAGGAACAATGGATACCACTAGCACTTCTGCCTGGGAGAGATCATTGCCTCTGGCCCTCGCTCCGACAACTCATAGTCCCCCTGTAAGTCCCTGGTAACCTCTTCCTCCAGCAGCTGACTGGGCATGGGGGTTCAGAGCGAGCAAGTCTGTCACTGCAAAAGTCCGATCATGGACATGGCCCCTTTAAGGGGCATCTGCAGCTGCCGGCTACCACTACCATAGCCTCCATCTCACTCAGCCATTCGGGACCGGGCAGCCTCACATCCTTGCCCCATCTTACCTCTTCCCATTGCAGGGTGGTTTCTTATTTCTCTCCTTAGTTATACAGCTTATTCATCTAAACCCTAGATGACTCTACTTGCTGTTTGCTCTGTGTTTCAGTCACAACTTTGATGTGGTCATAAGAGCAGATGAAAAAAGCCTCTATCATTGATGCCATTTTGACTTCCTCCTAAAATCTTTCAATATTTGCATTCTTTGCTTCTTATTTAAGAAATTCTTCCCTGCTAAAAGTTGAATACATTATATCCGGGAAATTTTAAACATTTGTTTTTTAACATTGAGTAATCCACTTGTAATTAATTAATTAAAAATATTTTTTAAATATTTTTTTCAATTACAATTAGCATGCAATATTATATTAGTTTCAGGTGTACAACACAGTAATTTGACATTTATATAACTTACAAAGTAATCACCCCAATAAATCCACTACCCATCTGACACCATGCATAGTTATTACAATATTACTAACTATATTCCCCTTGCTATACTCTATGTTCACATGTCTATTTTATAACTGTAAATTTGTATCTCTTAATCCCTTCCCCCTTCACCAATCTTTCCACATGCATTCCAAAATCCTGCAACCATCAAAACTTTCTCTGTATCTATGAGTTTGTTTCTGATTTGTTTGTTTATTTATCCTGTTCTCTAGATTCCACACATAAATATAATCATATGACATTGGTCTTTCTGTTTGTCTTAATCCACTCAGCACAATACTCTCTAGGTTAACCCATGTTGTTGTTGATGGCAATATTTCATTCTTTTTTATGGCTGAATAATATTCTATTGTATATATGTACCACCTCTTCTTTATTCATTCTTCCATTGAGGGACACCCAGGTTGTCTCTATATCTTGACTATTGTAAACAACACTGCCCTGAACATATGGATGCATATGTCCCTTCGACGTACTATTTTAAGTTTTTCAAATAAATATCCAGAAGTGGGATTACTGGGTTCTTTTATGTCTCTTGTTATTGCCTTTTTAAAAAGTCTATTTTCTCTGGTATAAATATTGCTACTCCTAGTTTTTTATTTCTAATTTTCATTTTCATGAAATATCTTTTTCTAGTCCTATACTTTCAGTCTGTGTGTGTTTTTAGGTCTGAACTGTCTCCTGTAAGTCCTGAACTGTCTCCATAAGTGAGTGTTTTGTTTTCTTATCCATTCAGTCACCCTGTGTTTTGATTGGAACACATAATCCATTTACATTTGTAGTAATTGATGATAGATATATAGTTATTTCCATTTTATTATTTATGTTTTTGAACTCTTTTTCCTCCTTTTTCAAGAATTCTCTAACATTTCTTATAATACTGGTTTGGTGGTGATGAATTCTTTTAGCTTTTATTTATTTATTTTTGGTCTGAGAAGCTCTTCATCTGTCTTTTGATTCTAAATAATAGCTTTGATGGGTACAGTCATATTGGTTGTAGGTCTGTGCTTTTTCATCATTTTGGATATTTCGTACCAATCCCTTCTGGCCTGCAAGGTTTCCGTTGATAAATCAGCTGATAGTCTTATGGGAGCTCCCTTGCAGGTAACTAATTGCTTTTCTCTTGCTGATTTTAAGATTCTCTCTTTATCATTAAACTTTGCCATTTTAATTATGATATGTCTTTGTGTGTGCCTCTTTGAGTTCATCTTATTTGGGAATCTGCACTTTCTAGACTTGCATGTCTATTTCCTTTGGCAGGTAGGAATGTTTTCAATTATTATTTCCTCAAATAGATTTCAATCTCTGCTCTCTCTCTTCCCCAGCTGGTACCACTATGATGTGGATGTTGATAAACTTAACTTTGTCTCAGAGGCCCTTTAAACTATCTTCATTAATTTTTTTCTTTTCTTTTTCTTTCTTTCTTCCTTTCTTTCTTTTTCTTTTTTCTTTTCTTTTTTTCTTTCTTTTTCTTTTTTTTTTTTGCAGTTCTGATTAGGTGTTTAGCACTACCTTGTCTTCCAAATTGCTAATTCAGTCCTCTGCTTTAGCTAATATGCTGTTGATTTTCTCTAATGAATTCTTCATTTCAATTATTGTACCCTTCACTTCTTTTTTATGATTTTATCTTTTTTGAGGTTCTTCCTAAGTTCATCTATTCTTCCTCTAAATTTATTAAATGTCTCTATAACCACTATTTTGAACTCTATATCTGGTCGATTGTTCATTTCTATTTCATTTAACTTTTTTTTTTTGTTCTATTCTTTCATTTGGGACTTGTTTCTTTGTATCTCCATTTTGGCTGCCTCCCTTGTTTGCTTGTATTAGGTAGAGCTGCTATGTCTCCCAGTTTTGGTAGAGTGTCCTTATGTATTAGGTGTCTTGTGGGGCCCAATAGCCCAGTCTCCCTGGTCATCTGAGCAAAGTGCTCCCTTGTGTTGGTTGTGTGCCCTGCTATTGTAGTTTAGCCTTGGTTGATGCTGGCATGTCAGTGGAGGGACTGATCTTCAGGTTGATTGATTGTGAAGAGTGGTCATGACTACAGTAGAGGAGTTATTGTACAAGATCTGATTCTATGGAGCAGGATTTGCTTTAGCAGAGCTCTGGTGCTTGCCCAGTCTGTCCTTTGAGTATGTCTTTTGTGGAGATGGTTGGGTGGTGTTTTGGTGTGTCTGAACCTGGCCAACAGGTGTGTTGGATCTGGAACCTCTTAGGAAGGGCTTGTTGCAAGCCCAGGTCAGCTAATGACTGTGCCCTAATCAGGGCCACTTGATATAAGCTACAAAGTGATCTGCATATGGCTGTCAATTGTGCTGGGCTTGGAGGTGCCTGGGAGATGCTACGCTGTGAACTGAGGATGGCTTCTGCTAGTTCTTGGCTTGGGGCCACTTAGCGAGAGGTACAGGGCATGCTGAGGCTAGACATTGTTTGTTTGGGGTTTGTGAACCTTGGTGAGATTTTAAGAAAGTTCGTAGCATGAGCCAAGACAGACTTTGTATGGAAAAGCCATGGGAAACAGCTTGTGTTGGCACACAAGGTGGGTGAGGCGATGTCTCAAGGAATTACCAGGGTAGGATAAACTGAGTTAGCCAGGATGATGGTGATTCAGATATGGTGGCCACTTGCGTCCACATGCTGGATGGATGGAGGGATCTACAAAGGAATAATGGCTCTGCCAACACTCTGTCTGGAAGAAAGTTTCCTCTCCAGCCTTTGCTGTGATGCAAGATAATTTAGTTCCTCTCTATATTTCCCTGTTACCTTTCACACTGCTGCCCCAGAACTGGAGCTCAGAGTGAGTCTATCTGTGAGTAAGTCTGTGCAAGGGCTCTTTAAGAGGACCTTCTGTAACTCCAGCAGCCTTCTGACACACTCAGACAGAATCTCTGCTGTTTTTCACAGCCAGAAGTCATGGGGGCTTCTTTTCTTGACACTGGAACACTGGGCTGGGGAGCTTGGTGTGCGGTTGAGACCCCTTGCTCCTCAGGGGGGACCTCCACAACTGAGATATCCCTCTTGATTTTTAACCACCACATGTGAGTATGGGGTCAGCCTGTTTTGCATCTCTGCCTCTCCGACAAGTCTTCGTGTGTCTTCTTCTGTATATCCTCAGTTATAGGACTTCTGTTTGGCAAGATTTGAGGTGATTCTCGATTATTGTTTTTCTGTAGTTTAGTTATAATTTTGATGTGGTCATGAAATGAAGCAAGCACAGCATTTACCTACTCCACCATCTTGACCAGAACTTCTTGTAACTACCAATTTGTGCTTTTTTTCATGTAATGCATTTTTTAATTATTATTTTTCAATTAGAGTTGACATTCAATATTTTATATTAGTTTCAAGTTACAGCATAGTGGTTACATGCTTATGTAATTTACAAAGTGATCCCTCAATTAGTCTGTTACCCACTTGGCACTATACACAATTATTGCTATATTATTGTCTATATTCCCTATGCTGTACTTTATATCCTCATGACTGTTTTGTAACTATAGATTTGTACTTCTTAATCCCTTTACCTTTTTCATCCAGTCCTCCCAATCTCCAATCCCCTTCTAATTTCTGTTTTGCTTGTTTTTTTTTTATTTTTTTAGATACCACATATAAGTAAAATCATTTGCCATTTGTTTTTCTTTGTCTGACTTATTTGACTTAGCATAATACCCTCTAGGTCCAGCTATATTGTTATAAATATTAAGATTTTATTACTTTTCATGGCTGAGTAATAGTCCATTGTATATATTTACCACTATTTCTTTATTAAATTGTATATTAATAAACACTTAGGTTGCTTCCATATCTTAGCCATTGCAAATAATGCTGTAATGAACATAGCAATGCATATATGTTTTCTGATATCTTTTTGAGATTTTTTAGAATAAATACCCAGATGTGGAATTGCACGGTCATAAGGTAGTTTTTTTTTCTTTTTTAATTTTTTGAGTAATCTCTAATACTAATAGTATTTGTGGGGTCCTTTTCCTCCACATTTTTGCCAGCATTTATTTGTTGAATATTGATGATAGCCATTCTGACAGGTGTGTGATAATATCTCATTGTAGTTTTAATTTGCATTTTTTTTTTTTAATGATTAGTGATCATGAGTATCTTTTCATATGTCTATTGGCAATCTGCATGTCCTCTTTGGAGAAATGTCTGTTTAGGTCCTTTGACCCTTTTTAAGTTTTATTGTTTGTTTTTTGGATGTTAAGTTCCATGGCTTGCTTATATATTTTGGATGTTAACCTTTATTGGATATATCATTGGTGAATATATTCTCCCATTCATTAGGTTGTCTTTCATTTTGTTGATGGTTTCCTTCACTGTGCAAAAGTTTTTAGTTTTACATAGTCTCATTATTTATTTTTTTGTTTGTTTCCCTTGCCTGGTGAGACATATACAAGAAAAAAATATTGCTAAGAGCAATGTAAAAAAGTTTATTGCCTCTATTTTCTTCAAGGAGTTTTATGGTTAAAGGCCTTACATTTCAGTCTTTTATTTCAAGTTTATTTTTGTATATGGTGCAGGAAAGTAGTCTAGTTTCATTTTGGAATGTTTCTATTTTTCCTTCTCCATTTATTGAAGTTCATCTTTACCCAATTGTATGTTTTTGCCTACTTTGTCATAGATTCTTTGACCTTATTGGTGTAGATCTATTTCTGGCTTTCTATTTTGTTCCATCAATCTATGTGTCTGTTTTTATGCCAGTACTGTGCTATTTTGATTTCTATAGTCTTTTAGTATAGTTTGATACCTCAGCTTTGTATAGTATGGTTTGATACCTCAGCTTTGTTCTTTCTCATTGCTTTGACTATTTGGAGTCATTTTTGGTTTCATATAAATTTTAGAATTATTTATTCTAGTTCTGTGAAAAAATTCACTGATGTTTTTAAAGGTATTGCATTAACTCTGTTCATTTCTTTGGGTAGTATGGACATTTTAACTATATTAATTCTTCCTATCTGTGAGAAAAATATATGCTTTTATTTATTTTTATCTTCTTCAATGTCTTGTAATTTTTAGAGTACATATCTTTTACCTCCTTGGTTAAATTTATCTTAGATATTTTTTGATGCAATTGTAGTTGAAATTGTTTTCTTAATTTCTCTTTCTGAAAATTTGTTATTGATGTACAAAAACGCAACCAATTTATGAATATTAATTTTGTTTCCTTCCAGTTTACTAATTTCATTTAGCAGTTCTAATAGTTTTTTTTTTTTTGGTGGAATATTTAGGATACTCTTTACATAATATCATGTCATCTGCAAATAATGACAGTTTTACTTCTTCTTTTCACTTTGGATGCCATTTATTTATTTATTTCTTATCTAATTGCTATGACTAGGCCTTCCAATACTATATCCTTGTCTTGTTCCAGATCTTAAGGAGAGTGCTTTTAGTTTTATACCATTGAGCATGCTGTGGGTTTGTCATATATGGCCTTTATTATTTGATGTATATTTCTTCTATTCCCACTTTGCTGAGAGTTTTATCATAAGTAAATGTTAGATTTTGTCAAATGTTTTTCTGCATCTATTTATATGATCATTTTATTTGTGTGGTGTATCACGTTAATTGATTTACAGATATTGAGCCAAACTTGCATTTCAAAAATAAATCCTCCTTGATCATGGTATGTGATCTTTTTAGTATATTGCTGAATTCAGTTTGTTAATATTTTATTGAGGATTTTCATATTTATGTTCATCAGGGATATTGGCGCGCGCGCTTGTATGTGTGCGTATTTTGTAGTGTCCTTGTCTGGTTTTGGTATCAGAATAATGTTGGCCTTGTAAAATGAGTTTGAAAGCCTTCTCTACTCTCAATATTTTGAAATTGTTTGAGAAGAATAAGTATTAGTTCTCCTTTAAATGTTTGGCAAAATTTGCCTGTGAAGTCATCTGGTTAAGAACATTTGTTCATTGGGAGTTTTCTGATTACTCATTCAATTTTATTACTAATCAGTGTGTTCAGATGTTCTGTTTCTTCCTGATTTAGTTTTGGAAGCTTATATATTTCTGTGACTTCTCTTTCATTTCATATTTTACTTCTTTGGATCCTCTCTCTTTTTTTCTTGATGAGTCTGGGCAAAGGTTTATCAAATTTTTTTTTTTTTATCTTTTCATGAAACCAGCTCTTGGTTTCGTTGACCTTTTCTATTATTTTTTGAGACTATTTCATTTATTTCTGCCCTGATCTTTATTTTTCCTTTTTCTACTAACTTTGAGCTTTGGTATTCCTTTTCTAGCTCCTTTAGTTGTATGGCAAAATTGCTTATCTGAGATTTTTCTTATTTCTTGAGGTAGGCCTGCATTGCTATGGATTTCCCTCTTGGAATTGCTTTGGCTGTGTTCTACAGATTTTGATTCATTGTGTTTTCCTTTTCATTTGTCTTAAGGTATCTTTCGATTTCTTCCTCAATCTCATTGTTAACTCATTTATTGTTCAGTAGCATATTATTTAGTCTCCACTTGTTAGTGTTTTTCACTTTTCTTCTTGTAATTGATTTCTAGTTTTATAGCATTTATCAGAAAGAATGTTCGATACGATTTAAATTTTCTTAATTTTTCTGAGATGTTGTGGCTTAACATGTTGTCTATTATGGAAAAATTTTCATTTGCACTGGAAAAACATATATTCTGTTGCTTTTGAGTAAAATGTCCTTAGAATATCAATTAATTCATCTGCTCTAAAGTGTCGATTAAGGCCACAGTTTCCTTGTTGATTTTCTGTCTGGGTGATCTATTCATTGATTTCAATGAGGTGTCAAAGTCCCCAACTATGACTGTATTACTGTCAACCTCTCCCTTTCTGTCCATCAATATTTTCTTTATGTATTTAAATGCTCCAACATTGGGCATGAAGATTTTTACAAGAGTTATATCCTCTTGGTTGATTGATTTATCATTACGAAATGCTCACTTTGGTTATTGTTACTGCTTTTGTTTTAAAGTCATTTCGTTTGATATAAGTATTGCTATTTTAGCTTTTGGGGGGGTTCAATTTGCTTAAAATATCTTTTTACAGTGTTTTACTTTAAGTCTGTGTGTCTTTTGATCTGAAGTGGGTCTCTTGTAGGCAGCATATATATGGGTCTTATTTTTTTTCATTCAACTACTCCATGCCTTTTGATTGGAGCATATCGTCCACTTACATTTAAAGTAATTCTTGGATGAGAGAAGATTCAAGATAGTGTAGAAGGTAGAGGTACACCTCCTCTAGTGATCACAGCAAAATTGTAACAAAACTACAGAGCAACCAGCAAATGGAGTTGCCAGAGGTTTGGCTTAACAGAAGCTCTACAACTAGGTCACCTCAAATAACAGGTCACCTCAAAATGGTAGGTGCAGGGGGAGACACAAGATGGCCCAGTCGCACAGCCGCAAGTGGTGATTGAGAATCAAAAGGCTCTATCTGGCCTGTGGACCCAGCTCCGCCACCTGAGGAGCAAAGGATCCTGGCCACACACTGGGCTTCCTAGTTCAGGGTTCCAGTACCAAGAAGAGAAGTCCCTACCACCTTTGGCTGTGAAAACCAGTAGAGGGTGTGGCTGAGTGGAACGGAGGGCCATGGGAAGAGGAGATCTTCCTCTTAAAGGGCCCACGCCTGACCTTACTTGCTGACAGACTCATCCACTTTCAGCTCCAGTGCTGGGGCAGTTGCTTGAGGTGTACGCCAGGGACATATGAGGACATGCTGAGCTGTTGGGCTTCAGGGCAATGGCTGGAGGGGTGGTTTGCTCTCAGATAGAGGTGTGGGCAGAAGCCATTATTCCTTTGTTGAGCCCTTCCCATGCTCAGACTGCTGACTCAGGTGCCATCAACCTGGATAACACAAATCGCTCTACCCAGGAGATTCCCTGAGACTCTGCCTCTCTCAACTTGTGGGCCCACCACAAGCTACTTCCAGCGATTTTCTTCCACATAAACGGGCTGTCTTGGCTCCTTCTGTGAACTTTCATAAAATCTCTCAAAGGCTCACAGAACCCAAAGAAGCAGCCTCTGGCCTTGGTGTGCCCTGTAACTCTTGCTGAGGCAGCCCCAAACACTGCACTAGTGGCAGCCAGCCTCCATTTTGGGTTCGACCCCTTGAGGCACCTATAAGCCCAGCATAGGTAGCAACTATATGTGGATTGCTTGGTCACTCTTACCAGGTGGCCCTGCAGGTGCACAGGCTATGGCTGAACTTGGCCTGCAGCTGAACCACTCTCAGATCTGTACCAAAGGTCCCCACAGCATACCTACTCCATAAAGTCATTCTTCTAGACTGGGAAGCTTAGGAGCCCTACATAATACATAGAAACAGACACAGGTAGGCAGCCAAAATGGGGAGATAAAGAAACATGTCCGACTTGAAAGAACAGAACAAAGCTTCAGAAAAAGAATTCACCAAAATGGAGCAATATACCAGATGCAGAGTTCAAAACACTGGTTGTAAGGATACTCAAGGAACTTAGGGCAAGAGTAGATTAACTCAGTGAGAACTTTAACAAAGAGATAAAAAATATAAAGATGAAAATAAAAATTATAAAGGAATCAGCAGAAATGAAGAATACAATATCTGAGATGAAGAGTATATCAGAAGGAATCAACAGAGTGAAGTAAGTGGAGGATTGACTCACCAATATAAAGGATGGATTAGCGGAGGATATCCAATCAGAAGGCAACAAGAAAAAAAAAATCCAAAATAATGAAGACAGTATAAGGAGCCTATGAGATAACATCAAATGTAATAATATTTGCCTCATAGGGCAAATATTACAGAGAAAATTTTGAGGATTACTGGATGGGAGGGGTGTTGAGGAGGTTGGTGAAAAGGAGGGAGGGGATTAAGAAGTACAAATCAGTAGTTACTAACAGTCATGGAGATAGAAAGTAGAGTATAATGAATATAGCCAATAATATTGTAATAACTATGTATTGTGTTAGAGGGACACTAGATTTATTAAGGTGAAAACTTTGTGAGTTATATAGATGTCTAATCACTATGTTGTACATCTGAATCTAATAAAATATTGTATGTCAACTATAACTGAAAAATAAAAAAATGTAATTATTGATAAGTAATGTAGTTATTGCCATTTTAATAATTGTTTTTTTTATTGTTTTTGTAGTTCTCTGTTCCTTTTTTATTCTCATGTTCTCTTCTACTGTATGTTGATGACTATCTGTAGTGCTATGTTTGGCTTACTTTCCCTTTGTTTTTTGTATATCTCTGGTAGATTTTTGGTTTGTGGTTACCATGTTCTTCATATATATCAAGCTATGTTTATAGCAGTTCATTTTCATTTTGTGGTTGCTTAAGTTTGAAACATTTTAAAATCACTACAATTTTTAGTCATTTCTCCACGTCATCCTTATATCTGGTGTTTTGAACTCTGCATCAGGTAGATTGCTTGTCTACATTTATTTATTTACTTATTTATTCTGGAGTTTTATCCTGTTCTTTCATTTGGGATATGTTTCTTTGTATTCTCATTTTGGCTGCCTCCTTGTTTTTGTTTGTTTATTTGTTTGTTTGTTTTTTGTATTAGATAACTCTGCTATATTTATCAGTCTAGGCAGAGTGACTTTATATACATAAAAGGTGTCCTGTGGGGTCCAGTGGTGCATTATCCTTGACCACCTGAACCAGATGCTCTAGGTTTGTCCCCTGTGTGGATTGTATGTGGCTTTATGTTGTAGTAGGACCCTGATGGCTATTGGCATATCATTGAGTGAGGTCGACCCTCAGGCTGACTATTTGTGAGAGCTGGTCAGGCCTCCAGTTGATAAACTGTTATCTAAGGGCTGACCTCACAGAGTGAGAATCATTTTAGTGGAGCTCTGGTACCAGCTGGGTCTGACCATCGGGTGTGTCCTTTGTGGAGCTGCTTGGGTGGTGCTCTGGTTTTGTCTGAAACCAGCCACTCAGTGTGTTTTTTCTTGGGCATCTAGGCAGGAGCTCTGAGGTAAACCAAAGTCATCCACAGCTGGTTCCAGGCCTGTAGCCTCTTGGTAGGAGCTACAAAATTATCTGTGATTGGTTGCTACTTGTGCTGGGCTTGGAGGTGCTTCAGAGAGGCTATGCAGTAAACCAAGACTGGCTGCCACTTGTGCTGCACTTAAGACCCTCTGGTGGACACCACAATATGAGCTGAGGCCAGCCACCACTTGTGCCAAGCTTGGAGCCACCTGATGAGAGCAACAATGCAAGATGAAGCCAATTTCCATTTGTTCCAAGCTTGGGGCAGCTTACAAAGAGCTACAAGGAATGCTGATGTTGACCACAGTTTGGTTAAGGATTTTTAGACCTTTGAGAGATTTTGGGAATGTCTGCATCATGAGGCGAGGCAGGCTGCTTGCCTCCTCCACAGGGAACTTGGGCTGGGTGGGAAAGTTGGGTGAGGTATCAGGAAATCACCAGAGTGAGATGAACGGTGTTAGCCAGTTTAATGAAGAGCTCAGATTTGGTGCCCACCTACACTGGGCCACCTGGGTGGGAGGAGAGTTCAACACAGGAGAAATGGCGCATGCCAGGACTTCTATTCCTAGAGAAAATTATCCTGACCCTTGCCCCTCTAGGTCTTACCCTGAAGTTAGTCAATTCAGTTTCTCCTTGTATATCTCTGGTACATTTTGACTGCTATCTCTCCACTGGAGCTTAGAGCAAGTGAGGTTGTGGGCAAGTGAGTCTATGTGTGGTCCCTTTAAAACCTCCAGTGCCTTGGTCTCTCACAGCTTTTTGTCTCTCTGGGACACACTTCCTACTGGTTTCACATGTTATAGGGACTTCTCTTCCTGGTACAGATGCCTTGTGTTAGAGAGAGTAGTGTGGTGCTGGGACACCTCACTTCTCAGGGGAAAACCCCACAGCTGAGATACCCCTCCAGATTCGTAACTGTGGCAAAGTGGGTGTAGAACCTGCCTGATCTGCCACTTTGTCCCTTCTACCAGTATCAACATGGCTTCTTCTTTATAGACTTAGTTATTTGACTTCTGTTTAGATAGTCTTCAGGTGGTTCTCAATGATGGTTGTTCTGAAATTTAGTAGTAATTTTGATGTGGTTGTGGGAAGAGGCAAGCACAGCATTTACTTATTCCTCTATCTTGACCCGAAGACTGATTTTAATCTTCTTAAATTTGGTTAAACTTTTATGGCCTAATATATAATCTATCCTAAAAAATGTTCCATAGGCACTTGGACAAGATATGCATTCTGCTACCATTGGATCAAATGTAATGTAAAATATGTTAGATCTGGTTTAGTCTAATCTGCTGTTTCCTTACCAAATCTCTGCCTGGGTTATCTTTCTGTTGTTGAGAGTGGGGTATTAAGTCTCCGACTATTATTGTATAGCTATTTATTTCTTCTTTAGCTCTGTTAGTAATTGTTTTATATATTTAAGTACTCTGATGTGGGATGCATAAATATTTGCAATTGTTATAACTTCTTGATGGATTGACCTCTTTATTATTACATAATAATCTTCTTGGTATCCTTACTATTTTGATCTAAAAGTCTACTTTGTTTTATTTAAGTGTAGCCTTTGCTGCTGTCTTTAGGTACCATTTGTTTCAAATATCTATTTCCATTTCTTCACTGTCAGTCTATCTGTGTCTTTAAAGCTAAAGTGAGTCTTTTGTAGGCGGTGTGCTATTGGAACTTACCTTTTTTTTTTAATCCCTTAAGTTATTTTATATCTGTTGACTGACGAATTTAATTTTTTATGTTAAAATAATTATTGATATGCAAGGACTTATTATTGCCATTCTGTGCATTGTGCTCTGTTTTGTAGATGCATTGTTTTTTGCTTCTTATTTGTTATTTGACAACATTTTGTAGGAGTTTACTTGCATTCCTTTTGTATAATCTTTGTTTATCTCTTATAGGTTTTTCCATTGTGGTTATCATGAGGATTACATAAAATATCTTACATTTATAACATTTTGTTGTAAGCTGATAACTTAACATCTATAGCATACGTAAACTTTATCCTTTTACTTGTCTGTTCCTCACAGTTAGCTTGTCAATATTACAATGACCACATTTTTAATATTGTGTATCCAATAAGAAATTATTACAGTTATGACTTTTAATATATTTTTAAACTGGTGTTCTACATAAATCATGCCACCATTTCAACAGTAGAAAATCTGACTTTGAGAATATATTTATGATTACCAGCAGATTTTACAAATACATCATTATGTTTTTCACAATGTTAATTATCTCTTATTTCTTCTTGATGAATATTCTTTCAATTTCTTGTAATGCGGGGTACTGCTGATGAATTCTCTCAACTTATGTTTTTTGGGAATGTTTTTTTATCTCCCATTTATTTCTGAAGAACAGCTTTGCTGCTTATAGTATTCATGGTTTAGAATTTTTTCTTTCATATAACTTTAAAAAAATTTATATATTCTTTCTTGAATATATCATCCTTCTCTCTTTTGGCCTGCAAAGTTTCTGTTGAGCAATGTAACCTAAATTTCATGGAGCTGCCTATATTTGATGACTCACTTTTTCTCTTGCAGTTTTCAAAATTCTTATTTTCTTTCTTTTCACAATTTCTTTCTTTTACACATTACTTGTAATGTGTATCAGTGTAGCCCATTACACCTATTTGGGGTCTTTGGGCCTCATGAATCTGGATGTCCATATTTCCCTCCACAATTTGATAACTTTTCAACCCTTATTGTTTAATAATACTTTCCATTTTATTTCTATTCTCATTCAGAGATTACCATAATTAGCATATTGCTTCTGTTTATGCTGTATTTTAATTCACAGTCTTTCTTCACTCTCAAAAATTATTTTCCTTTTTTGCTCCTCTGACAGGATCATTTCAAATGATGTTTTAGTTCAAAAATACTTTCTTTTGCTTGCTTGATTTGCTATTGAAACTCTCTATTGTATTCTTTAGTACTGACATTGTATTATTCATTTCGTTTTTTATCTGTTCTTTTGATAGTTTCCATTTCTTTATTGATTTTCTCATTTTGTTCATGTATTGTTTTCCTAATTTTGTATATTTGTGTGTCTGTGTTCTTACAGTCTATTAAACTTATTTAGGAGGATTATTTTTATTTCTTTGTCAGCAAGTTCATAGAGATCCATTTGTTAAGAGTTAGTTATGGAGCTTTATGGGTTTCCTTTGGTTGTGTCATGTTTACCCGATTCTTTGTGACCTCTTGTTGTTTTGGTATGTACACATTCGAGTAAGTGGTTTTCTTTTGACCTTATAGATTTGCTTTGGCAGATAGTCCTTCACTACAGCTCAGTTTGGGGTTCTAGACAGGGCAGAACATTATGTACTTGTGTAAGTGGGGCTTTTATTGGGATTTATATTTGGGCGAGGCTATTCTCTGAGCTCTGAGGTCAGTGGGAATGTCACTGGCTGGGAACATTTGGAATGCACTGCTTTCTTGGTTTCATTCCCAAGCGTGGCTGTAAATGGGGTCCATAGTTGTCTCAATTATCTGGTAACACTTATGCTCTAGTGGGTAGTAGTTGATGACATAAACCTGTTTCCTTGCCTAGACAGGGCAGCAGAACAGACACGAAGGCCCTCATGGTTCATTGACTAGGGACATGAATAAGACAGAACCGCACACCAAGTTCTATGGCCATACAGGGCCATTGCCTTTGCTCTGCAGGTGGGAAGATTTGCTGGCTGCAGTCTCTGCTTGGGTGCCAATATAAGTGGGGTATTAGGATGAGCTATGCAGCTTACCAGGTATTCTAGTTAGGCTTTCACATTAAGGAGAACTGGGGGCTATTTTCACCATTAGATAGGCATAGGAATTTTATTCCCTGCCTGAGTGAGGTAGTACAACAGATTCTGAGGCCTGCATAGATTGTTGGTAGAGACTAGACTCATGCAGGACTGCTGAAAAAAAACCTCCCTGGACAGAATGAATCACCAGCTTGGCTCTGTATATGGGTAAAGTTGCAGGCTGGATCTCTACTTGGGGACCACTGAGAGGAAGACATTGTCTGCTAATATCTGAGTGTCTGCTAATATCTGTTTGCATTAGACCCACTTGCCTTCTCCATCCCAATCCATTCAGCTTTCAAGTCCTGAAGATTCATCATGTAATCCTGATTAGGAGAGGCTAAAGTGAACCTTCTGGGAAGTGTCCCCTAATGTTGGGGAAAGCTGAATGTTCACATAGGGCTCTGTTTTTCCCATAGGAGAAACCGTAGGTCATAGGGGACATTACTCCATGCAGAGCTATGACGACTTGCAGGAGTGGTGGCAATGTCATCAGATGTTGCTGCTCCTTCTAACTTTTAATATGGTCTTTCTCTGCTCTGTGGTTGAGTGGGTTACTTCACCCTCACTGTCATGTTCTGGGATTTTCAAAATGGTGATGTTTCTATGGATGGTCCTCAGCATGTTAGTGTAGAAGAAAAATTCAATCAAGATGACAAAGACTCAGTGAGAAGGTATCTGAATGATTGGGCGGTCAAGCATTGTCAGGAGAGGAACAGATTTTAACTCAGGAAAGTGGGTACCATGGATTTCCTTCATTAGAGGGGAAATATTTCTAAAGGAGGTAGTACGTGCCAGGACCTTTACTGATTATTTCCAGGAGATTATGTGAGTGTTGGGCCTGGGATATGAACCCATGTGTGGTTGGCAGCTACCTTTTTGAGAAAGCTCATGTATGCCAACACCATGGTTTGCAGAAGTAAACAGCCCAGGCATAGTCTCCACTCTGACAGCCCTGAGCTCTCCAACCACTTTTCGATGTCTCTGAACTCATATTCCCCTCCTCCCCTTGGACAAGGCAGGATGACATTAGCTACTAGAACCTGAGTCAGGGGCCTGGCTCTGATCTGAGCACCTTGCAGGACTAAGCATCAACCACATGGTCACCTGTACAGAAGACATCACTGTCCCCATAATTTCAATGAGAAACTGAATCACAGGTAGATTAAGTAACTTTCCCAAGAGATTTAATAATAGCCAGTGACTCATAGACATAGGCTAGTATTCATATTTCAAAGACAGGTGGGATTTTTTTCTAAGAGCAGAATTTGTCTGAAAACCCAGGTTACCTAGCCTTTGGTGAGATATGATGACCAGGCTGTGTGGGAGGTGGCAATCATCCATGGCCACAGCTATAGGACACCAGGGTGCTTTGACCTGCAGAGGCAGTATAGATATGTCTCATATAGAGAGCAATACTCATCAGGTAACAACCTCCCATGCTAATCATCAAAAAAATCCAACTCTTTTTGACTTTAAACCAAGTCTCAGTGTTCAGTATTGGACTCCATATGTGTTCAATTCAGTACAAAAAGGCTCTTAATATTCTGAGTTTTTTGGTGCTTTAGAGGTTAGGCTATGGGTGTGGGAGTGACAAAGTAGTACTGCAGAGTGACCATGAAGGGGAGCGATCAGGGGCAGCATCCTGGATGGAGGCTGAAAGCATATGGGTGGGGAGTGATGGCACCAAGAACAGCAGCTATTGAGGAGGAAGCACTCTTGATTGGGTCCAAGGCAGGTCTTTCGGCCACAGGGCATTTGCATGCAGTGGGGTTTCGCTAGAGTGATGTTGACACACTTCCCCTGTAGGGAAGAGAAGAAGGAAAAGATCGCCAAGTTGTCATTTGAATGGGGACCAGAAGGCCGTGGTTTTCTTAGCTCAAGGGGTTTGGGGTCAAGACCCATTGAGACCACAGGGTAAACTTTTGTTGTTAACTTCCCTCTCTCTAGCTATTGACCTCTAGCCTGGGGTCCTCCTTGGAGACTTGGTTCAGGAGCTGGAAGTGTGCCCTGCCTTCCTGAGGCAGTCTCAGTGTTCTATCTCTGGACTCCCTTTACTGTGATGTGGAACTTGTCTGCTGTCCCTTGGACTGGAATCTTGGGAAGAAAAAAATGAGGCCTTATTGCCCCTGAAGTCCCAGCATTGCCAGGATTTCTAGATTAGAGTGTGCTGAAGGGATGAGCCCTCTCAACAGCCCATAAGCCAGGCTCCATGACCCTAGGGCAAGGGCAGTTGGGGAACCCTCAGACGGGTGACAGGCTATTGGGCTTGCAGCAGTGAGGCCCTTTTTGAGAAGAGAATGATATAGCCAAGAGCTTCTAAATGCCCACCTGCCCATCCACTGAGAGCCAGTGTTCCCTGAATATGGCCAATACAACCCTCATTACAGACTTTGAGATGACAACATCCTCCAGGCTCCCTGCCCCAGTCTGTGCAAAAGGTTAACATGAAATAGCCCAGGCAGATAATTTCTGGGTGAGACAGGAGTACCACTCTTCTTGGACCCTGGGGCCTGAGTAGGGCAGATTTCCAGTGATTTGGGGGTAACATCATGAGATCAGGAGGGCTGACTCCAAATGGCCAGGGCAGTGTGAAGGGTGAACTCCGGTAACAAGGCCAGCTCTGCCATTTCCATCCTTTGTGACCTCGGACAAGACACTCAACTTCTCTGTGCAATCAGCCCCCTGCTTGGTAAAACTATATAATAATACTTAAATGCCATTAGTGACAGGATAAAAAGAGTGAAAATGTGTAAAGTTCTTAGGACAGCAACTGGCCCATGATAAAGAAATTAAAATTAGCCATTATTATGATTAAATTCCGAGGACTACTGTAAAAATTTGGCTTTTCCCAAAGTCATAGGCAATGACAGAAAGAGGGAATCTTTACTACTTGGTAAAACCAGAGAATGTTTGTCAAACAACCTTGGAGGCAGGGGTGTCACCATGCTCACCACCACTCCAAGTACCTGAGTGAACAACATAAGAGAGGCTCAGTGTATGGTGTAGATTCAGCAGACCCACAGTCAGGTGATCAGTAGAGAAAGACAATGGAAAGAAAGCCCAATAGAACCCACTACAACCCAATAGAACCTGCCTTCCTCTCTAGCCCTCTTTACTTAAGTTGGGAGGTGCAGAGTAATGCTCTGGATAAGAGTTTCCTGACACTCTTGAGACCACATGTAAGGGAAATGTATTGTGTCCATCACAAACCTGGGGAGCTTCTGAGCCCCATTTCTTCATGTATTGAGCATCTTCATTGGTAGATGCCCAGATAGGACTCTGTGTTCCACAATCTCAGAGAACAACTGTCAAGGGCAAAAAGCAAGGCCCTTAGTCCATGGGGAACATCCTGTGCCTCTGCTTACTTTGTCCCTGGGCTGACAACACATCAGTGGCACCTGGTTGCAGCTTTGAACAAAGTCACACAAGGTAATCAGTTTGCCCTGAAAAGCAAATGAGGCTGCAAGGAAGCTCTAGGCAAGAACGCTGCCTCTAGAGGGTAGAGTCCCCTCTGGCTCATGGACAGATCCTGAGGGTTCCTGAGGGTTCTGTCCCCAGGAATCTGTGGAGACATCACAGCAGCCTGGACCTGGGGCAGGGGTCAGGCAGGTTATGTGTTTGGGGAGTTGGCACTGTGGGTCACGGATTGTTTCAGATCTGGAATACATCAGTATTTTTCATGGAGGTGAAGTCTGGGGCTACTTTTAGAGGAAAAATTCAAAGATTGGAGGAGATATATTGGGGCCAAGGATAGATCCTGAAGGGGAATCATAGGTGGACATGGGGAACCTGGGCAGGAATTGAGCAGGATGATGACAGCATGTACTTGGCGTGGGGCGGGGTGCATGAGGAGAAGGCAGGGAAGAGGATCCATGCTCTGCTCAGGGGCATGTTCCTGACACCGGGTTTGGAGGCAGAATAGGAAGGCAGAGAACAGACCAGAAAGTGCATCTGGACCCAATGGTGGGGGCATCATGGCTGCTGGACAATGCTGTTTAGACCCTCTGGGCCCTGGTGGGGTTGGATGGTGGCAATGGGCCCTGCAAACAGGAACAAGATCCTAGCAAATGGCTTCCTCCCTTTCTGGAAGGTGCGTTTTGGCTTCTCTGTGCCCCCACACTGACTGTCAGGGGTGAGGCAGAGCCAACTTTCCAGCTGCCAGCTGAATCTCATGGAAGAAGCAGTGGGTCTGACAGGGACAGAGGCATGTTTTGGCGAGAAAGGGGAGTGACATCAATGCCGAGCTGAGATTGTGGGCTTTTTCTTTCTTAAACAAGTCACCTGGGCTGGGCCCTTTTATCCCTGCTACCTTATGCTTCGGTGCTAAACTGGGTTCTCCCTCATCAGGATAGGCCATAGTACATCCTGGGGGAAGGACATTTCCTTCAGACCCCCTCTAAAATGCAGTCTTTGTTGCCCCATCTCAGAGAGCCCCAAGGATAATGCAGTGAGCTCTTTCCCTCACTCTACTGAGGGGACTTCTGTAAGAATAGTAGGAGCCACTGGCATTTCTGGTAGTTTAAACTTGGCTCAGAACCAATATTTTTTTCTGATTCGTGCCAGTTTTTTAGTGATTCAGTTTGTTTTTACTCATATATCTACTGAGCAATGAAACCCAAGCCAATGGTGGAGCTGATGACAACCTCTGTGAGAACCAAGGACTGGCCAGCTGTGAGTCAGCCAACATCCATTAACCAGGTCTGTTCTAAGAGGAGTCTCTGGAGTGGGGATCCAAATACTCAGAGTCCATTACCAATACATTTCATCTCATATAAGACACACTTTGGGGTTAGGCCTATGTGGCATGAACCAGCTGTCCTTCTCCTCCAATACCCTAGACTGGTGTCAAAGCTCTCTTGCTAAGAAACCTTTCACTTCCATCCTTTGTATTCTGTTTTTTTTTTTTTTTGGCACCCCACAACAAGGGACAATCTCTGTGGGGCATGACTGTATGTGACATGTCTCTGGCTCCTAGAAAAACACTGTCTTCTTCCTTGTCTAGCAGCCACTGGGTGTAATACATGCCATCTGTTGCCCTTATACCTGTCAGTTTTGAGCCAATCGGCACATGTTTGTTGGAAAAGTTAAGGAAAAATGAGTAGCATTCTACACATAACAGAGTGCCCTCCATAGGAAACACAAACAAACTTCTTTTAGTTTGCAAATATGGCTCTTTCTAGGAATGCCAGCAAATTCTTTCCTGTCCCCTTGGTTTACCCGAAGCTGCCCTCATTGGAGAAGCCTGGTCTTGGACTACGTGATGTAATGGAGGGCTGTCAGGAGGGCAAGTATTAGCAGGTGACATGGTTGTATTCACCGGACTCTGGCAAATCTAGCCTCCCCACAGGCCACATTGCAATGAGCATAGAGGCCTTCTAAGTTCCCAGGCCATGTCCCCTCTGTTTCTGGGACATCATGGTCCAGGTACAAAGGCTTCTTATGGGCCCCCACCCTTCTCAGCTCTGCAGTTCTTACAGGCCACCCCCAGCCAAGTCCCTTACGCTGGCAAGAGACAGGGAGGACACCAAGGAGTTGGAGCTCGGAGTCAGGACCAAGACCCTGACCTGCGGCTCCTTTTCCTAAGGCTCAACTCCTCCTGGGCAAGGTCCCTCCTACAAATGGTCCTTTGGGAATTGACAACAGAGCACCTTTTCTTTCAGTAGGGATCATAGCAGTGGCTAAAACAGGCTCCCCCAAGCTGTTATGCAGTCACAAAGGCCCTGAGTCAGGTTGTATTAGAAGCACAGAGAAGGTTTTGTCTGGGTGATATTTTGTGAGTTCCAAGTCCTTCTTGGGCCCCTTCCAGTTTTTCTCAATTTTTCTTTCTAGTTCCTGTCTGGGCTAGGTGGCCAGAGCTGGAACAAGAGCTACTGTGGAGCCCTGGGCTTCAGACTTCAACCCTAGCCTTGATCAGAGGGCCTGCTCCATATCTCTGCCAGGGAACTCTGGAATCCTTCATGGAGTGACAAGCCAGCTTTCACTGCAGGCCTCAGTTCACAGGACAAGGGTTTTGTGAGGACCACAACTGCTAGATACTCAGATAAGTGAGGGAATGCTGCTGGGGCCCACTGAGAGGTGGGGGTGCAAGAGCAGAGGTAGGAGACCCTGCTCCATCTCCACATAGCCTCTCTCTCCACCTCTAGGATCTGCAATCTTGGGCAAAGCTACTCAGTCTCTCTGAGCCTCTATTTGCTCATCTGTAAGGAAGAAATGAGTGACTTTATAGAAAGTCCTAGCACAGGACAGGCCCATGTGGGGGCTTAAGGAATGAAATCTATTGTCTTCTTGTTTTTATAACCAAGGGCATCTGTGGACCCACATGCTGCACAGCCCTCCCCTAAACCCAGAGCTGTGCTGTCAGAGAAACCTCTGGGGGAGGGTGAGAGAGCCTGTGCCCAGGAGACAAGGCGGATGAAAGGAGAGGGAAAGTCGAGGCTGATGGTGATGTTGCTGCGCTAAGCCTGCAGCCACAATGCTGCTCCCAAGGTCTTCTCTATGTGCTTGTTGAAAGGTGGGACTCCTGATGGGCAAATGTGTCAGTTCAGTCTGCTGACTTGTGAGTGGATGTCCAGAGACAAGTGAGACAGATATAGATGGAGGCCTGTCAGTACTGTTGAACCCTCATAAGCTGGTACTGGACATAAGGTTGGTGGCAATTAGGCACAAGGAAACCACCTCCCTGGTACACCTCTTCTCCATCCTAATACTCCCTGTTGCCCATGTCATGCTCCTGGGCTAAGAGGCTCAGATAATGTGGAGCACTGAAAACCAGGCTCCTGAGGAGCAGCACTTCATTTTCAGGTGCCTCTCCTGAGCTGAACCCCTGGCCCCTCCTACAGTCTTGAGGATACCCCATCAATAGAGGAGACAACATTACTGTGGAGTTCAGAGAGATTTAAAGAGGGACAGCTGAGGAGCATGTGAAAGGAGGAGAGGCAGAATGGAGGCTGACAACATCTGCAAAATGACAGCCACTGGTCCCCAAGTTGCTTGGGGTTCAGGGACTATCATAGTCATGGGTGTGCTCAAAGCCATACAGCAGCTGCACTAAAGTAGTGAGAATGCACACTGACTGTCAGAGCCACCACTGGTCCCACCCTCCTTATCCCCTGTTTTTAGTCTTGGATTTGGAGGTTCCAGTTGTCTCCAGAAGTCCTGGACTCTCCCCCTAGCACACAGCCTCCCAGTCTCTTCCATTTGCCTTGGTTGGAATCCAGATATACCCCAAAGTCCCCACTGCAAGACTAGGGACAGGTGACAAAGCGGGCAAAAAGGTGGACACAGTCTCAGTTTGGGTTGAAGCTTCCTTATAGTTCTAATTGGCCCCTCCATGTGCCTCAGCGACACTTGGCTCATAGAGATAGCAGAGGTTCTGCAAGGCCTGGTTAGCTGGTTGCACCCAGGTGTCTTGTAGATACACTCCAAGGGTACTTCCCAAGCCCGAAGGTGGGGACAGCTCCTTGCATGAAGGACTAAAGACCCTGGGTTTTCTGTGACATGCTGTCTAAGGTGGGTGGCTGAACAAGCAACCTGCTGGGTCTACCAGGGTCATTGTTCCCCTCTCTTGCTCACCCAGGGTATCCCTTTCTTCCATCCAGGGGCTCTACACAGCCCCAGAAAGAGGATGCTGCCTCACTCTGATATTCACACAATCAATGCTGGTTAATTTCAAGTCTTCTCCGATGAAGCTGATGTTATTGTTGAGGTTATAATTGGTGATGACCTCCCTAAAGCACAAAAAGGGCAGAAGGTGACCACCAGCCCAGATAGACACAATTTTTGCACTTGGTATTAACCAAATCTTACAGCTCTTCTCATTGTAATAACTTTGAATATCAGGCATTGGGGCCACCAGAGAGCAGAGAGCATGGGTAAGGAGAGCACATCCTCAAACACTACAAGGTCAACCAACTCAAGGAAAGAGTAATGAGTAAGGAAGTAAGGAACCCTGTAAGAGGTCAGATGCCCTCTTGGCCATGACCTAAATGACCAGGAACAGCTGTTTTGTGTCAACATCCCCACTCCTCTAGATTCGTAGAAAATGTCTTAGTTTGAAAGGGTGCCAGGAGCAAAGGTACCAGTCCTGGGGCACACCATTTCCTACATCCTACTCTCCTCAGCAGGTCCCTGAGCACCTTGGAGACCACTGACAAGGGCAGGTGTGGAGGATGCCCTGAGCTGTCATGGAGATAGGCATGTGCTGCCCCAGCACAGATGGCATCCCACATTCTGGATACTTCACGGTGACAACAACCGCCTACCATGACCCTGGACCCAAAACACTGACTATCTGGCCTTCTCAAATATATGTCCTGGGTAAATAATGATTCATGAGTCACAGAGGTGGGTTTTTGTTCTAAAAGAAAATCACAAGGGAATATGTCAATGGACATGTACATCCATCCATGTCCCCTCTGCCTGACCTGAACAAGCAGCATTAACACTTTGGCAGATGCCAGATTCTGTTCTCTGACTACTTCTGAGCATCTACCATGCTCCGGGCACTGTGCAGTGTTCTGGGTTTAATGGGAACAAGATGGGTAGAGTCTCTGTTCTCAAAGGCCTTATATTTAAGGGATTGAAAAAGGAGATAGATAATAAAATAACAATGAATAAAGTAAACGCCCAAGAGTGAAAAGTATTGTGACTCAATAAACTAGGGATAGGGCATAGAGGAGAAGGGAAGCTGCTTAGGAATGGGTGACCTGTCTTATCTTTAAGGATACATTTTTTAAAAAAAAACTGACATGTTTATACATGAATATTTCAATGGCTGGGATTTGCTTCAAAATAATTAATGGTAAAAGTATCAATAAACCATATTCTTCAAGGTTAACAATTATTGATAGTAGGGTGATGGTTGTTTTAATTTCATTTTATAATTTTTCTACTTTTGTATACTGGTGGAAATTTCTATTAAAAGTAAGATCTTTCTATTAAAAATAAGGGGCTAAAAACAAATGAGAGGAAAGCCAGGGAAAGATCCTGAAGAGTGTCTGGGTCATGGGAGTGCATGTGCCACTGCCCTGAAGCATAACTATCTGTGTTTGTTGAGCAAGAAAAGAGGAGAATTGGGGAGAGACTCATGGGTCTTGGGAAGAGGTTCAGGTTTTAGTATAAGTATAATACATCAGATGAGGTGCTGGCCAGATCTGGGTATGTTTTGGACAATGGGTCAATAGGACTTGTGATGGACTGAATGTAGGGATGAAAGTGAAGAGGAATCAAGGAAGATGTGCAGGTTTTGACCAGAATGACTGGGTAAATGGTGGTGCTGTTCATTAAAATGGGAGGCCTGAATAGGGAAATGGAGCTTTCTTTGTTTTTGTTTTCTGTTATTTTGTGGGGGTTTGGGAGGTGGCATTTCAGCAGCTCAGAACAGTTCCATAACTTGTAGCTGGGCCCAAACTCTTTCTACATCCTTGAACTGTAGTCATAGGTCAGAATTATTTCCTACAGAATGGTCATTTTCACATGAACCAGCTTTTTGGTCTAACTCAATTGTTAGGTAGGCTATGAACTCCTGAATTATTTTACTCTTCATTGGTGTTGATAATGAAAATAATCACCATGTTTGGTTTCAGGAAAAGATTTGGGTCTGAACAATAGGATGATTGGGATTAATGAGAAAAAATTTCTAAGAATTGTATTGACTTTCCCACAGGGTATTATAGTCTAGAGCCAGGAGAATGAGGTGATGGCAGGTACCTGGAACACTGAGGGCCCAGCAAAGCAGTTGCCATTTTTTTTTAAAGATTTCTCAAGTAATAAAACATTATACTAAAGACAGACTATATAAATGATATCGAAATATATAAAATATTTTTCTTTATGCTTCTCGCTATATTCTAAAATGTTTTCCTAGATATTTTAATCAGAGAAAGATTTAATTAAAAACAATCAAATAAATTGTCATCAGTGCATTGGAGCTCCTGGCAATATACAGGCCCATTTGGCCACTTCTTGCAAGCACCTGACTAGGAGAAGGTGGTAGTCTACAGAGGGGCCCAGGACTGTATTGGACTCTCCAGTGTAAGACTCTCCTGTTGGTCCTCCTTGGAGAGAAATACTGTTGGTATTTAGAGTGAGAACCATATACCCACAGACCACAGAGGTAGCATTTGAATACATTTCTTGAGGGATAGATTTTGTCCCACCTCCCTCTAGAATTGTCATCTCAACGAGGCTAAAGGCTCAGACTGGGCAATCAGATCACCTCTGTCTACTTTCTATTTTTTCCTGCACCAGATCCTGGCCTTGGGCAAACTCTTTAACTACCTCCAACTCTGGTTGCAGATCCATACAAAGTAGTAATAACAGGTCTCCTTTGAGAATTATGATAGTGTATGTAAGGCACTTAGCACATTTCCTGATGTAAGGGCTCAATAAACATTAGCTTTTCATATAAAGGACTCTCTAAAAACTCTTATTTCTCAGAAAGTACAGACCACGGGAAACCTAATTTCCTGAGTCTATCTACCCTATATAATGTGGGAATATGGCAAAGACAATTCCCTCCCCCATTCTGTGCATAGTGGAAGGAGAGAGGGCTTAGAAGCACACTGCGGGGAGAGCAGTTGCTCCAGGTTTAACAGACAGCCTTGAAATAAGAAGTTATTTGAACATAATATAATCATATCAAATGAATATATCACAGAGCTAACTGGAAGAGGTGAGGAGGAAGCAGAAAGTCTGACTGTACCCCAGCACTCTGTGGGAAAGATCACACCCACCTCAGTACTGAGGACACATCATCTGCCAGCCCCAACTATGCAACTATGTGCTTCCTCAAGCTACTTACCTATCATGGAGGTCCACCTGATGCCTGAGTATTTCCAATTAATAGGTTCACATAAGTGATAGTTAGCATGGCTACAGTACTGACCCTGTTTCACAGTAGAGAAAATAGAGGCTGAGAACAGAATATCTATTTGGTTAAGGTCATACCTGTAATATGTGCCTGAGCCAGTTTTCTAGGGCACAAGCCAGGCTGATGGCATTCCTTCTCAATCCAAGGTTAATACACCCACCTGGGAAAGCTAACAGTGTACCTGGCACAGACTCAGAGCCCTGAGGATACCTCCAGTTCCCACCAGCAGATTCATGTGATTTAGGTGCTTGTCTCTCAAGGGAAGTGAGATGAGGAAAGGTTGGGGGAATGCAGCTGTGAGGGCAGAATCTTGCCAGCTGACACATTTTGTTATGCTAAACCCATCCTTGGCAGGAGTAAAGCTCTGTTCCAAGACACTCTTGTGGTGTTAGGGGATAGAAATTCTCAGACTTGGAGATGAAGTTAGCCAGGCTTCCAGCCAGATCCCTCCTTCCACTTTTCCACACTGCCTCTATCCTTATAGTGTCCACAGTGAATGGTCAGCTAGGGCTTTGAGGGCTTGGCTGGCTGAAGGGAATACAGCATAGTGTGGGAAATTTCTCATTTACTATAGATATTGGTGAATTCTGGCTTATATCTGCAAACAATTGTATCCTTCCTATTTTGATGTAAGGCACTTGCAGAAAAAGTTAGTCCATCCATGGGTTCCTACAAGGGGAACATCTAAAGGTCTGTGTGAGGGGGAGGTGAATGCTATCTTCCCTCTGATCTCACAATTACGGCAGCATATCTTCAAAACAGAACACCCAGAGGTCTCCTATGAGGAACCAACAACTGTGTATCCCCGGGATAGATCTTCACCTGGTATCACTGAAGGTCCATTCTGAGGAGGCTGGGTCTTGAGCACTTGGGGCCCTTCTCACCACTGCCTCTGATCCATGGAACCAAGTAAGGGTTCCAGCCTTGTCCCCTCCACAGAATCAAACTCAGTCATGGGTTTCCCACTCTGACATCCAGAGGGGAGCTAGTGGGCTTGGGAAAACACACAGGAATTCCTTCTGCAAGCTCAAGGTCACTGGCCTCCAATGCTGTCTTCTAGCCCAGCCTTGGTTAATTCCAATCCCAGGTCGATTCACTCAAGGAAAAATCCCTCAGATATGTCAGTACAACCTTGCACCTGGCAGTCTTGATTCCTCTTGTGTCACGTCTTCCTTCAGCACCCAACTAGTCAAGTTTGAAAATTCTCTGTCTGAAGAAAATAGATTCTTGGCCTGCGAGCTGACTCGTGCTTGCTGACACATTTTTTCTATGCTTTTAGGTGTTTCTTAAAAATGGGAGTCAGGTTTAAAAGTCTGTGTCTTTTCCTTAGTAATCCAAGTGACTATATTATCAGAAAATGGAACCACCTGGTAACAGTGGATTCATATCTCTGCATGTCATCCATTGGTGAACCAGGGGCCACTGTCCACCTCAGATGGAGGAGAACCGCATGGCCCAGAACTTGCCTTCACTCTAAGAGTCCTCACACTGCAGTCAATCACCCTTGGCTTGGCCTGACCCACTCCTCTTGCTCACCGTACCTGCCTGGCACCTAAGGGCTACTGATAGCAATGACCCTGACTAATAGAGCCTGAACCACATGGAAGCATGGGGAGAACACTGATGCTTTGAGAGAGGTTGGGATAGGCCAGCTGTGGCATAACACAGCACTGTGCTAAGAAATCAAGTGTGTAGCCCACTCAGGGCAGGATTAATGTTCCTAAGTGATGTGCCATCTCCCATAGTGGGAAACAGCACAATGCTGCTTCTGAACCCAGTTCTTCCAGACTATATGCTCACTGCTTATTCTTCATAAAGACCCTGTTCTCCATGACATGGGGTTCTGTAATTGCCCTGGATTGAGCAGTGGGTTCTGTCTCCTGACAGACCCTTTTGCCAGCCCAATTTGGTCCACCCTGAGCAAGGCTACTCTTCCTCAGTCTTACAGAGGGTCATTTGCAATTCGTATTTCAGGAATATTTATTGCCATGAAGTATTTATTTGCAAGATAGAACCCTAAGAAACCATATTGTAATTGTCAACTGAATATCATAGTCGCTAATTCAACACCAGCAGGAGTCCACAATATGGGATGCAGTGAAAGGGGAGAGAATTTATTCAATGCAAACAGCTCAATTGTGATACAGCATCGCTATGGAGCAGTATGGCTGTGAGAGAGCTCAGTAGCAATATACCTCAATTATGATATAGCACAGCTGTGGCACAGCACCGCTTTGAGGCAGCTTGGGTGAGGCGGCCTGGGCTAGGCAGCTCTGGTGTTACAATTTCAGTGTCACAGCTCATCTCCAGTGAGACAACTCTGCTCTGCTCCATTGTTTTAGCTTCAGCTTTGGTGTTATAGCTCCTGCAGGGGAAACACAATCTTTGATGGAAATTGTAAGTGCACTCCACCAAAATAGAGAGGCTGACTTATATAGAAAGAGGTTTGCATCCCTTGTCCCTCATTAACCCACTTACATTCAAATGAGGACTCCTAATCCTCACAGTTTGATTGGTCCAAATAGCACCATCCTGACTGGTCATAATGGAACTGCTCTGAGTACTTGGTAAAGGTACAAATAAGGATATAGCTGTTAAGCTCTGACTTGACGGGAAAAGTCTCAGTACTATTGATTAATTTTGATCCTAGGAGCTCTCGTATATGGGTCAACCCAGATGGCGGGAGCACAGTGCACAGACTAATAGTGCAGACTGCAGCTTTTCTCTGATATTCAGGGTGCATGAAAGGCCTCTGCAAATAATGTCTGCTAGGCTCTGGTTATTAATGTGGGCCCAATTAACCACAAAAGATCCTTCTTGACAGATATTTTCCTGCTAGGGGGTCATAAAGTGATTCAGTTGCATTAATGTGTAGAGATCAGGCTCTAAATGAGGCAAACAAGCAAGTAAATGCCATTTTGCCATAAGCAAAGAGCCAAAGGGAACTGGACTAAGGAAACTTATGCCAGGCCAAGGCATGGAACGCCTCTGTTTATCCAAAATGACACTCCCTATTAACTGAACATCTACTATGCAGCATACTTAAACTTTCTCCTTTAAATCTGCCAACAACGCCATGAGCTAGACATTACTAGCTTAGTTTTAGAGAGAGAGAAACTGGGGCTTCCAGAAGGCAAGTGGCTTCCACATCTCCTGGCAGGTACAGGACCAGGATGTGACCTCAAGGGCCAGCCCCAGGACCCACTTATGCCACTTCTACTCTAGTCTTAATTCTGATTCACTATCATGTGGCTCCTCTGGGGACAAGGCCTTTCTGGTACTCAGAGACATGGTCTGTGGTCTTCAGCTCACAGGACTGTGAGTGTGGTGCCAGAATACCCTGGGAGAGACCTGAGTAGTCACACATGAATGAAAGGCCCAGACTCTTCCTCCATGTATGTGACAGGGGAGAGACAGCAACTGCTAAGGGCAGGCCGTCTGACAGCATAGAGCATAGTCTGGGCCTGCACTGTTCAGGAACCCTGCACACTGCCCCTCTGCCCAGATGCCCGTCCTTCCTCCCTTGTGCTCCCTGTTGCCCCCCAGGTACCGCTCAGTTGTCCCTTCATCTTTGTAGCAGAGCCCTCTCTGTCCCTAGGTAACTGCAGCTCCCAAAGAGGGTCCTGTTAACCTGCAGGGTGAGGGTTTCAGAATTTTGACAGAAGGAACTTCAAGTGAAAGCATTTTTGCTTTGTCAGTAGAGTTAATCCTTCTGTTCTCGGTGCCAGAACCCCAATTCCTCCCATAGTAAAAACCACAGAAAGAAAATAGAGCCAGAAGAAGGACAACAGAGACAGTAATGAAATAAATTTGGTCCATCCATATAATGGAATACCGTGGAGAAGGTTGAGAAATATTATGTATGGCATGATTGCATGAATGTAAAACTAACCTTGTAAAGTATACTGAGATGGGTATGTATGTATATACGATCAGCTATTTATGGTAATTTTCTCTGAAGAGAGCAGGATGGAACAAAGGGGGACCTTTATCATAGTGGAGGGACAGCAGGTACTCACGCTGGTTGCAGGAGTGTACCTGTGCTGCACAGCGACTCCTGCCTTGACCCTTCAGGGTCCTCCTGTACCTCATGGCTTAACCCCCTGTCCACTCCACATAGAAGGTTTCCTGGCCAAGATGCAGGACCTGCCACAGAATCTCAGAAGAAAGCCCATCTTTGCACTGTGTCCTATGATGAGCCATCGGTGACTTTCCCCATCTGTTGGGCTTCTTTGCAGACATCCTCTCAGGGCCAATCGCATATGGGAAAAAGAATGACAAGGTGCCACCTCCAGTCTGCCTCTTGGAGCTGACAAGCCCTTAGCATACCCAGCAAATACACATGAACCTCCAAACCACTGTGCTGAGTATACCAGGCAGACACAGCTTTCACACCACATGTATCCACTGAGATGTTTTAAAGTGGCTAACTAGTCTATGGAGGAAAAAATCACATAAGTAGCTGCCCAAGGGGGTGGGGTCCAGGAAGGCATGGGAAGGTACCGAGGGGACTTTTGGGGGGCAATGGTAATGTTCTGTGTCTTCATGAGGTTTGGATTATACAGGGATTGTTCGAATTTCTCAGAATTCATTCAATGACACAATTTTACTGCATTTCAAATAGAGAACTATTAACAAAAATTGATCCTCATTAAAGACAATGAAAAGTTTATAGTGGGCTAATCTGATAACTATAATTTTCTTTGAAATGCATCAAAAAGATGAATTGATGTGGGGAGGAGAGAGAGAGAGTAAGCGAGAGAGCGAGAGAGTGAGCAGAAGCGATAAAGAAAATATAATCATGTATTAATTGTAAATGTAAAATCCAGGTGGCGGACATAGGGGTGTTCATTGTAAATTTGTTGTAGATTTGAAAGTTTTCAGAAAAGGTTGGAAGATAAAGAACCGAATTATTCAAAATAAATCCGTGGACACAGCTAAGTAGAAGTCATGGTATATACTGAATGACAAACGACTAAAGATAGATAGACCATGGGCTACAGAAAAACAAAGATGCCATTCTATTAGAAAAAGTTTAGATGGTGAGGCACCCTGTGAGTAAAGAACAGGCTGGATAGGCTGGACCTGGTAAAGCCAAGGAAGGGCTTTCAGGAAGACTGGCTCCCTCACCGCAACCTCCAGCCTCTGATTCAGGAGGGTCCTAGAGCAGAGGTTACACCTTAGAGAGCCAGGTAGTCCTGCTAAGAGGTCTCAGACTCCATGGCCAGGCTGGATTAGGAAAGCAGCCTTCTCAGCACTAGGACTCTGAGTGGAGAATCTGCTGGAGCACAGACCTAGAGGCAGAGAGGCCTCTGCTCATCTCAGAGCAAGCCTGAGAGGCTGAAGAGGCCTCACGCTCTCTCCCTGCCTGTGTCCTCAGGCATCACACCACCCCCTCACTGATTTTATTCAGAGTGACAGCCTGATGAACGGACTCTTTTCATTTCATTTGAGGTCGAGTTTCCTGCATTGTCTTTTCCCTTTAAGTGTCTGTCCTGCTGTATGGCAGTTTCCCACAGATGGCAACAGTTTAAAAGGTCAGAGCAGGGACTGCTGGGCCATACTGGCAGAGGGTAGACAGCAGGAGCCGGTCACCTCAGCTAGGCTGCCATGGGGGAGGCACGACCACTTGGCATCCTCACCTGTAGTTTCACATGCTGCTCAGACACCATGGCCGATGTGTGTCCAGGGGCCATGATCAGAGAAATGAAGGTGTTGGGCTCACTGCACAGCTGGGCACTTTAAACCAGGAGAAGTAAATAAAGACCCTACTTGTTGTGCGGTTCCTAGTCCACCTTCACGTGTGCCAGTCCAGGTCCCAGGTTCATAAGACTGGAGAAGTCAGGCAGCTGCCACCAACAGCTGGCTCAGCTGGAGAGGCTCTCATCCGGCAAGTTCTTTAATTTCTCCTCTCTCAGCCTGGGCTCAGCATGTGGGGTGGGGAGAGCCAGTGATCAATGATGGAGATATTAATACCAGTCACTGTTGATTAGGGTCTACCTTTTTCTAGATCCTGTGCCAGTCCCTGCAAAATCCATCGGCCTTTCCTCCCACAACAGACCTGGTGGTGGGCATTGTTCTTTCTACTTCTTGACGCAAAAGTGGAGCTCATAGATGCCACATTTGCTCCAGGTTGTTTGCCCATGGGTAAGAACTCAGATATACACACAGTTCTATCTGACCCCATGGCCTATTGCTTTATAGCCTTACAGAAAGAGCCCAGAGGCCAGAGCCAGCTGCCTGGGTCTGGATCCAGCTGGATCTAGCTGTTACCATTGGACAATTGTGCTTATCCATCCACCTCAGTGGATCAAATCCCAATGATGTGAACTCTCGAGTCTGCACATCCCAAGCTCATTACAAAGGGAAGGCTCCTATTAGGAAGATAATTCCCGGAGTCCCTCAACACACTAATGCAGGCACTATCGCAGGGGAGAGAGCATCCTTGTCAGGTTTCAGGTCTCAGCGGGAGCACTCCCCATTTAACCACTGTTTGCTCTGAGTGTTAGTATGCACGGATGCCTTTTGTCTGACTCAGTTCCTAGTATGACGCTGGATGTTGAACTGTGTCCACATCTTTTTCTTCACCCATTGAGATAACCATGTTTTTGTTCTCCATTTTGCTGATATGGTAAATTACACTGATATTTCAACTATGGTTCGAGACTTGCATTTCTGGAGTGACCTGTAATTGGTCTTGATGTATTGTTCTTTTTATATGTTGTTGGTTTCCATTTCCTAGTGCATTTTTGGGAGGTGGTTAAAATATATTTTTTCTTATTTTGATTAATCTTTTGGTTTTGAGGTTTTAAAAATTAAGTACACTAGACTTATTTTACTAGGCATTTCACAATGTGTGTATGTAACCGTTATGCAGATATCTTCAGCTTACACAGCTGTATGTTGATTACATTTCAATAAAATGAAAAAAAGGAAATATTACATATACTTACTAGATGACAACCCCTGGCATACACATCTCAGAGAAATACACACTTAACTTATATATCCAATGAACACACATGTCTGACACATTTCCACTCCATATACACACACATCATACCCTCAGAAGCCAGACTCACAAACACCACTCACACCACACACACTCACACCCACCACACACATCACACGCACCACACAAACAACATAGGCATAGCACAATCACAATACCCCTACAACAATCCACGCACCAGAAACTCAAACAACTCACACCCATGCTCACACACATACACACTGACACCTTTCTATCTAGAACAGTGACTCTGGCTCTTACCTTCTACACAGACGAAGTAAGTTTTCTTACCCATAACTTCATTACAGGAACTTATCACAAGTTACAATAGAGAGAGGGATGGCGAGGCCAGGGATAATGAACACTAGGACATGATGAGAAGCCACTCTGTCTCTCTTCTCACATTAAGCCCACATTCACAGAGTTAATCATGCCTTCCAGGGAATCAAATCCTTGGTCTGTGCCAAACATTTGGTGCTTTGTTCTATAATATTATTCAGCTCCAAGAAAGAGAAGATCACTTGAGCTGTCAGCCAAGGGTTGAGGATCCAGCAGGTCCCCAAGCCAAGAGACAGTTTCTGGCCTCATGCCATGTTAGACTCAAGGAGCTAGACCCTGGCATAGGTCAGCAGCCCAGGCTCAGAGAGTGAGAAGCCCTTCCACCCACACCTCTGATGTGTAGGTTGTACACAACACTTATTTGTTACTGAAGTGGCCCTCTGTATTCTAAACACTTGGGCTGGGTTATAGGACCATCCTCTGGGGAACCCTGGGAAAACCACCTTTGAAAATAGTCCCCAAATGGGCTCAGGAGCAGCCCTGGTTATCTGTTCAGAACTACCTGGTCTTTTTTATAGTCTTTAATACCCATGCTGTAAACCTTTGCCCCCATATTTTGAGCCTTGTTAACCTAAGAAAAAAAGGGTTTGAGTATAAATCACCAAATGCATAGAGCAAAATATTGATAATGATGGACTGAACTTACTTCTTGGTCTCCTAAACTGTCTTTGGCACAGTGGCTCAGCGGTCAGACTGATAATCAGGCTGGTTAGCTTTGTTGTCTGCAGAAAAAGCAGTGAGTGGCCTGGTCAACATAAGCATCTTGAATGAACTGCCACAGGCACCCAGGACCACAGCACTGCTTCCCATACCTTCTTCCTCCTGAGGAGAGGCTGCTCAGACCCACACATTCACCATCCAGAGCTCCTAGAGGGCTTTGAAGTCAACTCCAGCCAGAGAAGGGACCTTAGCCCAGGACCCACTTTACAGATGAGAAGATTGAGTCCAGCTTGGAGTTCTTCCTACTGAACTCTCACTACTACCAGATGGTACAGCCTGTGCCCTGAAAGGTAACTCCAGCTATTTTACTGGACAAGTGTAACACTTTCAGATGAGCAAAGGAACAGCCAGACCCCATAGTACAAATATCTCTCAGGCTGAGTGGAAGGCTGGGCTCTTGCTCCAAACAGTGCCTGTGGGCATCCCTGCTGGCATCTGTGGGCCCAGTGGTTCTTAACTCAAGGTCAGAGAGTCTGGGCAGAAAATTGCATGCCCAGTTCATCACTGTTCCCCACCAGTCCCACACATCTTTCCTGACCAGAGCTGTGACCCTACAGTCTAGATGAAGATGGTTCTTGGCTAAGCACAGTCTTTTCTACTCTTGGAGACACCGTCACAGGATGAGGTTAACCAAAATAAAGAAGCTGAATGGAATAAGAGTCAGAGCCAGACTGTGCAGGAGAAAAAGTGTGGTCAGCAAGGAGAAATCCAGTTGTTTTTTTTTTTTTATAAACTTAATCCTGTCTGCTCTAGGTCCCCCGACTTTTCTTTTTCATGCAATCCAAGTGTAGGTCAAATACCTCGTATTCAATAAGAACCAAGAATGTACTAACATGATCCCATGTAGTTCTGAGAACGTCAATGTGGTGCTTTTTATCCTCACTACACAGAGGGCAAGCATCTTGCTTTAGCACACAGAGGGCAATCATCTTGCTCCTAGGTCAGCACTAGGAAGTACCCATGGTGGGTCTGCACCCAGACCTCACTGAGGCCCTGCCTGGCTCTGTTCTGGACTCGACCATAATGGAGTCAGCAGGCAGCTTACCTTGAAAATGAACTTTTTGAATCTGCTTATTTGCCTGCAATGAAATGAAGGAATGTGGAGAGAGGGTTGTGATATGACACAGTAATACTCTAAGAACTTGACAAAGCAAATACTCAGAGCTCTCTAGCAGTCTGTACCTTTTTAATTCCTTCCTGCATGTTTCTGACTCCTGTAGACACTGTGTTTTGAAGTTGGTAAGGCCTTCCCATATTTCTTTTCTTTAAAAAGAGGATTGTGGTAGAATGAGAGTTGTGGACTCTGAGAAAGAAAATACCTGCCCCACTCCCCCTCTCCCCCCAAAAAAACTGGTTTTCAGGCCCAAATTTATAAATAGTCTAGCAGCTGTTGTTTATAGAGGTCTCTCATACACATTGCCTATTAGGGCAAAGCTGCAGGCTGAGCTGTTAGCCTGTGAACTGTGCTTCTGCCCTCTGAGCAGATTATTATAAAGAAACTTCTGGTATTGTATTGTGACTAATGGGACTGAGAACTTCCCTGTCCGATTGGAGCTGTGCAGATATTTCTCATTTTGCATCTTTATTGACCAATCAGTGTGGATTCACAACAATCAATTAGAACATGTGGAGCTAGCCAATCAGGACAGTGTTATTTGGACCAATTGAACAATGCTTATTTGGAATTGTCATTTGCATGAAAATGGATTCAGGGAACTAGGGTGGAAACTCCTTTGTATATAAGCCAGCCTCCCCTCTTTCACTAGGGATTGCACTACTGAAGACTGTTTCTCAGGCTTGTGAGCTGTAACACTTAAGCTATAACACTGGAACTGCTTCACTTGAGCTGTTCCACTCGAGCTGTTTCACTTGAACAAATTTTCTCACTTCACCTCATCCAGCACTAGGGACTTCAGTTTGCATTGATGATTGATGGCAGCAAACTTTTGTTGACAGGGTTGGCTTTTAAAAAAAGCCCCGAGCTATCCTGGCACCATTCTGTACTGTGCAGACCTGCCTGGATGAGAAACGACACGGTCAAGTAGCCTTGGCATGGTTCTTCTGCCCTGTGTCTTTGATATTGACAGGCATTGTTCAGGTCTTCTCTGTCTCCCATTTGGCGAGCATTCAGTGGGGCTGGGGGATGATGCTCTGCTGGTCCCAAGAGTAAAACCTGGCTTTCTGTGTCCTCATTTCTATCTCAGGCACACAGATATCAGGGGATCTCACCAAGATCCCTGCCTTGACTGTTCATGGTCAAAATGGGGAGCACCCATAGATGAACAGTGTGAATCCAGCACTCACAATATGACTACTATATGCGAAGCCCCAAAGGAGTCTCTTGTGTGGGCACACTCTCCTTCAAGAGGTAAGGCTGAGTTTGGGAAAGGTCATCTTGCTAATCTTCTGCTCTGCCACTCCTCCCCTGCCACAGACCCTGAGGGTTGATTCAGTCTCCCTAAGCCTCTTCCCCTTTTGGATCAGTGCTACAAGAAGTAGCCAAGCTGCTTAGTTAGAGTAAAAGTTCTCCTGGCTGTCACATGCTCCTGAAGAACAAGTCCAAAAGCTGGGAAAGTGGCCTTGAGGGCTGTCCATGCAGGCAGAAAATTAGTCATCCCCAGGCTGTCTTGGGTATGTGACCTGTCAGCTGCTGTTAAAGTGGAAAGCACTGGCTGAGGCTGGGACACATGAGGGGTGGGGGTTTAGGTTCATGCTAATTCAATGTGACAGGCTGAGCTGGCACAGCAAGGTGAAGCTAAGCCTGGACCCTGAAGGCTGGCTTTCTACCTACGCAGAAGAGATGCTTCCCTGGGGTGAGATCTGATAGTCCCAGGTCTAGCCCTGTCCACACCAGCCAAGGAGGTGAGGAGGAATGGGACCCATGGGCAGTGGAGGCCAAACCAGGCCCTGCTCAGCCTAGCAAAACATCTTCCCCTCCTCTCACCACACTTTGGAAGATTCCCGTTTTGTCAACAACACCCCAAAATTCTGAAATTCTGAGCTCTGCGAAGCTTCTAAACCAGGACCCAGCTCACTAGGCTTTACTTGTCTGAGTGGTTCTCCCTGGAGCTCCTCCTCCAGCCCTCTTCCCAGCTCTGGTAATGGAAGGAACACCAGCCTCCTGGCACCCTCTACAAGATCTCTTAAAATGTCACTCTCTCACACACATTGATTTCACATCTTATCCACTTTCCTAAGTCCTACATCCACTCCTGACACTCCCTGCATGGAAGATGGCCCCATCTCGCTTTCCAGAGAGGACCCAGGATATCCTTCAAGAGCTACCCCACAGCTTCTCATGGTTGGTACCTGAAACCCCCTGCCTCAGAGGAAGCAGTGGTCTTCTTCTCCCCAAGGGATCTCTCTTCCACCAGAGGCCCACACCCAGTCTCTGCCACCTGCCAGAGTTCCTCTACGTGGACTTGTTTCATCTACCTCATCTACCTCAAACTCACTCAGGTCTCTCTCGCTCATAAACACAAACCACAGGCACAAAAACATGTCTTCCTCTTGTCAAGAGAGCAGTCAATTCCCTCTTTGCTTCTCCTCAGAGCCAGATATAGGAGTGCTTTCTCGATACACTGGCACTACCACAGCCCCTCTCCTGAAGCCTGACCATTCTGTCTTCACTCTCTTACTCCTGATTCTCTGCAAATTCCTGAACATCAACTTTGTGCCACAAATCCTGGGACATATCCTGTCCTACATGTCCTCATTCACTCTGTTTTGGGTTCTGCATTCATAGAATCTTAACCTCCCAGCCATTTAGAAGTTCCATAACTTCTCACCACTAGGCCTTTGGCAAACTGATGGGCCCAGCTATGGCCCACTAGGGTATAGGTATATCATGATTTCTTCAAGTTCTCAGCCCAACCTGGGTTTCGGCACCCCTCTCTCAAAGGCTCCTGTCTCAGACCCACCACAGGACCTAGCTCTCCTCCTCCACTAAAGCCTGTCTCTTCAATGCTACCCACCCCTTCCAATCTGGTTCTGACTCTGTCTCCTATCACCACTGTTGGCCCAGGGCAGAGAGTGACATGCCACAGCTGGTGCCCCAAACAGACCAATATTCATAAAAGCCCCACACATCTGCTCTACTAGATCCAGAGTCCTCACAGCCAGTCTGTTCTAAGAAAAGGGAAGAACACTGAAGAAAGGATTCAGGACAGGTTGAGGGCAAGGCTTAGAGGGGGCAGGGATGATCTAGTAGTACAGGGGTCAGCTAATGCCAGTGCCACCAGGGGTCAGAGGGGGCTGGAGAGCCAGGGCTGGAAGTGAGGGTAGGCACTGGAAAGTGGGGGGAGCACAGGCCAGCCCAGCCTGCATACCAGTGGTCTCCCCACTGAGATCTCAGGGAACCTCTCACTCCCCAGCTCTCTCTGCAGCCTGTCCACTGAGTCTGACTCAGGGGATCAAAGCACCACTTACTGATGAGCTTCATGAGGGTTTGTCTCTGTGTGGAGTAGGTGATGGAGAATATCCACAGTTTGGGGTTGGGTAGGAAACACTCCTCGTGAGATGCCATAAACACAGGCTCAAAATAATATCAACGAGCAGCCTCAGACGGGGTGCCTGACAACTTCCCTGCTTCCCACCTCAACTCTTCCACTTTGGGACACATTTCCCAAACCCTGGAAGTTCCCATAATTTTAGTGAAAGATTTCTGAGGGCTGTGGAGATGTTGGTCCTTCCTGGAAGAGTGTCAGGATGGCATCCTGCTCCATTCCTATACTCCCCAAACCCCAATGTCTCTGATAATCACACAGCGGTGCGCGCGCACACACACACACACACACACACACACACACACACACACACACACACACACATTGGCATGTGTATGATGCACACACAAGGAAATAGGTTGCATGTGAATCTCCTAAGCGGTCTCTTCTACTGTAAAATTTTTTGGACCTTTATCCACTTCCCTTTTCACTATCTTCTTTCCCCTTTCCTTTCATATCAAAGAAACTCTCTTCTTTGGAAGCCATTCATATACATTCCTCTCTTTTCTCTCCCTGGTCACTTTCTTCTGGTTTGTTGACCCTCAATAACTTTTAGCCGAGCTCCCTGCTCCTCCTGGCTCTTGTTCCAACTCATTTTACCACAATTATCAAACTTCTCTTCCTGAAGAACAACCTGATAATGTCAGACCACTGCTCAAGAATCATCTATACCTTCCTATTGTTCACAGTAGGAAACTCAAGCTTCTTGGCCTGGCAAGAGCCCCAACGATCTTGGCTCCAGTTTGACCTATCTAGCCTCATCTCACAGCCCTTCCCTGAGTTAATCCTACATTCCAGCCAAATAGACCACTCATTCCACAAGAAGTCTCCTAGCCACACAGCAGGAGGCGAGAGACAGGAGAGCAAATGAAATTTCATCTGTATTTGCAGCCATTCCCCAGCACTAGCATCACTGCCTCAGCTCCAACCTCAGATCATCAGGCATTAGATTCTCATAGAAGCACTGGTCTCTAGTGCCAAAAAGGTTACGGACAGTTGTCTAGATGAACAGCTGTTACCCTGTCTTTCCCTACTCTTTAGGACCTGCTGCAAATTTCCACATCCTCTGTGAAGGCATCTTTGATGTTTTTGTAAGAATTCTTGTTTTTTCCTTTACATTGCCCTGTAAGTCCTTTGCCCTTTTCTTTTGGCCCTCAGCACTGTTTAACCAGGTGTTTAGTTACCGTGTTACTGGTTTGCCTGCTTTGTAATCTGTGAGGTCCTAAAGGGGAGACTGTGTCCAATGGACTATGGACTGACTCTCAGGCAGGAGCCAAGCAAAACTTCCAAGACCCGATAGAACCAGTGCGACATGCTTGTCTTTCTTCTTCAAAATACCACCCTGGGCTCTGTGCTTTTGACTTGAGAAATTCCCATGCCCACTGAGTCTAACTAGCTCTGTGCTCTGCGTGGGAGAGGAAAACACAAGCTGTACTTTGTGTGCTTCACTAGTTCATCCACAAATTTGTAAATGTCCTTCCAGTTTTCATTCATGCTGTCTAACCTGAAAATAAAGGACACCTGCATTAGTAAGCCGAGGCACATTATCAGATGGGCAGATTTCTTCCTCCCCACCTTCCAGCAGACCCTCTAGCAAGCTCCTCTACACCCTACATAACTGAGGCTGGTTGGCCACTCAGCAGTCTCACTAGATCACTCTGTGTGGTCACATTAGATCATACTTTCATCAGTGTGAATAGTGGTGAGGGCGAACAATCAGACCCATGTGTTTGGGAATGAGGGACTTTTGGTGGCATGACAGGATGGTTGGTCATGTTAGGTGAAGCTGTTAGACAAGGAATGAGGGAAAATATGTTGATTGGAAAACATTCTGATTCTTATATGTTGCATCTCCTGATCCCCTACTTCCCCTGGGAATGACCGTTCCCAGTTGTCTGCTCCTCTCTTGCACTTTAAAAGTGTGGTTGGAGGGAAGACAGGACTCTTTGACGCAACATCCCATCATAAGCTTCTTGAAAACAACAGCTCCAGGCTCATAGGGTGATCCAGGCCTTTCCTGTAAGCTCCTACTGGACTTTCGAATTCTTGGACATCAGAGTATATTAATGTCCCCTTAGGTTGGGCATTCATTTGGAAGTCTGTGTCTGACTTGCCAACCCTTCTTCATGACACCCCAAATTTTGAGCACTCCCTCACATTTTCCAGCAACCACAAGGGCAGGAAGAAACATTCCCAACAGGTTCCCTAACCTCAGGACAGATAAGATGTGCTTCTCAGACTATTTTATTTCTATTTGTTTTTATCAGTCAGCAAAACTGAGCCACTCTGGACACAGAAGATCTTTTCCAGCACTACTGCAAGCGGAAAGCCAGGAATAGGCCTGGGACACTGCTGTCTGGCTCATCATATCCCAACCAGCAGGGAAAGCTACAGGTCATTTTTTTCCCTACTTTGTTTCTTATATGCATAAGCTCCACTTTAGTCCTGGAATGGAAAGTGAGGAGGATGAAGGGTATTGAGGTCATGATCTCTTCTGTGGGAAGCATATATATGTGTTCTACCTTCCCAGGGTTCAAAGGTCTTCACCATCTCACATCTCTTTAGGTTAGCATTATTCTACATTATGCAAGGCAATTGTGAGGCTCACTGACTTAGTATCTTGTAGAAAGTTCTGTAGATTGTAAGGGACTGGTGACCAGACTTGGCCTCTTTCACAGTATCTGTGCTGGTTCATGTATTTCATATGTCCTGTGAGTCAGAGGAATCCATATGGAGTCCTCTCTCACCTCCAGTGATCACCATGCCCATTAATATACTGGATGTCAAGTTTATATGTGTGATTCTCACATACCCTAGAGCATCCTTCTCATCTATAGTATTCCTTCTGCCTCCTCTAGGCTGCATGCAAAACTATCACAGATGGTGAGAAACCTAAGGACAGATGATTCTAATGATGTCAAGTTATCATTCATGCAGCAAATATGTATGAGGCAATTTATATGCATGATTTCCAATTTCAAAACAACCCTATGATATCAGCATAATTTCCAATTACAGAATAAAAAACCGAGGCTCTCAAAGGTCAAGTAATCTGACTAAATTTTTTTTTTTATCTAGAATAGATACGAACCTTGATCTAACTGCAAAACCCAAGCTCTACCCATTACATTTGGCAGATCCGGGTGGCACTGCTGTGTACAATTGTTGGGTTGCAATGTATTAGGACTCTGTCAGCCCACCCACAATACAGCCTTTCTCTTGGAAGCTCTCACGCTAAAGTGGGTGGATCCTGAGAAAAAGGGTACCTACTAAGAAGGGCTTCTGGTGGCAAACTGGACTCAAATTTATTAAAACAGAGCTTAGAAGCCATTTCTTTTTTTAAATAATGATTTTATTTTTCAATTACAGTTGACATGCAACATTATATTATTGTATATATTAGTTTCAGGTGTACAACATGGTGACTAGACATTTATATAACTTATGAAATAATCACCCCGATAAATCTAACACTCATCTGACAGTACATAATTATTACAATATTACTGACTATATTCCTTATGCTATACTTTATATTTTCATGACGATTTTGTAACTACCAATTTAAACTTCTTAATCTCTTCCCCTTTTATCCCTAACCACCAATGTTCCTTCCATCTGGCAATCGTCAAAATGTTCTCTGTATCTATAAGTTTGTTTTGTTTCCTTTAGATTTCACATGTGAGGGAAATCATATGGCATTTGTCTTTCTCTATCTGACATTCTACTCAGCACAATACCCTCTAGGTCCATCCATGTAGTTGCAGATGGAAAGATTTCATTTTTTTTTTATGGTGGAGTAATATTCCATTGCATATATGTACCACCTCTTTATCTATTCATCCATCATTGGACAGCCACGTAACCTCCATATTTTGACTATTGTAAATAATAGTGTAGTGCTTTTAAAGTAGTGTTTTGGCTTTCATCAGGTAAATACCCAGAAGTAGGATTACTGGGTCCTTCTTTGTCCTTTATTATAGTTTTTTTTTTTTAAAATCTATTTTGTCTGGTATAAGTATTGCTACACTAACTTTTTGTCTGTTTCTATTTTCATGAAACATCTATTTTCATCCCTTTGCTTTTGGTCTCTGTGTGTCTTTGAGTGTGAAGTGAGCCTCTTATAGACAGCATATACAAAGGTATTGTTTTCTTATTCATTCAGCAACTCTATCTTTTGAGGAATTTAAACTATTTACATTTAAAGTAATTATTGATAGATATATAGTTATTCCATTTTATTATTCATATTTTTAATCTCTTTTTTTCTTCTTCTTAAAGAAGTCTCTCTAACATTTCTTGTAATACTGGCTTGGTGTTGATGAACTCCTTTATCTTTCTGTTGTCTGGGAAGCTCTTTATATGTCACTCAATTCTAAATGATAGCTTTACTGGGTAGAGTCATCTTGGTTGTAGGTCCTTACATTTTATCACTTTGAATATTTTGTTCCAATCCCTCTGGCCTGCAAAGTTTCTGTTGAGAAATTAGCTGACAGTCTTATGAGAGCTTCCTTGTAAGTAATTAACTGCTTTTCTCTCACTGCTTTTAAGATTCTCTTTTCGTATTTAATCTTTGGCATTTTAATTATGATAGGGCTTGGCACAGGTCTCTTTGGGTTCATCTTGTTTAGGACTGTCTGATATTCCTGGGCTTGTATGTCTATTTTGTTTTCCAGATTAGGGAAGTTTTCCATCATTATTTCTTCAAATAAGTTTTTAATTCTGTGCTTTCTCTCTTTTCCTTACCCCTAAAATGTGAATGTTGATATGCTTGATGTTGTCCCAGAGGCCCTTTAACTATCCTCATTTTTTTGGATTCTCTCTCTCTCTTTCTGTTCTGATTAGGTATTTTCTGCTACCTTATCTTCCAAATTGCTGATTTAATCCTCTGCTTTATCTAATCTGCTGTTGATTCCTTCTAGTGTGTTCTTCATTTCAGTTATTGTATTCTTAATTTCTGGCTGGTTCTTTTTTTCATTTTCTATCTCCATTTTTATCTTTTCTTTCTCTTTGTTAAAGTTCTCACTGAGTTCTTCTACTCTTCCCCTAAGTTCATTGAGCATCCTTATAACCAGTATTTTGAAATCTGCATCTGTAGATTGCTTGTCTCTGCTTTGTTTTGTTTTGTTTTCATTTGGAACTTGTTTCATTGTCTCTTCATTTTGGCTGTCTCTCTGTGTTTATTTCTATGTATTAGGTAGGGCTCCTATGTCTTAGGCTGTTAGTAGAGTGGCCTTATGTACTAGGTGACCTGTGGGATCCAGTGGCTCAGTCTTCCCTGGTCACCTGAGCCAAATGCTTCAGGTGTGCACCTTTTATGGATTGTATGTGCTCTCCTGTTATAGTTGAGCCTTGGATGCCCTTTGCATATCAGTGGGAGGAACTGACCTTTGGGCTGATTGGTTGTGAGGACTGGCTGGTGAGAGGATGACCCCACAGAGAAAAATTTGCTTTAGAAGAGCTCTGGTATTTGCCCAGTCTTCCCTTTGGGTGTGCTGTTCACAGATGCAGCCCTGGGTGGTGCTCTGGCTGGGTAGGTCTGAAGCCAGCCACTGGGCATGCCAGCCCTGTGGCCTCCTGGGGCAGTTCCCACTGGAGGGCAAGTTCAGTTGCAGCCTGTGCTCTGCCTGGGGCCACATGGCACAGGTTATCAAGCAATCTACAGATGGCTGCCATCTGTGCTGGCCTTGGAGGTGCCTCAAGAGACCAAGCTGCAAACCAAGTCTGGCTGTTGCTAGTTTCTGGGCTTGAGGCTGCACAGCAAGAGGTACAAGGCACACCTAGGGCAGATGCTGCTTGTTTAGGTTTTATAAACCTTTGAGAGGTTTTAGAAAAGTCTGCAGCATGAGTCAAGATGGGCTATATGTATAGAAAAGCCACTGAAAGTGGCTTGGGTGGGTCTTCCAGTTGGGTGTAGTGGGGTCTCTAGAAATCACCAGGGCAAGGCAACCAGTGTTAGCCAGGTTGATGAAAACTCAGAAATGATAGCAGTCTGCGTGTGCACACTGGGAACAGGGAGGGTTCAACAAGAAGCAATAGATTATGTCAGCACCTCTCTCTGAGAGAAAGCTGCCCCTCCAGCTCTTGCCCTGAAGCCACACAATTCTATTCCTCCTCTTACTTCTCTGGTGCCTTTCAGGCTGCTTCCCCAGTGCTGAAGATCAGAGCTAGTGAGTCCATCAGCTAGTAAGTCCATGTGCAAGCCCTTTAAGAGAAATGTTTGCAACTCTAGCTACCCTTTGTCTCATTTAGCCACTACCCACTAGTTTTCACAGCCAGAAGTTGTGGAGACTTCTCTTCATGGTACTGGAAACTGGGGCGGGGGAGCCAAGTGTGGAGCTGGGACCCCTTGCTCCTCTGGGGGGTCCTCTGCAGCCAAGATATCCCTCCCCATTCTCCACCACTACACACAGATGTGGGACCAACCCGTTTCGCATTTCTGCCTCTCCTATCAGTCTTGAGGTGTCCTCTTTTGTATGTTCCCAGTTGTAGGACCTCTGTTCAGCTGGACTTCAGATGATTCTCAATGATGGCTGTTCTATAGTTTAGTTGTAGTTTTCATTTGATTGTGAGAAGAGGCGAGCACAGCATTTAGCTACTCTGCCATTATGAACAGAAACCCTAGCAGCTATTTCTACACAGGCGCCTTTCACACAAACAGCCCTTCAGGCAGAAGCCTGCATTGAACTGCCTGCCTCCTTCACTGAACTGCCTGCCTGCATTGTATTCCTGTCATCCAAGCTAGCCCTTAAAAAGGAGTCCCTGGAATTGTATTTCAACAAATGGGACTGAAGTTTTCCGCATTCATTTGAAATTGGTTTGGATTGACATCTTCACTGACCAATCAGAGTGGCTCCATTCTGACCAATCGGGACAGTGCTTTTGGGACCAATCATACTGCCAGAATTTGCAGCTCTCATTTTCATGAGGACCAATCAGGGACAAAGGGCAGGAACTTCTTTCAACATAAGTCAGCTCCCCTTTGCCTTAGGGAGCTCAATTTTCCTTTCCACTGAAGACTCTGTTTCCCCAGCTAGAGCTGAAATACTGAAGCTATCTCACAAGAGCTGAGTGGAAAAAACCAGCACAAGGCAGAGTGGAGTGGACCAGAACATAGAAGAGCTGTCTACCCAGAGAGAGGCCTTGCCCCAGGACCACCTTGCCATAGCCATGCTTTTTCACAGTAGTGCTGCTTCATAATTGAGCTGTTCCACAGCTGTGCTGTCCTCACAGTTGTGTTGTATCACAATTGAGCTGTTTGCACCGAATAAGGGTTTCCTTCTTTGCTGAACCCCAAATTGAGGATTCCTATTGGCATTGAATTGATACCAATGACCATCAGTTGACTAGTGCAAAGCAACTCCTTTCTTAACTATTGGTAACACTTTATACTCTCCTCATTACTCCTCTCTTTTTACCCCCTGAGTAAAGAAGATTTTCTGGAGAATATTTACAGGAAGCAAGAGTCTTCAACCTACCCACCTACTGTGGGAAACTTTACAGTTTTTGATAATCTTGAAGAAAGGTCTATTTTCTAGAACACAGAAGAACATGAGTGTCCATGGACAGTGGAAAATACAGCAGAAACCTAAAGTTCCTAGGAAGAAGACAGTGTGAAAAGTAGCAACCTCTTGGGCTTCTGGCACACCAAGCTCCAATAATCTTTTAGTACCCACTCTTTAATGAGAATAGAGAAATGAGGATCAGCAGACATTTTAGGACATGTCTACTATTAAAAATTTGAGGCAAAAACATTCTAGTGATATAATTATGCTAGGAGAATAAAAATGACTGGGGCAGAATATGTAGGGGAGGTGAGCTATAAGAAATGTAAATTCTTTTGCTGTATAGTAAGAAGTCACTAAAGAATGAGTAAATCTAAAACAGCATGGACAGCAATCAATACAAGAATGTTGTTATAAAGAACGTCATAACTCCAGAAGAAAAATTTGGAAGATTTGCAAGTGGCTGCCTCTGATAAGTGGGATCAGAATTTGAGAGAAATGGGTCAAGAGCCTTGAGGTTTATTTTGTTATGAACCTTGTAATAGGTTTAATTTTAAATTTATATTTAAGTATTTATTTTATAAATGTAAAAATGAAATTAAAAATAAAAACTAGTAGCGTAAAGGATGTAATCAAAAGAACAGATTCTGAAACTCCAAGCCCTAGTTCCCCTGTGGAAACATCAAGAAATAACCATCTCCAAAATGATAGAAAAGTGTTGTGGCATTTTTTGTCTTCCTTCCTCTACTCCTCCCTTTCTGGCATCTTTGCAGTTTGGTCTTAATTCATAGCTCAGTCCCAAGTTCTCCTTGAACCAAAGGGAACAATGTAGACATTACTTACAAATTATTGTGTACATCTGTTCTAACTTGTCCAGGGTCAATTAGGATGTTCACGAGCAACTGTGAGCACAGATGATTTTAGAAAGTGCTACATATGCCTATCCAGAAACATATTCAGAAAACTCCTGAGAAGACCTTAAGATTTAATTTTGGGCTGATCCCTAAGCTCAGAATAAGCCTAGATAAGTAATAAAGAAATTCCCCAACAAAGATCCATTCTACAAAGACTGGGAGAGCTCTCTGTTCTCTGCATTTTGTTTTGTAATATTTTAAGTTTTGTGGTACATTTATATTTATTTCAGCTCTTGGCATTCAAGAAAATTTTTGTCAAATCTTATCTGAATATGAGCTAAAGAAACAGAAACTTCAATAATCACACAGAAATATTCTTTGCAAAAATAATTTGGAAAAGTTTCAAAACAAATGGAAGCCTATACAATTCTACAATAAAAAACAAAAGCAAAATATCCAAGGACAATTCTGATCTAGAGTACCACATTATAATAATCAAACATCTAATTTTCAACAAAAATAAATCATAGAACATATAAAGAAATAAAAGGACATGAGTCATTCAAAGTAAATAAATAAATTTACAGAAACCACACTCGAGAAAGCCAACACACGATACTTAGTAGACAAGGACTTAAAGCGACTGTCTTAAATATGTGCAGAGGTAAGGAAAATTAAGGACAAAAAAATAACAAAAATCAGAAAAATAGATATATGAACAAAATGAGAATATTGGCAAAGAGACATTAATTATTTTAAAAAACACTATTCCCAGAGCTGCAAAGAGCAGTAATTGAATTGAAAAATGTATTACAGTGGTTTAATAGCAGATTTGAGCGGGGACAACAAAAAGTTGGCAAAGTTAAAAATATCAAGTATCAGAAGCAGAAGTTTGTTTGTTTGTTTGTTTGTTTATTAGAAAATATATGTTTTTTATGGTGACATTGGTTAACAAAATTCAATAAGTTTCAGCTGTACACTTTAACAGTAAGGTGTGTATTTACAATGTGTGTTCACCTCCCATAGTTAGATCTCTTTTTGTCACCACATATTTGACCCCCTTTACCCCATCTACCTCCCTCCTCACTCCCTACCCTCTGGTAAGCACTAGTTTATAGTCCATGTCCATGAGTCTCTGTTTGTTTGTCCTGTTCATTTGTTACTTTTAAGTTTATATCCCTTATATAAGTGATATGATGTGATTTTCAACTTTTTCTGTCTGGCTTATTTTGCTTAGAATGATTATCTTGAGGTCCATCCATGTCACAAATGGCAGTATTTCATCTCTTCTTACAGCTGAGTAATATTCCATTGTATATATGTACCACAGTTTCTTTATCCAATCAACTATTGTAGGACATTTCAGTTGCTTCCATGTCCTGGCCTCTGTGAATAATGCTGCTATGAACATCGGTGTGCAAATATTTTTTCGGATATGTGTTTTCAAGTCTTTGGGCTAGAAGTTTTTTTAAAAATGAACAAAAGTGATCAGAGTATAAGGGGCTGGTGGGACTCCATCAGGCAGAGCAACATATACATTTTGGGAATCCTAGTAGGACATAAGAGATAGGAAGTTTTACATAAATAAAGCATATGTGCAATCAAGGAATAGTAGAAATAATATTTGAAGAAATAGTCAAAGAATATCCAAAATTGGATGAAATAAATGCATCAGCAAATCCAAGAACCACAACTAACTCTAGCTGCAATAAAGAGACTCACACCAAAACACATTATTATAATCAAAATGTTAAAAGATGAAGACAATGAGAGAAATTTGAACCATGAAAGAGAAGACTTGACACATACAAGTAATCCTCAATAAGACTGCATCTCATCAAAATCCTTAGAACCCAAAAAGTAGTAGGGAACATATTTAAAGTGCTGAAATTAAAAACAAAACAAAACAAAACAAACAACAACAACAGCAACAAAAAACAAACAAAAAAACAGTCAGTGAGAATGCTAAATTCTTTCAAACAGTCCTTCCTATGTGAAAGAGAAATCAGGATATTCACAGATAAACAAAAGCTGAGGGAGTTCATTTTCAGTGGATCTGTCCTACAAGAAATTGGAAAGGATGTTTTTCAGGTTAAAATAAAAGGACACCAATAACTTGAAGCCATATGAACATAAAAATATTTCTGATAAAGATAAATACAAGAGCAAATATAAAAAATAGTATTATTGTTGTCTTGGTTTGTAACTGAACATTTTAGTCTCTACAGAATTTAAAAACTATGCATTAAAGTCACTATAAATTGTTATTGGGCACACTGTGTGTAAAAAAATAATTTGTGACATTGACATCATAAAGGAAGGTTGCAGCAGTATAAAAGTAAGGTTTTTACATGTGATTGAAGTTAAGATGCTATCAATTCTAAATACATTGTTATAACTTTAATATGTTATAGTTAATGCCCATGTAATCATAAAGAAAAAAATTATAGTAGAGTATATGTAAGAAAATGAGGAGGAAATTAAAACCTGCCACGACAACATAATCAAGTAAACACAGAAGTAAACAGACATGGAAAAATTAAGAAACAAAAAACCTAGAAGACATACAGACAACAAATACCAAAATGGCAGAAGTCCTTCAATATAGGAATTACTTTAAATGCAAATGGATTTCACTCTCCATACAAAATACATGGATTTTCAGAATAAAATAAAAGATAAAAGATCTAAGTATATGCTGTCTACAAGAGACTCATTTTAGATGTAAGGACACAAATATGTTATAAGTGAAATCATGGAAAGATACTCAATGCAAATAGAAACCCAAAGAGAGCTAGAGTGACTATATTAGATGATGTAGACTTTAAGTAAAAACTGTATAGAAGGCAAAGAGTGACATTATATATTCATAAATAGGTGAATTGATTAAGAAAATAAAACAGTCATAAAGTTATAAATAAAACACATATGAACCAAACAACAGAGTTCTAAAATTTATGAGGGTAACATCGACAGAATTTAACAGGGAAATAGAAAGTTCTACCATAAAGGTTGAAGACTTCGACATTCTACTTTCAATAATGAGTAGGTCAACTAGACAAAATATAAGGAAATAGAAAAATAAGAGAATAACACTATAAACTAATTGTACCTAACAGATAAGTATAGAACATTATGTGACATCAAAATGCACATTTTCCTCAAGTGCACATGAAATATTCTCCTAGATTACATGTTAAGCCACAAAACAAGTCAACAATATGAATCATCCAATACAAAAATAGAAACCATAACAATAAACTGCATGAAAATCCTGGAGCTGAATAATACAATAACTGCACTGAGGAGTTCAATAAGATCATCAATAACAGATCTGACCAAGCAGAAAAACTATCAGTGAACTATAAGATAGGGAATTTGAAATTATCTGGTCAGAGAAGTAAAAGAAAAAAAAATGCAAAACAAGAAAGCCTTTAGGACTTACGACAAATCAGCAAAGGAAACAATATAAGCATTATGGAAATCTTAGAAGAAGAGAAAGAAAAAAAGGATAGTAAGTATATTTAAAGCAATAATGCCTTAAAACTTCCCAAACATGGGGAAAAAAATGCACATGCTTACTCATGAGGCCCAGTGGAACCCAAATAGGGCTGCATTAAGATACATTATATTTAATTTCAAAAAGTCACAGATGAAGAATTTTGGGAGCAAGAGAAAAAAAAGTCCTAGACAAGGAAACCTATCATAAGATTGTCAGAAGATAACTCAGCAGAATCTTCTTAGGCCAGGAGAGAATGGCATGATATATTCAAAATACTAAAAGAAAAACTGTCAACCAGAATACTATTCCTAACAATGACGTCCTTTATATATGAAATGGAGGTAAAAACCTTCAAGAACAAACAAAAAGTCAGGAAATTCATATTTGTTAGATTTGCCATATAAGAAATACTATAGAGAGTTCTTGAAGCAGAAATAAAAGGATGCTAATTAATATTATAAAAACATAATAAATATAGGTGTAAAATCCACAGGTAATGGTAAATATATTGTCAAAGACAGATTCTCTAATGTTTTAATGGTGGTGTGTGATTGACTTACAAATCTAGTTTAAAAGTAAAAAAAAAACTTTTTACATTTTTTTAATCAGAACATATTTGTTATTGGATACACAATATTTAAAAATATATAGAAGTCATAATCTCAATAACCTAAAATGTGAGGGGGTAACGTAAAAAGTAAAGTTTAGAAATGGTATCAAAGTTATCAGCTTAAAATAATGTTACATGTGTAAGATATTTTATGCAAACCTAATTTTTTAAAGTTTTATTTTATTATTAGTTTCAAGTATACAGTACATTGGTTAGACATTTATATAGTTAATAAAACAATCCCCCTAATTGCTCTTTCTCTCCTCTGGCTCTCCACCTAGTCATTACATTAATGCTAATTGCATTCCCCATGCCATACTCCCCATCCTCATGACCATATATCAACTACTAATTTGTACTTCTTTAACCTTTCACCCCTTTCTTCCAGCTTCCCAACCCCCCTCCCCATGTAAACATCATTTTAAACTCATAAAAAAACTTATGAGTAGTTACACAAAAAATTATGATAAAAGAGTCAAAGCATAACACTACAAAATGTCATCAAATTATAACAGAAGACAAGAGCATAAGAAGTAAGGAACAATGAATCTACAAAACAGAAAAAAAATCAACAAAGTGACAATAGTGAGTCCTTACGTATCAATAATTACCTTAAATATAAATCAATTAAGTTCTCTAATCAAAAGACAAAGAATGGCTGAATGGATTATAAAAATGCATAGAGTGAAGGGATGAAATATTTAATGCAAATGGTAACCAAAAGAAAGCAGCAGTAGCTATATTTACATGAGGAAATAGACTTTAAGCAAAAAAAAATGGTCAAAAAAGTCAAAGAAGATCATTATATAATGATAGGGGTCAATCCACAAGAAGATATAACAATTATATATATTTATACCCCCAACATTAGATCACCTAAATATATAAAGCAAATACTGACAGAAATAAAGAAGACATAAACAGCAATAAATAATTGTTGGTGTCTTTAATACCACACACTCAACAATGGATAACAATCAATAGAAAACAGTGGATTTGAATAACACTATATAGTTCTAAAGGCTATAATAGACATGTACAGACATTCCACACAACAGCAGCAAAATACTCATTCCACTCAAGCGCACAGAGAACATTTTCTAGGATTGATCATATGTTAGGAAACAAAACAAGTCTCAAGAAATATAAAAACATTGAAATCATACCAAGGATCTTTTCTGAACACAATGGTATGAAACTAGTAATTAATACCAGGAGGAAAACTGAAAAATTCACAAATACATGGAAGTGAACAGCATACTCCTGGAGAGCCAATTGTTCAAAAAAATTAAACTGGAAAAAATAGTATCTTGAGACAAATTGAAATAAAAACACAACATACTAAAACCTATGGGCTGGAGCAAAAGCCGTTATAAGAGTTAAGTTTATAGCAATAAACACACACACATCAAGAAAAAAAGAAAGATCTCAAATAAACAACCTAAGTTTACACCTCAAAGAACTAGAAAAATAATGAACAAACTAAGCCCAAAGTTAGGAAAATAAAAAACTAATAAAGATTAGAGCAGAAATAAATAAAATAAAGAAGAGGGAAAAAATAGAAAAGATGAACAAAACTAAGAGTTGTTTCTTTGAAAAGATAAACACATTGGGGAGATTAATTATGTCTAAAATATCACTCCAGAGGCTATATGCCACTACATGAGACTTTACAGCTCTTTGAGGGCAGTTTTGTTGGAATTATCTTTGTATTTTCCCCACCACCTAGCATAGTGCCTTGCACACATAATAGGAGCCCAATAAATATTGATGATAATTTTTTTAAAAAATTGAAAACCTTTAGGTAGACTAACCAAGGGAAAAAACAGAAGACCCAAATCAATCAAATTATAAGTAAAAGAGAAGACATTACAACTGATACCACAGAAATACAAAGTATCGTATGAGATTACTATGAACAACTATATGCCAACAACTGGACAACCTAGATAAAGTGGATAAATTCCTAGAAACATAAAACCCATCAAGAGTGAATCAGGAAGAAATAGAAAACTTAAAAGACACACATAATAAGTAAGGAGATTGAATCAGTAATCGAAACTCTCCCCAAAAAGAAAAGCCCAAGACCAGATGGTTTTATTGGTGAATTTTACCAAACATTTAAAGAAGATTAGAGGGGGAAAAAATGGTAAAGATGATAGAGGCTCCATTCATTCCTTTTGTGATCAAATCAAAGTTGTGACAGAAACCAAGAGCATACAGTAAGGAAAGTAGCCTGGAATCTAGAGGAACAGAAACACTACAACTAGGGAGAGAAATAATTAAACAACCTGCAACAGTAGAAGATAGGAGGGGGAGAAGAAGCGAGGCTCCCCGGTCCCCAATGCTTGAGTGGAACAGAGGCTGCGTCAGCGAATGCCGGCAGCTCCAGACACCTCTTAAAAGGACCGTGTCTGTGAGCTGACTTTCAGGGTGATGGACCTGCTTTCTCTGGGCACCAGTACCAGATTAGCCGCTCTGGGATCACCAGGGACTTATAGGGGTACACTGAGTTGTCGAGTGAGGGATGGAGCGAGGCTTGCTCTGTACAGAAGTCCAGCAGTATCCATTGTTTCTCTGTTGAGCCTTCCCTGCTCCCAGTGTGCTGACACAGTGCAGCCATAGCTGAGATATCAACAAATGGGATAACAGAGGTCGCTCTGCCCAGAGATTCCCTAAAACTCTGCTTCCCCCAACTCGTGGCCCTACCCAAGCCACATCTAGGTGTATCCTTGGCCAGTCAGGTGCTCCTTACTGAGCAGTGCCTAGACTCACATTGGTGGCACCTGATCATGGTTTCTGATGTGGCCTCTTGAGGCAACTATAAGCACACCATCTGTGGATTGCTTGCTGAATCTTAACAGGTGTCCCCAGAGAGGCACAGTCTGGGGCTAAACATGACCTACAGCTGAACTTCTCTCAGGACTGTGCCTCTGGACACCTACTACACAAAGCCATGCTAATAAGACCAGGAGACTTAGGAGCTTTGCTTAGTACATAGAAACAGAAACGGAAAGGCAGACAAAATGGGAAGACAAAGAAGCAGAAACCATGTGAGAGAACAGAACAGAGATCCAGGAATAATGGAGTCAAGCAATCTAACAGATGCAGAGTTCAAAATACTGGTTATAAAGATGCTAATGAACTTAGGGGAAGTGTAGATGAATTCAAGGAAAACTTTAACAAAGAGATAAAAAACATAACAATGGAAATGGAAATGGAAATTATAAAAGGGAACCAGTCAAAAATAAAGAACACATTATCTAAGATGAAGAGTATATTAAATGGAATGAACAGAGTGGAGAAAGAAGAGGACTGAACGACTGATATACAGGATGGAGAAGCCAAGAACACTCAATTAGAATGGCAAGAAAAAGCAGCCGAAACTATAGTAATAATTTAAGGAGCCTATGGGACTCTATTAAATGTACAAATATCCATGTCATAGGTGTACTGGAAGGAAAACAAGAGCTAATTGAAGAAATAATGATAGAAAACTTTCCTCACCTGGTGAAGGAAGTAGACATACAACTTCAGGAAGCTCTGAGAGTCCCAAAAAAGATGACCCCAAAGAGGCCCACACCAAAACACATCAAAATTAAAATTACAAAAGTTAAATACAAAGAAAGAATCTTAAAAGCAGCAAGAGAAAAGCAGTTAGCTACCTACAAGGGAGCACTCATAAGATGGCAACTGATTTCTCAAAAGAAACTATGCAAGGCAGAAGGGCTTGGCATGAAATATTCAATATGATGAAAACCCAGGATACTTTATCCAGCAAAGCTATCATTTAGAGTCGAAGGACAGATAAAGAGCTTCCAAGACAAAAATAAGCTAAAGGAATTTATCATCACCACAAATGTTGGAGAGACTTCTTTAAGAAGAAAAACCATATATCAAAAGAAGGAATAAAGAATGGTAATAACTACATTCCTATCAACAAATACGTCAAATGGAAAAGAATTAAGTGTTCCAACCAAAAAGTAGAGTGGCTGAATGGATAACAAAACAAGACTCCTACATATGCTGCCTTTAAGAGATTCACAGACATACACAGACTAAAAGGAAGGGGATTAGAAGAGATATTACCTTGATGGACCTAGAGGATATTGTGCTGAATGAAATGGGTCAGGTAGAGAAAGACAAATATCGCATGATTTCATGTACATGTGGAATCTAAAGAACAAAATAAACAACAACAACAACAACAACAAAAAGTGGAAATATATTCATAGATACAGAGAATATTTTGAGGACTACTACATGGGAGGGGAGTTGGGAGGACAGCTAAAAAAGGCAAAAGGATTAAGGGGTACAAATGGATATTTGCAGAATAGTCATGGAGATGTAGAGTGTAACATGGGGAAGATGGTTAATAATGTTGCAATAAACACATAAGGGTGAAGAAGGGTACTAGATTTAGTGGGGTGATCGCTTTGAGAGTCATATGGATCTCTGATCACTAGGCTGTGCAACTGAAACTGGTATGTTATTGCATGCCAACTATAACTGAAAAAAACTCATTGAATTGTACAATGTAAATACGAGCATCTAATTGTCTATTATATTTCAATAAAGCTGGCGGGGGAAAAGCCAAATTTTCTACACATAGTCCAGAAGGCCCTCAATGATCTGCTATCTCTCACCCCACCTATCTGACCTCATTTCCTGCTAATCTTCTCTAGTCACACTGGCCTCTTCTTCAAATATGAGAAACACTTGTGCTTACTGTTCCCTCTGCCTGGGACAGTTTTTCCTCCAGATATCTACATTATTGCTCTTGTCATTTCCTCCAGGTCTGTACACAAAGTCACCTCTTCGGTGATGTCTTCTTCCCTTTTAAAACTTCACCTTTTTCCTGATAGCCCCTATCCTTCTCCCTTGCTTTATTTTTCTCTTTAGTACATTTCACCATTTAATACCATGCCTTTCATTTATTTATCATGGGTCCTCTATTAGATATTAAGCTTCATGAGAGTATGTATTTTTGTCTGTTTGATTCACTGCTCTATTCTCAGGATCTAGAACAGTGCCTGACACATAGCAGGTGCTCAAATAAATATGTTGATTTAATGAATTAAGCGATGGAGGGCACAGGGCTTTGTTAAAGCATTAGGTGTTCCTGCCAACTGAAGATCAGTCAAAACACTGGACCAATCATCCCCAGAATTATGGTGTAGGTCGATGGGAACACATAATTTTATTTAAATATTCAAATACTGTTTAGCCATCTATTTATTCTGCAAAATGAAATGTATCCATATTTTCAGTTTTGATTAAAATTATGAAATGCCCTCAGCTTAATCTCCTTTGATTGAGCCACACTCTGTCAGATACTGGGTCAATAAAAGCATGATTGGAATACAAAAAAAAAAAAAAAAAGAATTAATGTCAATCCTTCTCAAACTCTTCAAAAAAAATGAAGAGAGAACACTTCCAAGCTCATTTTACAAGGTCATCATTACCCTGATACCAAAGCCATATAAGGACACTACAAAAAAGGAAACTACAGATTAATATTCCTGATTAATATGGATACAAAAATTCTCAACATAATACTAGCAAACTGAATTCATCAACACATTAATAGGATAATACACCTACAAGTGAGATTCATTCCTGAAATGACAACATATGCAAATCAGTAAGTGTTATACATCATATTAATAGAATGAAAGAGAAAAATCATATTTCAACAGGTAAAGAAAAAGCATTTGGCAAAATTCAACATCTATTTATGATAAAAATAGTCAAGAAATTAGGTAAAATAAGAATGAACCTCAACATAATAAGGCTATATATGAGAAGCCCAATAATAACATTATACTCAATGGTGGAAGTTTAAAAGCATTTCTTCTAAAGTAAAGGACAAAACAAAGGTATCTACTTTTACCACTCTTATTCAGTATAGTACGGGAAGTCATAGCCAGAGCAATAAGGCAAGAAAATAAAGTAAAAGGTATCAGAACTAGAAAGAAAAAAGTAAAGTTGGATTTATTTGCAGATGGCATAATTTTATACATAGCAAATTCTAAAGACTCCACTAAAAACCTCTGAGAAGTAATAAATAAATTTAGTAAAGTGACAGGGTTCAAAATTAACATACAAAAATCAGAAGCATTTCTATACACTAACAATGTAACAATAACCTGAAAATAAATAAGGAAAACAATCTCACTTATAATAGCATCAGAAACAAAATCCTTAGGAATAAACTTAACCAAGGAGGTGAAAGATCTTTACACTGAAAATTAAAAGATATTTATAAAATAAATTGGACAAGACATAAATAAAAAGAAATCCTATGTTCTTTGAATGGAAAAAGGTATCTGTGTTAAAATGCCTATGCTACCCAAAGACTTCTATATATTTAGTGCAATCTCTACCAATATTCCAATAACATTTTTCACAGAAATTGAAAAAAACAATCCTAAAATTCAAATGGAACACAAAAGACCCAAAATAGCCAAACCTATCCAAGGAAAGAAGAACAAATCTGCAGGCCTCACTCTTCATGATTTCAAACTTATTATAAAGTTATAGTAATAAAGACAGCATGCTACTGGCACACAAAAAAAATGGACATATATACCATGGAAAAAAATTGAGAATCCCAGAAATAAGCCCATGTATATATGATCAAGTAATTTCCCAGAACTATTTATTGACAGTCTTTTTAATAAATTGTTCTGGAAAATTATATATTGTCAATCAAAAGAATGAAACTAGACCCTTTGCTTATATCACTCACAAAAATTAACCGGAAATGGACTCAAGACTTAAATGTAAGACCCAAAACAACGAAATTTCTAGAAAAAAACATAGAGACAAAGATTCTTGATATCACTCTTAGCAATGATTTTTTAGTTACAAAACCTAAGCAACAAAACCAAAAATAAGTTAGAATATATTAAACTAAAAAGGCTTTGCACAGGAAAAGAAATATTAACAAATCAGAATGGTTAAGATGGCAGGCTGAGTAAAGCGAGGTTCACCTCCTTCCAGGATTTCATTAAATTACAACCAAATTATAAAACAATCAACGTGGAGAATCACCTGAAGTCTAGCTGATCATAACACATGCATCTAAGAATATAAAGAAAAAGCCACACTGAGACTGGTAGGAGGGACCAAGATGTGAAGTGGGCTGGTCCTGCACCTAAACATGGCTGTTGAGCATAGGAGGGCGATTGCAGTTTCAGAAGTCCTCTGAAGGAATGAGAAGCCCTAACCCCATGCAGGGGCTCCCCAGCCCAGGGTTCCAGTCCCAGGAAGAGGAGTAGCCACATAATCTGACTATAAAAATCAGTGGGAATTCTGGCTGTCTGGGTGAGATGGAAGGAACTTAAAAACCCAGACATCCCCTTGAAGCTTCATGCACAGACTCACTCACTCATAGACACTCACCCTGGGCCCTGGAGGAAGGTCAGCAGCTCAGAAGGGACAAGAGACCTACGGGGACCTATGGGGAAAGTTGTGTGGCATTGAGGTGAATGCTGGAGAGATAGCTGCCATTGTTCCTTTGTCTGGCTCTTCTCCAGGGCAGTATACAGATGCATGGCATCTTGCCTGTGTTGAACTCTTCCCCTGAACGGCCAATTCTGAAGCTGCATTGGCTCAGTGAGATTGGCTCACTCCACCTCATGTCTCTCTGAGACCCTTCCCCACCCAACCCACAAATTGCCTGCAGTGGGCCCATTGCCAGGCAGCCAGCCCCATTTTGTTCTTTCCCTGGGCTGTTCATTCATTGCAGGCAATGGCTCTCTACTTGGGGGGTAAGTGTGCGGCCCACACATTTTGGGGGAGACATTTGGTGTTGAGCCACTGGTGCCAGCACAAGTTGCAGTGTCTGTTGGAAGGACTGCAGGGATCTAAGGGCCTGACACAGATGACTGCTGTTCTCATTGTGTTCTGTGACTTTTGTGGAAACCCATGGACTCAGCACTGACAGCAATTCTGATTCTGCGTTGGCCTGATGGAGTCCGCTACACTCCATGTCTTCCTGAGACCCCACTCCACCCAACCCACAAATTACTCACAGCAGGCCCATTTGCAGGCAGCCAGACCCACCCTGTGCTTTTCCTGGGCAGTGAATTTGATAGCAAATAACATCTTTTAGTTCGTGTGGCCCATGCATCCTGGGAGAGACTTTTGGTTGGGGACCATAAACCCTGCCCTAAGCTATAGTATTTCTTGAACAAGTCTTGGGTATCCACAGGCCCGAGGTGGGCAGTGGCTGGCCTTGCTGAGACTTTTAAGGAAAGTCACAGATTCAGCACTGGCACAAAAACTGATTCTGCACTGGCCAGGAGGAAATCTACTCATTTTACCCCGGTGACTCCCTGGGTCCATGTACCACCCACCCCATGTACCACTCAAAGGCTCTTCCAGCTGCGGAGACTGATAGGCAATTGGCAGGTAGCCTCAGGCCTTGAGGTGCACTGGTCCTTTTGCTAAGCTACCCCAGGTCTGGTACTGGGGGTAACCAGACCTTGGTTTGTAGCATTGTCTCTCCTATTTGCCTCCAGATCCAGCACAGGCAGCAATCATCGGTGGACTGCTTGGTATCCCCTACCAGGCAGCCCTGAGCAATCAAAGGTAGTAGCTGGCCTTGACCTACTTGGAAACCCCACCCAAGGGGCCGCAAAACCAACACACCTGGAGTCTGGCATCAGACCACAACAGAGCGAGCACCACCTGACTAGCCCCATAAGCGGAACACCAAAAAGGTAGTCTCAACAGGTACACAAGCCTGCTGGAGCAATCCCACTCCTAGAGTTCAGCCCTATACAGCAATTCATACACTGTGGGCATGGCCAATCTTCACAGCCAGTTAGCCCAAGAGTCAGTTCCATCCACTGACACACTAACAGCAATCAAGGCTTAGCTACAACAGGGGAACACACACAACACACACAAGGAACACACCCAGAGTCCCCAGTGCAGGAGATTAGGGAGCTTGCACCACTGGGCCACACAGGGCATCTACTACATAAGGCCATCTGGCCAAGGCTGGAAGATTTAACAAATCTTCCTAATATGTAGAAACAAACACAGAGAGGCAACTAAAATGGAAGACAAAGAAACATGCTGTAAATGAAAGAACAGGAGAAAAATCTAGAAAAAATCTAGAGGAGAAGTAACTATGAACCCCATAGAAATTTAAAGGATTATAAGAAAACATTACAAGCAATCATATGCCAACAAATTGGACAATCTTGAAGAAATGGATACATTCTTAGAAGCATAAAATCTCCCAGGACTGAGACAAGAAGAACCAGACATTCTGAACTGACTGCTTATCGTCAATAAAATCAAACCAGTAATCAAAAAACTTCTAAAAAACAAAATCCTAGACCAGATAGCTTCATGTTGAATTTTATTCAACATTCAAAGAAGAATTAATACCTCTTCTTTCTGAAACTATTCCAAAAATTCATGAGGAGACAAGGCCCTCTAATTTTTTTATGAGGCCACCATTTCCTCAATTCCAAAACCAGACAGACATTACAAAACAAACAAACAAACAAACAAACAAACAAAACTATAGGCTGATATTCCTGATGAACATAAATATAAAAATCTTCAACAAAATATTAGCAAACCAAATTCAGTAATATATTAAAAATATCATATACTATGATCAAGTTGGTTTTATTCCTGGGATGCAAGGTTTGTTTAATATCTGCAAATCAATTAATGTGATATACTACGTTAACAAGTTGAAAGATAAAAATTATATGATCATGTCAATAGGTGCAGAAAGTGACAAAATCCAGCATCTATTTATGATAAAAATCCTCAGCAAAGTGGGAATAGATGGAACATATACCTCAACATAATAAGACCATATATGACAAACCTAAAGCTAATGTCATACTCAGTGGGGAAAAGCTAAAAAGCATTTTCCTTACGATTGGGAACAAGACAAGGATGCCTGCTTTCACCCCTTCTATTCAAGATTGTATTGGAAGTCCTAGCTTTAGCAATCAGCCAAGAAAGAAAAATAAAAGGCATCCAAATTGGAAAAAAAATAAAACTGTCATTATTTGCTGATGACATGACACTATGCATAGAGAACACTAAAGATTCCACCAAAAAACTATTAGAACTGATAAATGAATTCAGTAAAGGAGCAGGATACAAAATTATATTTAGAAGTGTTGCATATTTATACACCAAGGATGAACTATCCAAAAGAGAAATTAAGAAAACAATCTCATTTACAATTGCATCAAAAACAATAAAATTCCTAGGAATCAAAATAATCAAGGACTTAAAAGAACCATACAGAGAAAATTATAAATTGTTGAAAAAAATTGAAGAAGATATAAATAAATAAAAGCATATACAAGTGCTCATGAGTAGGAAGAATCAACATTGTTAAAAAGGTCATACTACCCAAAGCTATCTATAAATTTAATGCAATCTTTATCAAAATATCAATAGCAGTCTTCAGAGAACTAGAACAAATAATCCAAAAATTTATATAGAATCATAAAAGACTCTGAATAGCCATGGCAATCTTGAGTCAGAAGAATGAAGTTGGAGGTATCATACTACCTGATATCAAACTATACTACAAGGCTATAGTAATCAAAACAGCATGGTACTGGCATAAAAACAGATGCATAGATCAATGGAACAGAATGGAGTACCTAGAAATAAATCTACACCTATATGATCATTTAATCTAGGGGTCCCCAACTCCCAGGCTGCAGACCAGTACTGGTCTGTGGCCTGTTAGGAACTGGGCTGTACGGCAGGAGGTGAATGAGTGAAGCTTCATCTATATTTGTAGCTGCTCCCCAGTGCTAGCATCACCACCTCAGCTCCACCCCAGATCATCAGGCATTAGATTCTCTTAGAAGAACAGGTCTCTAGTGCCAAAAAAGTTGGAGACTGCTGATTTAACCTATGACAAAGGAAGCAAGAATATGCAATGGGGATAAAGACTTCTCTTTAACAAATGATGATGAGAAAACTTGATGGATACATGCAAAGAAAAATGAAACTGGACCACCTTCTTACACCATATGAGAGAATAGGCTTAATATGGATTAAAGACTTAAATGTAAAACCTGAAACCAGAAAACTTCTAGAAGAAAACATAGGGAGCAAACTCTGATTTTGCTATTAGTAATGTTTTGTTTTGTTTTGTTTTGTTTTTCTTTCTGGCATATATCATTGGACAAAGGAAATAAAAGAAAAAATAAAATGGAACGACAAGAAACTAAAAAGTTTTAGCACATCATAGGAAACTATGAACAAAATGAAAAGACAACATACTGAATGGGAGAAGATATTTGCTAAAGATATGATACATCTAATAAAAGATTAATATTCAAAATTAAAGAACTTATACAACTCAACAACAAAAAAACCAAACAATGCAATTAAAAAATGGGCAGAAGACCTAAATAGGTAGTTCTCCAAAGAGGAAATATAGATAGCCAATAAACATATGAAAAGATGCTCAAGATCCCTAATCATTGGAGAAATGCAAATTAAAACCACTGTGCGATATGACCTCACGCCTATCAGAATACTTATCATCAATAAATCAGAAAACAAGTGTTGGCGAGGATGTGCAGTAAAGGGAACCCTTGTACACTGTTGGTGGGATTGCAAAATGGTAGTGCCACTATGGACAGCAGTTTTGGGTTTCCTCAGAAAATTGAAAAATAGAACTACTTTATGACCCAGCAATTGTATTTCTGGGTATTTATCTGAAGAAAACCAAAACACTAATTTGTGAAGATCTATGCATCCCTATGCTCATGACAGCACTATTCACAATATCCAAGATATGGAAGCAACTTAAGTGCCCATCGATAGATGATTGGATAAAGAAGTTATGGTTCTTGTAAACAATGAAATAATACTCAGCCATAAAAAAATAAAATTTTACCATTTGCAACATCATGGGTGGACTTAGAGGGTATTATGTTGAGTGAAATAAGCCAGAGAAAGATAAATACCATATGATTTCACTTATATGCAGAATCTAAGGAATGAGAGAAACGAACTAAATGAAAACAGAATCACAGATACAGATTCAATCTGATGATGGCCAGAGGGGAGGGGGTTGGGACTGGGTGAAAAGTGTGAAGGAATGAAGAAGTAAAAAGCAGTAGTTGCAAAATAGTCACAGGAACATAGAGTACAACATAGGGAAGAGTCAATAGTATTGTAATAGATATGTGTAGAGCCAAATAGGTGTTAGAATAATTGGGGGGATCACTGCATAAACTATATGAATGTCTAAACAATATACTGTACACCTGAAACTAATATAAAATAATTTTTTTTGAAATGAAAAGGCAACCTGCAGATTGGCAAAAGCATTTGAAAACACATATCTGATAAGGGGTTCTTATCTAAAATACATAAGCAACTCACAACTCAATTACAAAAAAAAAATCCAATTAAAAAATAGGTAAAGGACCTGAAGACACATTTTTCCAAAGAAGTAATTCAAATGGTCAAAAGTTGCATGAAAAGGTGCTCAATATCACTAATCATTAGGGAAATTCAAATCAAAACCACATTGAAATATCACCTCACAACAGGTAGAGAATGGTTACCATCAGAAAGACCAGAAATAACAAATACTGGTGATGATGTGGGGAAAATCTACCCCATGATTTTGCTCAGAAGCTGGTGGGCTGGGCATGCATACCCCCCAAATCATCAGTCTCCAAAGAGAATCAGAGGAATCAGAGGCAGTATATCCTGAAATGTCGGAATGAGGGCAGCACAGACAACCTGAGTCCTGTCATCACTACCAGCTTTTGGGCTACTTTATCCAACATCTAGTATTTGCCCCCTTTCCAGAAGATTGAATATAGAATCACCTTCCCTACTCTACATCCCAGAATTGTTTTGAGGATGACAGAAGTGCAGCGAAAGGGCTATGGAAACTGTAAGTATTTCAACAATAACTATGGACCGTCATGCCACTGTTAACCATTAAGTACAATTTATTCAGCAGAGGAGTTAAAAATTGAATCAAGGCAATCTTTTAAAGCCTGAAGCCCTGCCCCTTCCCTTCCTTCCTTGAAGGCCAGAAAGTGCCCAATGCACAGCTCAGCTTCCCAGGGACACATTCAGACAGAACAAACTGTTCTAAAAGTGCACACAAACTGTAACGTGGGTCTGTTAAAGAAAGAAGCAAAACACTTATAGTAATAAAGCAAAAGACTTTCACTATTTAGTGAAACATCTCAGAGAAGCACACAACAATCTCTCTGGAGTCCAGTAAAAATGGAAGTCATTTGGGTGAAAAACAAATCAGCACAGCAAAATGAAACCCAAAACCCATAGTGAGCTTCTAATAACTCTTGAGAAGGCAACTCTTAGCAATCACCTGCCCCTCCAGCTGTTTAAGGGGTATGCAGGACACAAATCCTGGCCAACTTTATAGAAAGTTGAGAGCCATCCAGAAACTCTATGGTGTCCTTTTTTCCTTTCCAAATGAGAAAGTCCCAGGGAATAAATTCTTGGGCATTCCTTCTGCCTTAGGAACAAGGAGGCCACAAAGACCTTGTTACTTGGCCCTGTCTCCCCATTCAGAGGCTGCAGTTCCCTTGGACCACTTCCTGCCAGCAGTGACACTGGAGAAAGAGGTACTCTGAGTGGCACCTATGGCCAAAGCAAGAGGGCCACTCACATGTCCACGACAAAGTAGAGATCAAAAGCACTATTGCAGGATCTTATACTCTCTTCTATGCTCCTATAGTGACTGTCACTGTGGTGGAAGTTCCCAAGTCTTGGCTGAGGTGGTGGTATAAATTTCTCCAGCCCGGAATGCTGTACTGGAAGCCACCTACCCTCAGCAGGGAAAGTGTCATCAACAGCAGCAAAAAGGGCAAGGGTCCCAGCACCCGGGGGTCACCACTTCCCATTTTCATGGCCATCCCTGTGGACCCACTGGATGCCAGGTCACTTCAGTCACCTCCGGTTGCCACTTTTGCTGCCTCTTCTTGTGCCCATGGGTATTGGCCCCTCAGCCCTTTCACCAAGGTGCAATGCAAGCCTCCACCTGGTACTTGCCTAGTGGGCAGAAGAGTCCAGCTCCTGACTCTGGGGCAACGATGCCCACTAATTGCTTGACCCTTCTCTGGCCCAGCAGAGGCGGAACACCTGCTGTTATGATGGATAGTAAGGTTGGCATGGTGACTTTGTGACTCGTAGCTCTGCTCAGTGTTCTGCATATGACAATCACAGGTAGGAATCATGGGATCTTTGTGGGGTAAGAGGCCTCCATTTATTCCTTATCTCAAACATTCACAGTTGGCCATTAAAGTTCTAGAGAAACCCTGCCTTTTTGTAAACTGAAACTGAAAGAGGGCAGCTGTGGTGAATTAGACAAGGGCATCACTGTGGGTGAGAATGCTAAGGACTTGAGAGACTAGAGTGTTATAAAGGTCATTCATATGAAAAGCAAAATCGACCAAGGGATGGAAGGGTCTTGAAGGGAGGAGGTCATGCAAGGATGCCAATATCCTTTGTGCATGAGGGACATTCCAGTTAGCTATTCTTATGAAACAAACGTTCCCAAACTTAGTACCATAAAATAACCAAATTATTATGCCCACAAGTTCTGTGTATCAGAAATTCAGAAAGGGCTGAGTGAAGATGTCTTGTCTCTTCCCCAAAGAAATACATGGGCATAGAAATTTCGAGTCAAAGTGAATCAAAAACTCAGACTGGGAATGTTAAAAGTATCTAATAATTCCTTAACCAGTTTACTTTATTTTTCCTTTTTTGTATGCACAAATGAAGTGATATGTGCTAAACATCTTTCTTTAATAAGTCTAAACTACATCTTTCAGCGCGTATAACTAAAATTACAAGTGATAAAAAACGTGTGTTGCCTGGGTTTTTCTTTTCCAGTGGTATTTATAATGTAATATTTTAAATAAATGATATATTGGAATTGATGAAATTAGTAAACATCGCTATTAGCATATTTTTCTTCACTTCACATCCTTCATGACACTTGGTATCATCATATTTTTATATACTTGCCTATTAATTAGATATTTCACTGTGGTCTTAATTTGCATTTCCCTATTACTGATAAGATTAGTCTGTTCAAGAGCTTTGGAGCCACTCATTTTCTTTTTTGTGAAGTGCCTATTCCTGCCTGTATCCATTCTCTGATTCAGGTGTTTGTCTTTTTCATATTGAAACTTTAACATTCCTTATGAACTCCAAATACTAATCTTTTATTAACTGTTGCTTGTTTTTCACTCCATTTTTTGTCTTTTAATAAACCAGAAGTTTCTTATTTTAATTTAGTTGATTTGTCACTTTTAAAAACTTAAGATTTGAACTATTGTGTACCCTATGTAAGAAAAATTTCCTTGTTAAGGTGAAACAGATTATATCTGACAAGTTTTGCCTTTCGCATTGAATATTTAATACATCTGGAATAAATTTATAAGTGTGGTTTGTGCCAGGGATCTGATTTCATACTTTTCCATATAGAGAAGAAATTGCCACAGCACCATTTGTTTACTATTCCACCTGTTTCTCAGTGATATGCATTCCACCTCTGATGTGTTTCAAATTCCATAGGTATGGGTCTGGTTCTGTGGTCTGTTCCACTTCTTTCATCTCTCTTTTGGTTTATTTAGTTAGTGTCAATCCCACAGTATCTTGTTATAGTGTGGGTCATTGTATTACTGTTCCTCACTGCCCCTCCCTCTTGTAAGAAAAGATTATGCTCTTCTGCCACATTCATGGCAGACTTGAACTTGATTCCACCAATGAAATGCTAATAGAAGTTACATGTGCTATTTATAGACAGGATGTTTAAGAATTTAGGTATGGTTCAGGTGGACCCAACAGCCTTGTACCTGAGCAACTATGATATAGAGCATGTTCTTGGGAACCTGGGATGGATAGTGCATATAGTACATACAGGATAATGAGATATATGAATGGGAAATAAAGTTTGTTGCTTTTAAGTGATTGACTTGGGGGTTTTGTTACCATAAGATAACCCAGCAGAATCTGATTCACACAGGGTATCAATTACCTAACCTAACAAACACAGACTTTCACAGCAAGCTTGATAGTGTTGACCATAAGAAAGAAGATACATACTAAGAAAAGCTCCTGGTAGCTATTGGGCTCAAAGTTAAGATCAGAGCCTAGGATGCATTTCTAAACAGGGGCCTCTCAAGTAAATCACACTTCAAGGAGAAGACTGCAATGACCTGCCTGCTTCTGCATTGAGCTGCCTGCCTGCACTGTGTTCCTGTCATCCAAGCCAACCCTTATAAAGGAGTTTTCAAAATTATATTTTGACAGTACAATTGAGACTTTCCATGTCCAATCAGAGCTGCACAGCTATATCCACATTAGCATCTTCACCAATCAATCAGAGTGGCTCCATTCTGACCAATCAGGATAGTGCTTATTGGACCAATCAAACTGTGAGTATTTGGAGTCTTCATTTGCATGAAGATGGACCAATAGAAACTAGAGGCAGGGACTTCTCTCTATATAAGTCTGCTTCCCTCTGGCTTGGAGAGTGAACTTCTCTTTCCACTGAAGACTGACGGATGCATTTCCCAGGCTGAAGCTAAAACACTGAAGATGTCTTATTGGACCAGAGTAGAGCAGATTAGAGTAGAACAGAGCATAGCAGACCAGACAGACCAGACAGACCAGACAGACAAGAGCAGAGCAGAGCAGAGCAGAGCAGAGCTGTCTCACCCCAAAGCAGGATTGCCCCAGGGCTGCCTCATAGCCCTGCTGTTTCACGACGGTGCTGTTTCATAACTGAACTGTATCACCATTGAGCTGCTCCATAGATGTGATGTTCCACAACTGTGTTGTATCACAGTCGAGCTTTGTGCAAGGAATGAAATTTCCTTCTTCACTGCACTCCAAAATGGCCATTCCTATTGGCATTGAATTGGCACGAATGACCAGGTCACAATAGTGTGGGCAAATCATCCACCTCATTTTTCTTACGGAAATTGTTGGACATTTCTTTTTCATGTAAAATTGAGAATCAGCTAAGTCTCCACTCCTCCTAAACCCTCTTAATATTTGATTACAATAGCATTAAATATGTATATACATTTGTGGAGATTTGATATCTGCTATTGGGACTCCTCCTGTCAGTGAAAATGGCAATGTCTCCATTTATTTAGGTCTTTTTCAATGCCTTTTATATAAATTTCCCTATGAATATCTTGACTTGTTGTGTCAAGTGCCTTCCCTAACTACCTTGTATTTTTTCAACTATAGTAAGTGGCATTTTAAAAATAAAGTTTTAAAGTGTTTATTGCTGTCATTAAGAAATGTTTATATTTATTGATACATTCACCCAACTTGCTAACTCTTTAATTCTAAAATATCTGCAGAGACATTTGGATTTCTATGTAAAATTAAAAACAAAACTCGAAATCATTGTGGTAACTACTACAATGAGATGTTAACTAGAAGCTATGATGGAGGCATTCTTGATTTTAAAGAGAATACTTCTGACACATCACCGTTAAAATATTTATTGAAGGCTTTTGGTAGAAATCCTTTATTAGATTAGAAAGTTTCCATACTATTTTTTTATTTTTTATTATTGAAGTGTAGTTTATTTGCAATATTACATTAGTTTCTAGTGTACAATATGGTCATTTGATATTTACATACCTTAAAATGGATCACCAAGTAAGTCTAGCAACTATCTGCCACCATACAACATTATTATAATATTATTAACTATCTTTGCTGTGAATTATTTATTTTATAACTGGAAGTTTGTAGTTCTTATTCCCCTTCACCCTTGCCATTCATTTCCCCACCCTTCTCCTCCCCCTTGGAAACCATCAGTTTATTCTCTGCATTTATGAGTGTCTTCCTGTGTTTTTTTTTGTTTGTTCATTTGTTTTGCTTTTTTAGATTTCACAGGTAAGTGGAATATGTCTTTCTGACTTATTTCACTTAGTATAATAGTCTCTAGCTCCTTTCATGTTGTTGTTAATGATGAGATTTAATTTTTTTATGGCTGAGTAATATTCCATTGTATGTAAGTATGACATCTTCTTTATCCATTCTTCTATTGATGGACACTTAGGTTGCTTCCATATCTTGGCTATTGTAAATAATGCAGCAGTGAACATAAGAGTGCATATATCTTTTCAAATTAAGGTTTTTGTTTTCTTCAGATAAATACACACAAGTAGAATTGCTAGGTCATATGATAGTTTAAAAAAAATTTTTTTTGAAGTACCTCTATATTATTTTCCATAATGACTACATGAATTTACAGTCCCACTTAACAGTGTAGGAGGGCTCCCTTTATTCCACATCCTCACCAACATGTATTATTTGCTGACTTTTTATAATAGCCATTCTGACAGGTATGAAGTGTTATATCATTATGGTTTCAATTTGCATTTTTCTGGTGATTAGTGATATTGAGCACCCTTTCATACTTTTGGCTATTTGTATTTCTTCTTTGGAGAAATAACCATTCAGATCCTCTGCCCATTGTTAAATTGGATTTTTTGAGATGTATGAGTAGTTTATATATTCTGAATATTAACCCCTTATTGGATATATCATTTCAAATATCTTCTCCCATTAAGTAGGTTGTCTTTTTGTTATGTTGATGGTTTTCTTTGCTATGAAAAACTTTCTAGTTTGATGTAGTACCATTTGTTTATTTTTGCTTTTTTTGCACTTGCCCAAGAAGTCATATCCCAAAAAAATATATATTGCTAAGGCTAATGTCAAAGAGTTTACTATATTTTCTTCTAAGTGTTTTATGGTTTCAGGTCTTACATTTAAATCTTTAATACACCTTGAGTTTATTATTTTTCTATAGTGTAAGAAAGTGGTCCAGTTTTATTTATCTGTCCAGTTTTCTGAAACCCATTTATTGGAGACTTTTACTCCATAGTATATTCCTGCTTTCTTTGTCATAGATTAATAGACAATATAAATATAAGTTTATTTATGAGCTCTCTATCCTTTTATTGATCTATGTGTCTGTTTTTATGTCAGATCATACAGTTAATTACTATAGCTTTGTAGTGTAGTTTGAAATCAGGGAGCTTGATAACTCCAACTTTGTTCTTTCTCAAGATTGTGTTGGCTATTTGGAGACTTTTTTCATTCCATATAAATGTTAGGATTATTTTTTCTAGTTATGCAAAAAATTCCATTGGTATTTTGATAGGGATTGAATTAAATCTGTAGATTGCTTTGGGTAGTACGAACATATTAACAATGTTAATCATTCCAATCCATGAGCACAGTATGTCCTTCCACTTATTTATGCTGTCTTTAACTTCTTTCATCATGTCTTATAGTTGTCAGACTACAAATTTTTCACCTCCTTGTTCGAATTTATTCTTAAATATTTTATTCTTTTTAATGCAATTGTAAATGGGATTATTTTCTTAGTTTCTCTTTCTGATAGTTTGTTATTAGTGTATAGAAGTGCAACAAATTTCTGAATATTAATTTTGTATCCTGAAATTTTACTAAACTCATTTATTGTTCTCATAGTTTTTTCGTGGAATATTTAGGGTTTTCTATATATAGAATGTCATCTGCAAATAGTGACAGTTTTACTTCTTCCTTTCAAATTTGCATGTATTTTTATTTCTTTTTCTTATCTGATTGTTGTGGCTAGAACTTCCAATACTATATTGAATAAAAGTGGTGGGAGTGGGCATCCTTGTCTTGTTCTTGATCTTAGAAGAAAAGATTTCAGCTTTTCACTGTTGAGCATAATGTTATCTGTGGGTTTATCATATATAGCCTTTATTATATTGAAGTATATTTCTCCTATACTCTCTTTGTTGAGAGTTTTTTTTTTTTATCATAAATGGATGTTGAATTTACTCCAATGCTTTTTCTGTATGTATTGAGATGATCATGAGATTTTTATCCTTGGTTTTAATAATGTAGTATATCACATTGATTGATTTATAGATATTAAACTATTCTTGCATCTCTGGAACAAATACCACTTGATCATGGTATATGATGTTTTAATGTATCATTGAATTCAGTTTGCCAGTACAGTCATGTACCATATAACAACATTTCAGTCAGTGATGGACCACATATATGACAATGGTTCTGTAAGATTATAATGCAGCTGAAAAATTCCAATGGCCCATGATGTCACTGCTGTCATAATATCATTGTGCAATGCATTACTCACATGTTTGTGGTGATGGTGGTATAAACAAATCTACTCTATCGCCAGTTGCATAAAAGTATAGCACACATAATTAAAGTAGTAGGCTTTACCATTTAGGTTTATGTAATTTCACTCCGTGATGTTTGCTCTATGATAAATTTTCCTAATAATGCATTTCTCAGAATGTATCCTTGTAATTAAGTGGTGCATAATTATTTTTTGTTGAGAATTTTTGCCTATGTTCATTAGGGATATTGGCCTCTAATTTTCTTTTTTTGTAGTGTCTTTGTCTGGTTTTGATATTAAGGTAATGCTGGTCTCATAAAATAAGTCTAGAAGCTTTATTTTCAATTTTTTTTGAAATAATTTGAAAAAAATAGGTATTCTTTAAATATTTGATAGAATTCACCTTTGAAGCTGTCTGCCTCTGAAATTTAGTTTGTCGGGAGTTGTTTGATGATGATTTAATTTTGTTACTAGTAATCATTCTGTTCAGATTTTCTATTTATTCCTGTTTAAGACTTAGAAGATTATATGTTTCTAGAAGTTGAATATTTCTGCTAGGTTGTCCAACTTGGTGTATAATTGTTCATAGTATTCTTTTATGAGCCTTTGTATTTCTGTGGTGCCAGTTGTAACTTTCATTTTTGATTTTACTTTTACTTGGTTCTCTCTCTCTCTCTCTCTCTCTCTCTCTCTCATTCTCTCTCCCCTCCTCTCCCTCTCCATCTCCCTCCTTCCCTCTCTCAATATATCTATCTACATGTTTATTGATGTTGCTTATCTTTTCAGAGAATAAGCTCTTAGTTTCATTGGTCTTTTCTATTATTTTTTTTAGCCCTTATTTTGTTTATTTCCACTCTGCTCTTTATTATTCCCTTCCTTCTACTCTGAATTTTATTTGTTCTTTTTCTAGTTTCTTTAGGTGTAATGTTATATTGTTCATTTGGGAATTTTCTTGTTTCTCAAGGTCGGCCTGTATCACCATGAACTTTCTTCTTAGAACTGCTTTTGTTGCATCCCCTAGATTTTGGAAAGTTATGTTTCTGTTTTCATTTGTCTCAAGATATCTTTTCATTTTCTCTTCGATTTTTTTACTAACTCATTGGTTGTTTAGTAACCTGTTGTTCAATCTCCATGTGTTTGTGTTTTTCTTAGTTTTCCTCTTGCAATTGATTTCTAGTTTCATTTCATTATGTTTGGAGAAGATGCTTGATAACATTTTGATCTTAAATTTATTGAGATTTGTTTTGTGGCCTAACATATGACCTATTCTAGAGAATGTTTTATGTGCACTTGAAACATTCTGCTGGGTTGGGATTTAATGTTCTATCTCTGTTGTAATAAGTCTAACACTTAAGGCTAAAATTTTATGTCATTTTAGGCTAATGTTACCTTACTGATTTTCTATCTGGATGATCTATCCACTGATGTAAGTGGAGTATTAAAATCATCAACTCTTATTGTAAACTCTTCCTTTATGTCTGTTAATATTTGTTTTAAAATATATTTAGGGGCCCCTATGTTGGGTACATAAAATTTACGAATGTTATATCCTCCTCTTGGATCGATACCTTTATTATTATGTAGTGCCCTTCTTTTCTCTTTTTATAGCTTTTGTTTAAAAGTCTATTTTGTCTGACATGACTATTGCTAACTCAGCTTTATTTTTTCAATTTTTATTTGCATGGACTATGTTTTGCATCTCTTCTCTTTCAGTCTGTGTGTTTTTAGATTTGAATTGAGTCTTTTGTAGGTAGCATATAGATGGTTCTTGTTTTAAAAATCCATTCAGCCACTTTATGTCCTTTGAGACTGAAACATTTTGTCCATTTATAGTTAAAATAATTATCACTACGTTTTTATTGACGTTTTGTTCATTGTTTTGGTTGTTTTTGTAGTTCTTCTCTGTTCCTTTTTTCTTCTCTTGGCTCTTGCCTTTGGTTTGATGATTTTTATTAATGTTGTGTTTGGGTTTTTTTCTCTATTTTTGTGTATCTTGTAGGTTTTAGGTTTGTGGTTACTATGAGGTATAATATATATATTTTAAGCTGACAGGCATTTAAGTTCCAACATATTCTAAAAGTGCTACATTTTTACTCCTCCTTCCATGCTTTAAATTTTTGACATATCTCCTACTTATTGTAGTTACAATTGATTTTGCTAGTTTTGTTTTTTATCTTCACACTAATTTTTTATTTGGTTTATTCACTACCTTTACTATATATTCCTCTTTACTAATGTGATTTTTCTTTCATATATATATATTTATTTCTGGTTTTGGCCTTTCATTCTCTGCTTATAGAAGATCCTTTAACACTTCTTGTGAAGCCAGTGTAGTGGTGATGAACTTCTTTAGTTTTTGCTTGTTTGGGGAAACTCTTAATCTCTCCTACGATTTTAAATGTTAATCTTGCCAGGCAGAGTATTCTAGGTTGTAAGTTCTTTCTTTTGAGCACTTTAAATATATCTTGCCATTCCCTTCTAGCCTTCAAAGTTTCTACTGAGAAATCAGTTGATAGCCTTATGGAGTTTTCTTCGTATGTGAGTAGGTGTTTGTTGTTGTTGTTGTTTTCTTTCTTTGTTTGTTTTTTGGCCTTTGCTTCTTTCAAGATTCTTTCTTTATCTTTAACTTTTGCCATTTTAATTATAATATGTCTCATTGCGTATCTCTTTGGATTCAATTTATTTGGGACTCTCTGTGCTTCTTGGTTCTGGATATCTGTTTCCTTCCCGTTTATGAAAGTTGTCAACAATTATTTCTTCAAATATGTTTTCTCTTTCTTCTCTCTCTTTTTTTCCTTCTGGAACCCTTATAATGTAAACTTTAGTATGCATGAAGTTGTCTCAGAAGTCTCTTAAACTCTCATTTTTTAAAATTATTTTTTCTTCTTGGTGCTCTGATTAGGTAATTTCCATTATTCTGTCTTCCAGGTCGCTAATTCATTCTATCTTCTCTAATTATTCCCTCTATTGTATTTTTCATTTTAGTTGTTGTATTCCTCAGCTCTAATTTTTTTTATATATATATTTCTAAGTTTTTGTTAAAGTTCTCACTGTGTTCCTTTATTCTTCTCCTGTTTGGTAAGCATCCTTACCAAAAATTCTTTATCAGGAAAATTAGTCATCTCTGTTTTACTAGGTTTTTTTCCCCCCCTTGTGATTTTCATGTTCTTTCATTTGGAATATATTTCTTTGTTTCCTCAGTTTATTTGACTTTCTTTATTGGTTTCTATGAATTGGACAAAAGAGCTACCTCACCAAATCGTGAAGGAATGTGTTTGCTAAAAGTAATCTCTATGTAGACTGCATGTTTAGGGTGGCTTTGGCAGGCCAGCTGGAATCAAAGCAAGTCTATGGTGCCTAGGGTTCCCTCGTGGGCTGGCTGGCTGGGTCTAGGGTGAGCACAGGTCCAGATGCCCTGGGTGCACAGCTCCTGGGGTCCTCTGGTGAGCCGACTGGCTGGATCAACAGCAAGTACAGGTTGATGTACCTCCTGCCTGTGTCTCTGGGGGTGCCTTAGTGGGCTAGCTGGCTGGGTTAGGCACTGGCCAAGGGAGGGCACTGTGATGATCTTGCAAGACTGGATGGAGCACTTGAACTGAATTCTGGCCTGTGTTATCTAGGTGTAGGGGGAATGTAAAAATGGCACTCACTGGCACCTCCAATTTTGGAAAGTTCCTGTAGATTCCAGAAAGTTCCTGCAGTTCCCCACACATTTGATAGGTTCCTTGGGGACAGTAAATGGATTTTTTTCATGTATAGTATATGTGCCCTTTAAATTGCTATTTTATCACTGTGCCCCTGGGCAAATAAGTCTGAGTATGGGCCTCTCAGTGATATCTCTCCCATTGTAGGTGGCCCCTTAAAGGTAGGGTTCCCATGGTTACCACATCTCCAACTCTTTTACCCTTCTCTGTGTAGTCTCTCTGTTGTTTGTTGTGAAGAAGCTGTCAATCAACCTTCAATTGTTTTCCAGGATAAATTGCTTATATGTAGGTGTATAATCAGTGTGTCTGTGAGAGGAGGTGAGCTCAGGGTTTTCCTATGCTACCGTCTTCTACAACCAGATCCCTACTATTCTTGGTTTGCTACAAATCATGGAATGCGTGTTGAATTTATCTAAATCCTTCTTTGCTTATAGTGATTAATACGTATTTCACTATTTAAAACTTATAGTACATATATTTCCAGTAATATATTAAAATGATTAATTACATTAATGCATGTAAAACCAATTTTAATATTTTATATTAAATCCAACTTGGCCATGATAATTTTTTGAACACTGATGGATTAAGTTTACTATTAGTTTAGTTCTTTTTTTTAACATGATTGTGAGGGAGGTTAGCCTATAATTCTCTATTTTTGTAATGTCCTTAACTGTTTTTGACATTAGGTAATAATAGCCTCACAAAATGCATTTAGTGCTTTTCTTTAGTTTCTCCTTGGAAAGACTTTGAACATGACCCCAATAATCTGCTTCTTGACTATTTGGTATATCATCTGTGCCTGATTTTCTTTGTTGAAAATCTTTAAACTACTGATATTATTTATTAGATATTCACTGAATAGTATAGGCAATTCATATTTTGAAGCTTTAACTCTTAATGTGGCTGTATTTGGAGATAGGGCCTTTAAGGAGGTGATTAAGGTTAAATGAAGTCATAAAAGTGAAGCCTTAATCCTATAGGTCTGGTGTCCTCATAAGAAGAGGAAGAGATGCCAGAGCTCTCTTTCCATGCAGGCATAGAAAAGGCCAAGTAAGGACACCGTGAGAAGGCAACTTTCTACAATCCAAGAGGAGAGGCCTCAATAGAAACCAACTCTGCTGACACCTTGATCTCGGACTTTCAGTCTCTAGAACTATGAGAAAATAAATTTCTATTGTTTAAGCCACCCAGCCTGTGGTTCTTTGTTATGCCAGCCTGAGCAGACTAACACACTGGATTATTTAGTGCTTCTATTTCTTTGATCAGTCATTTTAAGTAACATATTTTTCTAGGAATTTGGACATGTATTCACATATAGCAGTATAAAGTTGTTCAGAATAATTTTGACTTTTATATTTATGCTCTATCTATAGTACTATCTTCTTTTTAATTCTTATTACTACTTATTTCTTTTCTTATTCTTTGCATTCACAACAGGAAAGATATTGCCTTCAGGGGATGATAATTATACTTATTGTTTTAATTATAAAGCACAGTACATGAAGAGATGTACAGTAAAACTGTGGTATTAAAATTTCATGAGGTAACTATAAGTAAAAAAGTATTTTAAAAAGATCTTAGGGCAGGTTATGTACATATTTTTAAAGTTGGGAAGCACTGTCTTATTTAATCAATTTCATGAGAGTATTATCTACAATAGTAAACTTTTCAAGTAATTTTTGGTTTGTTTTCACTTGATTTTAATTTTTGTATTCTATTTATTCTTTCTCTAAAATGTTCCTTTCATTTTTGTTGGGTTTATTTTATTATTATTTTTCTAATATTTTTAGATAAATTATTAAATCATTGACTTTCACTCTTTCTTTTCTGTAACATAAGCCTATTGGGCCATGAATTTTTCTCTAAGTTTCTCTTTCATTGTACCTCATAAGTTTTCATGTCATATTTTATTGCCATTTGATTTAAGTATATTTTAATTTTAGTTTTATCTTTTGATCCATAATTACTTACTTGTAAAATTTTAAATTTTCAATTGTACATATTTTTTCAAATATTATTTCTGTCATTAATTTCCACCCTAATTGCATATGATATGAGAACATGGTCTGTATTGTACTATTTCTCTGAATTTTATTGAGATTTGTTTCAGTACATGATTGGGTAGAAGATTACTTACAAAACCATTAAACCAAGTTTATTTTGTTGTTCAAATCTATGTTTTAAGTAATACTTTGTCTTCTTGAGAGATGAGTATTGAAATTTTTCACCGTAGTAATGGATTTGACAAATTTCTCCTTCTTTATTTCTCATTTATGTCTATCATTTTTACTTTATTAGGTGTTTATCAGTTTAAAATTTTTATAGTTTTCTGGAAAATTTACCCTCTTTAATCCTAACATTGTTTTTACTGTACTGTAGACTTCAGCCTTTTAGTTTGCCCAACATCTCTGGCATATGTATTTTCATTCCTTTATAGTCAATTGTCTTATGTCCTTATGTATTAGATGTGTCTTCTTTAAAAAGTATATAACTAGATTACAAACAAACAAACTCGACAAACTCTGTCTTTGTCTTGTAAGTCAAGTCTGTTTACATTGTAGGGGCCATGGAAATGCACCACTCAGATCTCTGACAGTAGGAAATATAATTGAGGCTGCTCTGAGCCTATCACCTACCACCATAATCCACCCCAAATTGATAGAGGAAATACTCTTGCTGCCAGCTAATGACTGACCCCAGCAGGGACACTGATGCAAGGCCCATGCCTAGGAGAGCTTAGGCTCCTTTGATGGCTTCAGGACTCTCCAGGTGAATGGCTGAAACTTTCTTGGAAGTGCTCTACCCTCTGAGACTCTACCTACCTAACTCTACTTCATTCTCGCTAACCTTTTCAAAACAAGAAGTATTCTCTAAATTGGTGATTGTCTCTATGATTTTCAGTATATAGATATTCCCAGTAATCTTCAGGTTTTTTCAGCTCCTTTGCTCACCCTGTTTCTTAAAACTCTCCTTTCATCTGAGTTCTATTTCCTTAATTCTGAAGCAAATTCTTTAGTAGTTCTACTAAGGTTGTGTGGGTGATAACCTTAGGCTTTGTACACCTGAAAAGATCTCTTTTGTGCTCACTTTTGAGTAACAGTTCAGTTAGATACAGAATTCTAAATGCACAGATTATTTTCAAGGTTGTCCTGGATGTTCTGTGATTTCATCGAGGCTGCGTGAGGTATCACATTTAGGATTTGATGCCTTATTTCCATCTTCATCAGTGGTTTCTCTTCATAAAAGTTTTGCTTTGGGGATCGTCCCCCAAAGTACTAATGTATTTTCTGAATCCTGTTTTCCCCACCTCAGACTTGTCATTTTTGTCCTTTACAATCTAATCTTTGTAATAGATTGTAATAGATCGTGGAAAGCACAGAGCCTGTCCCTTCATGTCCCCACAACTCCTCCTCCCATCGGAATCCAGAACATTTATTGAGAGACTGAATGAAGTAAAGAGCAGGGACTCAAAGCTGGTTTTCTTGTTAGTCCCTCAAGGATTCTCTTCCACAATCTAACATGATCTGCACCCGCTCTGGGACCACATAACACGACCCACACACCTGGATACGATTGCCACAATTCTGGTTACCTTAGGCTATACTCCCATTCCCTCTCAACTCTCACTACAGGGCAAAGCTCTAGGTAGTCTAAGCCCGGGCATAAATGTCATCCACTCAGAAGCCATCCCTCACCCTCCTTTCAGCCCTAGCCTGTCCCACCCTCCCTGGGTAGTTAACTTCCCAACACCTTTACATTCTGTGAGGTCTCAGAACTCACCATTATTTCGCTATCATTTCACAACTGAGGTGGCTGAGAAAGGCAGAGAGGCAGAGGGTCAGCTACACCGAAATCTGGGTACCGCAAAGATGCTGCTTGCGCGGCTGCTGAGAGAGGAGAGGGAAGGAAAGTCCGGAGCTCTGATCCGGTCTCTGGGCAGCATGTGGAGGATCTGCAGCCGCGGGGCGTGGACCACCTGGACTGACTTCCTGGCTCTAGCCTGGGTCCCACAGATACAAGAGAGAAGTCGCGACGCACAGGGCAGGTGAACGGCAGCAAGCGAAGCCTTGGCCATGGCTGGGCACCACCTCCAGAGGCAGCGGGGGTTGATGGCACCGTGGGGCAACTGGAGCCAGAACTTTTCCTCAGCCCCGCAGTTGCGAGGCGCAGGGCAAAAGCCGAGGCAGCTGGGGAGTCTGGCGGGGATTGTGTTGTTGAGCCCTCCAGGAGGGCCCTGCCAAGCCGAGCGGCCAGAGTGCAGACGTGCGCTTGGCCTCCGGAGATCGGGCCAGCAGTGCCCGGGAAGCAAGTCCGCTTTGCGCCTTCCTCGGCGAGTTCTGTCGCCAGGAAGGAGCCTTCCTGAAGGCCTGTGGGCCCCTTGGGTAGGGCGTGGCTCGAGGACCCGCCCCTGAGGCGGGAGGAGTCAGAAGGCGGGATACCCCCACCCCCAGGGCTCATGAGCCAAGTTCTCACACGGGTGGCGTGGCGCTAGACTTGGAGGCTGCCGAACTGCAAACGCGTCCCTAGCACAGCAGAGAACCGAGGTGAGACGCGCTGTTCTGCTCCCCGGGACGGAGCTGCGAGTGGGCATGGAGGGTCGGGATTCCTCTCACTTCTACTGGGCTTTCCCAGGGGCAGAGTTTTAGTCTTGCCTTTGACTGCCGGTTCTTCCCTTCCCTCTGACACCGGCTTTCTCCATCTCTCTCCTTTTTCTCCCAGTGCAACGCTGTCCTCGCCCTCTGCCTCTGTCTTTTGTCTCATTGTCTCTTCCAGTTTTTCTCTCTCATCTATTTCACTTTTTATGGTCTATCTCTTCTTTACTGCCTATTCCCCCTGTCCTACCCCTAAACCAGATCTACCTCCCCTGCCTTCTTTCTCTCCCCTCCCTTCTTCTCCAGATTTCCCACAAGAAATCTGCCTTGCATTCCCCTCCCCACACACATCCCTCAGGTTGATTTTTGTTGTTTTGTTTTTTATTTTTTTAATTAAATTTATTGGGGTGACATTGGTTAATAAAATTATATAGGTTTCAAATGTACAATTCAATAATGCATCATATGTATATTGCATTCTGTATGTTCATCACCCAAAGTTAAATTTCCTTCTGTCATCATGTATTTGACCCTCTTTACCCTTTATCTACTTCCCCGCTCCCCACTTTCCCTCTGGTAACCACTAAACTGTTGTTCAAGTCCACCAGTCTCTGTTTGTCTTGTTCATTTGTTGCTTTTAGTTTATAAAATTAAGTTGATTTTTTGGGCTGCAGTTATTTTCATCCATCCACCTATCTTCTCATTCACTGATCCTATGTTGCTCCATTATTCTCAGCCAGGACTTGTGAAAGGCTCTAGACTAATAAAGGTGCATCTGCCCTAGATCCTTTCTCTGACAGATTCTATCTCAAGATCTGGGCATATAACCTGTTCAGTCCTGTTGTGGGGGGAAATACATAAATGAACAAGTTATAAATCCCTGAGTTTTCAGGGCGAGGTAAAAGAAAATACTTGGATTTAGAGACAAGGCAGAAATTGAATCCTTTTCTTGACATTTACCTTTAGTAATAGGCATAGACAGCACCTAAGGAAGCTAAACCTTGCCAGAATATTTAGGGGACAGAGGGGCCATACTATCCTTGTGTGGTAGCAGTGCCAAGGCCAGGCTGTTGGGGAGAGAGACAATGGGAAAGCCAGGACTTTGCATGTGAAGCATTTGGGTCAGAGTTGAAATAAGAAATTCACTATACATTTCCAAAATATGTACTTGTCGATGCTGCTGATGTGCAGAAATTAAATTACGTCATTACAGTTGAATGAGACAGACATTTTATAGCAATTATTGTAGCATTTGAAATTAATGTTTTTGTATACATTAAGTAGAACCCTGGTGGAAATATTTTATTCTAATATCAAAGATCGTCTTAGACACATTCTAAGAGAAGAAGTCTAGATAAATCTGAATCATTTTTGAGGAATAAAATAGAAGTATTGTATATCAAAGCAATTTTTTGCTTTTTGTTAAAAATTTATTTTTGTCAGAGTTACATGATTTCATTATTTAGTGATATTTTATAATATATATAGCTATATGTTCAAACACGCGATACTAAAACTATATTTTATACACACACACACTAAATTGTAAAAAAAAACCAAAAAACAAAAAACCTTGTTTTTAAAGCTATTAATTACCACCTAACAATTGAAGCTTTGGGTTCTTATAAATAATTTAGCTTGCTTTTTTAGTTTATTGTGATATTTAATGATAATTCAGCATATTTAACTGTTCAGTTGATATGTCAGTAGATAAATCACACAGAAGAAGTAAACAAAAATTAAATATGATGGAAGAGGATTGCAGTGTGTTTATTGAAAGAATTTTTCATTTTAGATCAAAGTATATTGGACAAATTCTAAGGTATATGCTTGGAACTTTGAGTCAGAAGACTGTTTTCTTGATTGAAGAGTTAAATTGTCTTTTAAGTCATTTTAACCACTGACTTCCAATGTATTAGAGTTCTGGGGTAGGCTGAGGGGAAAGGGTTGGTTTTCAAATGACTTAGAATTATGTGTGCTTTGCTTGGAAGATTTCTTTTTCAGAAACCCAGGAGGTGACAACTTTTCTTTAAAACAGGTAATCATACCATTTTTAAAATTCTGGGTTAAGTCTCAAACTTCAATGCTTTTAAATTTTTTTCCCCCTTTAAATAGGCTATATCTCTCTAGCAGATGACACTATTGATGACATCAGGCAGAGGCTGGCCGGGAAGTCTGATGTACAAACCTGGTCCACGTGGCCAAGTTGTGTTAGGACTCCAGCTGACCTCCTTGTGAGCCTGGTGGCTGGCTGCATTCTGAGAATCTTGCATTTGGTTTTGCTTGAACACAGCAACCATTAGTGCTGGAGGGGTCTAGGCATAGTTGGACATGAAGCCTATGGGGGCTGGCTGGGAAGACCTCTTCTCCCTCAGCTCCATGTCACCATCAGTCAGCCTTCAGAGAAGCTTGTGTAACTCTTCAGTTTTTAATTTTCTTAGGGTTCCAGAGTTAAGAGTATGACTAGAAAAATGTGTGTTTCTCTTTTCAGGAAAACCAAGAACCTCACAGTGTATATGCAGAAGAGGTGGATAGATGATTATCTTTTGGAATCTTCCAAAAGGGTCTGAGAAGCATCTCCAGAGTTTAGAGAAACCAAAGGATTGGAGCACAGGAGGTATTTTCTGTGCTTGTTTATTCTAACTGAAGAGAAAGGCAGACACAGGAAGCCACTGGTTGGAGGTATAGATGGTGTCATTGAATATGATCTAATTTCTGAGCTGTAGCTTGGAACTACTGGAGGCTGGCCAGCTGAGTTGGAGTAGAGAATATCTTCAGATATCTCAGGAAAATGAGGTCTCATAGTTGTTTGCTAAGAGCTCTTTTCTCTCTAAGTGTGTGTGGGTGGGGGAGGGGAGTGCTGAGGAAATTTCCTGGCTGTTTGGTCATTCATTAAACAGTATTGTGCACTGGTCCCTGGGAGCATACGAGTAGAAGAAAGGTGGCCATGATTCTGACCCTTTGTACCAGTGTGATAATAAGTTGATAAATTGATATAACCTAACATTTATTGAACCAGTCTCTTTAGCACTTTATTTATTTTTTTAGGCAAGGCAACCCTTGGTTGACCTCACAGATTGCAAGGACCTTGTCAGCTTACAATCCCTTATTTTTCATTTTTTATGCTTGCAGCACCTAGTCTTCCTAGGTGGTCTCCCATCCAAATACTAACCAAGCCCGACCCTGCTTAGCTTCTGAGATCAGACGGGATCAGGCTTGTTCAGGGTGGCATGGCTGTAGACCCTTTTTAGCACTTTAGATATATTACTCCATCTAATCTTTATAATCACCTGATGAAGCGGGCACCAAGATGATCCTTTTTTAAAAAAAATGAGAAAATAGAGGCAGGAGAAGATCAGCACCTTGTCCAGGGTCACAGGTTTGGTAAGAGGAGAGCTAGGTTTGATCCAGGCATCTGACCTGAGAGCCTGTGTACTTAAATCTATGTGACATGACTTGATGATTACATGGGACGGCCTGGTTATGGCTTCCTTTTTCATGAGGGATAGGAGGCAGGGCAAGAGGAAGGAGCTGACATGAGTCCAGGTGGTATTTATGCATAACAAGCCCGTGGAAGTTCCTGTGAAGAAGCAGTTCAGCCGCCCACGTCCTCCTGAGCCTGGGATAAATATTTTCTAATGATGAAAAATTGGAGCACTCGGTGGAGTGCAGCCTAGCAGTACTGCTCACCAGCTGAGCAAGGTGCTTGAAGATTGGTTTCCCAAGGTGCTTGGAGATTGATTTCCCAAGGTGCTTGGAGATTGGTTTCCCAAGGTGCTTGGAGATTGGTTTCCCACTGATGGAGCTGATTATGGAAAGGCAGAGATGAATGCTTCCCTGGCAGGGATGATGGCACCCTCTCCTCCTCAGTGCCACCCTCATACATGGCCACTATATGTCTCCACTCAAAGCCTCGAGAGGCTTGTCCATTTGAGTATGCCCAGCAGGTGGACACAAAAGGACAATTGACAGTTACCAGGTCAACAGAAGAAAAACAAGTGGATTAATGTGGTAGGAGAACAAAGTGTCTACCCTTACGGTGAGTAGAGATGGAAGAGAGATGGCTGACCCTTAGGTGTAGGAGCAGAAGCCAAGCAAGCTCCAGACCCACCCCATCATGCCTAGGTATTTATTGCTTCAGCTTTTATCTCTCTGGACACCTGTGCCTTCAGGAGCTCCTATCCTTAAGTGCTTAAAGTTCTTGGCACTTTGGATGTTTTGGGGGAAAATCGGCAAGGAATGAAAACTGCCCTAAATTAGAGTACAAACATGTTAGAACTGTCAACAAAGTCATAACTGTCTGGTGGACACCTTGTGTGCTCTGTTAACACCAGTGGCTACTGTCTGGATGCTGACAGGTGAGCCATGCCTCTGGGTGGCATCATTGTGCAGTGTGGTTCATCCTCCCTAAGAGAGTCCTGGAGGTGAAAGCAGGTGGCATAGAACTCTGAGACAGGGTGAGTGTGGCATCTATAGTAGTCAGGGTTTTTTGGATGCAAACAACTAGTGAAGAGCACCTCTTCTTAATGCCTGTTGCTTCCTCTCTCTGCAGAGTCCTGTAGTCCAAGTGTGGCTGGCCCAGCTATTAGGGGAGCTCTCCAATTTCATAGCTCTTCCTTGGTCCAAGCCCTCCAGACCAGCAAAACCCTGAAGATGATAGCCGTTGGAGTGTCTACCTTGCTAAGCTGTCTCAGGCCCTGCTAGTCAACATGGCTGCTGGGAAGGGGGATCTGCAGAGCCCTTCAGCTGAAAACAGATGTCAGCTTAGTGAACCTGAGCAGGGCCAGGGCTGCAAGCCAGTGCTGCTGGAGAAAATGAACCACCTGGACTCTGAGGCTTCTATGGATGGTGGTAGTCAGGATGAGTCCTTTGCTGAGCCAGTAATGTCAGAAACCTCAGGCAAGCTCAGATTGGGAAAGCCACTGGCTCAGAAAGTGTGCTGGGAACAGGCTCAGAGTGCCTTTACTGAGGTGACTCGGCTCAAGAAAAGGCTGGAGGACAGGCAGGCCAAGGATAGGGAGAATGGTGACCTCACAGGCCAGCATAGTCCCCAACAGCTGACCCAGGACATCCCCAGGGAACTATCTAGCAGCACAGTCTTTTCTGTGTGGTCCAGCAGAACCCGAATGGAGCAGAGAAGCGCCTTCAGTAAACCAGCCCGGTATCCATTAGGGAGACCTGGGTCTACCTCTTTCTTCCAGGAAGGCAGATCTGCAGATGCCCTCGGGGAACTGTTGGGACTCATTAAAACGATAGATGGCCCTTGTTGGGGTCAACTTTCAAATTCCAAGCTTTTGGTGGGTAATTTCTGGAACTTGCAAACATTGCCACAGAATGCTCCTCTCTGTGGTGCTTTCTTGGGTGCCCCCACACTGTGGCTAAAGCATGCCATGGCCCAGATACCTACATCCTCCTCATCCTCCTCTATTGCCTCTTGGGCCCTCTTGCCACCCACATTCACCTCCCTGGGCTTGTCCACCCAGAACCGGTGTGCAAAGTGCAACCTCTCCTTTCGCATGACCTCTGACTTGGTTTTCCATATGCGGTCCCACCACAAAAAGGAATATGCTGGGCCTGACCTACATTCTAAGAATCTGAGAGAAGAGGCCCTCTCATGCCCCATTTGCCATGAGTACTTCCGGGAGCGCCACCATCTCTCCCGACACATGAGTTCTCACAGTTAACAGGTGGCTATGGAACAAATCTCTAGGTGCAGTGTTCAGCATTTGGCAATGAGGCAGAGATGACTCACCGGAGCTTCCTTTGAAGAGGCTGTTTGCATTTGTCTTCAGAACCGTCTACATTGGAGTGTGTAAATGAACAGATCAGTCATAATTTGAAAAAGAAAGCCCTTGGCTGTGATGAGTTTTAAAGTAAATAATGTCATGAAATAAAACGATGTGCTTTGCTAACTCAGGGTATCAGGACTACTTAGCACAAAGTGTTTATCACATCTTCAAGAGTGGAAGCCCTGTTTCTCTCACTATTCCTTTTGCTCCATATGAAGTCAAGTTTGGCACACAGCATGGGCTTTGGGGGCAGACAAACCTGCATTTGAATATTGGTCCTTTTACATACTAGACTTGACAGTTAAATTGCTTTAACTGTCTGAGCTCCAGTTTTCTTATCTGTAAAATGGAAATCATAACACCTCTGTTTTAGGGATGTTGCTAAGGTTACATGGAAATACGTGTGGAAAATGGCCAGCATTCACCTGGCACAGTGTGATCACTGAGTAAACGCTGTTTATTATCATTTTCTGGATTAATCAGCTGTTATTAAAAAATCAAAGTGGCAAACAACCCAAAGTATCTGTTTTTCACTCATGGATATGTGAGTTTGCTGGGGTTGAGCTGGTCTTGGCAGATCTTAGCTGAGTTTGGCTCCAGGTCACATATTTCAGTCCATGCTTATTTTTTTTCTCTAGGACTGTTGGGCTACCCGGATCATGCTTCTTTCATGGTTATGCCAAGAGCACAAGAGAGCAAGTCTAAATACACAAATATGGCCTAGACCTCTACGTGGGTCACTTTTGCTGATGTTTACTTGGCTAAAGCAAGTTAATGGCCAAGCCCAAAGTTAAAGAGTGAAATATGCATGCTGCCCTCGGTGAAGCTATGACAGAGAGTAAGTGTTATCATCCTACTACAGGAGCATAAAGACTTGGGATCAATTCAACCATGGTTCTTTATATTCTGAATACGTACGAAAGGAAAAATGGAACAACACACTTCCCCACCCACCATGCACCCCTTAGCTCTCAGGAAGGGAGGATGTGCAAAAGTTTAAGGCTTAAAATATTGTGAGAATTGGGAGAGTTTTGGGTCCCATTATTATATATTCTACTTATCTATGTTGTCCTTCCAAATCTTAGGTTATAAATTTTGATGTCATGCAGACCAGTTTGTGTGAAAGACATTTGTTGGGAGTTCTTTTGAGTCAATGCAGTTCTTTTGACTAGTCTCCACTTCATTCTCAGGATTTGTTCATTTGACCTGCAGTTTGCAGCCCTCTGGTGGGGCATTCTCACAGAGCTCAGGTTTATGGTTGGGAAGGAGCTGATGGGGGTACCATGGGGGATGCCCAAGTCAGACCTGTGGGGAGGGGCGTGCAGTATCCCTGGAGACCTCCCGAAGAGCAGGGACATGAGCTGAACTTCTGAGCCTCAAAGTCCAGCAGGGGCTGGTGATTCAGACAGGTAGGACAGTGGCTGGGGAGAAGGGGTGACCCAGAGCTATAGAAATCCTAGGGTGCTGCAATGTCAGTGTGAGGAAAACTGAGTGGGGGAGGTGGCCCTCAAGAGGAGATGGAGACACAGGAAAGCCTCAAAGGGGAGGAGTGGACTAGGGCACAGGAGGGCTGGCTCCAAGAAGCACTTCAAGGGGGCCTTTGCTGCAGTGGGAAAGGTGGGTTGGAGGAGAGGAGATGACCACCTGAAGCCATTTTCCTTTGTATCTGGAAGAAGCCAGAGGTGCTCCCTGCAGACATCAATGGAGCACTTCCATTCTCACAGGGAAGTTTGGAGGCCCTGCACTCCTAGAGAGGGACGAGGAATGGTCTGCAAGCTGGCCTCTTTGGGAACTGCGCAGGGGCAAATTTGCTCACAAAGAGGCTGTGCCCAAATTGGCTGAAGCTGTAGGGATCCTCCCTCTCCTGTTGTCCTATGTGGGACAGAAAAGGGCACCTCACGGGTTTTGAACCTGAGGCTCCACACTATGCACTAACATATATCATTTAATTCATCTATGAGATGATATTTAATTCCCATTTTACTGCAGAACTAAACTCCAAGAGGTTAACTGACTTTCTTAAGACCGTGGGTATAAGAACAAGACCCCAGGAACTTCCCACTCTGAGCTCGCATTCTTCCCAGCCTATCACACATTTCTTCAGCATGTGCTCACATGGTATTGTGTATGATTTAAAAACTGAGACTTAGAACCAGGTCTTAACTTCAACTTGTACCATGCCCACCCTCCCATACACACACACATTTCCTATTGCCCTTTTCTTTAGCACTCTTTAATATCTTGCATACTGTGTTATTTTATTGATTTGTCCTATTTATTGTCTCCCATTACAAGAACTTAAGCTCCATGAGGAATTTTTGCTGTTTTGTGCACTGCTGTATTCCCAGCAGCCAGAACAATGTAGGCACGTAGCAGATGTTCAACAGGCATTTGTTGAAGGAATGAATGAAATGCCTAGTTCTAGTCTCCTTGCTGACAAACCTGAATCAGCTTATCACAGGGTTTTATCATCTGTCAAATTATGTGCACAGCCATTCAACTCTGGCTTATTGGATTGGTTCATAATTTATGACTTTGAAAGGCATAAATGTACTGTACTAAGACAAAATAGAAATTTAGAATTGAAAGAGACTGTAAAGTTCTAGTTCATTTTCTCACTTTACAGTAGTGAGCACTGAGGTCCACTGATGAGCTGATCTGCAAAGTGATACAAGACAAGTGGTGGTGAGTCAAGGCCTTAGATCCATGAGATATCTAGATCTGTGCGTCTTCCCTGGCCTGTCTCTACTCCTCAAGGAACCATGCATCATACGGAATTATCACTAACTATGAGCACATCATTTACAAACAAGGAAAATATTTTGAAAAATAATAAAGTTAATTAAATTAATTAAATTTATAAAGAAGCACAACAAAACATCTTCCTCTAACTCAATTTTTAAGATGGAGTTTATTTTGGTAAAAAGTGATATAGATGCGAGTTGCTTTGCAGTCATTTAAAATGACTGAAATATGATTTTTAGAGGTGATGACACGCAGCTTATAAATGTGGCAGTTCCTGCTTGTCACTAGGCTGGATTCCCAAAGTCCCCTTGGCAGTCAAATCCTGTCTCATCCGGTCTTCTCTCCTGCCCTCCTGTATCTACCGGAGAATAGTCTCTTTTAATCATGACTTTTCCCAAGCTCTCTTAGCCACCTTCCATACCAGTTAAAGTTTGGCTGGTGATTTTGCCATAAAACATCACATCAGCAGGTATGAATTTTCTCTACAATTCTGGGATGAGAATTGCCACATTTCTTAAATTCTCTGTATCAAATTTAATCTTCTCTGTACCTCAATCCCGTGGTTTTGGTAGGATATGCAATCTGTCATTCTGAAATTCCTCTCCTGCCTCTCAAGTTCAGAGAAAGTTCTCTCCCACCTAAGAAGGCACCCTCTCTTAACATCATACCATCTCCCCATGCTGTTTTGGTGTCTTTGCTTTTATTCTCCAATGTGCTCTATCTTCTCTCCTCCACCTCTTCCAGGATCTTAGTCCTTCGCATTTTTCTGGCAATGCTGTCATTAGGTGGGGGATGTAGAAGCCACCGAGTCAGTGAACAGAAAGGCTTGGCTAACTTCTTAGACAAAGGAAGTAGAAATACCTATAGTGACTGCAAAAATGGCTAATTGTATCTTAATAAATTATCTCCCAGCATTCATTCAATTAATATTTATAAAAGTCCACAAGATGTCCTAATGAGGCTAAAATAATGCATTCTGAATTCACATCCATTTTAGTTCTTAATTTTAATCAAGATATGCTTTTCTTTCTGTTTTTATCTGGAAGAGAATTAAAACCTCGATAAGGCTGGGATCCTGGATTTCAACTTCTGACCTGAATCTTAGACCATGGATTCTACTCAAATGATCATATAATTGGGTAAATGAAAGTGAGTAAATCCCGCTCAGTTTCGGGGGAGAGAAGAGAAAAGAGAGGAAAGGTGGTCCTGACACCTGGAGCTCATGTTCCGGATGAAGGTTCCTCAGCGCCAGGCCGAACACAGGCTTAAAAGAGGCCAGAAATCAGGACTGTATGTGGAATTAAGGGTCAACTGACTTAATTGTTTTTTAAACACTAAGCCAAAATGGCATGGACTTAAGGAAGCACGTTAGTGATGGTGGTGATGGAGAGGGGCAGGAACCACCAGCTGGAGACCGCTAACTCTATTATGGTCCCACTTTCTGAATAGGCTGGGTGCTGGGCCTTGCACTGCTAGCCTCAGCATACTGCCCTATTCCTCTGGGCACATAAAGAGAATTCTCCGTAGGGTGAAAGTCTGTAGATATTGTCTCAGGGTGAACTTTGCATCCTTCCTTATTTTGGTAGGTGCTCACACCCCCTGGAGGCAGCAGGCCTCCACTGCAGGCCACTTATCTTCAGAGAAATGGTTAAAACGCCCTGGCTATTTGCATAATATTTTTATTTTTTGTAGTACAAGTCATGTACTACATGTACTACATGTACTAAAGATCACATAGCAAGATATGAATCTCATAGAAAATAAACCTTTTATTTTAAAAAATTAACCATTCTCCGGTGTGTTTTGATTTTTGCTACTTCTAGAAAAGAATTTTTGGAAACCAGTTTTGAATAGGGACTGAGAAGACAGTGCATGATGGGTGGAGGGCTGTGGTTATTTAAATTTAACTTTTCTCTTCCCTGACCATCCCGTTTTCCTAAGTAGAATACAAGGAAGTCAGTGGCCTCTGATACCCTTGCTATTCTAAGATGCTTGGATTAGGAGACTATTTTCAGAGCCAGCTGCCTTGCTCAGCAAGGCAATGAATAGGTCCTTAGGCCAGGTAGCACTAATCCTATAGGGACCAGGATGTGCGAGATGGGTGCCCTCCAGTGGGGACCTCAGAGGCAGGTTTCCTTGCAGTGTGCTTCCGGCTGCGTCATTTTTCTGAGCCATGTTTTCTTGCATTAAGGCCGAGTGGGTCCTCCATTAAAACTGTGAAGCCAGGGCCCTCATTGACATGCAAACGTGGTCACTGGTTGTGTGTTGGGCTGTGTGGGCAGATGCAGGAAGCAAGAGAGTAAGATGGGGAAAGAGCTGATTTTCTCCTCTGGTGCTCCAGTCCAGCTTAAAGAAAGAGAACCCATGGGGTCCCACAGGTGCCCCCTTCACAACCCTTCTTGAATAAGTGCCTGGCCCCTATTGGGGGTGTGGATCAAGTTTCCAGCAAGGATTTGATGATGAAGTTCACCTTTTCTTTCTTATCCTAACTACATAGAGTTTGGCAGAGGAATGGTTTGTTCTATTGGAATACACTGGCATGGGGCCTCTAGCACCCAGAGCCACTTTCTTTCATCTCGCCCACCCTGGCCCTGTACTGTCAGCCCCTGGTCAGGAAGCAGGTGTGCTCCACTGCACCTACCCACTGAGGCTCACATCTGGTCTCCTGGATCTTCTCTGCCTCTATCACTTGCTGTGGCTGGCCTGACACCCTCAGTATCTGTCCCAAGGTGGGGGCAGGAGGAGGATATGGGCCCAGCACATCACTGTGTTCCTTTCTCCATATAATGACTCTGTAGTTTGGCTGCCCAGAGTGTGGTCTGGGTTTGATGAATGATAGGGAAGCCCCTAGTCCTCTCCTGGCCCACAGAGCCAGCTTTGAAACTCTTTCAGGTCCTTTATAATCCATTTGTCACTCTTGTTATTACAACACAGCCTAGCTGGAGTCTTCTGGCCACTCCAACACCCCTGGATGAAGCCAAAGGGGGGCACCCTCAGCCCTTTCTGCTCACTCTTGACTGACTTCCCTTCTCACCATGTTCCAGGAGGGCTAGAGAAATAAAACCTCTTGAGTGTCTACATCATATAATAATGTCCTTTCAGTAGAGAGGGGCCTCATTTGTTCATTCATTCATTCATTCATTCATTCATTCATTCATCATTCATGGTATGCTGAGCTCTCCTTACCAGATGCCAGGCTTGTTTAGGGCTGGAGGAGCTGAGGCAAACAGATTAAGTTCCCATCCCTGACTGCCCCACAGGACTGGGGAGACTGATAATGCAAGAGAGACAAGCACTGTGGCGGGGTTCGCAGGAGATTGAGGAAGCGCACAGAGAAATCAAGGGACTTTATCTGACCAGATGACATCTGAGCATGTCCTGGACAATAATAGTTCTAATGAAGAAAAAAATGAGATTGCAGGATATATAATACTACTAAAATTCAATCATGCAGTTAATTTTACTTGAATTTAGCAGAAGGAAAAGGAACTTGAGTGAAATCTTCCCTTCTATCCGGGCTTTCCTATTTAGATAGGGTTGTTTCAAAGTTTTCCAGGGGGGAAATTCCTTGGTATAGGTAATAACCCAGCAGTGTGCCCAGATTCCACAGCTCTCTGGATTTGGGGCGCAGAAGGGCTGGTGAAATCAGCGTTGTATGGTTAAGTCAGCCCAGTGCCCTGGGGGAAGTGGCCTGTGGCAGTTGCAGCCTGGTCTCACCAGACAGCAAGGCCAGGAGGGACTAGTACTTAATCTTCACTCAGACATCTTGGAGCCTGGGGCTCCAGAAGCACTAAATGGGGGCTGGGGTCCCCTCCTGCTCTTCTAGCCTCACCCTCACTGTTACTTTGGGCAGGGTCCTAGAAGTCTCTCACTTTTAGGTCCCCAATGACTCCAGTAGAGCAGGGTTTCATGGCTCCCAGGGCACTAGCCAGGGGCCTCTTTCCCTCGGGTCACCCTTGGGCTCCCTGTCTCCTTCTGGGGTTTGCTCATCTCTGGAGGAGGTCGTGGGATCTGCATGCTACAAGCTTCTCACCCTGTAAGGAGTGGGCTTGGTCACTAAAGCCAGCGCAGTTACAGGCTACACTTGAATGAGTAGGGCAGCCACCCAGACTACCACCTAGGACTGCTCTCCTTTCTGGTAGCAATATGGCATGTTGGGACACCGCATGGCTTTTGGGGCCCTGGCAAAAGCTGGAGAACAGGGGTGTGGGAATAACATGTGAAGGAAAAATAGACTTGCTATGTAGAATTGGATTGAGAGGGTTTGGGATAGGGAAGAGAAGATTCTAAGTAAGCATGGACTTGCCTTCAAGTGTCCGAGGGCTGCTACCTGAGGAAAACTTGCAGCCCAATATTCACATGTGTTCACAGGGCATCCATTACCTGGGGTAGATCTGGACTTCTCTTCCCCCAAAATAACTACTGTGGAGAAGGCTAGCTCCCTGTCCCTAGATGTTCAAACAGAAAGGACTCTGGCAGTGGCAAAGAGATGGGATGGATGAGCTCCAAGGGTACTTCCAACACAAAGCCTAACCAGAGCTCAGCAGGGCCCTTTTCTGCCCCTTGTGGGACTCATGCAGGACCACGTGCCTGAGGTGCCTTAGCGTCCATGATGTGTGGCCCAGAGATCCCGCTCACCCTGGGGCTCTGCCCACGGAGGCCCTCTTGGGGGCCCTGCTGGCCTGGACTCCGCCGGACCCTCATCAGAGTGTGCTGGAGCATCTCCTTGGCTCTGGTGAGGGCTGCTTCTGCAGGGACAGCCACGTGGGGCACCACGCCCACCCCTTCCCAGGAGCTGCCGTCTGCAGCCCCTACTGAGCGAGCTGTGGGGATGGTGATGTAGAGGTGGGTATCATCCACATGGTAGGTTTGTGGAGGCTGGCAGCCCCCACTGGTCACTTCCCCAACAACCAGTGCCCGGCCCAGCCTCTTCATGATGTATGTAAATTCCTCTGCAGCGCCGGCTGTCACACCACTGGTCAGTATGACCATGCTCTTCTTGGAGCCATAGCGTTCACCTGCAAGAGAGAAGGCCTTTCAAGATGGGGAGTCAAGTCACCTCCCTGGGGAACCTGCCTTCTCGAACTGCCTGGACCCAAGAGATGAGGGCCTGAAATTTAGTTCTGCATGCTTGTGTCCACATGCAAGTCACTTCACCTTTCTGAATCCCCGGTATCTGCATCTGTAAAATGCAGATAAGAACATGTACCCAATCCTAAGCATGTAAGTGCTTTAGAGCCCCCTGGGCCCCCATACAGGTTCTTTTATTACCAAATAGTGGGGAAAGACTTGACTTTTTTCAGAAAAGGGCATACTTCTTTTTTATGAATAATGAGAACAATTAAACTGACCAGATTTTCTTTTCACTTTAGATTCTCAGAGGAGCCAAATTTGTGACTTGACAAGTCTCTAGGACAATGATGTCTAACAGAAATGCAATATGAGCCACAGATGTCATTTTGTTTTCTAGTAGGCACATTAAACAAGCATAAAGAAACAGATGAAATGAATTTTAATAATGTTTTATTTAACTCACTATATCTAAAATATGTTCTCAAAAATATAATTAATAAATTATTGATGTGATATTTTAAATCTTTTCCATAAAATATGTTCAAAAGCTGGCATTCACTTTACACTTTACACATCATAATTCATATGTGCCACATTTCCTTGCTCAGTGGCTCTCATATTGGACATCACAATTCTAGGACATCATGACCTACAGAGCTGAGTCTATTTTAATCCCCTACTCTTGAATGTCTATTTGAATTTAGATTCACCTGGTTCTGATTTTTATTTACATTTTGCAATATTATTGAATATGTGTCTTGAAAGTTCCCCCCAAATGCTCGTGTGATAAGGAAAATTGTAGGGTGCTTTTTTGGTTATAGCCATACCTCTTTTGGTCTCCCAGTTCCCTTTTGTTGATGGGAGTGCAGGTTCTTTGGTTTTGTGCACTGGGCAAGGGTGATGGAGTGAGGCTGTCCACCAGGAACAGGGCTGGGAAAGTCGTGGCTCTATAAAGCATGGGGCTTGCACTGCTTCAGCCTCTGCTCTGGGCCCAGGGCAGGTAACGAAAGCCCCACCAGCATCAGAACTTTCTTTTGGCAGGTATGCTGAGCTGCTGCTGAGTGTTCAGGTAAGATGAGCACTGGAAACCCAATGAGGTTTGGCAATGGGCAGGGGAGGGGGATCCTTCTAGTTCTGCATTTGTCTTGTAGGCTGATGGTTATAGTGGGGAGAATGGGAGGCATTTGGGTTTTAGACAAGCCAGTGTTTAAGTTTTGGCACTTTCACTTACTAGCTAAGTGATGTTAGACAGGATAGTCTACGCAGTTGAGACTCATTTTTCTCCTCTAGGAAATGGGCATAATTGTACTAGTTTTGCAGGGATTAAAGATCATACGTGCAAGTGCATGGCATAAGACAGGGACTTTATTCCACTTATTATTACTTTAACCTGAACCCAAATGTCTTTCTCTAATTTTCCAGAAGTTTCTAGAATGAGAACAGGAAATGGAAGACTTCTGCACGCACCTGCAAGTTGAGAGTGAGTCCAGAGCTCACTGACAGAGTCATTGGGCCGGCTGTAGATTTTGTCCAGCAGAATGGGAGGGCCTTCCTCAAAGAAGTAGGAGCACAGGGCAGAGATAGAGGAGGTGGGGCCACCAATGTTGAACCTGTGAGAAGGGAGTGGAGGCCACTGAGGGCAGAGCTCACAGTGAGACCCTTGATGCCCCTATGGGAGGCCCAGATCTTTGTCCTGTGGAAAGTTCTAATTCCAGGCAGCCTCGGTCTAGTGCCCCTTCCTCTTCCTACAGAATTATTTGGTTGGCGTTCCCCAGAGTATAAGTATTTTGAGAACAAGAGACTTTGTGGTCAAATTTATTTAGAATATACTGCATATCATACTCAGCCTTTCTAATCACATATTTATTGTGTGATACATATTGTATACATTATATTAAAGGCTCTGACAAGTCCTGTAGTCAGGAACTCAATAAATTTCCCCTGCTTACTGACCACAGACTGCTCCTCTGCACCCATGCTGCCTATGAGAGGAACACATTTTGGTAACAGGGTCCTCCCCAGTTGCATTCTTGATAATTTCACAAAACCCACTAGGTGTCTTAGTTGAGGTATCCTAATGTAGCACTTAGTGTTGTGGAGTGCTCAGAGTTGCATGCATCGAAAGTGGAGTTTGCACTTGTACCGAGCCATTTAGATTTAGCTCATTTTGTGACCTCCCTGGGCCTATCTCCTCATCTTGGAAATGAAGAGTGCAAGGCTGGCAGTGTGTTAGGAGCCTCTTCTGGTTGATGATTTAGGATGACCCAGCTGGGATCAGGGACCATGACCTCAGTGTCTGAACATCCATACCTCAGGCTGGAAAGGGCTTTAAGCAAAGCACACCTGTAGGCTATTCAAAAAATGTGGCTGGTACAGTTAAGCAGATAGGGACTTAGCATGAGGATAGTTTGGCTGTTTAATAGCATTTGAAGAGTAAAGAAATCAGAGGTACACACAAGAGACCCCAAGCTCAAGTTCTGGACACACACCATAGAATCCTGGGAGACGGTTTCTCTTCTAGGAAGGAGAACAAGTCTCTGGGATCCAGAGCCACCTAGTGATGACTAAGAACCATGGGAATGCTGCAGGCCAACTACAAGACCTGGAAACTCCATCTCAGCCAATCCTAGCTGTATCTCTAGTAATGAGAGTAGGTAGGGGTGGGAACTGTCTGCATCCCAGGGGAGCATCCTGCCCTTCCCTTGTGCAATGAAAGGTGCCCATGGTGAGCCTGCCTATGGACCTGGGAGTCACAGGGTGCCTGGGTCTGGCCACTGCCCCAGGGCATTCTTTGACCTCCCCCCTGTTATAAGACAGAAACCCACCTCTATGGGGCACATCTTTACAGAAGCAGAAGGGAGGTGGCTAGCTGAAAGCATCCTTTCAATAATCATTTTGTGAAGCAAAAAATTCTTTTTGCAACGATAGTGGCTAATTTGCACATTCTCTCTGAGACTCTGGCTTTATGATTCTCATGACCAGGGTAGTCATGGGCTGATTTTGTATGATGTGAGCCACAACCACAGGTGGAGACCTAGCTGTCTCAAACATGACTGACCATTAGAATCACCTGCGATGATACCTATCAAACACACAGATCATTTGATGTCACCCCTAGAGCTTTTAACTCAGTAGGGCTGGTATAGGGCACTGGAATCAGTTTATTCATGTCTATCTTCCTCCTCCCCACTCCCTTTCCAAGGACTCCTATGACCAGGCACATGCGGGGACAACAGAATTGGTCCAGTGATTTTTTTAGCCTGGCATGCACATTGAGATCATAAGAGGAGCTTTAAAAATCTACCAGTGCTGGGATCTTGCCCAGCAAATTTAACCAGAACCCCTAAACTACCTGGCCAGAGTCCTGATAGTCAGGTGACCTAGTCCCTTTTAGCTCCAGTCCTGTGTCCCAGGGTCCTTTTTTCCCCCTGAATAGACCCATAGCTTTTACTGTTCTGGCAACTTCCCTGGTTTGGCCAAGAACCACTGACCCCTAGTCCACTGACCTCATGTCAATAATCATGGCGTCTGTGTGTACAATCTTCTTCCAGACATGTTCCACCAGCAGCTCTGAGACCTGGGTGAGTAGCTCACAGTCTCCAAACATGTCAAACCTCAAGTAGCCAATGTTGTCTTCGAGCACGTTAGTGTGGAAGGAAAACTTAATCAGGTCTTCAAAAACTTCAGGGGAAGGGATCTGAAAGATTAACAATCCATCTACAAAAACAATCCATCTACAAAAACTGTGGACCCCTGAGGTAGGCAAGTAATAAGCATTAACACAAACCCCACATTACCAGAGGAGGAAATTGTAGTAATCTCATGCAACTTATTGATCCCTTTCACGAAACTGACAATGAGAAGCCCTGCAAACACTTGCTTTCCACCAGCCAAGAGTGAAGCTCCTTTTATACCAAGGGTTTTCAAACTGAGTTCTTGTGGGCACCAATGTTCCACAGAAGTGCTCAGAAATACCATGGGCATAGGGAGCAACTAAGATGACAAGATGAGAGAGAGAAAAAGATGTGACTAATGAAAACTTAAGCATGAAAACAAGTCTGGAAGCCATTGTCTTGTACCATGCACAAAGCCCTGGATGTGTGGACAATTGGTCAACTCTCCCCAGGACTATGCTGGGCCAAGTCTCCCTTGTATCTCACCTGCATGGGTACAATCCCAGGAATGCGGTCCTTGGCATCCTCAGGGATATGAGCTGTCTTCAGGTGTGGATCCCCAGACAGCACCTGCAGGTCAGCACCCAGCATCTCAGCCAGGGCGCTTTCTGAGGTCACCCTCGAGTAGCGGCTCTGCAGACGGCTCAGTTTGGCAGCCATCTTGGCCCCCAGCTCAGGAGAGGCATAGTTGTCGGCGACCAGCTTCCCAGTTGTCTGCAGCACAGTGGGCACCTTGGCGCGCAGGGCTACTATGTCCCGGGCTGTGGAGAGGGCCTCACTCATGGGCACAGTGATGTCAGGCTCCACCCCTGCTAGGTCCCAGGCCTCGCCAGTGCTGGCACTCAGGGCCATCTGTGTGGGCATGGAGGCATATAAGGGGCTGCTGCCCACCTGGTAGATGCCCACAGAGAGCGCTCCCCCAGCTGTGGGCTCCCCAATGACTGTGGCTCGCTGCAGGTCCTGCATGGTGTGAGCAAAAGCCTCAGCGGCTGACCCACTGGTGTGGCTTATCAGGATGTAGAGGTCCTTGTGGGGGCCATAGCGCTGGCCAGCCACCTGGGGCAGGGTCCACACCTCTGTGACCCTCGAGGTTGCCCTGTCAAAAACAGAATAAAGGTGCTGGCGGGGCTCTGCCTCAAAAAAATAGGAGCAGAGTAGGGGCACAGCTGTGGAGTAGCTGCCAAGATTGTAGCGCAGGTCGACAACCAGTGCAGCTGTGTCCACGAGCTTCTGCCACACCAGCTGTACCAGCTGTGGCCCAATGGCCTTCACTGTCTCCAGCTCGGCCATGGCATCAAAACGCAGATAACCCAGCTGGCCAGGCAGCACCTCTGTCTTAAAAAGGGCCTCGATGAGGTAGGAGAGCTCCTCTGGGGAAAAAATGGCGGGGGGTGGTGGAGGCACCTCCTCTGCTGCCAGATCACCGGGGCTGTGGAACACCAGCAGACGATGGTCCCCAGACATCTCCTGCAAGTCGGCTGTGAGCTGAGAGGCCAGGGAGTCCAGGTCCACAGCTGTGCGGTAGGCCCCCTGGGCCAGCTTGGCTCTAAGCAGGTCTCCTGTCTGCCCTACAACCTCTGGGCGTGCATAGTGAGCTTCCAGCAGGCGTCCTGTGCCTTCTACCAAGGCCCCCAGGCTGCGGTGAAACTCTAGCACCTCCTGAGCTTTGTCCAGAGCCTCCTCAGCCAGCACGATGGCATCGGGCACCACTCCACCACCCAGCCAGCACTCGCCGTGGTTGTCGATGAAGGTGAGTACGGGCACAGTGAGCACCAGGCCACTCTCCGGCGTCTCCAGCAGGGGCACCGTGTGGGTGTGCAGTAGGCTGCCCGCCGTGATCTCACCTACCAGCGTAGCCCAGCCCAGTGACTGCATGAGGAAGGCTAGCTCCTCAGCAGCAGTCGCGGTGCGGTGGCTGGTGAGCAGGTACACCCCACGCTGGGAGCCATAGCGCTGGCCTAGCAGCTCCGTGCGGCTGAAGTGCTCCTGTGTGACATTGGTGCGGCGGTCGTAGGTGGTAAAAAGGCGCACCGGGCCAGAGTCAGGACCCTGAAAGTAGGACAGAAGCAGAGGAACAGCGGAGGACGGCCCCCCAGGGTTCTGGCGCAAGTCCATAATAAGGTGCTCCGTGTCCTGCAGGGGCTCCCATACCTGGTGCAGGATGTATGGGCCCAGTGCCCCTAGCACAGAGGCATCTGCAAACCTGTCGAAGCGCAGGTAGCCCACGTTTCCTGGAAGCACCGACACCTGGAAAACGGAGTCCACTAGGGCCTGCCGGGCAATCTCATCCTCTGGCACTGCTGGGACCACCTCTGGGGGGTAGTCAGCTCCAGCCTCGGGCCCAGAAGAGGTTTCCCTGGGCCTAATGGCTCGCACCAGGAGCCTGGGGTCCTCGGACACAGCCTGCAGACCAGCGTTGAGCTTAGTGACCAGATCGTCCTCAGAGACCACTGCGGCAAAGTCCATGCTGGCCAGGTGATGTAGTAGGGCCGGCACGCGGTCCACCAGTGTGTAGTAGTCCTGCAGGGCCTCCTGTAGGCGCCGCATGACTCCCGGCAGGGCTCTGCGCAGGGTGAGAATGGCCAGGGCCTTCTCTAGGGCCTGTTCTGCCGGTGTCCCAACACAGGGCAGCACCCCACTGCCCTCCCATGTCTGGCTGCCCCCGCCCAGGGGCCCCAGGGACCTGGACACAGGCACAGTGAGGAAGAAGTCAGACTGGCCTATCCTCAGCTTCTGGAGGTCTAAGGCCCCCCCAACGGTCCGCTCACCCACCACGATGGCCCTGCGCATCTGTTTGAGAATGTATGCTATGTCTTCAGCCACTCCTCCAGTGTGGCCACTGGTGAGAACCACCACATCCTTGTCAGCACTGTACCTCTCCCCCAAGACCTGGGGCAAGGTCCAGATCTCAGTGGTCGTATTGGAGGGGCGGTCGTAGATGGTATCCACATGCAGAATCGTGTTTCCTGGGTGCAGGTAGGAGATGACATAGGGGATGCCGGAAACGTGGCCCCCAGTGCAGTGTCGGAGGTCCAGCACCAAGGCAGAGGTGCCCATAAGCTTTCTCCAGATATTTTCCACTAAGAAGCCCCCCAGCTTGCTCACTACTTCCTGATTCGGGATGTCGTCCACTCGCAGGTAGCCCACATTGCCCTCCAGAACATCGTGGCGGATGCCTTTCTGCAGTTGAGCAAGCAGTTCTTCTTGTGTGAGGTGGGTGAGTGCTGGCGCCTGCTGGGGAGCCATGAGGGCACTGGGCTCATAGGAGATGACCAGGCGAGGGTCATTCAAAGAACTCTGTACCCCGGCCGTCAGGACATGGGCCAGTGTCTGAGGGTCTGAGATACCTAAGATCTCGCGACTCTTGATGGCCTGCTCGATGGCTTCCTGCATCCCCATCAGGTTCTCCGGGAAGCAGTAGTTATCCAGGAGGACCTTGGCCATGTCTAGCACCAAGCTCGGCTGGAAGAGGTGTGTGGGGCCAGCCAGGCCACAGAGCAGTGTGGACAAGATCAGGGCCCATTCTCTTGTCATGGAGAATCAGAAGGAGGGCTGGCTCCTGCACAGAAATTTTCTTGATTGTGTTCAAGGCCACAGCGCTGCCCTGTGCGGCTGCCCTCCTTCCTTGTCCTTCTCAGCTGGCAGACAGAAGGTCTGAGGCTAAATGCGGGAGTAGGGGTGTGGTTTCCACCTTCAGTAAGCCTTTAATCCTGTCTAATTCGAGCTCATCAGCCCTAGGGACTGGGCAGAAGGGGACAAGGTGGTTTAACCCAGAAGGTATACTAAATGTCATTTTGCTGTGTCATCTCTGTACATAATAGTTTGAATAATTACCATTTATTTTTGATTTCCTGCCACATACAGGAACTATGCTCTATGCTTTACAAGCTGATAGTCTTCTTTGCAAGTAGAGTTATTAACCTGCAAGTAAATAACTTTTCCCCACTACACTGGGTGGTCGATGCTTCTCAAATTTGGTAGAAATCATTGGAGGCATGGTTCTGTCATTCTTTATTCCATGGTCTTAGGGAAGTGTCTCACTTATTGTGTAATAATGTGAGAAAATATGTGTAAAGTACTTCACAGTGTCAAGCAAGAAGGAAACACTCAACTACTAAGTTTTCTCTGTTAGATATTATCTCTGTTTCATAGCTGAAGAAACAGTTTAGTAAGTGGGGTATGTGAGGGTGGAGAGAAAAAACTTGTGGGGTCACTGGCTCAGACAGTGCAGAGTTTGAGTCTGAGGTTCCTATCAATTTCAAGGTTTAAAGTTTATTCCTATGTTTTGCTAATGACTCCAGGGAACCTGTGTGGTCCTCCCGACAGCTTTCAAATGATGGTAATGACATGTCTGGACCTGGTGAGTGAGGAGGGAACCTGCCTTCCAGACATAATGGAACCAATGACTCTAGGTCAGATGAAATTAGCTCTGAGATATAGGGAGTGTCCATTCTCCTGCTAATTGAGGGCTCAGCCCACTGCCTGCTGCTCTCAGGGAGAACTAAGTAGTAGAACTTGGGTCTCTGTGGTCCCAGGCCCCACAGGTACCAAGACCAGTCTCCTTATCTGCACGGAGCATATGAGACAATCCCAGGTGAACCAATTGCTGGACTCTCTGTTTCCTAGTTTCTGCTCCTTCACATGAAAGTCATGTGAGTCCTTCCTAGATCCTAGAACCCCTGCTTCTTCTCTGCATCCCTCCAGGGGTGGACATTTCCCTCACTCAACAAGTGAGACAACTATGGTTCAAAGCATGGTCACACAGCTGGGGAAGAACACTGGGAGAGAGGCCTGGCTCTACTCCTCTCACTTTGCCCTATTATTTCCAGCACACACTTCATGGGCTGTGCAGACAGCAGGCAGGCACTCATGGGTGTCTCAGCAGGCAGCCAGAGGAGATAGACTTGGGGACAGGGGGTGCTTTTTCAGCACACTTGAGAGCCACAATCTGCTCTCTGGAAATCATTATCTGAGGATGTTTACCAAGTGGTTTATGAAGGCCAAAGAGGTCAATTAGCTAAAAGAAACATATTTTTAGCTCATTAGGATTTGTTTAATGCCCAGTGACATATGGTCACATCACTCCACCGTTTGCAGCCAATGAAGTGAGCCTGATTTAGTATAATAATAAGGCCTCCTAAGTGCCTGCTGGGAACACTGGGCCTTTCGCTGTGCCTCTACTTGGGGGAATCAGAACTCTGAGCATGCATCCTGGTCCTCTGAGGATACTTTTCCATCATTGCTTGAGCCCAGGCAGAGTCTCTGGACCAGGAAGGGCAGGGATGAAGATGAACCAGAATAAGACTGTTTTAGGGAAAGTGCTTCCCCTATACTCTTATCAAAATGCAGTCTCAGGATGGGATGCCTGGAGCTGCTGCTGTGCATTGATTTAGGTGGATGGCCCAGAGTGTCACAGAGGAGAAAGTGAACTGCAGTCTGTTGCAAGTCACTGGCGTGCCTGAGTTAGACAGTACGTGTGAGGAGAGACAATCTGTCCTTCTTGGGTGTGGCCTAAGCACAGTGGGAGGAAACTCTCCATACTCTCCAGGAGCCAGGGATGCCCTGGCCCCCAAATGAGGGAGAACATAACAGGTGTTCTAGGCAAGTCCCAGAGTGGGAGCCAGGGGATGCTCTCTATCCTCCCATCTGGCCTGCTGGCCATTGGCCCATGGGCTACAGAGAGTCCCATTGCAATCTTGGAGTTTGAGTTTGGAGTTGGGTTGGAGTCAAGAGCCCCTGCCTCCTCCCCCTTGTATAAACAGCCATAGCCATGTGAGTAGAAGTGTCAGGATTGTGGGCGTAGGAGCCCAAAGCCAAACTCTACTGCTTCCTAGAGTAGAGCATTAGATTAGGTGACATGATTGCTCTGTGCTTTGACTTCCTCAAAAAGAGAAAAGCCTCACAGTATTGTTTTAACAATGTTAGTGGGTATAACAAAGAAGTCAAGGACTCAGTAGGAGTTGGTGAGAGGCAGATTATGATCAGACCTCCTCTGTGAGGTTGGGAAGAGATATACCTAGGGGCAGGGGTTGCCCTTAAGACCATTAAGACTCGAGGGCTTCTGAGGCCCTGAAGCTTCCACAGGCCTCTGTATGTTTGGAGAGTCTATACATCTGAGAGATATCCAGACTTGATGTTCACTTCAGAGCATACTCCACAGTGACTCCAGCATAAAATTAAATGACTCAAAAGGTATGCTGGTGGGTTGATCAAAAGGAACATGCCTGGAGCTTGGACAATCCAGGAAGGAGTGAGTTATCTGTTACATTGTGGATTCGCTTTTTTCAGTGACCAGAGGCCTTGTCAGTCTGGCTATTTATCCACCTATCTACCCACCCACCTCAGTCTCTCTCTCTCTCTCTCTTTCTCTCTCTCTCTCCCGCACACCCCCCACTCTCCATTCCATGTAAGTTTTCCCCTCAAAGCTCATTATGGACATTTTCAAATAGTACGGCAAATATCCATGTACTATTTACCTGGATTCTACCAATGACATTTTATTACACTTTCTTTATCTTACCTCTCCCTCTTCGGCTCCCTCCCTAACCCTCAACCCAACATATTTTTTGGAATGCATTTCAAAGCAAGACGAATATTGTCTTTATTTTATTTTTTGCTTTTTAAAAAATAAAAGTAAAATGTACTCATTTTTACAAGTTAAATAATTCATAAATGTGTGAAAAATCTTTTTCCAAAGCCTTTCTAGCTCAGCCAATAGTAACGGTTTAACGTGTAGCTGTCTTATGCATTTGTCCATTTATCTTGTGTCATCTCATAATAGCATGCACAATAATTTGAACTTTTTCACTTAAACATCCTTCCAAGTTGAAGCATGTATATAAAGTTTATCCCTTGAATAGCTGCTTAATAGTCTTTTATACTGTAATGTAGTGAGGTATATTTTAAGTTGTTTCTGGTTTTGATTCTATAAATAATGTTGTGATAAATGTTCTCAAACACATGTTCTTAAGGATTGGTGCTTCATGTTTCCGTAGAATAAATTTTTCAGACCTAGGCTTGCTGAAACATAGGGAATGTGCACTCATTTATTTGATTGTTTTATTTATTATATTTTTAGTAAATCCTAAATTATATAATAAATGCATGTTTTCTTTGTTTTGTTTTTTGTTTTTTTACAACTTGATGTATAATGACATACAATAAGCTGCCCATATTTGAAGAGTAGAATCTGATGAGTTTTGACACGTGTATACACCCATAAAACTATCACCACAATCAGGATAACGTATACTGTCCTCACCCCTAAATTTTCCTCATGCACCTTTGCATCTCCATCTCCAGACAAACACTGTAGGTTAGTTTACATTTTCTAAAATTTCACATAAATGGAATTATGCCATATGTACTATTTTTTGTTTGCTTTTACTCACTTTTTATGCTTTAATGATTTTTGAGATTCATCCATCATGTTCAGTGAACCATTAATTAATTTATTTTATTGCTGAGTTATAGTCCATTCTATAGATAGACCACAATTTGTTATGCACTCACATTTTGGTAGACCTGCAGGTTGCTTCCAGTGTATGACTCTTACAAATAAGCTGCTGTGGAAGTTTGAGTATAGATCTTTGTGTGGACATATGTTTTTATTTTTGCTAGGAAAGGAATGCATGTTAAATGTCTTAAGAGACTATATACTGTTTTCCAAAATTTAAATTTTTACCAGCAATGTATGAGACTTCCAATTCCTCCAAATTAATACGAACAATTTACCAATTGTCAGACTTTTTAATTTTAGTCATTCACACGGACATATAATGGCTTCTCATTGTAATTTTAATTTGGATTTTCTTGAGGACTAATGGTGTTGAGACTCATTTCATATATTTATTGGCCATATATTCTATGGTAAAATGTCTGTTTAAAACTTTTGCTCATTTGTTGGGGGTGGGGAGAAGGAAAAGATTGTTTGTCTTATTATCGATAAGGAGTTATTTTTAAATTCTGGATATGAGTCTTTTGCTTGATACATGTGTTGCAGATATTCCAATCTGTGGCTTGTCTTGTCACGCTCTTAACAATGAATTTTGAAGATCAAGGGTTTTTTTTTTTTTGGTTAAATTCTAATTTGTCAATTTTTCTTTTATGATTCATATTTTTGGTGCCATATCTAAGAAATCTTTGTCTATCTCAAGGTCACAAAGCTTATCTTTAATGTTTTGTTCTAGATGTTCTATAGTTTTAAGTTTTACATCTATAATCCATTTTGAGTTAATTTTCATGTATGATGTGAAGTAGAATGTCAAGGTTTATTTTTTTTCCATGTGAATATCCAGATGATCCAGCACTAGTTTTGAAAAGAATTCCATTGAATTCTCTTGGCATTTTGTCAAAAAGTGATTTACCACATATGTGTGGGTCTATTTCTGTACTTTGTGTTCTGATATATTCTTCTACTTGGACTGTCTCTTCACCAGTGCCATACTGTCTTGGTTACTATAGTTTATAGTATATCTTGAAATCATGTAGTGTGAGTCTTTCAACTTTGTTATTCTTCATCAAAATTATTTTGGAGTTTCTAGTTCCTTTGATTATCCATATAAATTTTAGATTCAGATAATTGATTTTAGAATCAAACAGTTGACTGGGATTGAGTTGAATCTATAGATCAGTTTGAAAAACAATTGACATCTTTACAATACCAAGTCTTTCAATTGCTAAATATGGCATATTTCTTTATGTAGGTCTTCTTTGATTTATTTGATCAGTTTTGTATGGTTTCAGCCTACAGATTATGTAAATATTTTGTTAAATTTATACCTAAGTATTTCTTACATTTTGGGGTGCTATTGTAAATGATAGTTTTTTTTCTTTAAACTTTCATTTCTAGTTATTTATTGAGTATTGATCTTAGATTCTGCAATGGGGTTAAATTCATTTATTCATCCTAGTATGTTTTTGGAGATTCCTTGGAGTTTTCTAAGAGTTTATTAATGTTATATTTCTTTCTTTCACATCTCTTGTTATTGTTTTATTGCATTCTTTGGGACCTCCAGTGCCTTGATACTGATTTTAGGGTGAGAACATTCAGTTTTCACAATTAAACACCATTAAGTATGATGTTAGCTGTAGATTGTTTTTTGTAGATGCTCTTTATCAGTTTAAGAAAATTCTTGTCTATTTCTAGTATTTTGAGAGCTTTTTAAAAAATTATGAATGAATATATGATATTGTCAAATCCATCTTTTGAGATGATCATATGTTTTCTCTTCTTTAGTTTGTTAATATGATTGATTGCATTGATTAGTTTTCTAATTTTTAACCAGCCTTGCATGTGTGGGATAAATCTTACTTGGTCATGATGTATTATACTTTTTATATGTTGTTGGATTCGATTGACTACTGTTTTGCTGAGGATTTTGCATGCTCATGAGGGAGAGCCATCTGTAGTCTGCCTTTTTTTTTTTTTGGTTTTGGTATCAAGGCAATAATGAACTTGAGTTAGGAAGTATTTTATACTCTTCCTATTTCTTCATTTTTATATTTTATGAGACAGTTCATGTAAAATTGATATTATTTCAAATATTTGAAGAGCTGAAAAGTACTGTTTTAGGCAAGGAAGGAGAGCTGATTCTGTTTATTTCTTATTCTTACTCCTCAACTGGGCATGTTAGCAATTTTGTGCTATAAAAGGAAAACAATAACTAAAGTTTGAGAATATAGATTATTCCAGCTGTTAATCACTTGTGTTTGGAAATGTTCACAGCCCCAAAGATGACATCATATTCCAGAAGGGAACTGGAGCAACTGCAGGTACAGCTCCCACCGGTGCCTCCAAGGGGCACTGTGTATCAGGCAATGAGCCCAGCAAGGTCAGGGGCCTTTGAACTCGAATCAGTTCTGAGGTGTGTCACAGGCTGACTCAAGGTTCTATCTCATGACCAAGGTTCTATCATCAGTGGGAATATGACCCACATGCTTTCTCCACAATGTGGAAACCTCTTGAAGAATACGGTTGTCCTGTCCCTTCCCTGTACCAAATATTTTCTGTGCAGTGGAGCAGCAGTTCAAGGTTACAGACAGTAAGAGTAAATTTTGGCTAGAGCCACCCTAGAGATGAAGCATGGGAGTGCAAGGTCTAAGGAGGCTGTGAGAATGCATGAGTTTCTCAAATAGATGAGAAAGACATTTTGAATCTGAAGAGAATTCATGACTAAGAAATCATTTTTACCAGGAAGTTAATATGGTAAGAATGATAATCAAGGTCAAGTCAGTTTCCTGCTGCCCCAGATCCATAGGGCCTAGTGCAATATTTTTTCATAGGTGATACCTTCAGTCATAGCCTCATTTGCACACCTCATCTGAGGTGATTTCTCTGAAACCGCTGTGCCTCCTGCTTTGTGGATGAGGAAGCTGAGGCTTGAGAGGTTTACAGAACTTGCCCAAGTTCACAGAGCTGAGGAGTAATGGACCAGCTGAAGGAAGGGAGGACATCACCACCCTCTAGGGATTCTGTACCCATTTATCTGGGCTTAGGTTCCTGTCTCTATGTCACAATCCCAAGCATGCACTTGCAGTGGGAAGTTGGGGCAGCATGAGCAGAAACTAGAGTCTCTATGACTTTAGTAACCCCAGCAATGTCATGTCTCTGATAACTCCAGGGCAGATAGTCTGCTGCATGCTCAGGTGAAGCCACTACTTCCTGTTCCCTGGGAACTCAGGTGATAAGACGGGATTGTACATGGGGCAGAGGTGAGTGGTAGGAGTGGTTGGTGGATCACTGTCTTGGAAATCTAATAGCAGGGGCCACCTGGGAGCAGGTAGTGGGGAACTCTGGAGGCCCTGGGGCCTAGGGATGGTTCAAGTCCAGGAAATGAGGCTGGGACCACTCACCAGGATGCAGGCCCAGCATAAGGACTGGCTCTGGGATAAGAGGGGTAGGTAGCAGATAAAAGCAGGGACTGGTCCAGGAAGCAGCAGGAAGCAAGCCTTCTCCACCTCTCTTGTCCAAGGTACCTGTTGTGGAACTGATCCTAGGAGGTAGGTATGCTGGTTCAGGGGCAAGTAGGTGAGCACTCCTAAGAGTCCCTTTCCTCCCATGTGTCCTACTGCATCAGCACTCCCATGAGCTTCTGGCGGCTGAGTAGAGATTCCTGTACTGGAGGCACTCAGGTTGTATGTCCTGAGCTAGTTTGCAGAGAGGGCATCTGGTCCTTATTGGGTGGCCAGCCTGGCTTGGGCTTCTGAGGACAGCCTAATAAGGAGAGGTTAGAAAAGATGCTTAGAATCACAAAAAGAAAATAATGCACGTCATAGAGACACGTGGCTTCTGAAGAAAGAATGGATTTGAAAAATAACCACTCATTTCATTTGTACCATGTTGTATTACTTTTCTGAACACAGTCTTATTTAATCTTTATTTTAAAAACATCTTTATTGAGATATAATTCACATGCATACAATTCACTCATTTAAAGTGCAGAATTCAGTATTTTTTAGTATATTCACAGAAATGAGCTGCTGCCATTACAATAATTTGAGAACATTTTCATCACCTCAGAAGAAACCCTGCACCTTTCAACTGTTATCCTCTATCTGCCATCCCCCATCCCTGCTTCCTAGGCTGAAGAAATCACTCATCTACTTTCTGTCTCTATAAATTTCCCTGTTCTGGACTTTTATATGTGTGAACTCATATAATATATGGTCTCTTGTGACTGACTCTTTCACTTAAAATAATGTTTTCAAGATTCATCTATGCTGTATCATGTGTCAGTACTTTATTCTTTTTTATGTCTGAATAATATTCTATTGTATGTATGTAGCACTTGTTTATCCACTCATCGGTGAGGGGCATTTGGGTTGTTTTCATCTTTGGCTACCATGAATTACGGTGCTTTAAACATTGGTGTACAGTTTTTCATTTCTCTTAGGGTGCAGTTTTTCATTTCTCTTGGGTATATAGAATTGTTGGGTCATATAGTAGTAATTCTATGTTTAACTTTTTGAGGAACTGCCTGAATGTTTTCCAAAGCAGACTCACCATTTTATGTTCTCACCAGCAGTGTATAAGAATCTCAGTTTCTCCATATCCTCGGCATCACTCATTATCATCTCTCTGTTTGATTCTAGTCATCCTAGTGAGTATGGAGTGTTTTGATTTGCAAGTCACTAATGACTAAAGATGTCAAATATACTTTCATGTTCTTATTGGCCATTTATATATCTTCCCTGGGCAAACATCTATTCAGAATCCTTTACCTATTTTTAAATTGGGTCATTTGTCATTTTATTATTAAGCTGTAGCATTCTTTATGTATTCTAGATATAAGTCCCTTGTCAGATATATTATTTACAAATATTCCCTACCATTCTGTGGGTTGTCTTTTCATTTTCTTGACGATGTCCTTTGAAACACATCATTTTTAATTTTGATGATGTCCATTTAATCTAATTTTTATTTTGTTGCTCTTGCTTTGGTTTCATACCTAAGAATCTTTTGCCAAATCCAGGGTCATGAAGGGACATCCATGATGTTCTCTGAGCATCTGCTCTCCAGGGGGCTTCCTCCTGCTTCCTCTTTCTTCTTCATCTTCCCTTTTCCCTTCTCCTCCTCCTTCCCCTCCTCCTCCTTCTTCTCTTTCTTCCTTCTCTCCCCAGCCTCCTCCTCCCTTTTTCAAGGCACTAAAAAAAGGGATTCCTTCTCTAGTGCCCAGACCTCTTCTGGAAGATCAGGGAACAAGTGTCCTTCCTGCTATAAGTCTGTTAGTTCTCCCTCTCAACGGTGCTCTCAAACCCTTCTTCAGACTGGTTTATCCATAGTCTTCTTTTCTCTGGCCTGTCTTGTCTGGGGTGGTCTCACCCCATGTCTCAGGTCACCAACATGCTACTGCTTAAAAGCCCTGCCTGCCAGAAGCCATCCTCACTTATGATAATTTTCCCTCAAGACTTAGCCGTTCTTATTGCATTTTTGCCATTTTCCCCAGGTTCACCAGATATATCTGTATATGTCTGAACCCCCATAATTAACAGGCTTCAGGATCTTCTCTGTGAGGCCCCAGGACTTAGGCAAATCAGGGAAGTGGAGAGTTGTCTCTATGGGCCCCAAGCATTTAGTTAAATTTCAGGTTTGGGTGCCAAGCACACAGAGGACCTCTGGTGTGTGTGTATGGAAAGGACACATGTTGGCAGGCGGTACACTCATTTCCAACCCAGGTACAAGGAAGAAGGCCAAAGGTACTAGGACACATGAGAGAGACAATAAAGAGGATGGAAATGAAGGCTTCAGAGTGTAATAGAAGTAAAGTATAATAGAAGGTAATAAAGTGGCTCTAACATTTTCCTAAGCATTGCTCAGAAAAGCAAGAGCCCAGATGAACTTTTCCTAAGTAGCTGAGAAGCATTGTATGTCATTTTGGGGGTGATAAGCAAGGACGTCAAGACTCAGTGAGCCTGTTCCCATGATGTGATCATAAGCTAATAGTGACCTGGTCAGGATCTGAGCTCAGACTGGGCTAACCCCTCAACCCATGCCCTTCCGACCACCCTGCTGTCTCTGACTGACCGCTGCTATTGGCCTCTGAGCTGTCTCTGACTATGGACACCACATAACATGCTGTCCAAACAAGGCATCTAATATTAATTATATAAGGACACATGGCATAAACCAGGACCGTCCCTGGCAAACCAGGGTGATGGTCACTGAACCAGAGGAAGAGAATGGCCAAACATTTCCCAGTGGGAACATAGATCAGTCAAAAGAAGGACAGTTCGGGCACTGACATGGATGATCCTGATGGTGCTGGAGGGTGAGACCCAGCATGGCTTCCACATCCAACTGTGATACTGAAGTCCTCAGAAAGCACAGAACTCACATACTCACTGTCCAGTTCCACAGACCCAGGAATGCTTTCCAGTTCCCACAAGGATGTTTTCAGGAATTGAAACAATGTTTACAGCTTCATGCATTTTTGAGCAGAGTCTCTCCTTCTCTTCTGTGCTATTGCAAGTCAGAGGTGCAAAGTCCAGTTTTGCCTGTACAGTGGTAGCCTTTGTTTATCTAGTGCTGATGCCTCCGATTGCCCTTGGTACTAAGAATATCATTTCTCCTCCACTGAGGACAGTGAGTAATGTGTGCAAGGGAGTTCAGAATACTGAGAGACTGAAAGTTCAAGCTGACTTTGAAATCTGTCTTTCCTACCTTCCCACCTCATCAGTCTTATAGTGCTAGCAGGTGAGTAATAAGAGATCACAGATATGTACCTGCACAGCATATACAGGTAGAAGGGTGGAAGGAATAGACATTCACTTAACTATATGCTAGATCCAGCTCTGGCTCAGTGTTGGAGACCCAAAGACAAACCAAGCTCACAGGTGGGAAGACAAATACATTAAGAAATTGCTGCAAGGATGATTCCAGAGACATTGCCAAATGCTATGGAGACCCTGTGGAGGGCCCAATGGACACTCCCTTCCAGGAGAAGAAAGGAGAGACAGGGTGAGGATCAACAGAGCTATGGGCCTGCATGTGGGTCTTGGACAAGATATGTGTGCAGTGGGAGCTGCTCTCAGCTTGAGATCCTAGTGACCATGCTTATCTCCTTTCCCTAGGTTTCTGCTATCACAGAGGCTGGGAAAGTGGACTTCTTCCATTTGAAACCTCTGGTGCAGCTAGGGTTGGCCAGTAGACCCCAGTCTAGTCAATGAGATGTAGCAAAAGCTTTCTAGGGATCTCTGAATGAGCATTTCCTGTGGGTGTTCCTTCTCCTTCTTCCTGTTGGGAATATAAATGTAATGTTTGGTGTTGAGGCAGCCATATTGTGGCCATGAGGAGAGAAACATGAGCTAAAGGCTGAGATGCTGACTCTCATCTAGCTCTCGATCAACACTAGGTAGCTATCCATCTTCAGATGTTGTGTGAGAAAAGCAAATTTCCTAGCAACTGAGCCATGTTTTCTAAAGCCTGCAGCTGAAAGCATTCCTAACTGATACATGCATTAGGGAAATGAAGGCCTTCTTAAGGCCTAGTCTTTAGAGCTTGGGCAAACCTATGTGGAGTATTCATTATGGGGAAGCTAGAGGCTTCAGGATTTAGGCACCTTAAAGAGAGGAGAAATCAAGTCTGTGCGAGTCCACCAAGGATGTCCCAATTCAGAGGGTAACAGTGTGACTGCATAATGTTTTTTCTTGTTTTTGAAATTTTAAAAATATTTAACATTACCCAAAACCCTAAACAAAACATTCATTCACCCCAAATTAATAGTTTCAACACCAGTTTACTTCCATTCTTGTTTCAGTATATGTATTCTTTTTTTAAAATCACATAAATAAGAAAAAAAAGAACTTTATAAGTAAATAAGATGTCTTTTTGACATTCCTCACCTTCCTGCTATTTGCTATTTGTCTTTCTATAAGCTTCCTTATATGCAAGCATATTCCTAGGATACATGCAGACTTTGTATAGGTTTTTATTTATGTAACTAATATCATACTGTACATTTCCTCTGCTGCTTGCTTTTTTCATTCAGCGTTATATTTTTGGTATTTAGACATTAGATTTTTTTATTTGAGCTACATTATTCTACCTAATGAATGTGCCACCCTTTAGTCAACTATTTGCCTACTGTCAGATATTTGGTTCATCACAGGTCAGGTTTCCAGAGAAATAGACTGAGACAGGACTGGAAGCACTCCAGGAGCTGTACCTGTCAGCGGGGAGGACATTGGACTGGACAAGGGAAGAAATTTAGTATGATACAGCTGCAACAGGGGCCTCAGCCAATTCCAGAGGGCTCTGGAGTGAATGGCCCTTCAGAATTACCCCATGTTGAAGTCAGTGGCTAGGCCTTCATGCCCCCACACCTCATTGAATGGAGGTTGTCCCTGGGGAAGGGAAATAAACTGGGCAAGTTACTCCCTGTAGGTAACTGGGGACAATTCCTGGGGAGAGGCAGGCTGTGAGCTATCAGCAGATGGTCCTGAAGGGGGATCTGGGTGGATACCTGGTACCCACTGCAAGGCTATCCCCAGTTTTTTGTTGTTGTTGTTGTTGTTTTGATTATCCAACTCTGAGTATGCCTCTGCTCATGTGCCCTAGAGTGTATATAAAGAAATGGAGTTTCTGGATCTCTCAGCTCTAACTGATGTTACTTGTAACCCAGCGTGACCAAACCCACTGGCAGTCCCTCCAGGCACCTATAACAGTGCTCATTTTCCCCCTAGCCAGAGCCCATCTTTTATAATCTCACATGGTTTTATTTACACACATCTAATAAGTATGGATGGACTGGAACCTCATTATCATTTCCATGATTATGAATAAGACTAAACACAAAAGACGGTTTGTGGCTAATTCTCGTTTACATCTTACTTTGGCCCTGATAATAAACTAGACTATCCTTAGCTTCTTTTCCTTTTTTTCTGCCTTTCTCAGTTCTGTCAAGAAGGGGTTATCTCCTCTGAATCTTTTTGTAGTGTCAGAAGTTACCTAACACATCAGCAAGTCCTGGTGATTTTGCTTACCTTTGAGTCAAAGGCACACACGCATGGGTGCATATGTGCAATGTGTGCAAGTGTGTGATGCACACACATGTATGGTGTATTATATGAATGCAAATGTGTGTGTAGTGTGTGCATGGGTATGTGTGGGTACATGAACATGTGTACCCACATATCCATCCATGTACATTTGGGTAAGAGGGCTATTACTCCTTGTCTGGCCCTGTTTGTATTCAAACCTGTGTCATGTTAAGCTTAACCAGAGGCTGGCCTCCAGGTGTGATCTGAGGCTATTCACTCTGCCATGTCTTTCTTTCTGAGCTCAGCGGGCAGGCAAGTATCCTCCTGTTGCCACTCAGCTGTTGTTCCAATGACTTCTGGAGAAAAATTTGATTCTTATCATCAGTCGGGCCCAGGAAAAAATGAGAAAGGAATTAACCATAGTTCATTAAATTATTTTCTTATTTGTTGGTCATTTTAAATAGTTTCCTGTTTTTCACTATGAAAAGCAATGTTCAGTGAACATCAAGATTTCTCCATATTTAAGAGTTTTTGAAGATGGAGACTTAAAGTCAAGATTCCTATATCAAAGAGTATGAGCATCTTGAGGCTCTTTAATAGAACTTCCTTGTTCTTATCTGCATTCCTTTGATTAATAGTGATAATATCCACCTTTACTGAGGCCTTGCGGAGTGTCTGAACTCTAAGTCTCAGAGACCTTAGACTGGGGACCCAGGAACCATTTCCCAGGCTCCTTCTGGAGGGGATGCCTCAATGGCTCTAGGTCTGTGTTCTCCACAAGTGAGCATGTGTTCTTATTGTTTTGGGGGCTGGCCTTGCCTGCTGCATCTTGTTGATATGGGTGTTTTCCTGAAGTTTTGGACACAGTTGGCCCCACCTGTTTCCATCCCAAACAAGGTGTCAGGTGGGCAGATGGGTGGCTTGTGTGGGCTGGGCAGGAGGCAGAGCATGCCTGGCCATGTGAGGACACATAGGTTATGTCCCAAGTCATATTTGAGAATGAGAGCTATGGCAAAAATCAGGTAAAAAGCCATGGTAAAAAGTTAGGAATGAGAAGATGGGCATTACATATGTATCTGTGATGCGCAGATGCTGGGAGCAGGTGTAAAAACCAAGGATTCGCAAAGCCTAAAGGAGGACCAGGAAAGAGAGGCACAGTGGGAGCTTGGGGTGATCTGGCCAGACCTGGAGACCACGGTTGCAGCCTGGCCCAGAGGGTGACAAGTCCTGGATAGAAGTTGGGTGAGGCTGGTTCCTCTCATGGATGCGGTGACATCAATAGGCACACCTCCTCGTGTGGTTCCCAGGCGCGTCCGTGGGGACCAAACCTAGGAGGAGTCAGTGGCATGGGATTTCAAAAACCTATAATCATTCAAAAATCATTTTGCAAAGCAATGCAAAGTTGTCAGTATTTTATTTTGACAAGCATGACTACAATAGAAAACAAAAGCCTATCACCTATGTTCTCCATCATTTCTTTAAAAAGAGGGAGATATTTGAACACCCCACAAACTACATTTGACTTTTGTGAATGATATTTCATTGTCTTTATTTTGTTCACTTTGACCTAAACTAGAAAAAGCCCCTGGGTCTCTGGAGGCCCACACTAGCCATACCTGACACAGCAGAGGCCCTGCAGAGATGGCATATGTGTTAGGGCTTACCCAAAGGAAGGGGATCCTCAGTCAGAACAGAGCTCAAGGTGGGGTAGGGGGAGCTGCAGAGAAGCAGACTTTGGCTGCAGCTCAGGGACCCCTACCTGAGTCATCCACTAATGAAACAGGCTCCCTTAGGGAGGAGTAGTCATCTACGTGAGAAATGTTCAGGGAAACTGAGGCCAGTGATGAGAGATCTCTGCCTGGAGGGAATGCTCTTATTTGAAAAAGAAAAGAGCTCCAAAAAATTTATTCAGCCTCATCCAACATATTTGCCCAGCCCACACAAGCCACCCATCTGCCCACCTGACACCTTGTTTGGGATGGAAACAGGTGGGGCCAACTGTGTAGTCTCGTTTCCTTGTTAAGGAGAGTCTGGGGAAAGCGAGACCCCTTCAAACAGACTGATCTGACTTTCCCAGGAATCTGGATCCCCCTAAGGAGCTGCCATATGTATGTAAGAAGCCAGCCTTTGAGATCTGAACCATGTTGCTGCCATTGGTCACAAATCAGAGAAGTCTCTGGGGAAGAGGAATGGTGGTCCTCTAGCTCAGACCCTGGGGCAAGCTCTCAGCAGCAAATCTTAGCAAACCCTGTCCCATCAGAATCAAGTCAGTGCTGAAGACTGAAATGGCCTCCAGAGTATCCCTGATATGTGGGAAAACACACATGCATACAGGATCAGCTACATCAGCTACATGAGGGACCCTTATTCAAAATCTGTTATGAATTTCAGAATGGTGACAGCAGAACATGAAACCAAGTGGGCCCTGTGCAGTTGACTGCCCAGGCCACACACCTGTACCTGTGTGCATTCAAGAGCACCGGTCCTCTGTGGGTAAGAGGCCAGTATAGCCTGGCTGGCTCTCTTCATGTCAGTTATTGCCATCAAAGCTAAAGACTGGGATCTGTTGCAGGAGCTGTCTAGGTAGATGGAGCACCCACAGAGGTGGGCTTGGCCTGGGCTCCCCATTACATGCCTTGCGCCCTTTGGGCCTCTGCTTCCTCCACCTACTACTATAAAGACCACCCAAGGTGATGATATAGGAGATTCCTGGAACCTCTGAGATGGGACCAGATACAGAGGCCCCATTGGCAGGCATTGCAGATTTCTAAGGGACACTGGGAAGGAACTTATGTCCATGACAGAGGAAGGTGGTCAGACAAGCTGGATATGGAACCAAAGTTTTGGTGGATGGGAGAAAAAGAGTTTCGGAGTGATGTGAACTCCCACTCTCACCTGCATTGGCCCAGCTCACATGGGAATTAAGACAGGCTTAGAAAAGTGAAGGCTGCAATCAAAATTGAATTTGATCCAGGAATTCCTTTCTACCAATTTTGGCAAAATTCGGGAAGAGGTACAAGCCACAATATTTAGTGAACATGTTAGCAGAGCATTAACCAAAGGAGAGAGGGGCGTCCTTCTCTTCCTTCTCCAGTAAATAGTGCCCTATGGGTGTCTAGCTGACTAGAGGACCCTACATAAGCAGAGACAGAGTCCAGGGAAGGGCAATGCCTGTCCAGGAGAGCATAGGTTTTATCTGGTTCATTTGGTTCATGCTGTAGCTTTGATTCTTCCTGCTAGTGTGACTGTAACCTTGACCTTAAGGAAGGCTTCGGGGTAGAGGCCGGTGCAACAGAGAGTATATGGGCTTGGTGTCGCAACTGAGGTTAAAATCCTGGCTTTAGTAGTTCCTGGCTAGTAGTGGCTCTGAGCAAAATGTGAGACCTTCGTATGCCTCCATCTCCCCTTCATTTGTAAAAATAAATATAAATGTTTATTATCTTATAGTTGTTGTCTGAGCCACTGAGTGCAAATTCCAATCCCAGCTAAGTGCTCGGAGCACCTCCAGCCTTCCTCTGTGGCTGTCCTCACAGTCTCTCTGCTCTACTCCCATCTCACTGTTTCTCTGTGTCTGCCTGTGGCTTCTGCTTGGCGTCCCTGAGTCTCTCTCTCCCCTTGCTCCCAAGGGTAGGTTACACGAGGGGCAGGGGACAGCCATCAATCCTGACAACTCATCACTTTGCTGGGTTTCAGCTTCATACATGCGATAGTGATAACATCACTACCCTGATATGAAAAAAAGAACATGCTTTAGGAAGCATTACAAATGAAGCAGTAAAAGTGATGGTCTTTAGGTGGAGGCCTAACTTGCTGCATAACTGTGTCCAGAGGATGGTGCTGTTGCATTTCATGCTTTGATTGGGGTGGACCAGTGCTGGGAAAGCTGGTGGAATAATACTGCCATGAAATGGGAGCCAGAGCACATTTCTTGGGGTCACTTCTTCATGTCCTGTCCCAGCATATCTGTCCACATTGGGTTGTCCTGAGCCGCAGGTCATGCCAGCCCTCCAGGAGTGACAGAGGCTGGAAGCTCTTGTGCCTTGTCTACACGGGACTTGGCGCCACAGGTGGCTCAAGACAAGAGGCCATTGGGTCCTCATGCCAAGCCAGTGACAACTGTGTAGTGCTCCTCAGAGCCAGGAAGATCAGAATCAGAGTGTTGAGAGAGGGACCAGAGGGGGTGGCACTAGAGCTGGGTCCCAGAAGGTGGACTTGGGCTGTGGAGCCGGGAGTGGGGCAGCCAGGACAGTCACCTAAAGGCTGAGAACAGGGAGTGTGCTTGAGGGTTTTTGATTATTGTCAGGCAGCTGAGCAGGAGTATAGTGATGGCAGATGCTGGTAGAGTTGTGTGGGCACCAGGTGCAGATGACTTAGGGCCGATGTGTCTCTTAGCAAGAGTCAGGGCCTCTCTTCTGATGTATGGAGGTCAATGATGGCATGGTGATTAACTATCCTTGTCCACCTACAGTTATCTATACTCACACATGCTCATGCCCACACCCACATACCCACATACATGCCCTCATACAGACACATCCATTCACCCCCAACATGCAAGGACACTGCCCACATGTGTCCATCGCCCCATGGTAGCTCATCTCCATGCTTTCTCCTCCACCCATGTAGTAAAGAAAGGGCCTGCAGGGAGGGGTGGGCAGGGTGTGAGGCTGGGAGATCATCAGGCCTAGGACTCACATGCACAAAAGGCCACAGAAGAGACGTTTGACTTTATTTCCAAGTAAAACTTCGATGCAGGCACAGAAATACACCACCAGGACTAAAAGATATCACTCATTTTATGATTGAACAACATTGTTGTACCAGGAATTATTATTTTCTAAAACTCCAGTAATTAAACAATGTTTTATTGCATTTTTATTGCAATGTTTTATTGCATTTAAAGCTGTTCATTGGTTCCATGTAAACATTTAGCACAAATCATTTTTTAATAAACTGGGAGCTTCCACCGGTGGAAATGGCTCAGGTCTCTCTAGACCTCCTATAGGCTTTGCTTTGGCCAGTAGTCAGAAGGGCCATGGAGTGAAATTGTCACCACTTCCAGACTTTTCTTCACTCCACCCCATTCCGTGTGTGCCTCAAGAATCAGAGGAGAGAATGAAATGCAGAGGAAACAGAACTCTGTCTTCTCTTAGGGTCAGTGAGGTCTGAGTCTGGTTCTGGGGCTCAAGCCTAGGACAGGGGCTGGATGCACACTACTTAAGAAAGCCAGCAATGCAGGCAGAGCTGGCTGTGGCCTATAAGAACCTGAATTCTCCTGAGATCCCTGTCTCCTATGTGAAGTCCCTGTGGATGGAAGCCCACTGCAGTTGAGTTGGTTATGCTGAGTAAGTAACTGCAGAGATGCAGGCCATAGGCCACCCCATCCCTCTGGGTAAATTGTGCCCACCTCTCCCAAACCATCACACAGTTTGAGTCCACAGGAAAGAAGTGGCCTTGTGTGAACCTGATGGCCATACAAGTACTGTGCCAGCAGGTCAAAATAGCTCCAGCCACAATGCATGCTGTGGCCTGAGTGCTGCTGTCCTGCACTTTCTCCATCCTGCAGTTGGTTTAAGGAGTAGTTTTTCAGTGACTCAGGGGTGATCTTACAAAAGCATTTGGCCATTGAATCAGTACAGGCACTGAGCAGTTAGAATGAGTCCTGGATATGACAGGCAGTCCAGTCACACTGGTGAGAACTGGCCAATCTCTGCCCAATGCCCCACACTCCCCACCTCCCAACTTCTAATTTTCTTTAGCTACAAGAAGATCTGCTAAACTGCAGTGGGGCACATGGGAAGGTCCTGGACTTTGGCGATGGACAGACTTACGTAAACCTGTGAGATGGAATCAGACCATTGACTAGTGCTACTTGACCTGCCTGAGTTTTGGATTCTGCATGTAAAGATTTGGGAGTCATAACGCCCATCTCACTGGATTTTGGGAATATGTGAAATGATAGATGTAGAGCACATAGCCTTGTTCCTTTCCTCTGCACTCCCTGAGGTTATTGGAATAAGCCCTATCCTCCTCAACTCCTTTAATTTCTCTAAGTCTCTGCACATGTTCTACCTGTCTATATCCCTCTGGCTCACCTTTGCTCAGTGTTCTACTGATTCTGTATTATTTTTCTCTTTTTCCCCTTTCATCATATCCCTTTCCACTCCAACAACCCTTCCAGGCTTCCCTCTTCTCCCCAGATCCATACATCCCCTTGACATCACCTTCCCTTGCAGTTAAACCCAGTGGTGTACATGGGTTGAGCCATGAGAGGGAGAGCAGGCCTTTACCTTGAGGATGTGACAGCTCCCTTTCCTTCCAGGCTGGCATGCAGATGGACTTAATCTCTGTTGTTCAGGGGGACATAAGACCTCTCACTAGCACTCCCTCCCCAGCTGGCCTCCCCCACATGCAGGCTGACACTACCTGCACCCACATTCTGCCACACTCATCCCTTCATAGTGGTACTTGAGAGTGGGGACACCCATGTCATCCTTGTAGAGGATGGAGATGGGGCTCAGTTTGGTAGGCACACAGCAGGCCTTACCCACCTTCATGGGAAACTTGAGATGCACCAGGGTCTGGACAATGGCATGTTTTGTTGGGGTCACATCATCAGCCAGGGGGAAGAAACAGCCACCTTTGCACTCGTAAGCATCGTACTCTTTGGGTGCAATGATCCAGCTGTCCCAGCCAATGTCCTCAAAGTTCACCCGTAGGGAGGTCTTCTGACAGTGGTTGTTGGCCCCAGCACTCCTCTTCCGTCTGGCTAAGGACGACCCCACAGCCATGTGGCTTTCCACATCCTCCACCCCATCCTTGTTCTCACCTGCACCCACAGGGCTATTGCTGGACAACTTCTTTAGCACAGTCTCCTGCTCATGGCCGATCATCTCCCTGAGCTCCAGTCTGGTCTCCTTGGTCCCATTGCTGCGGTCATTTGAGAAGACAACGAAGAAGGGCAGGGTTTTGGAGGCTGGGGGAACACTGATATCCAGCTTATCACAGCCTTTTCTGTGACTCTCTACAGTCACTTCCAGTTTATTTTTGCTCTTTGTGGAGTCTGCTCTGACCCATCGCTTCACAGCGCTGGAGACCTCAAAGGTCTCCCAGCCCTCGTCCCGAATGTCCTGGGACACCAGGAAGGTCTTGGTTCCTGCAGAAATGTCCCATGTGTCTGCTCCATCCAGAACATCATAAATGACCATGTTTCCTTTCAGCTCATGAGAGGAGTCCTTGTGACTTTGACAGGAGATGTAGAGTCGGAGCTCTGCCCTGGTGATCTGCTCATGCCTAGGAATGGAGATGTTGAAAAGCAAGATGTGTTTCTGGAAGGGGAAGTCTTCTGTGGCAGATATAGACATGGCATCTGAAATGCAAATACATATTGATGAGCATCTGCTGGGAGGGTCTGGTTTATGACAACAAGACTGAGACTCATAGCTTAGATGAAAGGGCATTCAAGATGACATTATCAAATCTCTATTTTGTTCCATTCGAGCTCTTAATGTAGAAGAGTATTCTGAAAGGTACATTTGGGATCTTCCAAAAAAAAAGGAAAATGCAGGAAATGCCTTTCATTGGAATGAGCAGGTCCAGGTGTTTATTGAACATCTACTACATGCCCAGCATTGCACTAAGGGCTTTGCTATATTTCACTTGACTCTTCACACTGACACTGAAAAGATCTAATACTATTCTGCTTTTACAGATGTGGAACCTGGGATTAGTGCATTTAAATGAGAAAGTACCCACATTCTGTAAAGATCCTCACTTTAAAAATTACCAAATTAAAAAAAAAAACAATAAAATACACTGTCAGGTTCTGAGTGCCAATTTTAAAGGAGAGATCCTGAGAGGGAAGGTAAAATTTTAACATTAAAACAATATTAAAAATCTCTGCATTTAAATAGTGGAACAATCATTCAGAATTGTAACTTTTGAGCAAAGTGAAAGTAGATGACTTTTTTAATGTTTATGGTAAAAATATATATTAGCCTCAACTGCTTTGTCATGTCAGACAAAAATGGGACTTGCCTTTTAGCCACACAACTGTCCAGTTTTTCACTTCTGGCTAGCACATGGCCATTAGCATGTCTCTATTATACCATGGCTTGGTCACAAAGAGGGAAGAGAAGTTGCATTTCATGAGACCTTACCATGTGCTAACTGAAGGCAGACCATATCTGTCCTGAAAACCAGTAGATTTTGGTGTCTGATAGACTAAAGTGCCAATTGTGACTCTGTCTCTTCCTTTGCTTATGATCTTAGAGAAGTCTTGAGTCCCTCTGTGCTCAGTTTCCTCATCTACAGAATGGGGCTCATCCTTCCTGCCTCCCAGGGTTAGTCTGAGGCTTCAACAAGATGGGGCATGGAACTTACCCAATACTGTCACTGACTCATAGTAGATACTCAATTAATATTTCCGTGTCCTCTCCCGACCATCCTTCCCACTAGAGCATGCCACCCATCCAAAGCACATGACTTTTCACACATTTCTCTGTGGCCCCCTCACAGCTATTCCAGCTCCTACAGAATATGCTGAGCTTTTGTGGTATATCTGTAATGAGGAGTGTCTGTGAGAGGTGCATCAGTGACCTAATATGCTCTTACTGTGGCATGCCTTGATAATGGCTTTGGAACTGCAGTCAGACATCCTCCCTCCTGAGCCACATTCAGACCGGCTGTGAAATCTGTGAAGGGAAGCATAATTGGCTGCCACAAGAGTGCTGGCCACAGGCAGAGCTAGGATCAGATCAGAGCACTCATTTCCAGGACATGGACAATGCTGGAGGGTAAGGGGAGGAGTGTTATCGAGATGGCTCTAAACACTGGATTCCCAGACTATGGGATCTGGTGATTAGGTCCAGCCAAATAAGCCCAGCCTTCCCCAAATACAGAACTTACAGACATGCCCCATGGGCCTGGTGAGATGCTGGCAGATTGCATTAAAAATAAATAAATAAAGCTCATGTTTTAAAAATCAGGCAAGTTTACATAAAAACTAGATTTCTTTTTCTTTTGGGCAATCGGAAAATCTGGCACTGCTGGGCATGTATTGTGACCACAGGGTTCTTTAGACAGGGCATACACTCTGCAGACCAGGCAGGTCTGGATTGCCCTGGCACTGAGCAAGGCCTGCTAGAGTTTACAAGGATCCAGCCCAGGAGCAGAGAGGCCTGGTGCTGTTGGCTCTTTAGAGGGAGACTGAAGCAGCAGGGAATACTAGACAGGTGGGCCTGGGTCAGAATCCAGCTGCTTAACCAATAGGTGACCTAGGCAAGTTCCCACAGCATCTGTGAGCCTTGTTTCTCTGCTTACAAAATCAGTCACCTACATTGTGGGCGGAAATAAGCCCTAAGGTTAACACTCGTTATCTTCTAGTCCTCCTAAATCAGTAAAATTATTTTTTATTTATAAAATAATTAAGTACTCCTCCAACATTTATCTCTCAGAGGAATTTATCTGGTTGATTGGAGGCTGAGTCATCTGTTTGTAAGTGGGAAGGGGATGGTAAGGAAAGGGGGACAAAAGGAAGGGATGGAAGAAAGAGAGCTGGCATTCCCCCAGCTCCGGCTGAATTAAACGTGGCACCGGGCCCAGGGCAGGAGAATCTTCTAGAGCAGAGCTGCCCAGTAGAATTTTCTGCGATGAGGGAAATATTCCATTATCTGCACTGTCCTGTAGGGTAGTCGTATGACTGTCAGACATTTGAATTTACGCTAGTGAAACTAAAGGATATTAACTTTACTTCATTTTAATTAATTTAAATTGAAACTTAAAGAGCCTCGTGTGGCCAGTGGCTAACGTACTGGACAGCGCAGCTGCGGACCCCTGAGCCCTTCCCCCAACCCCCAGGTGCCGAGGTGGAGCCAACTCTACCTTCCACGCTGAAGCTGCGCACGATGTTGGACGCGGGGGTGGACGTCTTGTCGGTGGTGTATCTGTTGTACAGGTCGATCATGTACTGAGGTGGCTCCGCTTGGGTTTTGTCCTGGGGAGGAACCCCGCTCAGGTTGAGGCTGCGCAGAAAATCCACCTTCATGTTCTCCAGGAACATCCTTAGGTCGAAGGTGCCTCCCTCATGCTCATCTCCAGGCCCCCCTAGCAGGTGGTGGACATCGCCCCCTGCCAACGCCCGACCCCGGCTCTCCAGAGGCTTCCCCTGCCCAGAGCAGCTCAGCAGGGAGAGCACAGGCAGGGCCACCCACAGTGCCCTGTGGCACATCTTGGGACGGCGAGTTTGCCCTGGACAGGAGACTGCCGGCGGCCACCTTGTGTTAGCGGGCGTTGAGAGGAGCCCAGGAGGAGCTGGCCTGCATTGTCCTGCCCGCCGCTCTGCACCAAGCGCCCTGGCCAGTTCCCAGGCTCTCACCCGCCGTCCCGGAGCGTCCTCCACTTGTTCTTATCTGGCCCTCGATGTCGAGCTCCAACCTCTTATCTAAGGGAGCTCTCCTTTAATGAAGGCTCTATAAACATCTGACAAACACACAGGGCTTGTGGGAAGGACATGGCCTACTGCAAAGAATCCTAATTTCTCCACGGGGTTATTGCCCCCTAATTAGGATCCTTTCTCATTTCCTTGCCAGCTCTATTCGAAAGAATCTCAAGACAGGGTGACATATGCTCCGTCTTCTGGGCCACAGAAACAAAGAATTCAGGAAACAAACAAGACCAAAAAGTCTTCCAGATATAGAAACAACACGGAACTCCTAGAAGACCTACAAACCACAGGCTGGAGCGGGTGGGTGGTGTGGGGACAGCACCAAGGCCAGTAAGAGGGATGCTCACAGTGGAATCAAAACCTTAAGGTGTGGCTCCAGTGTGCTCTTTGCTTCAGTTTCTCATCTGTCAAGCAAGAGAGTTTCCAGCATTAGAGATTACGCGTTAATTTGCCACAAAGTTCAGTGAGGTGATGAAGACTTCAGAGTCAAACAAGATGAGGATTCAAATTCCATCTCCTTCTCTGCAAGTGGGATCTGGAGCAAGTCACTTCTGGTTCAGAAGAGAGTTGTAAGGATTTAGATGATTATGTGCTAAATGTCATGGCAGTCACAGTTAGTCCGGGTCAATTGTTTGGCTGCATTCTGGCTGCCACTTCTCTGTCCCAGGTCTGAGTAAGCTGGGAGTTGAGGAGGAAGCCCTGTGCCTCCCAGGCTGCTCTTTAGGGACACCACACATACATACAGGCCTGCTGCCAAGAACCCCAGAAGAGCTCTGTCAATGGTCTTGGGCAGGGAGTCTTTGCGCTTGTCAGAGGAGTGGCTGCCTAGGCCACATTTCTTAGTCAGGAGAACCATGGAGACAAAGCAGGGGGAGGGGAGCTCTGAGACCAGTACATGCCCAAGAGACATCCCCCTGGCCTGAGGAAGCTGACAAAATCCAGTAGGGTCCTGCAAGGCCCCAGGGTCTGCATTATTTTAAGAGCATCATGCCCACACTTAGGTTCTGATCATTTCCATCACGTGTGGGCTTGAACAAGGCAAAAAAATACTCTGGGGATCTACTTTGAGGTGAGTTTGAACAGGAAGTTTTTCCATGTTGGCAGTACTCCTGGGGAGGGTGGCAGTGAGCTGAGCAGATTTGGGGAGCTGTAGGAAGGGTCATGGCAGGCTGAGGTCAGAGATCCCAGCGAACACCCTGCTTTTCTCCCAGTGGGGGCAGGGTGAAATCAGGAGCCCAGGAGCGGCCAGGACTGGACAGAACTTGCTGTCTCCATTCTTTAAGGACACTTCCAGGGGAAGATGGACAGGAAGGGTGAGACTTCAGAAGTGCTGCTTGGAAAGGGGGTGGGAAGCATGCTGAGCATTGAGCCAGCTCAGTGCAAGAACTTTTGCACTGATGAAGAGGGTGAAAAACCCGGGAAGTGGAGCTGCAACTGTGCAGTGAGAATGAGCTGGGAGGAGCTGAAGAGCAAGGCAGGGTCCCCTACTGTGCTCCAGTCTCTGGAGGCAGCCCAGAAATCTGTCCCACTTGAGGCGGAGCCAAGGGATGCATGAGGATAGCTTGGATATGCTCAGGAAAGTTCAAAGGGCTGCTACCTGTTGTTTTCTTATAAATGTGACATTTTCTTTTCTGATTATAATAATAGTATGTAGTGCAGTTAATTTGGGAAATGCAAAATATTATAAAGAAGGAAATAAAAATAAACTACAATCTCACCATCCAGTGATGTCCACAGTTAACATTTTGAGATATATGTGGCTCCACAGTCCTCTATTTAAAGCCTTATGGCCAGGAGGGTTTTGCAATTCAGAAAGCTTCATATTTTCAAAATTCGGTATGGCATATAAACTGTAATATATCCAGTGGGGTTGGGGATAACAACTTATGATCAAACACATTAATATTTTGTCAGTGAAACAAATAAAAACACACATATCCATTCAGGGCAAATTTCTCCATAAAAGGAATTAAAAGGAACATCATATTTTCTGATAGTTTCAGGTATAAGGATATCAGATAAAGGGCTGTGGACCTGTTTACAAGTGGGGTCACCACATCTGGCTATGGAGGTTACACACAAACAAGGTTCAGAGGTGCTGGTCACACCAACTGTAATATGGGTGGCACTCCCAGCATTGTGTGTGCAACATGCCTATGAGTTTCTGGAATTATCTGCCTCATAAACTCAGCATATCCACTTCTCCTTTATTGTTTTTAAATAATTGTGTGAAGTTGCCTGATTCAAATTACTGGGAAGTCCAGTGTTTCCCTCTCAGGGAATTTCTTTCCTGAATAGTCCAAGTGTACTGTAGGTTTATTTGTCCAAAAGAGATGATAGTAGGATGATATCAGTCCAGCTTCTTAATGTTGAAAGGGTAAAAGGAGAAAGGAGTCCTAATAGGTCCCATCTGCTGTTGCTTCTCAATGACACCTGGGTTTGCTGTTGGAGATAGGTCATACACTTCTAACTATTGATGTGCACAGCTGCTAGGATGCCCTAGCCGGGCCAGGTTTTTGTTGTTTATCAGGTTTTTGTGATGTCTACCTATGGGTACCAAGGTAACAGCATTTTTAGGCACACCCCCAGGTTTAGCCATTCTCCAGAAGGCACGTCTTTGTGGCAGGTGGCTGGGTCAAGAGAAGAGGCCAGCTGTAGTCACACTGTGATCCAATTTTGCCTTCTCTTATAAAATTCTGGGTTTTTATAGGGGAGTCTAGGTGATCAGCCCAGACTCCTACTTTCCTCAATGTGGTGTGATTTCAGACACCTTGTTACCTTTCTGTACAAATGGGCCTTTGGTCCACCTGCATAGATCCCCTTAACTCTAGGTCTTAGGGAACAAAGTTTAAGTCTTGTTTTATCTTTCTTAGAAGATGTAGGGGTCCTCTTATAAAAGAACCCCTCCTTCTACTGCCACCAGCTTTCCATTGCTAGGGCCTCTTGGAAGGGCTGCCTTAATTGAGCCACAATTCACCTCTTCTCTCCCCTTCTTTCCTCTCCCAAATTGTGTACCATTATGACCCAGCATTCCATTTCTGTGTTCATCCCCAAAAGAATTAAAAGCAGAGTCTCAAAGGGATATTTGTACACCTATGTGTATAGCAGCATTATTTACGATAGCCAAGAGAGTAGAAACAACCCTAGTGTTCACTGATGGATGAATGGATAAACAAAATGTGGTATATACATACAATAGAATATAATTCAACCTTAAAAAGGAAGGAAATTCTGACATAGGCCACAACATGGATGAACCTTGAAGACATGCTAAATGAAATAAGCCAGCCACAAAAAAACAAATATTGTGTGATTTCACTTATATGAGGTACCTAGAGTAGTCAAGTACATAGAGACAGGAAGTAGAATGGTGGTTGCCAAGGGCAGAGGAGAAAGAGGAATGGGACATTATTGATTAATGGGTACAGAGTTCTAATTCTGCAAGGTGATAAGAGTTCTGGAGATTGATGGTGGTGATGGTTACAGAGCAATGTGAATGTACTAAATGCCACCAAACTACTTAAAAATGGTGACATCTATGTTATGTATATTTAACACAATTAAGAGCTCCTTTTATTTCAGGTTGCAGAAAAGCAGAATCCAAACAAGCTTAAGAAAAATGGATTATGCCTAACTAATGAGAGCTCACAAGTGCAGCAAACGTTTGGCTCTAGCACAGCCTGGTCCATAGTACAGACTAAGTTGTAATCTTTTCTTCACTCAGAACTGTGTGGTCTTCATGCTCTATCTGTGTCTTGACAAAAAATCTGCAGCAGGTCTATATCCAATGGGAGAGGAGCAAAATCCTGTTTTCCAGAAGTCCCAGTTAGTCACATTGGGACATCTCCCATGACCCAGACAATCACTATGGCTAGGGGAATGCAATGCTGGGTTGGCTTAGGTGGGGGTGATGTCACTGGCAGTAAAGAATGAGAGTTACATTGGGATGATTCCTAGAAGGCTCTAGATCTTGTCACCAGGAAAAGATGTCACTAAAGGACTATGTAAGTATCTTCCCATGCCATGAAAAAATTTTCATACACTTTGCTTTTAATGACTGAACAATATCTAACCATATCCTATATTGACAAGCTCCAACTGTAGGACAATTAGACTATCTATTAAGATAATGTTGCAAGGCATATTATTATAGTCTATAGTTTATATTATTTCCTTAAGACAGTTCATCAGAAGTGAAATATCTACATCAAAGTATATGTAAAAATTTTCAAAGCTCTTGGTAGACATTGCAGTCACTCTTCAGAAACTGCTCTTTTAATATTCACTACCATTAACAGAGCCTGAGAACACCTGTTTTACCACCCCCTCACCAGTATGTCTTTCTAGTCTTTAGTCATTCAATGAACGAAAATATGTTAATTTGCATTTCTAGCTGACATGGACTAATTTTCCCCCACATTTGGATGAGCCACACCACAGAAGGTACATGAGTAGCTGCCTCTCACTTTGGCTGAACCAGGGTTGTGCTCAGGAATTGTATGGTGGCATGCTGTGTGTCCAGGGAGAGTACCAGAGGGATCACAGGTGCCTGGGTGTTCCTCAGGAACACTGAGTGCTGTTAGCACAGAGCCTGGCACTTGGTAAGCATTCAACAAGTACTCATTATTGCTCTTGTCGGTACTAAGTAGGATCTTTCTTTCACTTTCTCTATCACTCCTGGGGCAGCTTTGTCCTTCCTTCTGCAGAGCACCTGCTTTGGCTTTGCTCTCAGTTAGGAATGCCTCATGCTCCTCTCAACTGTCCTCCACCTGGGCCAAACCTGCCTGGCCTTCAGTGGCTGATCAGGACTCTCCTTCACAGTGAAGCCTGTGTGTTTTTAGTAATGGCACTTGTTGGATTTTTCTGATAACCACTACAAAGGGCCCTTCCTGTCTGTTGTTGACTTGAGTTAGCACATCCTTTCAGCAATTTGGCATGCCCACTGAGCCAGTCCTGTGTTCACAGTGGAGTTGAGGCCCCTGCTGGGCATAAGTTCTACTCATCTCTGCATATGTCATTTAACACCTCGGGGTGATCCATGGGGTATTTTGGTCAGGCTGGCTCTGGTGGCCCCTGGCTCATCCTTGCCCCCAGACAGTTAGGCATTTCTATGCTGTGGTGATTTTTAATCAAAACTGTTGTAAGCATCATCTCTCCCAGGACTTGCAAATTACAGAAATAGAATCATCACATGCAATTGCTATGGTAGAAGCATGATTTAATAATCAAGAGAGGCAGATCTGACTCATTCATTTATTTCAAGGATCACTGAAACTCATCCCTCCAGCAGGCACTGACCTTAGCCTTCATTTATGGAGGTGGGACAGAATCTACTTGAATTTCGGTGATATGGCATGGAACCCCTTCCATTCCGGGAAACATGACTACAAGGACACTCATCCCTCTGTGAGCTTTTCAAGCTCCTCCACACTCACTCATAGGTTGTTCAGAGGAATGAAAACTGGACCCACCTTGATTCTGTAAGGAGAGAGTGTGAGCCAAGAACAGAGGGGTAGGTCACTTTCCAGCTCCAAGCCTACCCTTCCTGAGATCCTGCTTCTGTTTGGCACAGGGAAGGTATTCAGCCAATGTGAACTCCCTGTCTTGGGACTATGCCCAGGAGGCTAGCACATTTATTAGAATAGAGGTTCTTAAAGCATGGCCTCTGGATCACCACCTGCAGCATTAGCATCTGGGAACTGGTTAGAAATACAAGTCTTGACCTGAGTCAGATTGATAAATCTGGTCAAGCCCTCCAGGTGATTCTGATGAATGTTCAACTTTGCACATTGGTTTTGATAAAAGAAGAAATTCATATGAGCCTGCCAAGAGATAAAATATGTAGATGTTACCTAGCATGGTATTTGGCACATAGCAGATGCTAAATAATTGAATAAATAAACAAATCTATTCTTCTGCTCATCTACCCCCTACTCATATAAACAGGACTGCTGGGAGACATTGGGGGAATTTAGAATCGACTTAGACCTGAGTATGAAAAAAAAGTGAACTGCAGCTTAAATGAGCATCGTTATCTCAGGGAGAAGAGAGAAGAGTAATGGAAATCTCAGAAGTATCACATTATCAGTAAAGAATTTTGTTTCCAGCTTAGGTAAAAGAAAAGAGCCTTGAATTGTAACATCAATGATTTGGTACACAATTTATATCCAGAACTGGCAAGCTGATTCTGCCCTCTTCCCACTGGAACTCCCTCCAGCACTTTTAGGCATGTGGTGCCATCAAATGCATTTGCACAAGCTGATGCCTGCAATGTCTTTATGCCACCAGCCAAGTCCAGTTCTTCCATCCTTGTGAAGCCATCTTCATTCCTCTTTCTCTGGACTCCTCTCCTTACACTCTCCTCCCCCACGTGATTTCTGTAGGCTCCTCCAGTACAGCTCTGTCTCCGACCTGGCCACAGAAGAAGCACTAGTGGTAGACTACAGCTCTGATGACATTTTATGAGTGAATTAGACACAAAGAGGGACCTATTGGGACATCCCAGGCAAGGTAACTGGTAGTACCTGGACTCAGTTTCCCTACTTTTTCAGTAAAATGGTTGTATCACTTTCCAAAGTTTTCTCTCAACCTTAAATTTTCTAGTTTTCATTTGTACTGCTTATATTTGTCACATGAACTAATCTATAAGGCCCAGCCCTTTCAGAGGATGTATAACTTCACAAATAGGGCCTGGTGGCAGGCCATCACACTGCTCCCTATAGACTAACACAGACCCAGTTGGATGACCTCAGGGATCTGTGCACATCTGAGCTGTGTACTAGAACCTCTTACTCCTGTGACAATACGATGCTTATATTTTGGTCTTAAGAAGAAAAGAAATTGTTTCATACATACATTTCTTTTTAAACCTTGCTTTACTGTGAGGTCACTCAGTGCCATTGGGACAACCCTAATAGGCTGATAATGGGATCACTGGCCAGGAAGCTGAGGGGCAGCACAAGCCACATAGGTCTTGAATCAGGAAGCCTTTTGTGTCAAAGTTGATAAGACATGGATGGCCTTATTACTTACCTATCCTGAACTTGCTTTTCTGAAACACCAATTGGGTAGTATGTTGCAAAGTTGTTTTGAAGCTAAATGAGAGGCCAAGTCTAAATTTCATGGTGCTCCAAAAACGTAAGGGGTCTCTGATGACACTAACTCCTTCCACCCACCCTAAAGTCATCACCACTGAGTACCATTCACCCTGGTACGATCATGAAGTCCCATGAAATCATGGCTAGACTCAGGGGTGACCCTCCCAGCCTGCTCCCGCAACCTCCATAATCTATATAAATAAAACAAAGGCGTTCTAGACTTTGGCCATGACTCAGAAGATCTCTCAGAAACTGCAAATACTAAAAATAATAAAATATAAATATTACAGAACATCTCATTTTCATCAAGAAATGGAAAGCAAGTAGTTTAATGAGAGAAAATTGAAGGGGAGAAAGGAAAATGAAGAATCTGATATTGAGAAAAAAGGCGTTTGGAGCCTTATCAAGCACCAATATTTTTTACTTATTTTGCTATTAACTTACATCCTGTCATCTTCCAAAAAGGATTAGATATGGCAAGTCAACCACTAAGTTTGCAGACCCATTTGAGACATCCCAGCAAGCCACAGAAACTTGAAATAAATCATTAAGTACTACTACAATTCCTGCAGGAATAAGGACCACCCCCCTCGACTCACCCGATCTCTGCCAAGAAGCAGGGCTATGTGTCCGGGGCAGCTGTCACACACATGTGCCAGGATCATTTGGAGCATCTCAAAGGAGATGCTGAGCAGATGCTGCTGGACTCTTACCCAGGTGCCCTCAGACCCCTCTACCTATCTGTTCTGGGCAATCTCTCTTGTTGGTCACTTTGTCTCCAGTAGCTGCCCCTGCAGCCTTCTTCAGAGGTTGTCAATGTATCTGGAGCTACAGTGGTTGCCTGTGTAGAGGGTCAGAGGCCTGGGAGTTTCCATTTCTCCCTGCCCAGCCCTACCTGGGGTCAGCCTGGGGAAGGGTCTGAACATCCAGCTCCCTTGTCAAAGCCAGATTGATTCTAAGGTATAATTAAACTCCAGAGCTCCCCACAGAGTCCAGACGAGTCTGGGATGCTTGGCTTCTTGCCTTCCAGTCCTGCTTTACCCACTCCATACCTGTTTCTCTTGGGAGCACTTCCTCATAAGTATCTTGTGCAGGAACCCTGGTCTCTGGAGCCCAACCTAAGACGGACACCTCGGTCTGCTTTTCTCCTCTAAGTCCCTTCTTGGAGGACTGCTCATGGCTTCTTGATCTCCTCCACGTAAGACTGAGGGCCTTGTCATCTTCTCAGGTCACAGCCGAAAGACTGTTAGATGCCTGCCACAAATTGCACCTAGCTTCTCCTTCAGGAATGCTGGTCAATCAGCTTCAGGCACTACAGCCATACGGCGATGCAACTCAGAGATAAGGGAGCCATTTGGAGGAGGCTCTTTTGGGACAAGCCACTGACAAGGAAGCGGGGCAGTCCTTCTACAAATATGCACAGGGAGAAACAGACAGTCCATTCCTATAGGAGCCGCTGGACCTTGGAAGAGACCCCTGGCTGCTTATGTTGAGTCTCTTGCTTGAACTACCCCAAGTAAGAGGTCTGTGACCAGGCAACCACAGATGTTCCTTTGATGTTTCAGGCCTCTCCCAATTACTCAATGTCTTTCTTCTCTGAGGCTAAGAATGTAAAGAAGCTCTGCAAGGCTACCGTGTTGCCTGAGCCAAGTCCTGCCTGGATGAGCCCAGCGTTAAGAGCTATAGGCCAGAGTGGGTGGGCAAGCATAGGAGCAGCCAGTTTCTGGAGATTGACAGAGATAAGAGAGTGTGGAGATGGACTAGAGGGGACTCAGTTGATCCCAAAGGGGACTGTGTCCCCAGCAGCACCCTGGATGTCATGCTTACAGATGGAGATCCATCAATATTTTGGAATGGATGACTTTTAATTTATTAGTTTTCCATAAAAGCACACAACATAAACCATCTACAGTATAGAAAGTATAATTTACAAAAATATAAACATCTTGGTTATTTTTAGTGTTCCAACATAATACTGCATATGTTATTTCCATCAGCATGTTTAAACAGTGCACACAACCAGCATGATTACCTCTGTGGGAATGTTTTCAACTCCTTCCTTTTGTTTTAAAATAAAATATATATAAGAAAAGAAATCAAAATTGGTTATATATGCATAGTGTATGTATAAAAGCTTTTGCAGTAGAGTTTGAAAGAAAACATCTATTTATACAATTATTTAGGCCCTGTATCAATATGTGGCCTGAAATGTTTGAAACTATTTAAACGAAGTTCTTTTCACGTGAAAGAGCAAACGCCCTCAAATATGCAGTCTTCTTTGCAGGCTATGAGATGATGATCACAAAAGCCAAAAATGTGGACCTGTTCAGTTTTCAGGCCTTCAGAGCAGATGAGCAGCCTTCCCAGGGCTAATTTCCAGATTCCTTTAGGGAATTCAGGCTGGCATTTTAGGGACTTGCTCACTAGCAATGAAAACCCCAGAATGATGCTCTAGAGAAGGGGTCCCCAATCCCCGGGCTGTGGACCGGTACCATTCCGTGGTCTGCTAGGAACCGGGGCCACACAGCAGGAGGTGAGAGGTGGGCAAACTAGTGAAGCTTCATCTGTATTTGCAGCCGCTCTCCAGCACTAGCATCACTGCCTCAGCCTCACTTCAGATCATCAGGCATTAGATTCCCATAGGAGCACTGATCTCTGGTGCCCAAAAGGTTGGGGATTGCTGCTCTAGGGGACAGATCCTCCTGGACACAAGGTTGCCTTTGAGTTCTGCCCTTCGTTTGCAGCTGCACCTCTACTCAATCTCTCTCTCCAGAGGCTCTGAAGATGGTACTGTGTGTGAAGTAGGTTAGAGATTTCCTTCTACCCTGGAGCGGCTGGTTTTATCGGCAGGCACAGGTTTCCACAGACATGTTGGGGTACACCTTCAGAACCACGTTCCGGTTCTCATCCAGGAAGAGAACCCCAAGGGAGTTCATCTTGTCGGGAACGCAGCAGGGCTCTGGGATGCCTGGAACGATTCCTACAGCTCTGACAATGCTCTGGATGGTGGCATGATTGGATGGGCGAACAATCTGCAAGGCGGGAAAGGACACTAGTTACCTTGGTACTGTGCCATCTGCATGTCTTTGACTCAGGCTTTGGAAAGGAATAAAAGGTGAGATACCAGGGCTGGTACTCCTTTCCTCCCAAGTCAGCCAACAGACTGAGTTCCTGGGAGGTTTGCAAGAGCCTCAGGCCTTCCTGCCCCTCGGGCCTCGGAGAGGGAAGTCACAATCCCTAAATGGCACTGACCACTAGGGGGCACACAGACCCAAGGAGCACCTGGAACTGGGCTGGAGTGTTTAGAGCTCTCTAAACACTTTGGAGCTCCCTCAGCTACCCGGCAGGTTCTGCCTGGGGCTACAGCTGCCCAGGTTTCACAGTCTGAAGAGTACAAACATGCTTTCTTGTGATCCTGTACTTAGCACCAAAGGGAAAGACTTTCATGCTTATGTTGTTTGGTGTGATGCCGCTGGAAACTGACATTTTCTGGATGTCTGACTGAGGGTGTCAGATGCTGCTTCACTTGTATCATCCTACTTTGTCATCATACCATTCTATGGGATGAGTATTACTTTAATTTTAATGGTGAAGAAACTGAAGCTTAAAATTAATAAGCAACTTGACCAAGACCTCTCAGTTAGAGTAGCCAGGCTTGGAAACCATGCCTGCTGGGGCCACACCTGCTCTCTTCCCCTCCATCTCACATCCAGAAGTGTCTGTCTGTGTCCCAGTGGCAAACACACAAAATGCCATTCCTTAAGCACCTCTAACAAGAAGAACAGGACCAAGCCACATGCATTTCAGCTCATCGCCAACCAAAAAGAGTTTTGTAGTGTGTTGAAAAGAAAAGCCTCCTTTGTGGGGAACAAGGTGGAGAGAGAGGCAGGGACATCTGATTTGCAAGACTCAGGCTGGTGTCAGGAAAGGTAAGAAGGCGGCCAGCCAGGCTGACAAGGTAAGTGTCGGGTCAGCCAGCTGAGGCCTGTTGAGTACTCCTCCTGAATCCGCTAGGCCCTTCCAGCAGATGTCTGTCTCTGTAGGGTACCTCCCTTCTTCTCTCTTGCACATGTATGGCTTTGAGGAAAAGCCCTTAATTCCCAAATAGAGTAATGCTGCCCCATCTGGGTCTGGGATTTCCCAGCTGGCTGATTTATTAAGGTTAAAATTGGATTCATGCACTGACTTCCTTTCTTGAAGGAGAAGGCATGACCCAGAACTCAGCAGAGGAGCTAAGCAAGAGGAAAGTGTGCGTTGTGTGCTGAGGGTCGACTTCAGCTGGCAGTCAGCCTGCCACAGTTCAGGCAGTGGGGAGATGGATAGACAGAGCTACAACTCAGCCTGGAGGGAAGGTGAGAATCTGAATACATTTCCAGCACAATGGCTAAAACAGCCCCATGCTGTGTGTTCTGCAGCTCGTGCACAGTGAGAGCTAGTTGTCCTGTGGGTCCCTGCCCTGAGTAGGGGAAGGGAGGTGGGAGTCTTCACTGGGAAGCCTCTGAGACCAGCTCTGAGCTGGTCACAGATACTAATGCTCTGAGCTTCAGGCCAAGAACAGAAACAAAGCCTTGGCAAGGAGGGTGCTTCAGAGACCTGTCTTGTCTGCAGGGGTGCAGCATCTCCTCTTCCTCTGTAGACTGTTGCTTTGTGGGAATACATACCTAAGGAGATGCATTCTCCTCTTTCCAAAGGAAGAAATGTTCTGATTTAAAATTTAAATTCAACCAAATCAACACTTTCAAAAGCATAGATCAACCACGTCTGTCTGTAGGCTTTACCCACCCAAAAGGTAGCCACGTTGGGACCTCAGTCTATCTATCCCCCACCTCCAATAGATGAGAGCCGTTATCTCAATTTTACAGACAGGAAACAGAGGTCACAAGGCAGAAGGACTTGCCAGTAGGGGTAGAGCTGACAGTCGATTAGACAACGGGCAGAACACAACCTACCTTGGGCATTGGGAACTCGCAAGCTCCTGCACAGTAGTAGGCATCGAAGGATTTGGGCGAGATGATCCATTCATTCCACCCAATGTCTGCAAAGTCCACTTTCAGATATCTCCGGGAACAGACCCTTGGCTCATCCCACTGCTTCCTCCGGGCTTTTTGCATCGTTTTTTCATCGAAGTGCAGCATTTGCGATGAGGCCATGAACAAATCCTGGCCCTTCTTCCTGCGGTCCTTGCGCCCTGCCCGGGGCTTCAGGGCCCGGAAGGCGCTGGGCCACAGCTCTTGCTTGTGGTAGTGCTGGGTGTGAGAGGCTTGTGCTGGCCTCTCATCCAGCCCAGGCAGCTCATTGTCCTGCAGGGGCCCAGTGGCCTGTGTGGCCCGCCGCACACGGGGGTCTGCAGAGCTGTTGGGGGCTGTGCCAGGGTCTGGGTCTCCAGCCTGGAAGGGGTCATATCTTTGTAGTGTCACTGCCACACTATTAGGTTCTGAGATAGCCAGGTCGTTGGCATAGATGAGGATGTAGGGTGCATGGGGGCTGGGCCTGGGCACCCCATGGTCCTTCTCCCCAGAATCCAGCTGGGCAGAAAGGAGCAGCTCACCATCCCGGCGGGCTGCCTTGACCATGGAGGAGATGTCCTTGGCCTGCCACAGGCCCCGTGGTGGAGGCGCCAGGGCCATGGCCCCTCGGAGCAGCCCCTGTGTGGCTGTGTTCTGTGAGAGGCTGCGGAAGAGCAAGTGCTGGCGTGAGGGCAGGCCTGGGGGCAGCAGGCGGCAGGATGCATTCTTGGCCTGCTGCTTGCATGGTACCTCACGTGCCTGGGGCCACCTTGGCTCTGAGTAGAAGTGGAATGTGGCTGTGAGGATCATTTCCGAGTTCTGCATGGAAGTCAAGTTGAAGAAATACACTGCTTTCTGGTTGATCACTTCTGTGAGAGGAAGACAGATCACAGCCTATTAGGTTCTCTCCTTCATAGGCCTGCATACTCATAGGGTCTTCCTCCCAGAGCTGGGACAGAAGAAGTACACTCATTTAGGGAGCATTTACAGGCCGGCCAGGCTGTCCTCATCTCATGTAATTCTCACATGAAACTCACGAGGGCGCCAGTTGTCAACCTCAATGAATAAATGAGGAATTAAGGTCAGAGAGGTTGGAGATTATCAATATTCCCTTGAAAAAAAAAATGTAGCAGCAAACAGGGTGGGTGCTCAGGCCTGCTGGACCCTAAAACTCCTGTCTCACCTCTTGCATACATCCACACTCCAATGTCTCTTAGTGAACAAATGAACAAATTATCTCTGACACCTTCATTAATGAGATAAGGCGGAATCAGGTATTAGGGATAGTTTAGGTCCTGACAGCAGCCCCTTCCGTATTTTCACAGTCATCTTCTCTATTTTACAAACACTAAATGCAGCCATTCTTCCAAATGAGGCGAAATAAATAGGCTGCCTCATTCTTTCCCTGCATTCTAAGTGTCTTCTGAGAAAAACTGGCATAAGAACATGGCCATTTGGATGTCTGCTATTTGTTCTGCCCAACCTCTTTTAAGCTTGTTTCAAAAAAAAAAAAAAAAAAAAAAAAGATTTTACAAAGAAATCAGGATTGTACAAGGTCACTCAACAAAATTTCCAATATCCAGGTTGCTCTCCAGAGGCCCAAATCATGATAAGGACCAGGATCCCTCAAACATCATATCCTCAGCGTGAGAATACTTGAGTCCCTGCATCCCTGGGGCTGTCAACCATCCCTTCCTTCTCTCCTGGCTCTATCAAGTGTATCCCAGGGCCCTGGGGCCAAACCCCCTGATCTGCAGCCCCAAGAAGCTGTCTAGCCTGGCAGCATAAGTTCTCTGAATGTCCAAGTCCTCTCTAGGGTTCGTATGAGAGAGAAGAGTGGTTTCTAGGCCTTCTTGTGATGCTGCGGACTAGCAGGAGACCAGAACTGCCGGGTAGCCTGACTCTGTCCTGCTGCTCTATGTCCTGCTGCTCTGTGTCCTGCTGCCAGTGTCAGTCTGCTGGGCAAAACTGGGAGAGAAACGGAGCTTCAGAAGGCAGGAGTGTGTATGCGTGTGGGGATGCTGGGATCTCCAAAGTGCATATGCTGGGGCAACAGATTCTGATACCTACAACCACAGGATCAGCTGAAAATTTTTTTTGTTTTAACCAAAATCTTCAGTTTAAGGTTAATTGTTTCTATTGAGAAGGAGGCATAATTCACACACTCTTAAGGGATTATGAGAGAGAGGAAGGAAAAAACACATCTATGGAGAACTCAGTAAACGCCAGTCAAGGCTTATGTGACACTCTAAAGACCCTGCCATATCTAATTCTCAGAACAAACTTACAGAGAGGTATGGAGGCCCCTCCACACTCCTCAGTGTGGTACGGCCTGCTCCACACATAAGGAGCACTGCATAGACTTAATGCACACTTAAACGTGGCTTCCCCAAACACTGCAGCCTGAGTGTCATGGTGTGGAGCCCGGAATTACCAAACCTCCTGGATATGGCCCATGGCCCTCCTCTTCTGGACTCAGCCCAGAGGGTCTAGGACAATGGGCTCAGGAATTCATGTATTAGCCAGAATCCCAGGGGATTCTAACTTTCAGAAAAGTTTGGGAAGTAGGCAGTGGCTGTGTACCTGCAAACATCTGGATTGACCTGTGGGTGGAGTAAAGTTCACCAAAAACCACAGCCCTCCCACCCCCCATGCTAGGAAAGGCCGGAGGAACTGGGCCCCAGGCCACAACTGGGCCACACAGCATTCTGGGTCTCACTTTCTTCATTCACTTCAGGAAGACAATAGTATCTCTCTCTCTCTCATGTAATTGTTTAAAGGACTAAATAAATAGCATATGTAATGTGCCAGTCACAAAGGAGGAGCCCCCCACATGTGGTTCCCTACTTCTTTCATCAAAGGACCATGGCTGGTAGAGCAAGCTCCTCCTGCACCAGCTCGGGCATCTCCTACTGAACGACCCAAATATCAGAGTTGTGGCGCAGCTAACACAGCAGATAAAAATGTTTTTCTTTTATCCAGTTCAAGACTTAACTCTATTGTTCTGCTAGAGAACACTGGAGAAAAGCTAGGACAAAGAACTGTCCCATTGCAGCAGGATGCAAGCAAGTATCTCTGGACTGGAAACCTATAGCCCTTGGCAAGGAGGAAAGGGGTGACCTGAGGAACAAATATGCAGTTCCCAGAGAAAAGCACTTCAGCCCCTCTCCCAGTGACAAGATAAAAGACCAGATGGGGTATAAAGGACAACTGTGACCACCATGGCAGGAACAGCAACTTTGGCCTGAGGTACATGTGGCCTAAAGGAAGGTGCTGGGAAGACTGTTTAGCTGGTGGCAAGAGGCTTTTTCTGAAGGTTATTTCTGCACAGGGTACAGCAAATGCTGACCCGCCCTTGGGATGTAGAATCACAGAAAGCATGATCATAAAGTTAGAGAGTGAAGAATCTTCTTGCTCCACAGATTGCACTCAGGGCAGAAGTCCTTCCTCTGTTTGGCTTAAACACCTTTGGCCAAAGGGATCTCCCCTGCTCACTAGGCAGCCTGCTGCATAAAGATTCTCCCTGCTGGGGACTGTTCAGTTGGAGATGGGTCACCCCTATCTCCAGCACATGAAGGGCCACAGGCTGGCCCTGCGGGCATGTAATGCACAGAGCTCTAGGATGTGGCTGAGAGAAGGGGCACCTGCCTGAAATTTCCCAGCTTGGATGAGCTTAGGCCTCCAAGAAGAAATCCCAATGAGAAGTCCCTATTTCTTATGAACCCTGCTGATGCCTGGGGCTCATGTCTCATCGTCAGTGAGAAAAGATCTTCCTCTTCTCTCCCTCCTTTCTTTCTTCCCTCTCTCTTTCTTTTCCTTTCTTCCTTCCTTTTTGGTTTCCCTCCCTTTTTCTAATAAACGTTGAGGAAACTCCTACTATGGGCTAAGCACTGGGCTGACCAAGGTCCTAGAAAAGGTGATCAGAGTTATCCCAGAGGGGCCCAGCTTAGGGATGCGACAGACAGATAATCATGGTAATGCCCATCTGTAGTGTAGTCACAGCTGACAGCACTGTCACGTGAGTCCCTGAATACTGGTACACATACTCACTCACAAGTAACCACCTCACTCGGAGCCCTCCATTGTCCTAAAATAAAACACAACCGCTTGCAGAGGCCATACTTGATTTGTCCTGCTTATCTCTCCAACTTCATCTCCTACCACTATCCCCATCCTCTGCCCCAGTCACCCTCGCCTTTTTCTCCTTCCAATATGAACCTTCTCGGGGCTCTGCCTCAGCTGTTCCTTCTGGCATCATGATTTTTCCTCCAGGCACCGCCACTTCAGGTCTCTGCTCAAATGGCATCTCCAATAAAGGGTATCTTTGGTTCTCATGGCTAGAAAGAGCAGCCCCACCATTCTGTCTGTCTCCTGCTTCATTAGTCTTTATGTCATTTCCCAACATCTTAATATATATTTCTTTGTGTTTCCCTTTTCCCTAGAACACAAACTCCAAGAGAGTAAGGAATCTGCCAGCTTTGTTTATTGCTGCTGTATCTCTAGACCCCAGCACAAGGCCTGAGTGACAGTCAGCGCTCAGAAATACATGTTGAATAATGGGAGAAGAGTGGAGTCTTTGCTAGATTTGTCTGCTTCAGTTAGTAAATTGGGGGTTTCTGGCCTGCTGCCCTGGTGCTCAGCAAACATATCCTGAAAGCAGTACAGAAAGATACAATTGATAATGCAAATCCAACTGGAGACACTGGGCTATAGGATCTTTGTCCAGTTACTTCCTCTTAAGCCTCAGTTTTCTCATCTTTAAAACAAGAATGCTATTTTTTACCATTATGGAGCTCCAAGCTCCAAGCACATATGCATGTTTAATTCCTTGCATTCAGTGAGGGAGCAAGATGGGTCACTCATTCTGTGGACAAAAAGATGGAGCCTCAGATGACTCAGCTAATAAGGGCAGAGCCACAGTGTGCACTCAGATCTATCTGACCCCAAGCCAAACCCTTAGATAGATCCATGAGGTGCCTAACAGTGATAATGTGCTGTGAAGTGCAAATGTTTTTGCAAGCACAAGTCATTATTTGAATGTTTGTGGTTGTGACTCTCCAAGAAAGAAAAGACTCACCTTATTTAGATAAGTTGCTCTCTTTATGGGTCTTTGAAAATCTCAGAACCCTAAACAGGTTTGCTTTGCTGGGTAACCAGCCTCCTTCTCAACTCGGTGGAAATGGGACTAGAGGGGAAGAGGTAGGGAAGGGACCTCCTAGCCCCAGGGTTTCCCCAGGTACCCTGATGTTTAAACATCAGGCCAAGAAGATGCTCAGATGGCCCTATAAAAGCAGAACCCAAGCCACCTGGAGTTTTGTCCCATCATCCATTGTCCTTGCAACAATCATCAGGGTGACCAGAGTGAGAATGCTGAGCTGAAGAAGTAAGCACCAACATAAGCTGGAGGAAGGAAGCAGTGGGCTAGCCAGTGGTGCTGTGGAGAAGCGAAGAGAACTAACATGAACTAACATTCAGGCCCCAGAGTCAGGGTTTAAATCCTGCTTGCATCACTTACTAGCTCTGCTACCTTAGGCAAGCCATGGAACCTGTCTGTGCCTCAGTTTCCTCATCTGTAAATCAGGCAGAATAATTTATTATCTCTGTGGAGCTCACAGCATGGTGCTTAACTCCCTGCACATGCTTAGAATACACTGGTCATGTGGCACCATGAACTACTGTTGCATTTAAGGCACCATGACCCCAGAGCACCGTCAGCCCTCATATCACACTCATACTTCACAAGGAAATAAAGGGTTAATGTCCTTACTACATAAAGTAACTCCACAAATCAGGAAAAAAAAGACAAGAACCCCAACAACAGGAAGCGATTTCCACAAGAAAAATTGCAAATGGCCAATAAGCATGAGACCAGGGTGACTAGTAATAAAAAAAAAAGAAAGATAACTTCAAATATTTTACCTGTGTGTCGAAAATATGATCTTATTAAAATGAGATATATTCCACCAAAATATTAACTCTGGTTATATTTGGGTGTGTGATTAAGGATGACTTCCTTCTTTTTAAAATTTTTTTATAATTTTTCAATTATAGTTCATATTCAATATTATATTAGTTTCAAGTGTACAGCATAGTGGTTAGACACTTATATAACTTACAAAATGATCTCCACAATAAATCTAGTACCCACCTGACACCATACATAGTTATTACAATATTATTGACTACATTCCCCATGCTGTACTTTACATCCCAGTGACTATTTTGCAACTGCCAATTTATGCTTCTTAATTCCTTCATCTTTTTCACCCAGCTCCCCAACTCTTTTCATCTGGCAGCCAACAGTTCATTCTCTGTATTTATGAGTCTGTTTTTGTTTTGTTTGTTCATTTATTTTGATTTTTAGACTTCTTTTCTTGATTGTGACTTTCTATAATTTCTAGATTTTTTCCCCGGTAACTATGTATGTCTTTTAAAATCTTTTTCTTCTCTTCACTGTCCTCTCCCCTCCGCTTAAGTCTTTCCTTCCCTTCTTTTTCTCCTTCTCTCTCTTGCTCCCTTTCCCTCCTCCTCTTCTCTCCCATCCCCCTAACTGTATGCACATTGTATAGTCCCCCACTGCCTACAGGAAACTGATAACACTTAAGGCTCTTGATGGCTTAGTTGTAGCCTACTGGTCCATTTCCATCTCCTGCCTCTGTCTTCACTTTATTTCCTCCCTGAAAACAAAGTCCTCACAGTTCCAGGTACAGAGTGGAGTGCTTTACTTCTACACCTGCCTAAACACCACCTGCTCTTTCGGACTATGTTTGGGGCCTCACCTGCTCTGTGAAGACTTCACTGGCCCCTGCCCAGAGCTCCTTCCCTGCTGGGTGAGTGTTGTGCCTTAGGGCTCTGGAAGAATACTCCCAGCCCTTTGTCACTCCATCGGTCCACCTGTCCTGATGTTCATATTCTTCTGCTAACACCTATATTCCCCACCAGCTCCTGAGCTTTACTGGGCAAGGCCGACAGTCTATGCATCTTTGTGTCATTTGAGCTTACAGCACTTGTCACCTTCTGAGGAAAGACTTGAGAGAAGTGGAATAAACATGACTTTTGGCATTGTTGACAAATGGGTATGTATTATTACACTCATTTTAGAAATGAAGAAATTGGGCTGAGAGAAGTTAAGTAACTTGACCAATATCACACAGGCAGATAGAAAGCTTAAATTTAAATATAGGTCATTTGGGGCAGGAATATCTAATCGTAATCCTTAGGTCAGGCTCAGAGGCTCTCTCCACTGATGTAGACTTACCAGGGAACAAAACGTACTTCAAGGAGCAATGGAAAGGAGGGAAGGGTGGCTGGAGTAATAATAGTAGGGGCTAATAAATTATTGACACTTACATGTGTCAGGCACTGTTTTAAGCACTTGACATATCTCAGATCATTTTTAAAAAAACTTATAAGAAAAGAAGAATTATTAGCCCCATTTTAGAAGTGAAAAACATTGAATCATGGGCAAGTTCAGTCCCTTGCCCAGATCACAGACTCAGTATTTGGACCTTACCGGTACAGCTTGTACTGGGAACACAAGCTCTGCTGCCTGGTGGCAGGCCAGGAACACAGTTCCACTGCAACAAGGGCTGCAGGTACTGATGCATTTGTTGTCAGGAATAAGTGCCACCCCACTGAGACAGCAGAGGCTACCATCTTGGAGCAGGCTAGTACTGATACTTTCCAGAACCAGAACTGAAGCCTGCTATTTTTGTGCCTCATCCATAAGGTGAGGGATTTCTGCCCAGGCTCACACCTCCTCTTAGCTGGGTCATTGGGTCAGGAAGCAGTCACTTCTGAGGGGCTGGGTGTGAAACAACTTCAGTGAATAAAGGGAGGAGTTGAAAAACTAAACTGCCAGGACCTATGCCAGGCACAAAATCCACCTTATTTCACTGAATCTTCATCTCCCAATTGTACGCACAAGAAACTATGCTCAGAGAGGTAAAGTGACATGCACCACAGCACAAAGCCAGTAGAGCTGGGACATATACCTGTGGCTTTCAAATGGTTCCAAACAAGATTGCTAGGTTTTCCAAACAGTCCCAGACTTGTCCAGAATAACCTCCCAGATTGTCTGTTCCACTCTCTGTCTCCCAAACCCTGGGCTTAGTTCTGATGGGGCTGGGAGAAGGAGATAACAGTGAGAATGGCACTGGCTGGCAGATGGGAGGCACCAACCACTGTCACTGTGAACAGTCTCATCCTCTGCCTCTGAAGGACTGTCTCCGGGTCCTTTTCAGGGCTAATCCCCTGTGCTCCATTGTTACCTGTCCTATCCCTATTCTATGAAAATAGAGACAAACTGTGTACCTCCATCCTGGGGCTTCAGAGAGTATGTGGGCTCACTAGGCATGCTCACTCCTTGTTGCAGCAGTGACCTTGCTGGCCTTGCTTTCTTCAACTGCAAGGCTTTGAGAACTGACTTAATGAGTACAAGGTCAAGTCTACATCTATAGGAACACAAATGCTTCTTAATTCCAGGTGAACAACATACACCAGCACCTAATCTGGCCAGGGCTGGGCTCAGGCTTACACATATTACCTCATCTCATTTCTGCATCTCCACAGGAAAGATGCTGGCATGATCTGCTCCTTTTGTAGATGATATCCCTCAAGTTCACAGAGCTTTAACAGTTTATCCAAGGTCACATCTATGCCAGATAATTCTTAATTTAATAATAATGATGCAGAAAAGAACCCCGGGTGGTGAATGAAAGGTACCAGGGAGGATGGAGTTAGATATATTTGACCTGGAGCCCACCAGAGTCTGCTCAATATGGAAGACTGGGCCTCTCTGTGGCAGGTGCAAGGCTAAGCTTCCCATGTTTGGCTCTGAAGCCACAGATTTTACCTTGAGTCAGACAGCCAGTGATCAACAGGTGGCAGATCTGACCCCAGGCTGTCTGGCCCCAATGTTGGGCTTGTTCCTGATGGTCTTTCACTTGATAAATGGCCTCCTCCCTAGAAGGGCTGCAGGGGATCCCTACCCACACTTTCTAGAATGACATTCTGTGACCATGAGTAGTCTCCATGATAACCAGTGTCTTACCACCACCCCTGACACCAAGCTGCACCATGACAACCAACCAGTGTCTTACCACCACCCCCGACACCAACCTTTCTGAACCATGGGGCCTACAGAGGTAGCCCAGGCTAGGTGGACAGATAGCTGAGGCTGAAACCTGGTGGTACTCTACTCTCTGAGCAAGGTAGGGAGGGCTGTGCAAGTAGCCTCTGTCCAGCTCTATTCAAGGTGTGGGAAGAGGGGAAAGGATCTGCTCAGGTGTCCTCTGCCCAAGCTTCTGGATCCTTCCTCATACCCCCACATTCTAAGCACTACATACCAGTGCCCCACAGGTTTCAGTCTTGAGCATCCAAGATTAGGCACCAAAGGCCCTTCTCAGTCCACTCTGCTTACCCAGACACGGAACCCACTAACTGCCCCCAGCTAGAGGTTCACACCCTCTGTCTGGGCCCAGTGCCTGGGATTTCTATCAGGTCTTATGCTCATCTGACATGTCCTCCTCAGTGCCTTCCTCCTCTGTCAAGAACCAACACAACTGATCCCCTATGACATAGATTCTCCCACCCATAAGCTCCCCCAGCCCAGTCCCATTTCCATCCTGTGTTTAAAGCCTTGCGTATGGAGTGTTCTGTGTCCAGCAGGTGTGACACCCTTCCAGGCTTGGCAGCACCCCAGGGGCAGGAACTCAGTATAACTTTGTGCCACTTCCGCGTCCACACTGGAGGCTCACGGACTGGCATAGCAGTACTTGGTGAATAGTTAATGAAAGAATGAATGAATGAGTCAATGAATAGAAGGAAGAAGAAAAGAAGAGGTGCAGGCTAGGAGGATGGATAAGTGAGGAAGGGGAAGAATGAGAAGAAGAGGCTTCGGGGCCCCATCTACTTACCCAACCTGGGACGGAAGCTGCGGACCGTGTTACCCGCTCCAGGTCGCGGGCCCCTTCGGCTGTATTTCTCATAAAGCCGGAGCATGTGGACAGCGACCATGTCCTGGGCACTCGGGCCCAGAGCAGCAGCCGCGTCTCCCAGGAACCGCTGGGGATCCTTGTCCCCCACCAGGCCATCTGCGGCTGCGGGAGGGATGGACTGGGCAGGGGCCGTGTGGCTGCTGCCCGCGTTCCGGAGCAGCAGCGTCAGCAGCATCAGCAGCGACAGCAGTCGGGGCTCCGGTCCTGGGCTGGTCCGAGCGGGGCCAAGGGCCATGGTGGGTGGCGGTGGCGAAGGGCAAGAGCCCACAAGGAGAAGAGAGAGAGCGGGCGCACCCGACGCTGCGATTCGACCCTGAGGCTGGAGGGCGCGCGGGCAGCCGGAGTAGCTGTGCGGGGCGCGGGGCAGAGCGGGGCAGCCAGCCAAGCTCGCGGTCACGGCCGTCCGGTGCTGTGAGAGCAGACCAAAGCTCAACCTGGCGCGCAGCCTCCGCACACTCGCGCCTCGAAACTTTGCAGCTCACGGTGCGGCGGGCTCAGCGGGTTCGAGGGGCGGGGCGGGGCGGGGCAGCCTGCAGTGCCCTCGGGGGGACCCGGAGGCACGTCTCGGACTACCGGGGCCCGCAGCTTACACGACCGTGCCTGGCCCGCTAAGGGTGCGTGCTCCCGTATGTGGCGGCGCGCGCGCGCAGGGGTGTGCGCCCGAATGTGTGGCCGGGAGTGTGGGGGGCGTGGGCGTGCTGGAGCGCACTTCCCGCGCCCCTGCGGAGAGCCGGAGACCCGCGACTCGAGCGGCTCCTGTGTGTCGCCGCCGCAGCCTGCCTGGGGCTGCGCGGGAACTGGGCAGTCTTTCGAGGGGGGCCCGCCTGCGGGGTTGCCCCTGCAATGACATGCGATAACTGTGTGGTTGCAAGATGACGGCTCCCCCGTGAGGACCCTAGAAGGGATGTCTGTGCGCCCAGTTGCCTCTGAGCCAGTGTGTGTCCTAAATGCAAGAGTGAGGGGAACACGGACCCTCCCTGGGCAGCCTTTGAAAAGAAAAACCCTATCCCCAAATCTCAGCGAACCAAAGCAACTGGAATGAGATCCTGATTAAAGTTAAGAATTAGTTGGTGACCCCGGATTCGGCGACATGATCCTGGTTATTGAAGAAACACATCAAAGATCTCTGCTAATCTTTGGTTATGTAGTCTTCAGGACTGTCCTGAAAAAGGACATGGTTTCAAATGGCTTTACAAAACGTTTCCAAAGCGTCAAGATGGGAGGCGAGAAAGTAGTGGCTTTTCTAAGAAGATTTCACTCTGAAGTGAGGGAGTCATGAATCCCTGGCCCACTGCCACTCCTCTTAGCCCTGGGCAAAAGGTCCTGAACTTCATTTTGCCTTTAGCCAGGCTTCTAATCTACAGATAAAATTTCAAGGGATCTAGGAACTTGGATGGGGAAAAAGTACATCTTTATTTTCACTTACCTGTAACTGAAACTTAGCATTTCCTATCTTAGAAATGCAGGCAGCCAACCACAGTGGTATTAACCATACCTGTGACTTTGTCACCAATAGCCACCACCCATAGATATTTTCATATCATATGAGTTGTTTCATATTTCTCAAAATATCTTTTTTGCTCCTCACTATTCTGAAATTAAAGTAGTTGTTAAACCCTCTGCTAGTTATTTAATGAATTAATTAAAAAGACATACATATTACTTCTTGCAAAGTTGTTTTAAAAAATATTTTTATTGATAACTATTTTAATGTAATTGACTTCCTTTATAACCTGGCATATTTGAGATAGGGTTTACCCCTTCCTCAGTCTGAGAAAGGAGTCCAAGGCCCACACAAAAAATTTAGGGAAGGAAAGGACTGCTTCAAACCCATGTTCTTCCAGCCGGTCTAGGATGCTGTCCATGCTACATTTCAAAGGACTATTTGCAAACTTGTGAACACACTGTTCCTTTACTTGGTAACTTGGGCTTCCTGAGCCAAAATAGCTACTTTTCTTGGAGGGCTCACAATGCAATAATTGAAAAATTGCTGGAAAAAGGTTCTGTTGGTGTGTAAAACACAACCCGTTTGTAATTTTTAAAAACCTTGCAGTGTCAAATTAGAGGCCATCCCATTGAGAGCCTCTGAACCTCAGGATTGTAGCTTTTGGAAAATTACAGAGAATTTTATTGATTTTGATCATTAGCACACATTGCATTCAACCTCCCGTTCCTATATCTCCCATTTGTTCTGTAAAATAGTTTTCAAAAACAGTTTGCTGGAGGTGAGATGATCAAGTCTCAATCTTGGACTTGATGAGTCTCCTTATAAATGATCCACACCATCTTTTACTGCTCCCTCCCCACCCCACCCCCACTTCCTCTCCTTCTCTATGCCCCTCACTTCCCTCTGCCCCCTTTTCCCCTTCTCCCCCAGAATGCCTCTGACCTGTACCGGCTGGGGGTAACCCCTGCTCATGGGTAGTTTTGTCTCTGCTGGGGCCATACACAATTGAGGCCTGTGAAAAGGAGAGTGAGTCTGCAGGAGGCCGGGACAAGCTGGGCTATTCTCAATCTGTGTCCATTAAAGCCTTCTTGCTCTCCTTAACTCATTCCCTCTCCATTCAAACTAGCCAGAGGGTCAGGCTTTAGGCGGCACTAAAACCTGTAGGCTACAGATTCTCTGACATTGTTGGGAAAGAATTAAGGCATCAGCCGGGGACGGCTAATATTTCTTGCTTCATTTTATTGCTGAACAGCAGGACTGTAAAGTCTTGAACACTAGAGCACTATGGCCGCCTTTTATGTAGCCGAGATGATGGGATAAAAATGTGTTTGGTGAAGCAATTCAGATTACCACCGGGTCACATCCTCGCTGGCTCCCAGCATGGCCTGCAAACAGCATCACTAAGATGAGAAACAATTGCTGTGCAATTTCAGTTCATGCAGAACAGTGTTTCTAGTGTGGAAATGAGGCTAATTGTGGAGCTTGCCATTGAGAATGTTTTGTTTTTAATAGCTCAGACTGCAGCTCAGAATAAAAGTTGAGATGGCAGACTGTGGATTCAAGTCCTGAGAGCTGTGATTTCTGACAGCTCCCTACTAAAATTATCCTGGTCCTGGAAGTATGAGATATTCATCTTGCCCAGGGTGCTGAGGTCTTGAACTTGCAGACTAAGGTGGAGAGTGCTCTCTCCAGGGAAGTGAGAGGTTTTGGGGGGACCTTCAGTCTTTCAGACCTCTCTACCACACATTTTGGGCTAGCGGGGGTTCCTTAAGCTCAGCAAACTCTGAGAAAGGAGTGAAGAGTCTTGACCATTACAAAATTCTACACCTGATTAAAGGAGCAAATTTCGGACAATTCTGAGAAGCACATTCGTTTGGTTTCATCCAGAACCTCTTCCTAAGTAATACAACATGAAATGTTCCTGAGCAATTATTTCATGATGTTGTCCAGCCAGTTTGTGGGAGAGTCAGTTTGCGGCTCTGACTAGCTCTGTCACCCTGGGCCAGCCACATCACTTCTTTGGAGCCCCCGTAGCCTCTGTTTCAGCTCCCACACTTTATAAGTGGATCTGTTGCCTCATGTCAACCTATTCTTGAAGTAGAAGGTATACATGACCCATTGGAGTCAATTGGGACTAGGTTCATGTCCCTCTTTTCACCATGTCCCTCTTTTCACCGTTATCAAGCTGTATGGCCTCGAGCAAGTTACTTGACTTCTCTGGACCTCAGTTTCTTCAACTCTAAAATGAGGACAAAAGCAGGATATTATGAAGATCATTGGTGAGGTTTTTACATGACCTGGTACTAAGTAGCACTGCTCCTTGTTTTTCGTGCTCTTTTTATTTCTTGTGTGTTCAAAAGATTATGGGCGATTTGGTGAGAGTTTCAGCCTGGCCATTCCTTGCTCTGCAGAGGAAATGCATTTCTTAACACACATGCCAAGAGCTGAAGATAAAAAGGAAAGAGAATGTTTCCTTGATTAGGAAGTCATAGACCTCTATCTACCAATGAGTTTTTATTATCAGTATCTGCGGGTCCCTGTCCAAAGATTGGGAGGATGATTCATAGCTCTTCATCTAGATTTCCAAAGCTCTTGGCTCTTGGGACAAAAGAAATGCCAGCAAGTCCCTGTTCCCATCTGGGGCATGAGCTGTGAAAAAGCGACTGCTGGGGTGCTAGAGACAAGAAACCCAGGGCCTCCCCAGGCCTCTGGGCCTGAGTGTAATAAATCTGTGAAATAACAAGCACAAAGGACTTTATAATCAATGACAGATTTTATTTTTGCTCTGGCAAAATCCATTCGTGGAGTTCCCATTTTATAGAGAAATAACTCCTCCTCAGCCCATATTCTCGTTCTTAAAGTTGGGAAAAACTCTGAGAATCAAAGTCAGCTCTCCTGAGAAATATGGCAGGAGAAAGCATGACTTCCCCCGGGCGGGAAACCAACTCTCCCGTTACTTCCTAGGGTGGCTCGGGCCATTCATTTCTGTTTTGCTAAAATACCCGTGACATGTGAATAAACCAGGATTATAGAACATTGTCTCGGTCAGTAATCTGAGCCGGCATGGGCTCTGGTTTGATGAAATATAGTGCTCTCTGAGCAAACATGGGAATTGGTATTAATTCTCGTTAAAGCTGAACAGTGGGACTATTTAGAACTGACGCATGAATGCTGCACTGTGGGGAGCGACAATTTGAAGGGAGCCGATTCGGGGGAGGGGAGCAGTGGCATGTGTGAGTTGGCCAGAGCAAGCCAGTTTAGGAGATGTCTACAGGGGAGGCAGGCAAAGGGACACTTCAGAAATTAAGACACCTTAGGGGATGCATGGTCTTCTTACTACCCCAAAATAATCTTCCTCAACATATTTCCAGGAGGGACAAATCCTTGCATCTTTGTCCTGCATTCAAGTCCTTATCATCTGGTCTGTCTCTGTCAGGAGAGCCTCTCTCTAGTCTCTTCCTGCCAATCCTCTCATGCTCCAGAATTCAGAAGAGCCCACATTCCCTCATATACTTCTCAGCCTCCTCCTGCAGTACTTTTTTAAAGACATACCCCTTCCAGGATGCAGGTCTTTATCCCCCAGCTCCCAGGACAGTTGTCTTTGGATGGCTCATAGCTGTATTCCTCCTTCAGGAATTGCCTCATAGGGGACCCAAAGCTGTTCCCTTCCCCGGGAAAGCCCAAATGCAGTGACTAGGCCCTGAAGGATGTAAAGGCCTGGCCCCTTTGCTCCAGGGAAGGACAACTCTGCAGGGCCATCCAGCTCCAGGACTCTCCGCATGGGCTCTGTTGAGACCCCTGTTGTAGCCATATCACACTCACCTTCTCTCTCTGACCAATAAGGTTCCCACAAGCACTCTCCTACAAATCTCTTCATGTACATTTCCATCTCAGAATCTGTTTTGTAGAATACTTGACATAAGATAGTGAGTGCCAAGAATAATGTGAGGAAGTGAGCTCTAAGATGGGATCTGGGGGCCAAGACATATACTGTCTAATGGCAAAGAGGACTCTGTGACTGGTATGGTAGGAGTCCAGATAGCCCTTGGCATGTGCAGTGGTGAAGTGGAGGGTTCCTTTAATATCTCATATATTAAAGGTTCAGGGGAAGTGAACATTAGAAAGACAATGAAAGTGGTTGGCTCTTGTCGAGTGAGGTAAATTAATGGAAGATAGATTAATCACTAATTTAATCACTAATTTAAGGCAAAGTGTGCAAATTAAAGAGCCTTCTTGGCAACATATAAACAAACCCTCATCTCTTACAGCAGGTAAAGCTAGGCTCAGGACTTAGATATGAAGGTAGCAAAGCTCTGGTTACAGATGAATTCCAACCCCAGCAAGTCTGCTATGCCAAAGTCAGGGCCCTTGTTGGACAGGAGTACAACAATAAGACTTGGGATGGGGGCATCTTGGTTGATGCACTTAAGACCTTAAAACCTGATATCTGCTTCATGCTCTGGGCCTGAGGAAGTACTCCACACCCCCCTTGCTTAAAGATGATGCAGATATAATACAAATATCTCTCAAAATGTACCTATGTTTCCTTTCCTGGCTGCCACGTGAAACCTGGGGTAATGGCACCATATTACCCAGCCAGGGAAGCACTGGGTCTATCAACCAGGAAAGGTATTGTTAGATTGGAGTGTCTTCGTACAGAGTCAACATTTCTCAGTAGGGCTTGTGTGAGTGATTGGAATTGGATCCTGGAAGTGCTGGATCAAGGAAGTCAGGCTATAGAGTTGGACGAAGGGATGAGTTATCAATACAGAAGCACTCTCCCACAATGCGGGACTCATATAATGGCGAGGGCCCAAAAGATTGAGCTAATGTACTTATATTTTGGCTCTTGGAAAATGCAATGGTCTACACTAAATGGAATTTCAATGTTAAAATTGCCAAGGTAAAAGAAGAATGGATTAAAGGCTCAGAGAAGTGAACATGCTATAGTAGAAATAGTACATAAGGCCAGAGAACCATGAGCTTATATGTGTTACCACCCACATTTAAGGTTCAGAATACTCTTCATTTACCAAAGTGACAAGCAATTCAGTGGTGAGAAGGGTACCAATGTCATGTAAAGCTCGCTGATGGCTGTTCTCTGCAGGATAGGGCTTATGGTAAGAAACGTTATTCCTAGCAGAAATGGGATGAAAGGATCCCCAAATAATGGAATGTTTAACTGTCCAAATCAAGGTGAGTACAACTATCAAAATAAGAGACACAACTGTAGTGCAGGGTGCCCAACTTACATGGAGTTACAGAGATGCTTACTAGAACATGGATAGATGGGCAGCCAACAACAGTATTATTGTTCAATTTGTACAATGAAAACTAAAGCAAAGATGAATGTATGAGGCTGAGGGCAGCTACTCCAATAAAAATCACACACTCTTGCCCAATTTCTGGACCTGGGCCAGTTTTTAGGCCTGGGAAATATTGACTGGAGAGTCTGGGTCTCCAGGAGAAAGGAATCTGCACTAGAACAGCAATAAAAATGGTGCTGATTCCCTACTCTTCTACAGAGGGACCTATGACCATTCACTCAGGGAACAACTATACAAGGGAGAAGGGAAACTTCCAGACTCTTCAAGGATGGATAGACACAGGATCTAAGTTGATATTGATACTGAATGACCAAAGCATCATTAACCCCCTGTTAGAGTTTTATGGGGCTAAGTAATAAATGGATCCTGTTCTAGGCCCAGCTCACTGGGCCCATGGTCTCATCCAGTAGTCATTTCTCCAAGTTTCAAATGTATAGCTAGAATAAACATTCTTGCTAGCTTCCAGAACTTCCGCATTTGTTCCTTAGCTTGCAGGGTGAGAGATATGACTGTGGGAAAGGCAAGTTAAAGTTTGCAGGGTAAATTACCATAGGAGGGAAGTCTAAGTGGAAACCTCTGAAACTACTCCCTCACTCCTGCTCTGGCCAGAGTAAAAAATCAAAAGAGGTGTTATGTCCTAAGGGCAACAGCAGAGATTAGTACCATCTTAAAAATATTAAGGATTCTTCACAAGTCTGGCCCCTACTGAAACCAGACAGGTGCTGGAGAATGATAGTGGACTCAACCAAATGCAGTGTTAATCGCCCAGCTGCAGCATCGGTGCCGGATGTGGTATCTTAGCTAGAGAAGATTGGCCTCAGGTACAGGAAATGCAGCCTTTGATTTGGTAAGTATGTTTTTTTCTACCTCTTTCAAGAAAGACTTAGGAGCTGTTTACATTGACATGTGGGTATACACCAGTATACATTTATTAGTTTGTGTATTTATTTCCCTAGGGTCATGTGAACTCTACCGCCTCTGTCATAATAGATCAAATGGACCTGGACCATGTGGATATTCCACTGAGTATCACATTGCTCCTCCATATTGATGATATAATGCTAGTCAGAATGAATGAGCAGGAAGTGGCAAGTACTTTGAAAACCTGGGTGACACATGTGCTTCAGAGGGTGGAAGACAAGACTTATGAATTTTTCAGGTCAGCCACATCAATGAGACTATTAGGAGACTAGTGATTTGAGTATGTCGGGATATCCTCTCCAAAGTAGACAACACATTTTTGTATCTTACACTTCACATCACTGAGAAGAAAACATAACTCCTGGTAGGCCTTTTGGGTTTTAGAGACTACGAATTCCACCATTGAGAATACTGACCTAGAGGGACACAGAAAGCTGCCAGCCTTTATTGGAACCCAGACCAGGAAAGGATTCTGTAGCCCTGCTGCTTGGACCATATGACCTTTCAGACCCTGTGGCATTAGAAGTATCTGTGGAGGAAAGACACCATGTGGAATTTAAGGCAAGGTCTAATAGGAGCAAGATTTTGGAACAAGGCTCAGCTACCTGCAGCAAAGAAGTACATGCCATTGGAAAAGCAGTTCCTGAGTTGCTGCTAGGCAATGGTAGGGATACAAAGCCTAACCATGGGAGGTCAGGTGATCATGCAACCAGAGCTGCCCATCATGGGCTATATTCTCTTAGACCCACCAAGTTATGAGTTTGTCCAGGTCCAACAGTAATTCTTCAAAGATGGAAGTGGTTCATCTGAGATCGGGCTTGAGTAGTACCAGGGGTGCAACCTGTGCCTCTCTTTCAGTTTACACCTTTGGTCACGTGGAGCGTCCCTTATGATCAACCAATGGAGAAGAAAAATATATGAGCTTGGTTCATGGATGGGTAGGCTCGGTATGAGGGTACAAACTGAAGACAAACTTATGCTTCATTGCACCTCCACTCGGGGTGGCCATGAAAGACAGCAGCAAGAGGAGATTTTCCTCATGGGCAGAGCTTTGGGGGTACACCAGGTCATACACTTTGTGTAGAAAGAAGAGACCTGAGGTGAGAATAAAGGTACATATGTGCGCAGGGGCAAATGACTGGGTTGGTCAATTGGGGACCTGAAGAGAAAAGATCGAAATATCAAAGAAAAAGAGGCCTGAGGATGAGGCATGTGGATGCATGTACGGGAGTGGGCAGAAAGTGAGAAAATCTTTGTATTGCCTGTCAGAGTCCACTGACAGAGAGCACTCCACCATGGAGGAGACATTAAACAACCAAGGAGATAAATGGCTTGGTCAATTGATGTTAGCCAGCCCATATCATTAGCCACTTCAGGCTGGCCGTTGGGTACATGAATGAAGCAGCCATGGCAGTAAATGGAAGCTATGCATAACACAACAGCATAAGCACATACTAACCACAGCTAATCTAGCTACTGCCACTCTCAATGTCCAGCCTACCAGCAAGGGAGATCAATGCTGAGCTCCTGCTATGTTACCATCCCTGGCAGAACATGAATTATTTGGTGGAGGGATGATTTAATTAGATTCTTTCCATCCTGGAAGGAGCAATGATTCATATGGAGTCTATACATATTTGGGTATGGTTTGCCATTCTTGCCTTCAGAGCCTCAGCCAGAACTATCAGACTTACAGAGGGTTTGATACCTTAATACAGGATCCTACCTAATGTAGCATGGGACCAAGGGACTCACTTTAAACCAAAGGGGGCACTATAGTGAACATGGACCAAGTGGTATTCCTTTGATTGTGTCACATGTCAGCAGCTGCTGGCATGGTACAGTATTGGAAACTGTAGCTAAAGCACCATTTTAAGATGATACCCTAAGAGGATGGGATGCAATCTTCCAGAACATAATATACATTCTAAATCAATGACCAGTACATGATAGTGTGCCCTCAACTGGTAGAATATGTGGATCTAGGAGCCAGGGTGTAGAATTATGAATGTCACTGTTTACCATCACTGTGTGGCTGACTAGGGAAAACCACCATCCCTTATGTTGTAACTCTAGGCACCCTCAGTTTAGAATTCTTGGCACCCAGAGGAAGAACACTTGCACCAGGACACATAGTAAGATTCCCTTTCCATGTTCAGCAACGGGTGTTGCCCAATCACTTCCAGACCAGTAGGGAGGGACAGTAGTCACCATCCTTCATAGATAACCAGCCTTGTGGTGTCACACATTGGGACAGGAAGGCTGTGTTTAGCACCGAGGTGGTTGGTTCACTGAAACATCTCCTGATACTCCTTGCCTGATCCTGATGGCACATAGACACTGCCAGGAGCCACAGCTTGAGAAGGGCATGATGGCCTCCCTTCAGGGGGAGAATCTGAGTGACTCCACCAGGTAAGTGCCCTAGACTAGCAGAGGCACTAGCCAAGATAGAGAAGAATACAGAATGCTTAGTAGAGGAAAGAGATGATGAGTACCAGTGGTCCTAAGCCCAGTTGCTCATGAAGGGGCTATATTCATCTCTCTAAACTTCCTTTTGTAAATTTTCCCAGAAGAAGAGATTAAGATCAAGAGAAACCTGGGTGAACCATTCCCAGATAGAATGGGGTTATGATGGAAAACAAATGGACCCAAGCTGCAGTAAAGGTGAACTGTGGTGGATTCTATGGTGCTGCTGCCCGGCTCCTGCTTCAGGCCTGAGCCTTCACTCTCCCTGCTCTCTGAAATGTTGTCTGCTGATGGGTCACCACTGAGACCCTTCCCAGGAATTGCTCTCAGCTGGAAGGCATGCCCTGCCCATGGTCATGCTTCCTTTCCCCAACATAGCCTGTGTCCTTTGGCAGGTCCATGTACTGGTACAAAGACCTGGAGTCCCTTGTTTTTATTTGGAACCACTTAAGGGGCCATTCCAGCTTCAGAGGCCCCTGTAGGAGCAGCCGCAGCCCACATTGTAACCATTCGGTTCCCCACTTGGTTCAGTCTGCTTCCTCATCTCTCACAGATGATGTTCCCATGTGCCTTTTCCATAAACCTGCTGCCCTCAAATCTCCATCTTCAAGCCTGGTTCTTGGGCAGTTGAATGTGAAACAGCGATCCCTAGGCATCCATAGTGACAACTGCTTATTTTTAATTCTGTTTCAGCCTGTCTGAGGATAATATCATTTTTCTTCTGTTATTTCTTTAACATCCTTCTCATATTTACTAATTCCTCTTTTAACAAAGAACAGCAGGTCACAGGTCCAGATCTGAGAATTTATGAGTTCAAGTTGCTTTTATTTTTTGTTTTTATGACTTAAGTTTTATTTATAACAGAAAAGCTGGATTTCTATTTTTACTTGAGATATAAAAGTTCTGTTTAAAATAAATTTAAGCTGAGCAAGCCCGATCCTGTCTGATTTCGGAAGCTAAACAGGGTTGGCCTGGTTAGTATTTGGATGGGAGACCACCTAGGAAGACCAGGTGCTGTAGGCGTAGAAAAATAAAAAAATAATAATAAAAAATAAAAAACTAAGGAATTATAAACGACGATATTCTTGCAATCTGTGAGGTCAACCAAGGGTTACCTCACCTAAAAAAATTTTTTTAAATAAATAAAAAATAAAATAAATAAATTTAAGTAAAAAACGGTGAGTAAATTTGAAGAAAAAAAATACTAAGTAAGTGATAATTATGACAGGAGCTGTGAAGGTAGTTAACTGAAGGATGGTAACATGGGACACACCTAACTCTGATTTATTCTGAGGGACCCCCTTCTGTATCAGGTGAATAAGCACTCTGCAAGAATCAGCCCACAATTTTATTTTATTTGTGAAGCCTCCTGACCCTGCATTAAGCAGAGGTATTCATTCCTTCTTATAAAACATATCTCACTGTGTGGAGTGATCTCTCTCCATGTCTGATTCTGCAGCTGGCCAATGAAGTCCTTCTCTTACTCCCTGCATGCATGTTCTGTATATTTCCACCCCTTGAGTGAGAGTGGGACCTTTGAATATGATGCATGTCATTCCTGTATTTAGCTTACATTATATGGCAAAGGTGAAGGGATTCTGCATGCGTAATGAAACCCTGAATCAGTCAATTTTGAGATAATCAAAAGGGAGATAATTCCAAGTGGGCCTGACTTAGGTAAAAGCCGTTAAAAGAAGGCCTGGTCCTTCATGAAGAGAGTGCCTCCTGCTGGCCTTAAAGAAGAAAGCTGCCATATTGTGAGAGGGTCCTTGAGGGAACCACAGGGGCCTCTAGGACCTGGTAGCTGCCTGGTCTGTGAGCCAGCAAGAGAGCAGGGTCCTCAGTCTTCTAACCATAAGGAGCTGGGAAAAGGACCTCAAGCTCCAGAAAGGAATACAGCCTGGCCATCACCTATTTGGCAGCCTGTGAGACCCTGATTGGAGAATCCAGGTAAGCCACACCAGACTCTGATCTGTAGAAGTTGTATGATGATAAATTACGTTATTTTAAGCCATTAAATTTGTAGAACTTTGTTATGCAACAATAGCAAACCCATACAGCAAATAGCAGTTGAATGAGTGAACAAGTTGAATGAGTCTGTGGTCATCAGTTTCAAGACTTTCTGGTCTATCCTCAGAAAGGGTAAATGGGTGAGTGGGAAGGGAAAGTTAGTGTCTACAACATCCTGTGAATTGTCCCCTTACCTCACATGGTGCAGATGAGCATTGCCCTCATTCTTTTAGGAAGGAGGAATATCCAGGGCATCTCACTGAGCCTGGCCCCCTCAGCTGCACTATTGGGTGCTGGCCAGTGCACCTGCTCCATGACTGGATCATTCCCTGGAAGACATCACAATCTCTTCTCTCTCTTTTTGACTCTGCATTCCAGTCAGTCCCCACCTCCCCACAAGGGCTGAGCTGGGGATGGGATGGGCCTGCTGTTCCTCTCTTGAACCTTCTGACCCTAAGGCAGAGTGCCTCTCTCTCACTGCCCCAGCCAGTCCTCCATACTTGACCTCTGACATTAGCACTCTGAAAGGCCTGTCTTCTTCACTCCACCCTCCACCATGCTATCCCGCCTCTAATAAGAAGCACTGGACTTGCCCCAGGCGACCTGCCAGTTCTGGCCCTGCCTTTCCCAGACCCCTGATCTGAGCCCAAGCTAGTTGCTCCCTGACCCCTGCCAGCACCACCCCAATATCTCCTCTCTGCTTCTCTCAGTGGATCTCTCACACGTTCTCTATCATTCTTCAGCTTAATTTCTGCTCAGCCTCACTTTCCTCTGCAGGTGACCTGGCATCTGCACCTCTGAGGAAACTGAGGTCATTATAATGGACTTCTGTTGCTTTGTCTGCCAGGCATGGCTTCTCCTCTTCTTACTCTTGTTGAGAGGGGCTGCTCTCGCAAACCACACATGTGACTCCGTGGGCCTACCTGCCAGAGAGGCTGCCCTTTGGTTGTATCAGTGGGTTGGGTTCAGACCTAGCCAGTTCTAACACCTGTTCTGGTCATAGTGTGTCCCAGGGAGGAATCCCAAGTTGGTCAGTCACTGTTCTATAGGAGTTTTCTAAGTAGATTTGGTGGGAAAAGCTTCATTTTTCAGGTTGCTCAAATGGAATAATATAGGTTAGACTTGGCTGATGCTACCATGTTCCCTGTAACACAGAGAGACCCATATCTAATAGAAGAGACCTGACCCAGCCAAGGATGAGAGAGAAGATTGGGGGCAGAGATGAAGACATGAGGGGAGAGGAGAGAAGATATGTATACTAGTTATCTGTTGCTGTGGAACAAATTACCCCAAAACTTACAGTGGCTTAAAACAATACATACTTATAGATTCTATGGGTCAATAATCTGAATGTGGCTTTATTCAGAGTCTTTCTCAAGGCTTCAATCAAGGTGTCGCATGGGACTACAGTTATGTCAAGGCTCTACTCCAAAGCTCTCTCGTGAGGTTATTGGCAGGATTCAGATCCTCATGGGTTGTTGGGCCTCAGACCTCAGTTTCTTTCTAGGTTCTGAACTCAGGCGTTTGCACTTATTTCTGTTCTCTTTCTGAATGTCTCCATTTATTTCACAGTACTACATGTTCTCCAGACCTAGGTCTGCATCATAGGCCAGTGTTTCCCTTCGGCTCCTAGAGAACAAATCTATTCCTGGACCGCATGCTTCTCCCTCACCTTCTTCTCCTTCTGTGATGGATGAGACCAGATATTCAGGCTTGAAGCTTCAGTTTCATTGCTGGCTCCTCCCCTCCTTAGCCACATACCTAAAATATGACCATTTCTGTAAATCTTGTCTCTTAAATATCTCCTATCCACCCTGCTTGTGCATATGGACATCTTCCTATCTAGGCCTTTGTCATCTCTTGCTACTTGTGGGATGCTACTATCTGGGTCATATCTCTTTTACTTCCCTCTCTTCAGAGACAATAGAGTGATCTTTCCAATGCCAGAGTTTACCCTGTCACTCTCCTGATTATAAGGCATTACTGGTATGGAGATAGAAGAGATGAAGAAGTACAAATTAGTAGTTACAAAACAGTCACGGGGATTTAGAGTATATAAAATTTATTTAAAAAGAAAAAATATATATTACTGTCTTCTCTAGCTGTTGGCATAATGCACATGGAAGGTCTTCACAAGTTAGCCTTATCCACCACTACCCCGCTTCCTCCTCACTCTTTTGTTGGCTTCTCACTTCCTAATTATGATCTTCATTCTCTCAAGCACAGACCTTCTCTCAGTTGTTCTCTTAGCCTGAAATGTCCTCTTACTCCACATCCACCAATCCAACCTTTTTCCAGGTCTCACTCTTCAAGTTTCAGGGTCAAGTTCCATTTTGTCCCCAAAGCCCTCTCAACCTCACATGCCTCAGAAATCCTTTTTACACTAGGAATGAGACTTGTTCTGTTGCAGAAACAAGACTGGCAAGAAACCAAGCACCACTCGGAGAGTTGTAGAACTCAGGTTTATTGCGCCGGCGGTCCCAAAAGAGCTAGCGCTATGAAGATCTGGGCCCCGAGCTCAGGAGTAACCTTACTTTTATAGGGCTTAACAAGCAAAGGCAATATATCTGTTATCTAGACAGAACAATCAAAGGGGAGGGTGAGTCTTTAGTTGATTTCAAGATCACTCTTCCCTTCGGCCTATGCAGCAAGCATGTCTACAGAAGCAGAACAAAGAGCTGATTACAATGTTAGCCATTTGAGTGGAAAATTCCTCTTCAGTTCCAGAGAGCCCTGTGTAGAGGTATTTCTGCCTGTGCCCCATCCCCCATACAATGGCAGCTCCTGGGGAGACCATGGCTGATGAGTGTCCCTTCGAGGAGCTCAAGGAGCAAAGGGGGATCTGCTCCAGGAACATGAGGATCCTGTGGTGTGGGGGTGATGCTTCTCAGATCTCTTGCAGCTCCTTGCCCCTGTTTGCCTCTTACTTTCGTTTTAAGCCCCTAATCACAAGGCAGGAGAGAAGAAAAGTAATGAGCTAGAAATGGTCAGCTCTGAGCACCTTGGTAGTTTCCTCTAGTTCTAGAATTTGCTAATCCACCATTGAGAAGTAGAGATTGACTGGCCCAGATAACCAACTTGCCAGAAGGTAAGGTGCAGCCAGCCTTTGGGAAAACTCCACCTAAGAACTTTAGCATTGATAGTGCCACCTCTCTCTACTCCCTTTCTCCCAACCTCCTCCTTCTCTTTTTTCCTTCCTTCCTCTTCAAAATTATAACAGCTTTAATGGTAACTGATTATATAATTACAACTTGGCTATTGTAAAAAATAAGACCAATATATAAGGTGATTCTGTGGGCAACAGGCCTGGCCGAATGCAAGGTCTAGCTGGTCCAAGGTCTGGCTGTGATCCAGGCCCACAGCTAGGAATAGGACCTCAGATTTAGAATGTTACATTAGTGTAGTAGGGCGCCTGAGCCTAAAATATGTAAACATAATTCAGTTTATTGTATCACGCATGTGTGGCTGAATGCCACTTTTGTTCTCTGACATATATAAAAAAAAGCCCTTGTGGTCCCCTGGAGGGCAGAAGGGGAAAACAGAAAGGGGAGCAGAAAAAGTGCGTGCAATACCGCGCGCCCCGTGCAATAGACTGCACTTCCCCCAATAGAACTGCGCTCCGCACAATAAAGTTGGTGCCTGCCATTTCATTCTCATGTCTGCCTCTTCTGCATTCTTCCAACTGGGTGTCTCACCATTGATCCTTCCTTTCTTGATCAGCTCGGAGCTGAGAGACCCTATTAACATTCTGGTTACCGTGTAGACAAAGGGCAGCCAATTTTTATTTTTTAATAAAGGGTTAGGTAGTAAACATTTTAGGCTTTGTAACCCATATAATCTCAACTCTTCCTGTGAAAGCAACTATAGACAATACGTAAACAAATGGGCATTGCTGTGCACCAATAAAATTTTATTTACAAAAATAGGTGATGGATGGGATTTGACCTGTAGGCTGCAGTTTGTTAGCTTCTAGTGTGGATATTTTCTTTTTACCTCTGGTATGTCTATGTAAGAAATGTCCAAACCTGTAGAGAATTTTTATAAGAGTTTATTTGAGCCAAACTGATGATGTATGCTGGGGAGGGAGATCTCAGATGCTCTAGAAAATAACAGCTTTCCATCTGCTTTTATGCATTTGAAATTAAGGAGGGAATTTAAGGAAGATTACACGAAGGTAGGAGAAGCAAGGCAGGAATTGGATTTAGAGGATAGTTAGCAAGATTATGTGCCCTCTAGAGGGTGGTTACAGCTTATTTTAAAGGAATATTAATCTAGATGCACGGAAACAATGGACAGGACTTGCTTAAGGCAAAGATAAACCTTTTACTAAAGAAGTTATATTCCTGTGGTGTTACTACCCACCATGACCTGCCCAGTTAGGAATTTATGATCAGATCATCCTGTGATGTTACTTTCCATAAAACCTCTTTTTAAATCGATAGCTATCAGCTTCATACCCTCCTATGCCAGAATAGTGGAGGAGATGGAGTGGAGGACAGAGGTTCCAGCAGCTCTGGGCTGTCTCCTCCATAGCTTCTAGCCTATGTGGCAAGGCATGACTCCCTCTTAATCCAGGTTGAGACTCCTAGTCGAGAACTTTGGTTGGCCTGGCTCAACTCAGATGCCTGTCTCTGAGACAGCCCTGAGGGAGGCCTGTGAGAGAGGTTATCTGACTAGTTTCTGGTGGTGGAGAGATGCGCCATTTTTCAGATGAAGAGTGTACTCTTCGGAGTATGTAAAAATGATCAATGTACATTGTGAATCATTTTTGTGAAATGAGTCTTGATTATTACTACAGCATGAGTTAAAAAAATTTTTTTCCACTTATCTTGCCCCATTATCTGTTGTTTTCTATTGAGATTTTAGTCAGTCCCTGACCCCTCTGCCACCTTTGTAAATGCACTCCAGGATGTAGTGTGTATCTCTCAGTTCCTATTCTTCAATCCAGAGGGACTCAAAAACTTTGCCTCCTAGAACCTACTTGGTTTCTTTTTCCTTTCCCCATGGCCCTTCTCCATCCTACTTCCTGCCTTGAATAGACTCTAGGGAGCATTGGCAGGCTCATGTCCAGTCAGATCTAATCATGGACAAAGCTGTGCTATGACCTTCCTGCTCTGATCCTAATGATAGAGGCCTCCACCCATCCCCACCTATGGACCCAGCACAGCCCATTGCTGACTGGACATCTATTCTGGCCCAGGCAAGCAGCGCTGTGGATTCAGGCTGATGGCTGAGCCCCCTCACAATTTAAAGACCCTGGAAGAGACCCAGCCCTCTGTCTGTCTTCCTAGCTGCCTGAGGTCCCCATACTTGGCTCACCTCTGGGGTCAGCTCACTTTTGGGGTCAAACTACCTATCTGCAGTTTCCTCTTGGGCCTGCCTATTTGGTCTGACTGACTGCCTTTCTTTCTCCATCTTCCATTTATATCTGGTCTCAGCTTAGACTTCAGTGTGCACTATTTAAATTCCCAGCTCCTGGGGAAGCACCATGACCCACTGTAAAAGACCACATTGGCATCTGTGGACAAGGATCTGTCCCCTGCCTTCATCCCGGAGCAAGTGCGACTTTGGCAAATTCTGTTTCCTCTTCTGTAAAATGCAGATAATAATGAACTTACCTCACAGGGCACTTATGAAGAGTAGTAAAACAATTAAGATAACATTTACTCTTTTAGGCTCATCCCAGGACTAGGGCGACTAACCATCTTGATTGGCCCAGGACCTTCTTGGTTTTAGCACTGAAAATCCTATATCTCTCAGTCCTAGATAAACAAACACTGCAGTAAATGCTATAGGGATCATCAATTCGGGTTTCTTTCTTTCCCACCGTGGCCCTTTCACAAGGACTGATGTCCTCACACACCTCCATTTTCAGTTTTCAGACTTCCCCAGGCTGTCCTGTGGAAAATAAGTCCATGTGCTGCTGTGTTAAGACCCCAGGGACAATCCCACACTCAGGAAGACACTGGCCCTGCCCTTACTCCATCTTGGCTCACATGGAATCCCATGCCCAGTGGGATTTGGAAAGTTTTCCACTTCAATGTCCATTTGACAGGGTTTCTTAAGGGCCCACAATGAGCTGAGCACTGTGACATATAGTTCTGGGAATGCAGAAAAAAAGACCAGGTGTGCCCACTATAGGGAGTGTGGCAGCTTCTAGAAACTTAGAACAAGGTGTGTGTTTGGGGGGAGTGCACAAGTTGAGGATAGAGTGGGTAGTGTGGGGCAAGATGCGATGGTAGAAATCTCACTGGGAGACCCTAAATGAGCCTGGGTAGAGAAGTCCAGGAGGAACCTACTTCCCAGAAGAAGTGGTGACCTAGGTCAAGGAAGAAGCAGTACAGGGAAAGAGGAAGGAAAGGTGTTCCAGGCCAAGGGCTCAGAGTATATAGAGGCAGAGAGAGAGGAATAGGCATGGTCTTCCCAGGAAGTGCAAGGGGGAGGTATGTGGGAGGCAAAGATACCCTGGGCCTTGTAGATCTTTCAAACAATCACGGCCACCAGGACCACTGAGTTAGGATGTTGGGAGAGAAGAAAGAGGCATGTAGCATCTACTGAAGTAGAGTTGTAGAGTTGCAGGGCAGCTCAGAGGAACCCAAGGCATAGGGCTAGGGTCCTCTCTGCAGACAGGGCAGTGAACCAAGCAATTTATGAAGCAGGACTCAGGTCTGGTTTGCCATCCAGCCTACTGCCCTAGCAGGAGCTGAGATTCTTGAAACATATCTCTGCTCTCAGTGGGGAGGTAGTTCTCAGAAGCCTGGTACATGAATCAGGTGGGGAGAGTGGCTGTCCACAGCCAGTATGGAGGACTAGCCTCTGCCTGTTTGCTTGTATCCTGACTGCATGAACTTGAATGACCTTCAACTCAAGCACGGTTTCTGCTTCTGGTGCATCCTGAAATATAAACATGACTTTTTAAATCCCTCTCATGATGCCAAATCTTTTCTATCTCAGAATGAGAGGGCAGCCAGGTAGTGTCCTTCAAATGGGCCACCATAGCCTTGCCACGGCTCCTGTCATCAGGGGACCCTGGTGCTTCTGCATCCAAGACTTTCACCACCTCTCATGGGTAGCCTGTCAGTGCCTTTCTGGAGCCAACAGAGGTATCTGTGGGCTGGCAAGCAGGTTTTATGTGCCTAGTTAGGATTTTATAGTTTGGCCAGGCAGATTTGTGTCTCACAAGACCTGAGAATAGCTACTGATTGGTTCTATGCTCCCGATTGGGCCTCTCCTAAGGGCAGAGGCTACCAGGCTATCCCAGCAGGTCTACACTGGGTGCTGCACTCCAAGGCTCAGCTACAGATAAGAGGTATCAGCTCCTCAGCACGCTTTCCCCTCCTGAGATGTTTGTTTCCCTTTGTTCATGAAAGGACTGGGCTGAGGCAGGCTGAGAGGATGGAGGATATAGTGTGGGCAGGCCCCTGGTTGAGGGGGTCTTCTTGCTGTATCTTCTTGGGAAGTCAGAGAATAGCCTACTGGGGATCTGATGTTGAATGGAGCTTTAGGGCCACAAGTATTTTGGAGCAGGAAGGTGTCATTGGTCCATTTAGCCAGCTTCCTCCAATCTGCACTTGTGCCTATTCTAGACCCTGGGATCTCAAGGGACAAGCAGCAGGCCCCCACCACCACCCCTGTGAGCTTGTGTTCTAGTAAGCAGACAAAGTACAAGATCATTTCCAGTAGAATGGGTTCCAGGAAAGCAAGAAGCAGGGCCATCTGGGAGAATGTGACAATGGCAGGGTGGTCAAAGTTCTTTCTCTGGAAGAGACACCTAATGAGACCTGGTGAAACTTACTAAATACACCAGAATGGCTGCTTCTGGAAGTATTGGACTGTAGATTGAGGATAGAGGGGAAAACAAGCTGAAATAAAAGAGGAGCTTACAGGGACCAATGATGCTAGTGTGCTTGAACTGAGGTGTTTGATTAACTAAAATTTGTCTTTCTAAAGTCAAAACAAAATATAAAGTTAAAATCCAGACTGAGACACCAAAATTAATTGGAAATTCTGAGACCTACTTCCCAGAAGAGGTAGTGAAAGCAGTACAGGAAAAGGAGGAAAAGTGTTCCAGGCCAACAGCAAGGTGTGTGTGTGTGAGGGCTGGGGTTGGTCAGCAGAGGGCCTTCCAAGTAGTGTGATCATGTGGGGATCTGACCATTTCATTGGGGGACCCAAAACATCAATTCATATTTTTCATGGGCATACAGAAACTCTTTCATCTTCTCTCTGGGGAGGGGTAGGTGTGGCTGCCAAGGCTGAAGAAATGGAGGGGGAGAAGCGGACGAGGATATTAAGGTTCCTCTCCACAAGTTCACCACATCTCCCTTTTCAGGAAGGTGCCTCACCTGAGTCCTTAGCAGTAACTGCTGTCCCTGAATTCAGAGCTGCTTCTCTCTAGTTTATCCAGAAAGGACATTGTATGTTTTCTGAGGGTTCTGAGAGGGAACACAACTGGCTGTGCTGGGTGGGGAGAGGATGGAAGAATATAAACTTCTTTATTCAGAGTTTTCACAAACCCTCTGTGTTCAGTCACTCCTCAACCACAATTTCACAGCTCCTGAGACCTCCAATTTGAGAGCCTTCACAGTTTTTTATTGGGATAAATCATGACTTCTTACTGTCTTCCTAATTATAAGCTTAACTTTCACTTTTCTAACTTCCCAAAATTCGATTAACATCTCTAATCTGCTGCCATCTCTCTTTTTATTTTTTCTTTTATAAAGAAAGGTTTATAAAGGTTTATGACTTTAATTCTTTTTGGCCATTTTACTGGAATTTGGGGGAAGAAGTGGATACAATGCCACTTCTACTCACTATGTTTCATTGAAGTCGACACCCCACCATTTCTCTGGGCCTCAAACAGGCTCCTGGAAATAGCCAGCCAAGGGAGGCAGGATGGGACTTGAAGATAATTACTCTTAAATTTGGGTCCTGGCCCCATCACATGCTGACTAGGTAAGTTTGACCAAGTCTCTCAACATTTTTGAGCCTCAGTTTCCCCAGTAGTAAAAGGGAGATGTTCATACATGGCAGGTGCTTACTCTCTGCTGCTTCCCCTCCCCAAGGTACATGTAACCTGGGATTCTCAGCACCATCACAGGGAGATTAGTTATATGGCTCAGTCATGTCACTGTAATCCACCTGAGAGTCCACAGTAGGGCAGAGTCTGTTGAGGTTTCATCCAGGCAGGGTCTCTCCAGCTGTTCCAACCCCTTGCACAGAGGCAGAGGCAGATCAGACCCAAAATCTAAATTCTGGGGTCATCAGGCAATTTCAGGCAGAAGGTGGGCTTCCTTCCATGTGGAAACCCACTGGTCTGAACATCACGGAGGACAGGAGGGAGGAACAAGGAGCTTTTTTCCTTTAAGTGTCATGGAGTGGTAGGGGATGGGTGTAGGTAGCCCACTGGCTGGCAACTGATGACAAAGCTCGCAGATAAAAAATAGAAGTTCTTTGAGCTCTGGAGAGCCCAGGGATTCTAGAAAGACTCCACTCTCCAGAAGAAGTGATATAAAGCATTTCAAACATCTGTATTCCCTGGGTCATTTTTCTGTTTGACTGCATTCATGGGAGAAGTGGTTCTTAGGCCAGGATGCCAATGGTAAGATGCATCTTAGACCTTGTCCTGGTTCTGTCAGTAATTTGGGCTAGCCACTTCCCCATCCTGGCCTATTTCTCACCTGTAAGAGAAGCAAGGGCACAGCACCTAGAGCCCTCACCAACACAATTTTAATGACCTTGGGCCCAAGTGATCCCTGCCTCTCTCAAAGTCTTCAGCTGTTCTATTTGGATACACTTGAGTTTTCCTGTTGATCAGTATGACATTTTTGTAGTTTATCATTTCGCTTAATCCCTTAAAGAGACAGATAGATATTCTTTGGAGACTACAATACTATTTTTGCCCAAGTCTGTAGAGTCCAGAAGTACACCCAATTGAAGAACAAAAACATCTTATTTGATGGACAACAGGGAAACAACAGTGGTAATGAAGAAACACCAAGACATGTGCCAAGTCCTGCCAACTGTGAGTCATCTCATCACTCTTCTGGCATGATGTAGGTCAGTCCAGAGGGTCTCTGAGGTTGGTAAATGGAACACATGTGGCAATTGTGTCTTTCTATTCTGGGGCTAGACTCATGGGAGTAGTGAGAAACTCTTTCATTCTGTAGGAAGAAGAGACAGAGTTCAGAGTCAGGGAGTCAGGGGACTAAGAACACATGGCTAATCCACTCCCTGGGGCCATCCATTCATGGCTTCTGTCAGGGGGCACCCAGGAAGATAAACATCCCCACCCCTGTAACTCCATGGGGGACTAAGCCTTTCCCCTAGAGGACAGTCAGGTTTCTCTGGGGGCTTGTAGGAACTCCTGTGGGGAAGGGCAGGGTGAAGCTCTGACCAATGGCTGCATAATGGAACCAGCACCTTCATCTTCAGGCAACTTTCTATGGATTGTATGTCTTCAAATTCCATCAAGTCCAATTAACATAGAAGCTTCCTGCATTGAAAGTTTCTCTTCTATTACCACCGATGGGGCCACTTACGGCGGCATGGAAGGGCTGCTGATTTGCTTTAAGCCTGAAGTTACTTTGTAAAACATCCAAGTAATTATCAAATATATTCAGTTATCAAAGGCAGTTTATACCCAATACTGAATGCCAAAAATAAAATAAAATATAGTCCTCATTCCTATCACACAGTATTAACTACAATTTTGGTAGTCCATTCTTGGCTTTTTCTGTGTATATTTTTGTCCTTTTACATAGCTATGGTTATACAATTGTACACTTTTATATCATGATTTTATATTTTTTACTGAAAGACATAAACATGTTCCTATGTGATTATAATTTTTTCCTGAATATCATAAGTAGTAGCTGAGGACATGCAATAGATTAATTAGCCAATTCCCTATTGTTGGTTAATTAGTCCATTTGACTTTGGCTGTTATAAATAATAGTACAATGATCATCTTTTGGTTGTTTATTTTTTAAATTTGGGATCAATTATTCAGGATCAGTTCCCAGAGTGGAACTGTTACACCAAAGAGTCTGAACACTCTTTATATTCTTGATCTCTTATGGGAAAGGCCGATCTTAGAATTCCATCTTTCATGTGCCCAGAAGGAGCAGTGAGTCAGTCCTCTGCTCACAAAACCCTTGTCTACTAGTCCTAGACCAGCAGATTGGCCTGAGTCTGACCACAAGGTACTCTGTGAGCCTATTTCCCTGCTCCTTTCCTTCCACTCCTCTCTCTTATCCAGAGCCATGGGCAGCAATGGTCTTCGAAGCCTTGAAGAGCATTCTAGGCTAGGGTGCTTTGATAGCCTTAGGTAATTCCACCAGAAGCTGTTGCTCCTGAGTGCTGATACCCACCCATGGAAATACCTATAGTGCCAACATACGTGAGCAGGCTTTGCTCCCCAGCATGGCCTTACAGAAATAGAGTGACTAACCAGAGCGCCTTCCTGTCTCTTCAAAGTTCAGGCCAGGGGTCTTAGTTCAAAGAATTGTGTCTGACTCATGTTTTCCCATTCCCTAAAGGCAACTGCAACTTAAAAACACTGAAAGCACCTCCCACCCTGCCCAAACAGAAGCCCATCCCTAGAGCTCACTCAGTCCAGAGGCCAGGCAGAGCTGGCAAAAACAATATCCAGGCCAGAGAAGGCACTAAGCTGTTGTTCAGCTCAGGGGCTCTGCTCCAGCCCAGGGCCACTGGGGGCATCAGAGATTCTTCTTCTAACCTGCCTTACCCTTCCTCCTTCCACATCAGATGCTACATTTTCCACTTTTGCTTTTAATTTTCCTTTGCTTTTGGCCACTGGAGAGAAGGCCAATTTGGGAGTTCCTTTTAGTCTGATGGTAAGGCCAAGAGCCCGAGGTTACTGGGGCCTGGGAAGGAACAGGGAAAGTGAACTTTGCTAAAGGAGAGAAGAAGTTTCCAAACCAACTTTCCAGCTTCACAAACATGCATGTGTAACTGAGGTAGGCCCCAACACCAATGGTACTGAAGAGCAGGTACAGGCAGGCTCTCTAAGCTTCCTGGGAACACCTCAACTGCTGTCAGGAGTGGTGTCTGTACTTCCAAGACCCAGTTGGAGGTTCTCACTCAACAAAGACCTCCACTCGGAAGTACACATGACAACTACTAGGATGTTTCCAGGGACACAGAGTCCATAACCTAACAAAACAGCTTGTTGCATTGAGGCACCACTCTGTTTCTTTCATTTATTTTAATTAATTAATTTATTTTTTTAGGAATAATGGCAAGTATAGGTAAATAAACACATTTTTCCTTATGGAAGTAAATCATCTCTCTCCAGGAGAGTCTACCCATTGGCCACTCCTTCACCCAAAGGAGCCAGCAAAACAAGGCTACAACTTTCTTCATGTGCAGTGATTCCAAGATTTGAAGACTTCCCAGATATCCTCTTTTTAGACAACGTCACTCCAATTGTTTCCATGCAACCTGGTTCCTACCTGCTTATGTTCCTTAGGACAAGCTTCGCTTTTCAATTTTCTTCTTAGAATGTGGTATGAAGAAGTAAACAATTCTTCAGATAAACCCACACACATGGGAGCTGTTGGTATATGTGTTCAGATACACTGTGCCTCCAGACTCTAGGTGCTGCACTGAGCAGTGTGGGAAGTCATAGCCCACCATGGTCTTAGACCCAGCTTGTAGTCAGTGAAACCTCCCAGGCCTTTATTATGAATGTCTGAGCAACTAAACTAAGATAAGACCCTTCTCTCCACAACATATATTCAATTTCTCTCAATTGTATTTCATCTCAATTATATTTAGAAGGTTGGCTCTGTGAGACTGGTTCTCTCTGACAAGTCTCTATGAGTGTCGTAATGTGTAGTTCCTGGAACTGCTGCTAGGCAGAGTGATGCCTGTGAACTCAGAGAAGAGAAAACCTACACAGAGCTTCCAACTGTATGTGTAGGATGGGAGGACAGAAATAGAACGTGCTTTGTGCAGCTGTGACTTCTTTATAACACACATAGCACCAGTATTGATCCATCACAATTCTCTACTTATCAAAAACACATTCCATGCTGTAGAGCAAGCTTTAAAGAAACACAAGCAAATAAATTTAAATAAAGACGCCCCCCCAAAATAAAAAAAAAACAAAAAACAAACAAACAAAACACCTCTCAGCTTTCCATGCAGCATAACACAGGTCTTTCTCTGTGTGGGTTAATGTCCTCTCGCTCACAGCGCTTGCTTAGAGCTCCAGCCTTGCCAAGTCTGCCAGCCCTACAGCTGGTGCTGATCAACAGCGTTGACAGCGTGGTTTTCTCTTCCTGCAACTATGGGGTTGGAAGCGAACATTTATTGAGTTTCTACTAGGTAACAAACTGCTAGGCATTCTATGGATCTGCTTCCACTTAGCCCTCACCACAACACTCTAAATATACAGTTTTATCTCCATTTCACTGTGGAAAGACCAAGGGTCACAGAGGTTCAACCATTTGCCCATATCCACAAAGTTGGTACCAGAAGAGTTTGGATTGGAATGCAGAGCTGTTGACTCAAAAGCCCATGCTTTGTCTATGCTTCAGATTCTTGACCAGTGTTGTCCAATAGAAATAGAATGTGAGCCACAAATATGAGCCAAATATGTAATTTTATATTTTCCCATAGCCACATTAAACAAGGGAAAACCAGGTGACATTAATCCCAGTAATACGTTTTATTTGACCCAATGGATTCAAAATATTAGTATTTCAACATGCAATCAATATTAAAATTATAACTTTTATATTCTCTTTTGGACTAGCCATATTTCAAGTGCTCAATAACCAAATGTGGCAAGTGGCATGAGATTAGACAACTCAGCTATTACATAGAAAAATAGCTGTTTTGTTTTTTCTCTTAGCTATTTTTTTAAAGAGAATTACATTTTTTAATGCTTTTAAATACATTTGAATGTTATAGAAAAGTCGATGAATTCATAATAAGGTGAAACTGAAATCATTTCTTACTTGTATTAATCAGTTTAGGCTGCTATAACAAAATATCATAGACTGGATGGCTTAAATAATAGATGTTTATTTTTATGCAGTTCTGGTGGATAGAAATCTGAGATCCAGGTGCCAGACCGATTAGGTTCTGGTGAGAGTCTTCTTCCTGGCTGATAGACAGCTACCTTCTCTCTATGTCCTCATATTGGGAATAGCGAGCTTTCTGCTGTCTCTTCTTATAAGAGCACTAATCCCATGATGGAGGCTTCACCCTCATGACTTCGCCTAACCTAATTACCTCTCAAAAGTACCATTCTATCCCCAAATACTGTCCATTGGGGATCAGGGCTTCACACATCACACAATGCTGAGCGACGCAATGTGTCCTTGGATTTTCCTATGAGGATACGTTGGAAACTTCTCTTTGTGCATATTGTGAGTTATGCATGTTGCAGAAATGCCCCTGCAAAGTAAGGACTTTGATTCAAACCTGGACCTTCACAACTGTTTGCAGTCTATTTTCCTCAGTCCTCAACCTGGTGTTTGCAATTTAGACCTGAGGCTCTGAGGTTTAGTGACAGGTTGGCAGTCACATGGGTAGATACAGCAGGAGCCAGGGCTTCACCCCTGGCCTTCTGAGCCTAGGGCTCTCTCCTTTGTTCTGCTTTGTGAAGAATTGTTGATGACATATTTTTTTTTTCCCCAGGGAAATTAAGGTTAGCATAGGCCCTGTTCTCATACTCTTTTATTTGTGTTCATTTTTGAGCAGCAAAAAAAACTTTAACAGGTTTCAGATTATCATCTGTGCCAAGTTCTTGGTGGCTTGGCCCATGGGCCTTTGTGCTCAGAGAGACAAAATAACTTTGTATGTGACAGGGAAGTTTCTAGGGAGGAATACCAGGGGAGCAGGTATTTGAACAGGTTTTACCTTGTTATTGAAGCTCCTGGTCCTTTATTCCTGTATCCTTCAAACCTTAACTGCTCCCTGCCAGACCCTGGCTAGGTTAGGGATGCACAGAGATGGAGAGGCAGATCATGGCTCTCAGCAATCACAGCATGGTGACAGGATGAGGGGAGAGGCAAACCTGCTCTTGAATCAGAACATGTGTCAGCAAGGTATTGATTTGCTAGCAGACAACAGCAAACAGGAGCAACTGGGGCTGGGGGTTGATGCTGCACCCACCAAGGAGGCAAAACATTAGGAAAGCCTCATTGAGGGGGACATTAGTAGAGAAAGAGCAGAGTGGGGAGGACATCTCCTATCCTGGAGTTGCTGCCTCAGACAAGAGGTGTCTTTCCCACCTTCATTGCCTTTTTAAACCCAGATGCTGGCAAGAAGGAGATTTCTGGACAATGATAAATACTATTTATTAAAGAACTATGATATACCAGTGAGTTTATTTTTTTAATTTTTCTATTAAGTTTTTTGGGGTAACATTGGTTAATACAATTATATAATTTTCAGTACGTTATAATTTGACAGCTATATATTCTATTTTGTGTTTACCACCCGAAGTCTGGTTTCCTTCGGCTACCATATGTTTGATGCCCTTTCCCCACTTCACCCTCCTCCAACCCCCCTATACTTGACCCCCTTTACCCTGTCTACCTCCTCCTCCTCCCCTACCTCCACACTTTGGTAACCACTAGTCTATAGTCCATGTCCATGAGTCTCTGTTTGTCCTGTTCATTTGTTGCTTTTAGGTTTGTATCCCACATATAAGTGATATCATGTGATTTTCAACTTTTTCTGTCTGGCTTATTTCGCTTAGCATGATGATCTTGAGGTCCATCCATGTTGTTGCAAATGGCAATATTTCATCTCTTCTTATGGCTGAGTAATATTCCATTGTATATATGTGCCACAGCTTCTTTAGCCATTCATCTATCGTAGGACACTTTGGTTGCTTCCATGTCCTGGCCACTGTGAATAGTGCTGCTATGATGATCAGTGTGCAAATACCTTTTCAGATATGGGTTTTCAAGTCTTTAGGGTAAATACCCAGTAGAGGGATTGCTGGATCATATGATAGATCAATTCTTAGTTTTTCGAGGCACCTCCATACTGTTTTCCATAGTGGCTGTACCAATTTGCAGACCCACCAGCAGTGTATGAGGATTCCTTTTTCTCTACATCCTCTCCAACATTTGTTATTACTTGTCCTGTTGATTATAGCTATTCTAACAGGTGTGAGATGGTATCTCATTGTGATTTTGATTTGCATTTCCCTGATAGCTAGCAATGTTGAGCATCTTTTCATATATTTGTTGGCCATTTGTATGTCCTCTAGGGAGAAGTGTCCGTTCAGATCCTCTGCTCATTTTTTGATTGGATCGTACGTTTTTTTGTTGTTATTGAGTCGTATGAATTGAATATTTTGGATATTAGGCCCTTATCGGAGGTGTTGCTTGCAAATATATTTTGAATATTTTAGATATTAGGCCCTTATCGGAGGTGTTGCTTGCAAATATATTTTCCCATTGGGATGGTTGTCTCTTTACCTTGTTTACAGTTACTTTGCTAAGCAGAAGCTTTAGTTCAATGTAGTCCCATCATTCATTTTGCTTTTATTTCTCTTGCCTTTGAGCAAATTCATAAAATCCTCTTAAAGTCCAAGGTCCCTGACTTTATGCTCTGTTTTCTTCTATGCATTTTATTGTTCCAGGTCTTATATTCAAGTCCTTAATCTATTTTGTGTTAATTTTGGTGTGTGGTGATAGACAACAGTCTAGTTTCATTCTTTTGGCTTTCCAGTTTCCCCAGCACCATTTATTGAAGAGGCTTTCCTGCCTCTACTATACATTTTTGGCTTTTTTGTTGAAAATTATTTGCCTATATAAATATGGGTTTACTTCTGGACTCTCGATTCTGTTCCACTGGTCTGTGTGTCTGTTTTCCTGCCAATACCATGTTGTTTTGATTACTGTCGCTTTGTAGTATAATTTGAAGTTGGTCAGAGTGATGCCTCCAGCCTCATTCTTTTTTCTCAGGATGGCTTTTGTAATTTGGGGTCTTTTGTGCTTCCATACAAATCTGATGATTTTTTGTTCTATTTCTTTAAAACATGCTGATGGGATTTTGATGGGGATTGCGTTAAATTTGTATAATGCTTTAGGTGATATGGTCGTTTTAACTATGTTGATTCTTCCAATCCAAGAACACGGAATAACTTTCCATTTCTTTATATCTTCTTCGATTTCTTTTAATAGGGCCTTACAGTTTTCATTATATAGGTCTTTCACATGTTTCATTAGAGTTATTCTTAAGTATTTTATTGTTTTTGTTGTAATTGCAAAAGGAATTATTTTTTCCACTTCTTTTTCTGACACTTCATTATTAGAGTATAGGAACGCTATGGATTTTTGAACATTGATTTTGTATCCAGAGACTTTATTCTATTTGCTTATTGTTTCTAGTAGTGTTTTTGCGGAGACTTTTTGATTTTCTATTTAGAAAATCATGTCATCTCTGCAAATAGAAATAGTTTGACTCTTAGTTTTCTATTTGAATGCCTTTTATATCTTTCTCTTGTCTGATTACACTTGCTAGGATCTCCAATGTTATGCTGAATAACAGTCGCGATAGTGGACAGCCTTGCCTTGTTCCTGATCTTAGAGGGAAAGTTTTAGTTTTTCACCATTAAGTATAATGTTGGCTAAGGGTTTGTCATATATGGCCTTTATTATGTTAAGGTACCTACCTTCTATACTGATTTTGTTAAGTATATTTATCATAAATGGATACTGTATCTTATTGAAGGCTTTTTCTACATCGATAGATATGATCATATGATTCTTATTTTTTAATTTGTTTATATGATCTATTACATTAATTGATTTGCATATGTTGAACCATCCCTGTGCCCCTGGGATGAAGCCCACTTGATCATGGTGTTAAATCTTTTTAATATGTTTCTGTATTCGGTTTGCTAGTATCTTATTTAGGATTTTTGTATCTGTGTTCGTGAGAGATATTGGTCTGTAGTTTTCTGTTTTTGTGTTATCCTTACCAGGTTTTGGTATCAGAGTAATACTGGCATCATAACATGAGTTGGGAAGTGTTGCCTCCTTTTCGATTTTTTGGAAGAGTTTAAGGAGAATAGGTATTAAATCTTCTTTGAATGTTTGGTAGAATTAAGTGGTGAAGCCATCTGGTCTTGGACTTTTATTTTTTGGTAGGTTTTTGATGATTGTTTCCGTTTCCATACCGCTGATCGGTCTATTTAGATTTTCCAGTTCTTCTTCATTCGGTCTAGGAAGGTTGTATATTTCTAAGTACAGGTCCATGTCTTCTAGGTTATTAAATTTGGTATTATATACTTTTTCATAGTATTATTGCATGATCCTTTGTATTTCTGTGATGTCAGTCGTAATTTCCCCTTTTTCATCCCGGATTTTATTTGTGTCCTTTCTCTTTTTTTCTTCAGTGAGTCTAGACAGGGGTTTGTCAATTTTATTAACCTTCTCAAAGAACCAGCTCTTGTTGTATTTATTTTTTTCTATTGTTTTTCTGTTTTCAATTTCATTTATTTCTGCTCTAATTTTGATTACTTCTTTCCTTCTGCTGACTTTAGGCCTCATTTGTTCTTCCTTTTCTAGTTTTTAAGATGAAGCATTAGATTGTTTATTTGAGCTCATTCTTGTTTTTGGAGATAAGGCTGTAATGATATGAAGTTTCCTCTTATGACTGCTTTTGCGGTGTCCCAACAGTTTATATGTTGTACTATCGTTATCTTTTGTTTCTATGTATCTCTTCATCTCTCTTTTTATTTCTTCCATGACCAAGCTATTCTTCAGTATTATGTTGTTTAATCTTCATATATTTGTGGTTCTTTACCAGTAAATTTATATATGACACTTGCTGTGGATTGAATTGTATCCTCCAAAAATTCAATATTGAACCTCTAGGACCTCAAAATTGATCTTATTTGGAAATAGGGTATTGCAGATGTAATTAGTTATGATGAGCTTATTAAGGTGGTTCCCTAATTCAATATACTAATGTCTTTATAAAAAAAGAAAAATATTGGAGACAGATATGCACACAAGGAGAACATCATGTGAAAATTTAGACAGAGATTGGGGTGATTCCTCTACGAGTCAACAAACATCAAAGATTGACAGCAAACCACCAAAGCCAGAGGAGAGGCATGGAACACATTCTCCTTCACAGCCCTAAAAAGGAATCTAACCTGATATCATCACCTTGATCTTGAACACGAGCCTCCTGAGATGAAGACACAGGCCTCTATCTGGCTCAGACTTCCAGCCGACACAGCTGTTAAATAGTAAGTTTCTATTGTTCAAGCCCCCCAGTTTGTGGTACTCTGTCATGGCAGCTTTAGCAAATTTACACATCATTGCATTTAATATGTATACCAGCCTTACGAAGACAAGATCATGCCCATTTTATGGAAGAGGGAAATAAGGTTCAAAAAGCTACCTGAAGTCACTCAAATGTAGGGTTTGAACCCAAATCTATCTCATGCCCAGGTCCTCTACATTTCATGACTTCCAGTGGCTATTCCCACTCAGGCTTTGTATGAGTGTTCAGCTTAGGGAAGTGCCAAATCTTTCACTCATGAAAACACTCATTTCTCTTAAGAGACTTCTCCAGGTTCTTTGAAAGGCAAGCTGATCTACTGGGAATATGGGGTATGTATCGCTTCTCAGGAACCCTGCTCTTGGACAAGCCAGCTCCACTGGTCTCCCTGAGCTCTGCTCAGCAAACTCCCAGCTATGAACAAAGGTTATCTATTTCAGGCCACCCCTGAACTATATTCAGGATCTGTCCTAGATTGAAGTCCCCTTCTGATTGCAGTCTGTAACCTTGGTACAGACCCACAAATGTCCCATTTGTGCTCATGAGTTTCACTCAGTCCTGACATAAGTATGCAAGTCTTTTCACCTTCTCTACAGAATGGAATGGAGAGTAATTCTGAATCTCTAAAGAATTTTTGTTGGCCCTGCCTGTCATTTACTTTGGCTCCATAAATCAAAGAGAAGTCAGGCTGTAAAATACAGGCAACTCTCCAGTTATAGTCCATCAGTAGTATATGGTGCTTACTGGGTCAAATAAACATCTTGCATTTATCCATGATTTCGTTTATTGCATGGGGACCTTCCTTCCGGTTAATGTCATTTCTCTGATGGAACATTAATGGACTGGGAAGTTCTTAAGGAACGCAACTATTATTCTTTTTAGTATGTCCCCCATTAGCTTGACCTAGGCTTCAAAGGACTCTTTCTGAGGCTGTAAGACAAAACCAGGCACCCCTTTAGCTTCCTTCAGACCTCTTCCACTCACTCTTGCATGACACAGCTGAAGGTACAGCCAACATCCAGTCTAGTACCCCCAGCAGGTTCACAGTAACACATGATAATGGTTATTTATCTCTAAAAAGATATTTCTGCCATCTCCAATTCTTTTCTACTCTTAGTTTTGCTTGGAATTATAAATTACAGACAGCCTCCTAGTAATACTCCAACAGAATGTGCTGCATGTGCACATACAAAAATCGTACAATATTTATTTGGCCCAGTAAGTACAATATTACTTGTTACAGAAGCGTGTAAGTATGAACAGGATCAAAGCCACCTCCTTGCAATTTAAAAAATATTAGGAGAAATTGAATCAAAACATATAGAATGTTTTATGATTGCTTTTTTTTTTTAACTGAACAAAAACCAAAGGGTCTTATAGATCAGTAGAGATAAATTTAACTGATTTTAATTCCTCCTGTGTTTTCCATATTTTGTTTAATTATTCCCCTGTTGGGGATATTTGAGTTTCTAAAATTTTTGACTCTCATAAATAACCCAGGCATTAACATCTTTATGTTTTATGCAAGTATTTCTAATGGATAAATACTAAGAAACAACATTTTTGAGTAGAAGAAATTCTCACTTCAAATATTGGGATATAACACTCACTTTCCAGTTGAAATCATATTTATTTTCCCCAATTCTTTGTAAAAGAGCTCATTTTCTTCCCTGTCACACATTGCATATTATAAGTCATTTGCATTTTTTGCTAACCTGAAGGGCAAAAGAGGTATTTTTCTTGTTTTAATCTGCAGTTACTTGATTATTAGGGAATTTGAGCACCTTTTCATGTTGATCAGCCTTCTCTCTTCTTCATGATGTGTTGTGCCACTTAATAGCTTGGACTTTCTTCTTTTTCTATTGGATTGCTTAAAGTTTTTTGTGGTTCAATTAGTCAGTATTTTTAAAATAATATTTCTGACCTCATGCATGACTCACAAAAGGCTGTCCTTCACTCAAAATTAGAAAATCCCTTGTGTCAGTCTGTATTCTTGGTCGCATGAGGAGAAATCATCTTTATCATCAGGCAGAAAAGGGATTTATTAGAAGGATATTGGATATCTTAGTGAAAGGTTGAAGTGGTTAGAAACAAGCTTTGGAGAAATATTCAGATTAGATGGAGGCTAGAAAACCAAGAACACAGCAAAATGATACCATGGGGATAGTCTGGTGCCACTGTTCCTGGATGCTTGCTGCCTAGAGGCTGTTTTCTTGACTCTACTACCATTGTCTGCACTAGACCATAGGTACTGGATTCTCTCATATTACTGTTACCAATCACCACCGTCTTTATCACCACCACCATGGGAGCGAATTCTGAGCAGTCCCCTAATCCTTTGCAGTACAGGTTGCAGATTCAAAGAAGAGTGGGATTCCCTTATTGTCCATACACAAGCTTTAGCTGTCAGGAGTCAGAGAGAATAATCTGATGTTTGGGTTAATTTGGGAAGAATTAATATTCTTATAATATTAAGTCTTCCCATGTTGAAATATGATATGTGTTAAAATATCCTATGTTTTCAACAATTTTTATTAATGGAATGCCAATTTGATTCTTATTCTTTTATAAGTGATTCTGTTTTCTCTCTCAGTATTTATAATTTTTTTTATCGTTTATACTTTAAAATGCTATATGGTATTTTTTTCATTTATCTTAATAAGACATATGGGCTGTTTTAATCTGGAATTCCTTCATCTGTCTTTCTGTTCTATATTCTATCATATTTCCTTGACTTTCTCTTTGAGTTCATTTACTGATAATTATTTTGGGGATACGAGAGAGTGAATTACATTTATAATGTCTAGGAGAAGTTTGCATCCCAGAATATTTTTTTATGAATATATAATCCTCTTGAATTTCTAAGAGTACTAATTAGAGTTTTTTAAAGTTTTCTTTTGTTCATTGAATTATCTATATGTCCATAAGAGTCTATTCTATTGACTGCCCTTTTGATCCATGTCACACGTGTTGAAATGCTTGATCTGCCTAGTGCCTTGTTGTTTGAGAACTAGGTTGGTTCTTTCAGGTGGTTAGTATGGTGAACTTTTCTCTGGGGCACTTCTCCTCTGACTGAAATGGCTGCTTGGGAGCTCTGGGTACCTGGGTTGGCTATCAGTCTTCCCTGGGGTGTGAGAAGAAGACAGGGTCTTTGCACTGAAGGTATGGCTGCTGAATAAATGTTGATGTCAGAAAGCAGGACAGTTACTTTGTTTGGGTTCACTTGCCTCTCCTCCAGCCCCTCCAGCTGACCTGGGGTGTGTCTGTCTGCAGGGGAGAGGCCCCTTTTCCTGTATCCATTTGTTCAGAGGAGCTGACAAATGGCTTCCACTTTCTGCTGGTGATTTTCCATTCCATTCCTGTGCCAATAATAACATTTCACACTTGTCTGACACCTTTTCTCCTCTGACCTCCAAGCACTTTACAAGCAAACAGTTACTATTATTGCCCTCTGATTTCTGATGGAAAAGCTGAGAGTTACAGGATCAAAGCTGTCATAGTTGGGGGTGAAGTGAGATTTCAGACACCCCAGCCAGTCCCCAACCCTGTGCAGGACCAAAGAGGGCATCCTACCCCCAAGAGGAGGTGGCTCTGGCCTTTAAAGTTGTCTTCAAGGAGACGGGGCCCAGGGGAGAGTTATCAACACTTGTTCCTGGAGGCCTCCTTAGAGCCTTATTAGTCCAGGCTAAAGCATTGTTCTTTACTAGGGACAGTAGAAAGAAATGTGACTCTTGGAACTATTTCCTGCAAAGAAAGCTGGGTCCATGGTTCATGGTTTATTCTGAGGATAAGAAGACAATTGGAAGGTTCAGTGTGTCATCAGCTTGTTTTGAGGAATGGAGCAGATTTGTGTTGTAAGGCCTCAAGGGGTGAAAAGGTTCAATTGTTGTAAGTTACAAGGGAAAGAATCACTATTTAGAGGCCTTGCCAGTACTTCTAGCAGCCAAAAGGGAAGAGAGGAGCTATCTAGCCATCAGTGTAGATGTCCATTACTTCATGGCTTGGGCAGGGTGACACAGAAGGCCTCTTCCAACCCAGATATTTGCCTCATAAGAAGAGACTCTCATGCCATCTCCTCCAGGTGATGAAGCCTTTGGGATTGAGACCCTGAAACTCCAGGGTAAGCCACATCTTGCTGGACCTGTGAAGCTCCTTGGTTCCTGCTTCTCCTTCTTTCATTCAACTAGCCTTGGTTTGGAGTCTGTATTTTCCTTCTTCTGTAAGAGGCTTTGCCTAGTGGCAGCTGGCTGTCTAGCTAAAAGGAACACCTGTGACCAAGAAATTTTCAGCAGCCAAACAAGGCCCTGTTGACGTAAGTGTCTGCTGAGTTGATGTTGGGAGTCAGCTGTGAGAGTGTGTGTACTGAATTCAGCTCTCCCCAGTCCAGTGGAAATTGGCCTTCTTTGACCTGGGAACACATTAATCTCTGGAAGGATTTATGGAACAGTGAGGATAAAAGGGACACCTAGCCAGGTAACAACTGAGAACAAGCCATGTCTATCCCATGGATCACAGGAGGCAGGTAACTGGGGATCAATAAGAGCGGATGGTTGTGTGTGTGTGTGTGTGTGTGTGTGTGTGTCAGAGAGAGAGAGAGAGAGAAGAGAGACATACAGAGAGACAGAGAGAGACAGAGACAGAGAGACAGAGACAGAGACAGAGACAGAGAGACTGCATTTACTGAGTAAATACAATGCAGGGCACATCTGTATGTTACAACTCAGTTAAACTTTTCAAAATTCAGTGAAGTAGATCTTATAATTCTATTTTATAGATGAGAAATTGGAAGTTAAAGGTCAAGTAACCAGCCCAGGGGCTTAGCATGATCCAAGAGCTGAACTGAGATTTGAACCCAGCTGTCCTTGACTTTGAAGCTTTTTCTTCTCCGTAACAGTGCCTGCCTTGGAGTTAAGTGCCACAAACTGGGTCCCACAGACCTTGCCTGACAGGCCTGGAGTATTTCCTGGCTAGCAGAGCCCTCCTGGGCCCCAAATACTCTTTCCCAATGGCTGGCTTTCCTGCAAGTCCCGGGCTGCTTCTCTCGGGTCCACTCTGAGCTTCGCAGACACTACAGAAAGCTCTGGGCCAAGACCCAAGCACAGCAGGGCAGCCCTTGTCCAGCCCTGCGGTTTGTGATCTGGCCATTCATAACTGGCTCTGGGCAGGCACTTATCATTCTTCCACGACCACCCAGTCAGGCCCACATTGACTGGAAGTGAAGTTTGAGCTGCTTAAGCCAGACACTGCTCAGCCCTGGGTTCTGCTACTCCCACCCTCTGCAGCCAGCCTAGCCTGCCCAGCCAAGGGGATGCTGGAGCCCAGAAACAGCAGGGCCTGAGCATCCCCCACCAGCTACAAAGGGAGATTCACAAATCAAAGGAGCCTGAGAGAACAAAGCTGTCACATCAGTCCATCATGCAGCCGGATCTCAAAATAACGCCAGGCCAGAGGCTTGCCAGCTGTGAGTCACCACCGGGCCAGAACAGCCACAGAGGCCCCCAGCCGGCTGCGGGAAAAAACATGCCTGTGGCCAACTGGCTGCTCCCAGCCAGACTTGGAGGGTGCGGGTGTCTGCGGGGTGGTTGGTTCCACACTTCATGCTGTGGTGTGGAGAGGACTTAGGCACACTGTGAACACTGTGGAAGCAGGAGGAAGGGGACCAGGAAATGGCCATAGTAATGGCTTCTCTATTTCTCCAACTGCGAAATCACTTGGCTCCCTCCACCCTATCGACCTGCTCCCAGCCTCTGTGATGACTAGGCCAGCACAGCCTTCCTCGTTACTTTCTAACCTTAATGTGGCCTATGTTGCTGGCCCACTTCTTCTCAAGTGATCAAGGACAGTTGAGATGCTGAAATGAGTTGAGCAGCTCCTTAGAATTAACACTAATAGTAACTTAAAACCTAGAGCTTACACTCAAGTGTCCTAATTCCCTCATTGTACACTTACCTTCCCTGCCTCCCCTCAAAGGCCTTATACATTACATGAATGGGATACATGGAAATACTTACATTGTCATAATTTCCCTTTCCTAAAAATTAAAATTTTCCTAATATTATTCCCCTCTATCATCGCACCATCCTGAAAGCTTATTACTTCCTTCCAGAATTCTTTATTTCTTCTGGCTTTGAAGCAATGACTTAGATGCCAATAAATATGAAATGGGTTGGGTGATGAAACACAGAGTTCTAATCTTGTGTTTGTTACTAACTCATTTCTTTTTTCTGGGCCTCACTTTCCTCATTGTTCAAATGAAGAATTAGATGAAATAATATCAAGTGACTTCTAGTTCTAAAATATCAGAGGTCTAGAAGATGATCTTTAGTGAAATGAACAACATTAATTAGGAAAATATGTTTAACCATGGGGAGGGAGGCAACAAAGGGTTCAGTTGAAGGAAGGGCAAGAAGTTCATCCTTGCTCCTCCCACTGTAAATTGCCTTGCCCTCTTTCTTGATACTCTTCTCTACACCCCCGCCCCTGGCCTGGGGTTATAACACTTCAGAGTTGAATTTGATTACCTTGGTGACCAGATAGATGCTGATGAATAGAGTGCCAGGGCACTGATTTGAGGTTTCACTCACCGCTATGCCCCAGTGAAGTGACAAGGACCTGGCTTGCCCTTCCTCACCTGCAGCCAGAGTCCACCTGCCCAGAAGCAAGCAGGGGGATGTGAGCTACGACGTCCCTTTCAGACTTGGCCCATCCTTTTCATCTTCATGCAGTCTTCTCCACACCACTAACAGATGAACTTCACAATATATACAATTAACCATTTTGATGTGTACAACTCAGTGGTGTTTTGTGTATTCACAATGCTGTGCCTCCATCAGCTCTCTCTAGCTTCAAAAGTTTTTCATTACCCCATAAAACACCACATACTCACTAAGTAATCACTCTATATTGCCCCTTTCTCCCAGACCCTGGTAACTTCTAATCTGTTTTCTGTCTCTATTTTAAAAAGTACTTATTTTTCCCGCCTTTTGTGCCTGGTTTCTTTCACTTAGAATAATGTATATGAGATTTATCCAAGTTGTACCATGGATCATTATTTCATTTCTTTTTTATGGCTGAATACTATTCCACGATATAAGTAAACCATAATTTCTTTATTTATTCATCTACTTACGTACATTTAGGTTGTTTCCATCATTTGCTGTTATGAATAACGCTACTATGAACATTCATATACGAGATTTGTGTGGACAGATGTTTTCATTTCTCTTGAGTATATGCCTAAGAGTGGAATAGCTGGGTCATATGGTAATTCTCTATTTAACTCTTCAAGGAACTGTCAAAGCATTCTTCAAAGCAGCTGCACCATTTTACATTACCATCAGCAGTATATAAGAATTTTACTTTTTCCACACCATTGCCAATACTCCTTATTATCTGACTTTTTGGTGATAGCCATTCTAGTGGATGTGAAGTTATATCTCATTGTTGTTTCAATGTGAATTTCCTTAATAACTAATAATGTCAAACGTCTTTCATGTGCTTATTGGCCATTTGTATATCTTCATAGGAGAAATGTTTACTTATATTCTTTTCCCATTTTTAAATTGGGTTGTTCATCTTTCTATTATTGCATCGTAAGAGTTCTTAATATATTTTGGATACTAGATCTTTATTAATATATGATTTATGAATATTTTCTCTCATTCCATATGTTTTTTTCACATTTTTGATAATATCATTGATACACAAAAGCTTTAAATTTTTATAAAGTCCTATTTATCTAATTTTTCTTCTGTTCGTGCTTTTGGTGTCATATCTAAGAATCCTTTGCCAAATCCAAGACTATAAAGATTTATCTCTATGTTTTCTTCTAGGAGTTGAATAGTTTTAGTTCTCATATTGAGGACATTGGTCGATTGAGAGTTCATTTTTGTATATGGTGCAGGTTGATCCAAATTTATTCTTTTGCATGTGGATACTGAGATGTCCCACCTGAATGGGTGTGTGGATGAGAAAGAAAGCATGTAACATGATTTCTCTATTGGAATTTTTATGTATTTTTCCATTTGGGCAAATAAGGTGTCCACATAGAAATACATATGAGCTAGTTTACATTTTTCAAGGTCAGTGTTGTTATGTAAGAATAAATGAAATAATGTATATAACACTTAAGAAGTACAGAGTTAAGTGGAATCTAATGGCACTTATGGCCAGTTTAGGGGACATAATTATCAGATTCTTTAGCAGGAAAAAATTAAAGAAATTCCTCCTTTCAGGGGAGCTTCACTTTGTTTCTGAAACAATGGCTGCCTCAAAGCCTTGTGCCACATCTCAGGTCACATTCACCCTGTGTGTGTTGGTGGCATCTCTCCTGTTGTTGGGTCATTTTGATGGACAAGGTCAGCCTTCAGAGACCGTCCTTGCATTGGAAAGGCAAGGCTGCCACCCTGACACGACAGTGCCTTGTGTCTGATTGTGGGCCCAGCCCCGGGTCTCTCCCTGTTAGTGGAGAATTGGTTCTCAGATGTCACCACCGCACAACAAGAAGGTCCAGCCAACTCTTATCAATGAGAAGACAGCGATGCCCTAAGAATGTGATTTTCTATGGGTACACATCTCAGGATCAGGCAGCTAGATGGGTCTCCACTGAGCTGAAGGGTTTACTAGTCATTTTCCTAGGTGGCCACCCTTGGGATGGTCTGCCATCTGGACTTCAGTTCCTTACCTGATCAACTCTAATGATTGTAATTGCTCCTTCACTTCTCACATATGTCATTATCCAGAACTAAATATTCTCACTTTTCTCATAATTCCTCCTTATAACTATCTCAATCAATTATTCTGGAAGCACAACATCAGATGTTCCAGGTGACTGCTCCCTCTGCTTTCTTCCTACCTCTGGGATCCCTCCCACTTTCATCTGTTCCTCTCCTGCTTAGAATTAATGAAGCACCACTGCAGCTGCTCTCTTACAGGTATCTTCACATCTCCTGCTTTACTCTCCTTGTATTGATTCTTCCTGGCAACACCTCAGCTATGATTGACTCAACTACCCCTCTCTCAGAGCTAATATTGGACAGTTCATTGTTGCTGGAGAAAATCAGACCACCACCATGTGCCCACCAGAGCCATCGGAACCCCATTCTCAACCATGGTTACTTCCAAACTTTCCTTTCACTCCCTGCAGGTGGCCTCACTGCTTACCTTGTGGCCATATTGGAAGCCAAGCATGCTCTCCTCCAACTCTTTCCCACACACCTCCTTGTGCTCATGCCCTCTGGGGCTTTGTCCTTTGATGGCCTAGTTTTGCTCTTGGCATCCACTTTATTTACCCTTTCCTTGCTGGCTTCTGCTTGACTCGTCCTTCTTAAAAAGAAAAGAGCCCAACTTTCCCCACAATCCCTCAATTATTGCTTGGACTCTTTCTCTCCCTTTTCTGACCAAATTTCTTGTTGCTTCCCAGCCTCACGTGTAGGTCCCTCTTCTGCTCATTGGCTTCTGCTCCATCTCCTTCGTGAGCACTGTGCTAGGTTGGGGTCTACAGCCTCACAAGCTGAATGAGTGCCTTGTTGTTGAACTCAACCCAAAAAGAATCTTTCAGCCTTCAGTTTCTATAATTTCTTGGCAACATTGGAGCATATAGACCCTTTCCTTCTTGATTTCCACTGGGACACTTCACTCGTGGGTCTTCCCACCTTCTTGGCGCACTCCTTCTCCACTTTCTTTGTAGGCTCCTCTCTCTTTTGATAACTTAGACCATTGAGTCTCCTTCACCTCTGTCCTTGTTCATCCTCTCTTCTGTACCTCTCCCCTTCGTGGGTCACCTGGCTCACACTGAGATCTCCTGTGGTCTGGGAGGCCTGGAAGTGGCTGTCCCCATCCTAGCATGCAGGAGTCATGGCCTTCCAATATTCTCTGTATGGTGGTCAGGTTGGGGGGTCTGGTGGCTCTACCAGGAGTGCCATGAAGACTTTGGCCCCTGGGGGGTCTGAATGGAGGACCCTATGGAGAGCAGAATTCAGGCAAGATCTTTAACTCAGCTACTGTGTAACTGGAAGAACAACAATGTGGCTATCACCTGAGGGTCGTCAGGCACACAAAGTCTCAGCTCACTCTTGGGGCCTGAACCACATGTGTGTGTTGACAAGACCCCTTGGGGATATACACACACCATAAGAGAGTGTGAGGGGCTGCTGGTGACCCAGTTCAGGCAGAGCAGGGAAGAGTCAGAACTTGATTTCTTAAGACACTTTTGCCTCCAAATAGAAGCCCGATTTCCAAGAGAAGTTTGATGGAAGAAGCCTTACATTTTTTTTCTGACAGAATGGAAGTTATATTTAGCAAACAAAAGAGATTCTTATTTGAAAATACCTCTTGCCCCAGCTTTGTGGACTACCAGGGAGAAAAAATTAAAGGAGAAAAGCAGTAGCAGTGTAGCTGTCTGGCTGTGCTAGCAGCGGCAGATCTCAGGGTTGAACTGTTCCCATCCACAGTTTGGGGCCAGGCCTAGGCCTGATAACACTCTGGGGAGAAATGAGGAGGATTTTCTTTGAGGGGCTGAAAGTACCCCCAAATTCCAGCCAAGGGAAGAGCCCTCCATGATGCTGCCTCCTCCCCAATCCTTTTCACTCCGCCCCTCAGAGCTGACACTCATATCCTTTACTCACCCAAACTGGGCCTGCAGAACTTGAGGACATGGGTATTTTATGGCTAAATATGACCAAAATCGACCTTGGCTTTTAAGCCAGCTCCAGAGCCAAAAACAATAGCTCCTCCTGGTACACATTAACAGAGGGCTTGGATTTAGCTGGTAACTCTCCCATGGCTAGCCCAGACTTCGTAACTTGCATCCCTGCCTGGGCAGACAAGGCCTAGGCTGTTTGCAAGAAACAAGAGCCCCGCTGTGGGGCCTGTGTGTTCTGGTCCAACACTCTAAACAACAATGATGGGGATGGAGAGGAAGTAAGTTTGGGACAGCCCCAGGCTCTTATGTTTTCAGGCAGAATAGAAAAGCCTGAAAAAGAAAGGTTCTGGCAGCCTCCTTGAGAGGGCCTGAGTCTGGTCTCTAGGATAGTCCTGCAGCCACAGCCCAAAGCCTTCACCGTGACTAGCTGCCATCTCATTTTTGTCTCCATCTCTGGAAAGAAGACAGAGACAGAGAATGGTTAAGAAACTTGCTTGAGGCCACACAGACCGGGGGACAGGGCACATAGAGGATGGTGGGACTCCTGCAGTTGAGGCTGGGGACCATGTGTGGGCTGCAGCTGTACCTCTGAGAGCTGCTTGTGCCCTTTCCTCATATGGTTTGCATTGTCCTGAAGGATTGTCCCAAAGGCCCAGGGAGCTTGACAGATGCAAAAAGATACTTTGGTCTGGGGATCTACTTCTAATGACATGTTCACACTGTTTAGACTACAGCCAGGCTTCCCCCCTGAAAAAGTGCTAGATTCAAAGTTCTGCTCATTAGACATGCCATTTGTGCTGTGCTTGGAGGCCCCTTCTGCTTGGTTGTCCCAAGGAGGCTGGTGCTGGATATATGGCTAGAGGCCTGGGCCTTAGTACAAAAGCAGCCCCAGCCCACTATAGTGCTGGTCCTCATCCTGTGCTCAAGCTGATGAGACCTCTTCTTGGAGGACCCTCAACAAAAATTGGAGTTGGAAAAGCCTTTATGTCCTACTGAAACATGAAAACAGTTACTGTGAACAGGAAGAAACCAATTATGACCCCAAAAGGAAGAAACATAACTTGTACTCCCAAATAGGAAGTGTAGTTATTTTATTACTCCAGCAGAAAAGAAGATTTTCTTCTTGCTCAGCAACAAGCGTAGCCAATGGAAATGTCAAAGCTTAGTCAATGAGATGCCATTGTCACCTGAACTCTTACTTTCCTCCAATGAATTTCCATTCTTTTGCCGATGACTTTTTTGTCCCACCGTCCTTTCTATAAAGGCCTTGCAACTTGTGTAACTCCTCGGAGTAGCTCTCTGCTTGCTAGATTACATGCAGCCCAATTCATAAATTATTAACGAAGCCCAATTATATTTTCAAATTTCCTCAGTTAAATTTTGTTTATTAACAGCTTCTAGGCAATGACTGTTTATCTCCCAGAGGATTCCATTTCCCTGAGACATTCTAGTGTCATGGACACTTGTGGCAGTTCCCACAAAAAGGGAAGGACAAGGATTCTGATGTTGAATTTGGTGGTAAAGATCAGAGAGGTAGGCTTTGGGGCCTGTGAAGTCAGTGATTGAGAAGGTGATATGGTTAATCAACCAATTCACGTGCCCCCTTGCTTTGCCTGGCACCTATAAAAGGAAGTCAAAACATGTTCTCAGCTATTTGCACTTAAATGTGTTCCAGGGAGTGGTTCCACTTGGCCTTCTTTGGGGGTGATGACACAGGGTTATTTCTCTGAATGCAAGTCTGTTTATCCCAGGCTCCAGAGGGTGTTCCCAATCCAAATATCCTGCTCTCCTCCCCTCTCCCACCTTTCCCTAGAGGGGCTTCCAGTATGAACCTGAGAGAGAGTGAGGGGCTTCCAATGCTTCATGCCTGAGGAATCTTCTAATTTCACTCACAAAACAAAAGTGTGAGTGAGGAAGGAGGGAACTAATTCTCCAGCACCCACTGTATAGCAGTGCTTTCAATAAGATGACCGACTAGCCCATTTTGCCTGAGATGAAGGAATTTCTGGGATACTAAAACTGGGACAATTGGTCACCCAGCTTCAATAATTGCTACAGCATACTTGTGAGGTGAGAATTATCACTGTACATTGAAGAAGAGAAAACTGGGACTCAAAGAGGCCATCTGTCTCACCTGGTCCCCAAGGTCATATTCTTTCCACTACTTCATGTTATCACTTCTGAGGGGGTAGGGAGACTTTTAAAACCTACTAAGAAGATGAATCTGCGTTCCCTGAAAGCTTTCAGCTTTCCTTAGTTTCCTTCTATTTGCTGATGGGAGAATATCCTTTTTCCTGACTCAGAACCCCACCAAGTAACACTCCAGGCCTCACTCTGCTCCCCATGGTAGAGGGACTCAGAGTGGGAATTACCAGGCTTTGTGTTCAGACTTTCCTCCCTATCTCGGAATCCACCTGCCCTGCAGAGAACCTGAATTTTGTGCACTCTTGACTACATGGAATTAAGGGAGGGGAAAAGTTTATGTGACAAGTCCATTTTACTGCATATCTATGGCCACTTTCTCTAATCAGCTTTGTCAGTAGTAGAGGTGATGTCTTGACATCCTTCGGTGTGACTCCTGTGTTTATCTCCCAATGGATGTGTAAGAGAAGTGTTATATTTCGAACTCCCTAAAACCTCAACACAAGTCATCTTATCTGTTCTGAGACTTACAGCAAGATTTGTATGTGAAAAGTTTTGTAGCTTGTCCTAGGGGACCCACAGGAGACCACAATCCCCTTCTTAGAAGAGAGGGGTCCAGGACCTGGTGTGGGTTCTGAAGGAAGTCGAGGAAAATGGATTACAAGCCAGGGCATTGGGGCCAAATCTTCCTGCTGCTTCCAGAAACAGAAACAAATCAAGATCCCATGGGGATTCTCAACAATCAAGGGTTTCAGAAACTTTCTCCCCAAAAATGCAACATGACGCTGCAGGAGATCTCTGTATCTTTCCTGCCCCAAGACAGCCTGCCCTTCTGGTCCCTGGCTGGAGCCTAAAAGAATTATGCCGTCTTTCCTCTTCCTTCTTCCTCACCCTACCACCCTACTCTGCCCTAGGATTGCAAAACTGAAGGAGACCTCACTCCTAGTTTGCACTTATCTTGATTGATACCCAAGCTGCCCAATGTTTCATTTTTCTATTTTAAGAGGGCTTAGGTTAATCTGAAAATCCTGCTAGAGACCACCCATCTCCCTTAAACAAACAGTTCACCTTTCAGCCCAGAGCTGGCCTCTCTTCTTGGGATGTTTGATAGGCCTGGGATCACTGAATGTGGCTAATTAGCTCTAATATCTGTGGTGCTTTCACAGATGTCAGAGCCAGAAAGGCTGGTCATTGGAGTCAATTCTTTAGAAATCCATGACTTTGGCCAGTCTCCTCACTCTTGGGCAGTGAAGGTCAGAGCTGAGAGAAGGCATGCAGAGGTGATAAGCACTACAGACTCTTGTTTAGAGGATAGATATGCAGAGCCAGAAATGCTCCAGACTACAGTGCCACAAATGGGGATCCCTGCTCTGCTCTGCTCAGAGAAGCTCCTGGGACAGGTATTGGGAGGTCCAGGTTAGGAGCTCAGAGTTTGTTTGTTTTCAAAAGTTTCTCCTTGTTATCATCTAAAGAGGGAGTAACCACCAGGCTTTCACTGATGTCAAATGGCATGTGTAGGGCACTGCTGGATCCATCTGAAACTAGTTCCTTGTTTGTAACTCTGTTTTTTCATCTTAGTTCTTACAGGGAACCTGTAATAAGAGCTCTAAATTGAGAAAGACATTTGGACTTATCTGGAGAGAAAGCAGAAAGTAAAGAGAGATGCCAAGGGACAAAGTGAGAGGAGGCCACACTAAGAAGAAGATAAAGCAGTTTAGACTCTAGGGCTCAGGCAGGAGAACCAGGGGGCTCAGACGCCCATAAGTATATGAAGAACTGCTTCGGTTAAATATTTTACTTTAAAACTTAGTGGCTTACAGCAACAACTTATTATTCTTTCTCCTGGTTCTGTTCTAGGTTAATTGGAATCTGCTAAGTGGTTCTTATTTAGAGTGTCTTGTGTACTTGCAGTCTGACAGTTGCTGTGTTAGAGTGTATAAGGGCTCACTGGCATGGCTAGTTGTTGATGCAGGTCATGAGTTAGAAGCTCAGCTGGGATTGTCAGCACCAACCTGTGGCTTCTCTATGTGGCATGGAAGTGAGCAGCCAAGAGAGCATTCCAAAAGTGAATGTTTCTAGAGGCCTGAGTGAAAGATACAAGACTTATTTTGGCCCAGCCTCAGAAGTCCTAGAATGTTACTTCTACTACATTGTACTGGCCAGGCAAGCAACTGAGGCTAGACTATTTTCAAGAAAGGCTATTTGACTTTCCTCTAGATGTGAGGAGTAGCATGTGCTTATAAGGAGGTAAGAACAAGATGAGGCAATCTGAAATTATCTCCTCCTAGACTTGCCAGATAGAATGTGGAAGGCTGATATGATGGTTTTCTCCAGGCCCTGTTTGATGTTGCTGTTGACAACAGTGATAACGGTGAGGACACCTCACATAGGTAAAGCAATTTTCATATCCACATGATTTGCTAAAGAGTGAGCAAGAGATTAGTAAGAGGTAGAGTATTCTTGTATCTACCTATGTTAAAGAGGAAGAGAGGCTCAAAGCAGCTTAGTGACTTTTCTCAACTGACACAGGTCTTCTGCCATTGGCCTAAGCCTAAGCTCACTTATCCTGGCAAGAGATACCCTCACTGGATTCAATGTCCTCTTGCCCCAACATCCCCAAGCTCTGATGACTTCTCTCCATCCATGCCTCCTGGGCAACAGGGTCACTCCTGGGCTCTGACCTGGCTCTCTTGCTCTTTGCTAAATGCCTGGCTAACTAAATTTCCTTTCCTGTGGCTCAGTTTTTCCATTCTTACTGTGAAATTGGAGACTAAGAAACATGCAAAGGAATCAGAGAAAGCAAAAGCTCCCTGGGTGGTATAGAGTGGGCTCTTCTCAGAGCCCAGGAGCAGACAAAAAGGGCATTTCCAGCTGGCCCCACTGGCACCACCCTGGTTGTCGCTGGGCTGTTACTTTCCAGACTACTGGTCCAAGGTGAGCACAGATCAAGGGCTAACTGCTGGTCAGATCTCCAGCGCAGAGTAAGCCCTAAATGACCAGTTGTGTGTGGAATCTGCAAACTTCCCTAATCTTCAGTCAGTTGATATATGAAAAATAATTCTGTTTTGTCTAAATGTATTCAAGTTATTCAGGTGTGCGTGTGTGTGTGTGTACGTGTGTGTGTGTGTGTAATTAGTTAGTTGATATTTTAAAACAGATTGCATTAATAGACTTTGCATTTACCATTCCTGCTCAAGCCTCTACCCTAATCCTCCAGGTCTTAACCATCCAGGGGGTGGGCTTGTTTCAGTTAAATCCTCCAGGTCTTAACCATCCAGGGGGTGGGCTTGTTTCAGTTAAATAAGGCTACTGTTCGGGTCAGCACAGGTGAAGACATCAATAACACTAACAGGAGACCCCTTACCGTGACAACCAATCTGGAAATCGTGGGTCCGAGCACCAATAGCATTGATAGCTAAAACCTCAATGTCACATACAAGTATCTTTCTGGGACCCTGACCCTGAAACTTTGGAGAACAGGATTGTCACACCCACGAGCAATCACATCATGCCTATGTTGGGGGAAAAGTGCTTCATCTATGGAGTGAGCTTGTTGTCTTCCAAAAAGGCCAGGAATGGGAGTAAAAATAGAATTTTCACCCCAGGAAGCAACCTCTGTTTTGTCTCTGGCACAGGTTTAGGAGGAGAAAACTGACAACATACAAAGAGAATAAACCTCTGAAACATGACCTTCCTCTCTGCGAATGCAGCCCAGGAAATGTTGCCCCCTGTTGCCAGCATAAACTCTTATGTACATCCTGAACCTGGGGTGACCCGTAATAAAATATAAAATAGAAATTTTATATTTAGAAATTTTTAATTCCTGCTTACACTCACTATAGAGGCAAAATGACCAAAGGCTGTCATTTGATGCAGTACCTCTGACTGACAGGCAGACTTCTGAAGTCCTGAGGGATCTGGCGCTATGTCTGGGTAGACTCCCTAGACCCTGGGTCAGCCCGCTATCGCTAGCTTCTGAAATGCTGCTAAGACAACTCTTCCCTATTTCCATGTGTCCTACTATTCTGTTTCCACAGCAATTCTCAGTATTGGTTCTTTGCTCTTTATCTTTCATAGCAATTTTCTCTTTAATTGCTTTGACTATCTCTAGTTTCTTATTGCTCCAATCCATAGACGCCAGGATAATTATCATCAGATGCTGCACTTAGCTTCATATTCTCCTATAGAAGAAACTGTAGGAGATATAAATGAAGTACACTCAAATAAGTAGCTTTGGAAGGAGAATAAAATGCATCAACTCTATAGGAAGTCAGAAGTCATTTATCTTTACTTGATCCATTAGCACTATAGAGAGCTTAGAGGGCTTTATTGTTTTATGACTCACTTCATTTAACCATAAAATTCACCCTTTAAAATTGTATAATTTGGTGATTCTTAGTATAGTCACAAAATTGTGAAAGCATTTCTCATATCTAATTTCAGAACACTTTTATTACATCCACCCAAAATTCTGTATCCATTAGTATTCATTCTCTGTTCCTCCTCTCCCCTACCACAGGCAATCATTAATCAATCTACTTTCTGTCCCTATGGATTTACCTATTATGGACATTTCCTACAAGTGGAATCAACATATAGCCTTCTGTGACTGGCTTTTTTCCCTTGGTATAATGTTTTCAAGGTTTATCCATGTTATAACATATATTAGTACTCCATTCCTTTTTTATGATTTAATAATATTCCATTGTATGAATATACCACATTTTGTTTACCCATTCATTTATTGATGGACATGTAGGTTTTTCCCACTTTTCGATTATTTTGAATTATGCTGTTATGAACATTCACATACAAGTTTTGGTGTGAAAATATGTTTTTAATTTCTCTTGAGTACATACCTCAAAGTAGAATTGTTGGGTCATATGATAACTCTATGTTTAAATTTTTGAAGAACTGATAGACTGTTTTCCAAGTGGCTGAACTGTTTTACATTCCTACCAGCAACACAAGAGAATAAAACTTCTCCACATACTCACCAATACTTGGAATCTGTCTTTTTGATTCTAGATACTCTAGTGATATGAAGCATTATCATATTGTGAGCTTTATTACACTTAAGGAAGGGTAATTAGAGGGTACAAGTACCATTTGGTCCAAGTATAAACAACCTTGAGATTATGAGGGCAGAGTTGTGACTAAAATGCTCAATAGAGGTCTAAAAAACACTTTGATGGCACAGAGCTTAGCATGAGGGTTCAGTCAGGTCTCACAGACTCCTTCCCAATTCTTATGGCATTGACTTCCTTCAAGTCATTTGGAGTCCCAATTTCTTCTAACAAAGCCAACTGACCACTGTTCTCATCACCATGGACAACTTGACATTATGTAGGTGTGAAGGCTTCTTCCATGTATTTTAGCCCAACAAGGTAGGATGCTATGTAAACAGGCAGATGTGGAAGGGCCAGCAAAGTAAGGCCATTGACACTGAGGCAAGTATTTTGGGTTCACTTGGGCTCCTCTCAGATTGAGCTGACCCATCTCAGAGGTGAGCAGATAGAACTGTTGACCTTTAGCTTTCTTTCTACTCTGTGTGTATGCTATGTGCCAATGAGCCAGCCCCAACTCTTGGCAACCCAATGAATGAATGATGTCTCCAATTTCCTATTCTCAACAGTCCTGCTCAGTTCCTGTAGACTCATGTTTATGGCATCTTTTATGGAGTCAATTTATCTCATATTTGGTCTTCCTTTTTTCCTGGTGGCTTTTATTTTTTCCAGCATTGTTGTCTTTTCTAAAGAATCCTGCTTCCTCATAATATGCCAGAAGTAGGACAGCTTCAGTTTTGTCATTTTACAATGACAAAGCAATGTTTCAGGCTTAATTTGCTCTAGGACAGACTTGTTTGTCTTTCTGGCATTCCACAGTATCTGTAAAGTTCTTCTCCAACACGATTTTTCAAATGAATGATTTTTTTTTTCCCTATCAGCCTTCTTCACTGTTTGACTTTTACATTCATACAAAGTAATTAGGAATATGCAAGTGTGGATGATCTAGCCTTGTGTGAGGGTGTGAATGATCTTTCTACTCTATTGCATTTGAATGAAAAAAATAAACATTCCCTGCCTGTATTTGTTTCCTAGGGCTGCTGTAACAAAGTACCACAAACTGGATGGCTTAGAACATGGAAATTTATCCTTTCACAGTTCTGGAGATCAAAACTCCAAAATCAAGGCATTAGCAGTGCCATGCTTTCTCTCCTCACTTCTGGTGGTTTCTAGCAATCTTTGGTGCTTCTTAACTTGCAGTTGCATAATTGCAGTCACTGCCCCTGTTGTCACGTGGCATGATTTTCTTCCCTTTGTGTGTCTGTGTCTTCACATGGCATTCTTGTGTGTGTGTGTGTGGGGGGGTATCTCTGTGTGCCCACCTTACTCCTATTGGAATCAGGACCCACCTTATTCTAGTATGACTCATTTTAACTTACATCTTAATTTTATTTGCAAATATCCTACTTCCAAATAAGGTCATATTCACAGGCCCAGGGGTTAGCACCTCAACATATTGTTCTGTGGGACAATTTAACTCACAATTCATGGCCTAATTTCTTTTGCCATATTCTCTACATTGCTTCTGGGCCCATCACAAATCTCTCTCTTACTCCCTATTCCCCCCATCTCCACCATAAACAACCACACCTCCTTGGCTCCTCTCAATTCCCACCATGGTGATGCCTTTCTCAAAGTCCTAATGGCTAAAGATATAGATTTACCCACCATGTCAGACCTTTCTCTGTTTGAAGTTCAGCAATGTGGACAGTCTTTGAATATCTTATTATCTTCAATTTCAAAAAGTATAGAATCCTTCCTTGCACTGACCCTGGCTTTTTAGCAGGTGCTGGAATGCAAAATTGCCTATAGAAAAGTACATACACACCTGGTTCTTTGATTTTCCCTGGACCAGCAGCATCAGCGTCCTCTGAGAACTTGCTAATAACATAGATTCTCAACATCCACCACAGATCTACTGAAGCAGGAACTGAGGTGGGCCCAAAATTCTGTGTTCTAATAAGTCCTCTGGGTGATTTGAATGCACACTAAAACTGGAGTATTACTGGCATACAGAAATACTTTAGATCTCTTGGAGAGGCTGATAAGTCAGAAGACAGCAAATTAAATGCAAAAGATGATGAATGCTAATAATGAATGCGAGCTCTCTGCTGTCTACGTCTAGAGTAAAGCAAGACTAAAATGTGGTCTGTGCTGGCCTGGCAGGAGCTATGCATGGGAATTTCCAGGCCCCAGGTCAAAGGAAAAGGCAGATTTTTATAAAGTTGGGGAATTGGTGGCCTGGGTCCAGCCATGCTGCCCCAGTGAAACTCAGCTCATCATTTCTTCATAAGGAAGGATTTGAATTATACAATGGGATGCATCTATTTTTCTTTGCTGTCAAACTCAGTGTTAAGTGCTGATATCTAGTGTGTTGAAATAATTGCAAAGGGTAGGAAACCCCAGCCTTTCTCTATAGACTAAAAGGAATCTTCTTGAAAGGCCCTTTTCTGGAGATTTTTTTTTTAACCTGCAACAGCTATGTTAAGTTCTCCTGTGGAGTTTATTTCTTTATTCTTTTTTATACCTATCCAAATCCCTCAGCTTGGGGGAATAGCTCTTCTACTTTCCCAGTCTCACTTTACTTCCCTTCTTGCTGATTGACCTGTACCCCTGCCTTCCTCGGGACTTCTCTGGTTATAGAGTCTCTGGTTTCTCTAATTGGAATGTCCTATTCATTACTATTCATGTCATTTTTTTAGAACCTGAATCATAAGTAGATCTGTAAATACTTAGAAGGGTGAAGATAATAACGGATCTTTGTCCTTATCTTCTGAACCTATTTGGAAATATTAAGGAGAAATAAAAATAGAATAAAATTACATGTGATTAAACCAGAAAACTGGCACATCTTTGAGACACAATTTGTGAAAAAGCCTGCACAGCCTTCCAAAGACAAGTTGCATACCCTTAAAGGTCAAACAAACAACCCTTTGTTTACAATGACAATGACCAGGGATATGGAAGAGTTCTTGAGTGCAAGGTGGCATGAAGAAGGGAAGGAGTCCAAGCTTAGTGAGAAAACCCATGGAAACATGTGGGCATGCAATTCTGCAAAAATGTGATGCCAATATGGAGGCCAATACAAGGAAAGCCAGAAGACTTCCAATTACTGGTCTTGGTCACCAGAAGAAAAACATAAAAGCATATAGACATGGATATAGATATAAATATGGAGAAAAATGATGAATGAATGGATAGGTAGATAAGTAGATAGATAGAAAGATAGGTAGGTAGGTAGGTAGGTAGATAGATAGATAGATAGATAGATAGATAGATAGATAGATAGATAGATAGATAGAGATAGGTAAATTTTGTACACACAAAGATGGGGCTAAGAGCTTCTCTCTAAGCCTAGAAAATTTTCTGACCTAGTGCAGTCATCTCTTCAGGGAAGAATGTTGATGAGAATACGTTCACAGACAACAGGCCAAAACAAGCCTACTTATCTGCTATTTTTCAACAACTCACTAGAACAAGAAGAAAAGAATCCCTTCAAAAATAAGTAATGATCAGAAAGAAAGCAGCATGACATCTATGCATGATACAGAAATTTTAAAAAGAAGGAAAATACTAAAAAAATGGGCAATTGAAAAATACACACCTGAAACATTATGCCATCCAAGCAAATGAACTTAGACCAAAAATAAAAAAAATCCATAAAAATCAATAAAAATTAAAGAAAATGTCACCTCTCTGAAGAGCTCAAAAAAGAGATATGAGGGCTTTAAAAGATGATAAAACAACAAAAGGAGATTTAAAATATAGAACTGTAACTTTATAGAAAGAAAAGTTATATGAGAGTCATCAAAAAGGAGACTGTATACTGATGAATATACAGGCAGTGACAAAGTTGAGAAAATGAAGCAAAATGAAATGAAAAAATAAAGAACTAAAATGGACTAAAAAAAATGAGATTTGAAGACATGTCTATATACAAATAATTGATTTTCTTGAAGACAATAGCAGAAGAAATATAATTTAAAAATAAAGATATAGAAGAAACTTTCCCAAAATGAAAGATTTAAATTTACTTAAAATTATATATCCGAGAAAAATCGTTGCAGAACAATAAAAAATGAGAGACATTCTTATAGAGACACTGAAATTAAAATGTAAAGAAAGAACTCAATGGCCATTCCAGATTTCTAAAATAACTCAATTGCAAGAAGAGAAATTTCCATTATAATGGCTGGCAGTTTTTACAACAGAATCATTCAAAGTTAGAAGACAATGCAGTAATCTTCAGAGAATAAGACACTACTTACAAATTAAACCAAGTTAAGCTGTCATTTAAGAGTAAATAATAATGTTGATAATAGCCAATTTTAATGAATTCCAGACCTTATATTAAGTACTTGTGTATCTTATCTCATTTAACTATCTCAGTAATAACTTGAGGTAAGTACCATTATTAGCCACATTTTAAAGATGAAGTTCCTGAGGCTTAGGGAAATTAAGGAACTTTCTCAAATTTATACTGCTTGAAATGGCAGAACCAAGATTGGAACACAGGCATCTGATGCTAGATCCTGCTCTCCTAAGTTTATACTGTTTTCAAACTTACAAGAACTCAGGGGTACACACCCTTGAAAATCTACCAGAAGACAAATACCTGCAATGCAAGCCCTGAGCAGGAAAAAAGTAGTAAAAAGGAGTGATGAGCATCGAATCCATTTTAATATAGAATGGGCACAGCACAGATGTGGAGAGAACGTTTATTTAATAAAGTTTGTGGCTGGCAGCCTCTGAGATAGTACAACGAACCTGCCTCCTGGTATTCATGCCCTTGTGGGAGCCTCTACTCTTGAGTGAGGCCTGGACCAAGAAACTTGCTTAAAATGAATAAATAGGAAGCAGCAAAGAAAATGGAATGTTACAAGATTAGTGCTTTCTGTTTTAGGAACCCCTGCTCTGAAGAAAACAAGCTGCCACGTTGTGAGTTGCTCTATGGAGAGGCCCATGTGCCAACAACCAGTGAGGAATCGAATCCTGCCAACAACTACATGAGTAAGTTTTCCTCAGTTGAGCTCAGAGATAATCGCAGCCCAGGTTAACACCTCGATTGCCCCTTTGCGAGACACCTTGAGGCCGGAGCAGAAAAGCTATGCCTGAATTCCAGGGTCACAGAAATGGTGTAATAATAAATGTTTGCTATTTCAAGCCACTAAGTTTGGGGATAATTTGTTACATAGAAAGAGATAACTAATACAAGTTTCATCCATCATATATATAGTTCTAGTAACATTAGAAACTCTTTCAGATCCACCGTTCCACAAAGACTAGCCCTGGTTCCAGAGAAAAGCCTATCAGATGGTGTGCTTGTGTGTCTCTGTGTGTGTGTTCTAGGGAGAATGAGGATGAAACTGTCACTCATGCTGCTTCTCCACCACTTCAATCAGAGTAACTCTATCTGCATGTTCTACTTAGAGATAGTTTGTATGTTTGTATGTATATTGAGGGGGGCAGTGAGAGGGAGTATATCACTGGACCAGCAGTGACAAAGATAGTGACCACAATAGTCACCACAGTAATTGATCATGGCTCTCATTTAGCAACTGAAATAGACTTAACCTTTCCTTAAAAAAACAAAAAACAAACAAAAAAAACCACAACTATTTTTATTATAAAAATATATTCATTATAGACAATTTAGAAAACACAGAACAAAAGAGTTTTTGGTCATACCACAATTCTGACATTAAAAAAAAAAAAACCTTTCCTTTTTTTGATGTAGCCTCTTTTATCTTTATTTAGTTGCTGCCTAAATGAATATAATTTTTTATATTGCTGTTTCAATAATGTTTTTGTGTTAGTAGGATCTTTGGTTTCTTCATAAATTTCATTTTAATGGTCTAATAATATTTCAACATATATACTTATTTGGGGGCATAAAGGCCATTTCTATGTGATTGTAGGAGGAGAGTTTGGCTTCTGTTTAAAACTCTTATAAATAACACTGTAGTGTATACCCTTGAACATAATGCCTTTGGTGTATGGGGATAATTCTTAAAGTAAATTTCCACAAGTGAAAATAGTGAGTTGAAATATACACCTGAACCTGATACAGAGTGTCAAATTGTTTTTCAAAAGGGTCTTGCCTTTTTGTACTTTCACCCCTAGGGCAGGAGGACCCCCTTCATTACATACTGCCCATCTTTTATTTCTACAGAGAAGAAAAATCATTCTTTAAGAGGCTTTTTTTACTTTTTGTTTTATTGATAGCTAATGAGGTAAACCTCTTTCTCTGTGTTAATTTGCATACTTTGCAACCAAGTAACTGGTGGTCTATGAATCCATGGTCCCTGGCCTCCAGCACCAGCCCCCAACCCCCAGCCCCCAGCCTGGTTTTATTCTACTCAGATTTTTAGCTCTCAGGTCAGGCATCATCCACCTACCCTCAGTCTTGGTCAGTTCTCTGAGAACCCTGGGAGACTCCTAGATAAGATCTGCTCCCACTAAATGAAATTTCTGGGAGGGCGGGGAAGGCTGTTTTACTTGGTGTATCTGCAGTGCCCACACAGTGCCAAGGCCTCGTCTGTGCTCAATGTTGAAAGAATGTGTGTTTTGATCCCTGAAATATCTGATGAGACTTTCTTTGCGATGTTATTTCCTTCTTGGCATCTTGACCCCAGAGTCAGGTTCTAGAACTGGGGCTGCTGCTAGCTTCAGAAGTCACCCCTACTCTCTTCCATTTCCTAACAAAGCCCTTCTGTCCCAAAATGTTCAGTAACCAAGATGATCACATTTATCAGTTAGTTAAAGGCTTCATTTAGCCCCTGCCCTGAGGCATATACAGAGAGACATTTTCTTGGGCAAACTTAATTATTGCATCAGAAGAAAAAACATGTTCTCATGTTAGTCTTGGGGAGGGAGTAAGAGTCAGCAAGACTTCCTGTAATTTTCATTACCAGTAATGACATTTTCCACAATCCTGAATTCATTGGGTTATTTTTATTCTTTTTACATTCTTTGTATAAATGGTGACAGAATCTATGAAGGACAGGCTTGATAGCAGTTTTTATAAATTCAAGGAATTGTCAGGAATTTTGAAAAATAACCTAATCCGTTCTTCGATCTTTCGATAGCAGAGCAAATCCCCTGACTGCTGGAAACCTCATTGATTTCCATAAAAATAACTTCCACAGTCTTCCACAGAAGGAGCCCTTCTGTGGTCTAGAAACTCTCCCACTCGGGAGGCCTCCCCACATCTAACAGTCACCCTTTGGAATGGTAGCTTTGATGGAAGGCTACCTTATTTTTCTGTCACAGGGCCCTGAACATGTGCTGGACACTGAAATCACCTGGAGAGCCTTAGGTCCTGATGTCCATGTCACACCTAGATTAATTAAATTAGATCCCCTAGAGTGAGCCAGAAATCTGTATTTTAAAAATGATGCTTATGTGAAGCCAGAGTTGAGGCCCACAGTGCCATCTCTACTGATTCTTTAAATGCCTCACCTGGAAAGGACATTAAAGATTCATGATTCCCACCTGTCTGAACATTAGAATCTCCTGGAAAGATTAAACAAACTGCCGATGTCCAGTTGCACCCCCACAGATTCTGACTGAATTAGTCTGGGGCCTGACTACTTTTTGAGAGCTCCAAGGGCTCTCTGTCTAGGAATGAGGACCACCCAGTTGATCTTTTATGAGCCTTCTTTGTCCCCAGGCCTACAGAAAAACTAAGGAGGGCTGCAAAAAATATTTACATTCTGAAAGGGCTGTTGAGGCCAATCTAGAGACACGTTAGTGGTTCATGGAACCTAATTTACTACCACTCGTCCATTTATAAAGCAGAAAGTAAATACCTAGTGACTGGCCCAGGACCAGAACTTGGTGGCAGCAACACATAAGGAATCCTGAGTTCTGCTGTCAGCCAGCAGCTCTTCCACAATCCAGCTGCCACTCCATTTGGGTCACCCAGAAAGATGAAGTCTCATTGCCTGGTGTGATAGCTCAAGACATGGCTCCCAAATGCAAACACAAGAGAGAGGCAGGGAGAAATTTTACACACACAGAGGAGAAGGTGATATGAAGACAGAGTAGAATGAGATTAGAAGATGTTGGTCTTAAAGATTGTAGTGATGTGGCCACAAGCCAAGGAATCCCAGCAGCCATCAGAAGCTGAGAGAGGCAAGGAACAAATATTCCCCTTCCAGAAGGAGCAAGGCCCAGAGACACCTGGATTTCAGACTTCTAGCTTCCAGAACTGTGAGAGAATAAATGTATACTGTTTTAAGCCACCAAATTTGTTAGAGCAACCATAAGAAACTGATATACCTAAATAACAAAACTTTAGGATTATGAAACAGAATTTGGAATATATGTCTATGTGACTAGTTCTAACATATTTTCTTGGGGTATCAACTCCAGGAAGTAAAATTAAAATGGGTGCACAAAATTTAGAACTTCCCACAGGGTCCCCAACATTGAGTTCTGGCCCTCCTATTGCTTTCCTTGGTCTTTCAGGGAGTAGTCCTCAAAATCTGAATCTCTAGATGTTGGCCTCCTCTAGGTCTACGTGTATGGAAGGTGTATGGACCTAGCACACACCTGGCCCCTGCAGTGCTTCTGGAGGGATGTGAGTTGCTTCTTTCTCTTTTTACAGCTGAGTCCAGGTCCTGGGACACCCTGCTTTGGCATAGCTAAGAATGAAAGGGCTTCATAGGGTCCCCCTCTGCCTTCTACAATCCCCCTCACTATAGCCTCAAGCCTACCAGGACACTCCCTACTGACCAAATACACATGTTGGATATGCCCACTAGAAGCAATTGGAATTTCATCCCTCAGAGCTCAGCTCAAACATCCTTTTCTCTGAAACCTTCCCTGACCTCCCAGACTAGGTCACTGGATCGAGTCAGTCAGGGTCCTGGCGGAAAATAGATGGTGTATTTAAATTGGGTAATTTGATGAAGGTTCAGTGAGGGGACTGGGCCAGGGTCAGGAGAAGCAGAAAGGTGTGGGATGGTCCTCCAAGCCAGTGGGGTTAAATTACAGGGAGGGGAAGATCACTATCACTGTCTGCCTGAAGAGGTGGGGCAGGAGTGGTTCTCAGAATCTGGATGCAGTCCAAGGTAGATAGAAGCAAACCTTCAGTAGAGGATGTGGTCAGCCAGCCCAGGTCTGCAGCCAGCAGGGAGCCAGGGGAAACAGTGCTTACTTACCTCTAGCCTCTACCCTTTGGTCTCCCAAGGTGACCTCATTAGATGAACTCAACTGGAAGCCACAGGTCCTACAGGAACTCAGATAAGCACACCTCACATTCAGGCCTCCTGCATCCAAATGTGATGCAGAACTGTGTGTGTGTGATTATTTTCTGTCTTCCCCCACAGGTGTGTTCTTCCCTCAAGGAAAGAAACTTTTACATCTTGTTCACTGTACAGTACCTGAGCATAACTGGTGCTCACTAAACATCTGTTGACTGAGAAATTGGTGCTGCAGAAACAGGTATGAGTTGGGCAACCTTGGAAAGCCTCACTGAGGAACCCAATAAGTGACTTGCAGATCCTCACTTCCCCAAATGAGAGGCTGCCCTTCTGTCCTCTCATCTCTTCATATAACTCAGGCAGCCCCAGATGAGAGGGCCAAGGGACAACCACTGCCTTGTCTGCAACACCCAACATCGTAGTGCACTCACCTCAACAATACTACATGCCAAGAGGCCATCGACACGGCTTGATGTTTCCCCAAACACGTGGCTGCTTCCCTGAAGTGTTTTGGTTCTACCCTCTGCTTCCTTTGTTCTCTTCCCTAACTCCCCCCATGTCCACTACTATAGACTGAATGTTTGTGTCCCCGTCTCAAATCCACATGTCGAAGCCCTAACCTCCCATGTGATAGTATTTGAAGGTGAGGCCTTTGAGAGGTGGTTAGGTTACAATGAGATTATGAGGGTGAGGCCTGGGCTTTTACTCTCTCTACCATGTGAGGACACAGTAAGAAGGCAGCTGTCTGTTTATAAAGAAGACAGCTCTCACAGGAACTCTACCAGCTGGCATACTGATCTTGAACTTCCCAGCCTCCAGGACTGTGAGAAATAAGTGTCTGTTGTTTAAGCTGCCCAGTCCATGGTATTTTGTTAAAGCAGACTGAACTGACCAAGACAGCCCCTGACAGCCTCCTCCAGCCACCCTCACCCACAGCCTCCCTAGTCCTGGACTTTAGCACTACTCATGAATTTCCTCTGCTGTCCTACCTGTGTGGCATCCTAAGAGGGGTGTTATCCCTGCCTGACAGTAACAGTGCCCCTGCCTAAATGGTCAGAGGAGTGGTTCTAGCTTCTCGCAGGACAAAGGTTAGCCCAGGAGTGACAAGTATACAAGGCAAGGGTCACACTCTCCATCCTCAGGAGAAGCTGCAGACTAGTCCTCAAAGCTGTCTCTTCAGATGGAGAGGGCTCAAGGGACATGAGAAGCAACTGCAGCTCTGGACCCTCCCTCACCCTGCATTTGCTGAGCCTGTGATGTGGACAGGCTTTGAGCTGAGGGCTGGGGACAGTGGGAAGCAACCTCAAGGGGCTCATGTTTGGTCACCAGAAAAAGAACCAAAGGCCATGCTAACCATGTGCTGGGATGAGGTGTGTGGGCTGTGGGTGCGGGTGGGACAGGGATTCAGAAATGAACCGGGGAAAGTGGGGGACTTGAGCTGAGCATCAGGAGGACAAGGCCACTTTCTCAGCTCAGAGAAATGCCCTTGGGAACTCTGGAGAGAAGCTGTGCCTGCTGAGACTAGCAGACAGGCTCCTGACAGGGTGGATTCAAGGCATGGTGACTTTGAGACTCCAGCTTCAGGTAGGTTTCTAGCATTCTTCTGCTCTCTCCAGCCACCTCCAGTTTGACTCACTGTGAGTAATGGCTTCAGAGTATCCTAATGCAGGTGTCCTCATCTCCGACTGCCATTAAAGTCACATAGGGAACTGAAGGAAAAGATACCAACCCCAGGACCCCTTACTCAGAGATAGGTATTGACCTGGCTGCGGTGGGGCTGGGAGATTGGGCAGGATTTAAACCTCCTTCAGTGACTGGCATGTGCAGCTAGGACTGGAAACCACTAGTCCACAGCAATGTGAGCACTTTCTTTTCATGTCCAGGCCATTACGTGGAAGACACTGTTCCAAAGTCCATTTTTTCTACCTAGGAAAACAGGGCTCCATGTTGTAGATCTTATTTTTATGTTTTTCAAGTCAGGAGTCTTTTGTGAAATTGAGTGCTTGTGGGCTCAGGAGGAATTAAGGCTGAGCCCTGGTTTTTCTTCCTCTTCTGGGAACATTGGCTAGTGGGAGTGGCAGAACTTCTGCAGGGTCGCTTGACCAGACTTCAGAGGGAGGCTCTGACTGCATCCATGAGAGCTTTAGGAAAAAGTCACCATGAGATGTTAAATGTCATCACTTTTAATTTGCCATGTTTACATATATACAGCTTGGAATAATTTGAAAAGCCACTTGAGAAGAAAATGTGTGGACAAAGTATTATGCACAAAGTAGATACACACATTGGAGACCACCGACTTCTTCAGCAAGAAGGGAGGGAGGTTATGCTAGGTGATGGAATACAGTGAAGAGATTTGGTGACAAGGAGATTAGATATGACGTAAAGCCAAAGAAATGAAAAATTCATACATAAAATGTCATCTCAACTATGTAAGAGACAAGGAAATAAGCCACAATTCAAGTATTTTTAAGTATTGGAGTCTTTTAAGCATTAGTTCATGATATTATGTATGAATTATTATTCTTTCATGTGTTTTAGTATTTCCTAGATTTCCTATAACAGGCATGTATTTTCCTAATCAGAAAAGAAATTCTAACAAAAAATTAGTAGAGTGACAAGTTGCTTTTTTCTCTGGAGGTGCGGTTTCTACGTTTAGCACATAAAAAGAAAGGATGCTTCGTTGCATTTGAATTTCAGATAAATGACAAATTTTTAGTACAAGTATAGTCTAAATATTACATGGCCATACTTATACTGAAAATGTATTCGTTACATATCTGAAATCAAATTTAACTAGGCAATCTTTTAATTTATCTGGGAGCCCTACCTGGAGGAGAAGATAAGTAGTCTCAGGTGAGGTAGGGGAATTTCTAGCAAAGGCCCCTGATTGCTCCCAGGGCATCCAGGACAAGGGCTGTATTGGCCTCTCTTCCCAGGGTATTGGACATGCAACAGTGGCACTCCATCCCAAGTCCTCTGATCAATAGAATCCTTATTTCCTAGACTAAAATAATGTTGCTTCTGTGTGTACATCTATTTCATTCAAATGGTAACAATAATGTTTATTTGTGTTGCATATTAAAATTCTCAGTGAGCATGTTTTTAATCACAGCTATGGATTTGTGTTTCCGATGGGGTCACCCAGCAAGTGCCAGCTGCTTAATACACCTTCTCTAAGGTAAGGACTATTCTTAACCCCATTTTGTGGGTGAGAAAACTGATTCTAAGAGAAAAGGCAGGAACTTGCTCTAGGTCACACAGCTGAAAGATGGCAGAACTTATGATGTCACCCCAGGCCTGGCACAGGGAAGCATTTCTCTGTATCATGCACCATCACTTCACCATTTTATCATGTTAGCCTCTGAAGCAACCTTGAAGGTAACTATTGTGATGAGAAAGCTAAGGCCCCCTGAGTTCCCTTCTCATCCCGGCCAGATTCCATTGGTCTCTTCTTATCTTTCTCCCTCCTTCCCTCTCTCTCCTCCTTCTCCCTTCTTCTCCCCCTCTCTCCCTTCTCCCTTTCTTCCCTCTCCCCTTCCTCCATTTTTTTCTCTCATCCTCCATCTCCTTCCTCCCCACCAGCTGTAATGAAGGCTTTTGGAATCTTATAAATTTGTTAGATTCCCCTCACTTGCTCTGGGCCTCAAGCAAGTCACTAGAGCTCCCTGTTTTTCAATGTTTTCACCTGTAAAACAGGAATGCATGAGCTTGGCTCTCAGTGAAAAAAACCTTCTCCTTGGGACTGCTGTATTTCCAGGTAGCTTTCAGGTGAGTTACAGAGAATGATTCTTCAAAAGCATCTTTTCCCCACTGTCTAGAGCTTTAATGGCTGGCTAATGATCCAAATTAAAATAAACAAAACAGTGTGCATTATGTTGTTGAAATTCTGGCTTGATTTCTAGCCAACCTTACTTTGTTCTGAAAGAATCAAGATCAAGATTTTTAAGGAAAACCCCATCATACATTCAGTTGTGCTTGTTTCTTGGTGAGATCCTTAGACTGAAGTCTTGTTGTAAAGAAATCACTGCCCTTTTTATTTTTTCTCTCTCTCAGTTGCTTCAAAGTCTTGCACCAAAACAAATTCTCAAACTTTCTTGGAAATCCAGAAAATTAAATGAAACAGAACGCTGTAGAAACCTAAGAATATATTAAAGAGTCTGGCACAAATTAATGAAAACCTCTTTGCTTGTAAAAGAAAAATAAAGATTCAGTTTATTTAAACAAGGAAAGCTCTGTGGAGGAAGCATACATTTTCCATTTGACTTCAACACCTCCAAATGTAGTGAGCAGTATGTGAGAAGTATGTGCACACATGCCATCTACACATATGGGGTGAGGGAGGAGACATCCAGCACAGGGCTGAATCCTCTCAAGAATGGTGAGAAATAGAGAGTGTTGTTTTCATTTTCTGAATGAGGAAACGGGCACCGAGAGGTCCAGTGACTTGTCCAAAGTCACCCAGCCAGTAAGTTGTGAGACTGGGCCTGACCAACCCTGAGCTTTCTATCATAAGACTCTGCCTCCTTGGTGAGCCAGTGCCTCCAAAGTCTAATGAAGAATGGCTACTTCAAAAGGCAGATTTGACCACATGAACCTATAGCTGACCATGTACCATCTCTAGGGTCAGCCCTTTGGTCTCACTCTCATTGCTCTGGGGAATCTCCTGAAGATTTCTCATCATCTTCATGATCACCCTTGGGCCCCCTCTCCATTCTTACTTGTCTCTCTTAGGACCAATTTTAATATCTTTTCCAGCTTCAGTATGGAGGAGAATGCAAAGATCACAGATCCCAACCAATAAATAAACTGTGTTTGAATTCCCTTCCCAAGTTTGGTGGCCTAGGACAAGTTATTTGATCTCCAGGACTTAATCTTCTCATCTGCAAAGCCAGTACATTAGTTTTCACTTATGGGGTTGTTGTAAAGATTAATTACATGCTGATGATGTTGAATAACCTTCTCTTGCTCCATTGCACATTCCATCATCCATTTCCTACCAGCCTCAAAATGTTCCAGGTCAGCAGAACCCTGCATGAGTGGGGAAAAGGCATGTGAAGAAAGCTTGCATGTGGAGACCCACAATATCCCTCTCTTGACACAGAGTAATGCATTTCTAGTCCTAAGACTCAGCCTTGAATATAACTATGTCTAGAGTAGAATGATATGCAGGGATCTTTGGTCTCTCATTCGGGTCAGTGTAAGGCCCAAACTGGGACATGGGGAAATGATCTTCTCACAATTAGAGAACAGATCCAAAAAGCAGGCCACTGTTTGCCTGGTGCTCAAGTACCCATCAAGAACTTCTTGGAAAAGTGAAATCCTGGTGACACCCAGGGATGGTCATATAGCCAGTTCAGGTGACAGCTTCCCAAAGCTCTAGGATGAATGGGAGGAGCTTTGTACTATTTTCTGGCCCCAGGAAGAAGGATGTCAGGCGTTCTGTGCCAGTGCTTCTGCTGCTGGCCTGGCTCCCCATCCAGTCTACAGCCCTCTGCCAAAGACTGAAGTCACGGCCACCTCCTCTTCCAAGGCCTGCTCTGTGTCTGTGCCAGGAGCTGGGCATTAGCCTCCTTTTACTTCTTTGGAGAGGATAAATTATGGTGGGGTTGTGCTAAACATCATTTAGAGATTATTTTTGGAGACAAAAACCTCTTTAGCAGCAGGCATTGGTGGTTACACAGCAACTATGAGAGTGAGACTCTTGGATATTCCAAGTATACCTGAGAAGGGGAGCTTGTCATCAAATGTCTCTGGGGACTGCATTTATAGATTCACCTTTGGAATATGCTGTGGTGAGCATGCCAATGCTCCAGTCAGGATGGGGTCTGCTCTACTAGGACAGGACATACCCTCATACATTGGGATAGTGCTCAGGGATGAATTGATGGATGGAAATGGAGCAGGATCCAGAAACATCTACTACCTCATTTAAGTTTTCTCATCACACCAGGGGCTCAGAGTCAGGGAGGCCACACACTCTTGGCCCTGAACCTTTCAAAAGTCTTTTTTTTTTTGGTAACCCTTTTCTGTAACAGAAAAGGTCCCTGGACTCCTGTAGCTAGTTCCTACTCCTACATGCTTTGTATTTTTCTGTTTTTATGATGAGAGCCATTGGTACAGACTTTCAAAGCTCTCAGAGGCCTGCTGCATGCCTTGTATCTACTCAATGTGAACATCGAGTTCACATTGAACATCACAATGTCCTGGGGGACATTAATGGGTAATGGAGATCCCCAGGAAACTGCAGTAAACACTGAAGAACAGGTCTTTACTCTTCTCAATGAGTTTTAAGTAGGGCCCTTAAAGAATATCTAAGCCAGGGACTAACTTTTTGAGTGAATCTACCATAAAAATTACATTATATATCTGTGTTAGTTTGCTAGGGATGCCATAACAAAATGCCAGACTGGAAGCTTTAACATCAGAAATTTATTTCTCACAGTTCTGGGAGTTAGAAGTCCAAGATTAACATGTCAATAGGTTTAGTTTCTCTGAAGCTTCTCTCCTTTGCTTGCAGGTATCTGCCTTTTCAGGGTCCTCACATAGTCTTGCCTCTGTGTATGTGTGCCCCTGGTGTTTCTTTGTGAGTCCAAATGTTCTCTTCTAATAAAGACACCAGTTAGATTGTATCGGGGCCTACTCTAATGGCTTCGTCTAACCTAATCACTTCATTAAAGGCCCTGTCTCCAAAATATAGTCACATTCTGAAGTACTGGCTATTTGGGTTTCACCATGAGAATTTTGAGGGGACACAATTTAGTCCATAACAGTGTCAAAACTCAGTACTTAAAGATAACTGAAATATAAGTTTTATAATAAACAGTACTTACCCTTATCATGTTGGAGGCAATTTGATATTTGCTATTCTGTTCTATTTGAAAATAGAATTTTATTCTATCAAAAGATAATTCAGATTATGACCCACAAAAGTGATTTTACAACCTCCTGATGGCTGCAACCTACAATTTTTCAAACTGTGATCAAGGCCAAATACTAATCTAGGGAGATAAGCAAATATTGATCAGGATCCAAGCCTTTATCTTAATGACAAAAGAGCCGAGACCATGGGTGAGCCTGAGTAGGCCTGGCTAGGGAATGTTTGTTATGTTTGTAGCCCAGGGCTGGGAACCTTAGAATCTGGGCTTCTTCCAGAAAGGAGAGTGACAAGGCACGGTCTGGATAGCAGGTGACTGAGAACAGTGTCTGAACACAGTCTAAAGGGTCAAAACAGGGGGACGAAATCTGTTTTCATTCAAAAAGCAAGTGCAGGGCAGAGCAGAGGAGCCCCCAAGGAGGCCAGACTCTGGACAGATGCGGGGACACAGAGACAAGTCGCCAACAAATCCTAGTCGGTCAAAGCTCATTCATACTGGCGGTTGGTGGGGGTATGGCAGTCAGTCCCTGCATGTTGTGGCTGGTGGAACAAGTGTTGTCCTTCAAGACCATCTCATCTTATCAGCCTTTTGTTAAAGGACAAGGAGTAGTTCTGGCTAAGGCGAGTGTGACAGAGCGTCTTATAACTGAGCAGTCACCTGATACTTTCCACTGTAAAGCTCATGGAATCCAGAGAGGAGGCTTTGACTTCTGGAAGATGACCTAAGTATGTCAAGTGGCATAGAAAGCCATTCTTAAAATTCCATCATGGTCATCTTAGTACTTTGCCAATTAACTTCCTAAAACATAGGTGTAATTTAGTCAATCAATTGCTTGTGTATACATTCATCATTTCTTGATAGAATGTGGAGATGTTTCTTTGGAATAGAGTAAAAATTCTTTAACCTGGTATTTGAGATCCAGAGTCCTTCATCATCTTTCTCCAACTTAAATCTTTCTAGCTTTGTCTTTTGCAATTTACAGCTCCCACCACTACTATCATACATGTGTATGCCTAACACAAATGTAATAACACCAGATATTTATGTAGAAAGTCTTAACATCTGCAAATAGTAATAACTTTTATTGTTGCTTTCCAATCTCTTCAACTTTTTTTACTTTTTTTCTTATTGCACTGGCTAAGCTCTTTAGCACATTAATGAATAGAAAAGGTGAAAGCAGGCATTCTTGTTATTTTTCTGATCTTAAACACCTTTACATATGATCTGCTGTAGACTTTGTAGTCAAGCTAAGGAAGTTCCTCTCATTCTTTGCTTTTTACTATTTTATATGGTTTTGTCTTGTTTTTTAAGTCATAAACGAATGTTGAATTTTATTGAACAGATCCTTGCATCTATAAACATGAGTATTTGGTTTTGCTTCTTTAATCTGTTGATATAGTGAATTTTATTAATTGATTTTTAAAAATTAAACCAATTTTATATTCCTGGGATAATCTCAAAGTGGTCTTTACACATTTTGCTTTAATGCACTTCGAGTTCTTTTTAGTATTTTGTTTAGAATTTTTCATCTCTAGTTACAAGGGAAAATGACCTGTAATTTTATTTTCTTGCAGTTTCTAGTCTGGTCATCAAGCGTAAGATGACCTCATAAAATAAGTTGGTGTATGCTTTATTTCTCCTATTCCTTGGAAGAATATGTGTGAGGTAGAATGATCTGTTCTTTGGTGTTTAATAGAAATCAACTCTTAGGTTGTTTGGATCTGATATTTCCTTTGTAGAAGAATTTTAGCAACTAGTAATGTTTTCTATTTCTTCTTGAAACAATTTTAATAATTGTATTTTTGTGAGTATGTATCTATCTCATTGTTTATTATATTCATAATATTTCTTCGTTATCAGTTTAATTTCTGCAATATTGTAGTTATTCCAGTTATATCTACATTCTTTTAAATCCTCATTTTTGTGCTTTTTCTCTTCTTTTGATTAATATTGCCCAATGTTGTCTATTTTATTAACATTTTCAAATAATTGATTTTGCCTGTCTTCTTTATGTTTGCTTTTATGTCATTAATCTCTGTTCTTATATTGTTTTCTTCATTTTATATTCTTTGCTATCATTTTCTAATTTCATTTTTGGATGCTTAGTTCATTAATTTAAGCCTTGTTTCTACTGGAAGCATTTCAGGCTCTAAATTTCCCTTTAACTCAAACTAAAGTAATATATAGTATTTTTATTATATTCATTTATGAAAACTTTCTGACTTTCATTTTTTTGTCCTATGAATTATTTAAAAACATTTCTTTATAATTTTGAAATATATTTTAAGTTACCTTTGCTATTTATTTCTAACTTAATTATATTGTGGTCAGAATATGTGGTCTGTATTATATAAATTTTTTGAAATTTATTGAAGATAGATTTATGATCAATATGTGGTCAAATTTTATAATGCGTCCTATACATAAAATTTGTTAGGTATGATAAGTGCTAGTTATCATTTACTTAGAGATGCTATGTTCAAATATTTTATTAATAAGGTAGATTTGTCAATTTCTCCTTTTCCTGACAATTCTTGCTTTATATATATTTGAGGCTGCAATTAGTTTTATTTAAGTTTAGAATTTCCTTCTCAGATTGTTACTTCCTAATGCATTTTATTCCATCCTTTTATTTCACTTATTCTGTGTCTTTAGGTTTTATAGTTGTCTCTTATAAACATTATATAATTGAATTTTTTTTTAACTCAGGCTGATGGTTCTTGTATGTTAGGAGAATTTTTGCTCATTTAGTTTTACAGTGCACCCTTGAACAACACAGGTTTGAACTGCGCAAGTCCACTTATATGCAGATTTTTCTCAATAAATGTACAGTTGGCCTTCCATATGCCCAGTTTTCGCCTCAGCAGATTCATCTAACCACAGATTGATAATAGTATTTTTGATCTATGACTGAGGGTCTGTAGATGTAGATGGCCAATTGTATATACTGATGTATACCATTTTACACAAGGGGCTTGAGCATCCTAGAATTTTGGTATCCATTTGAGTCCTGGAACCAATTCCCCATGGACACTGAGAGGGAACTGAAGTTTTATGGGAGTCAAAAGTTACGCCAGGACTTTTGACGAGGTGGTGGGGGGGCTGTTCCCCTAAATCCCATGTTGTTTAAGGGCAATTAGGATTTATGCCCACAGTTTTACTATGCAATTTTTATTTATCTCGTTTTTTCTTTTATTAATGCCTTCTTTTATGCTTTAATTTGGAAGTGCCTTAAAATCTGATTCCATTGTTTTCTCTTTACTTCTTTTAAAAATATACACTCTATGCTTGTTCTATTAATGGTTATCTTAGCTATTTCAGTATGCATATTTAAGAATGTCTACAATTTATCAATATCTTTATTGCCATCTCAAAGGATACACTTAATTTCTAGGTTTGCTGCTTTTTAGATGCAGATTTACTGTAAAACTAATAAAAAATTTGTTTCAGGACTCTATTTGCATGGGGTCTTTCCTAGAAATTGAATTTCATTTTGTTTTTAAAGTTTAGTATTTTTTTTTAGAGGTCCTCCGAATTTTGTGAGTTTAAGATCTCACAGAAACTTTTTGGCCCCTGATATTTCCAAATCACTCTGGATTCTTAACTTCTGTACTAGCTCAGCCTTACATTTGAGAAGATGTTTCTTATATCTGTTGTTTTATTCTTCTAATGAGGAGGTTCATTCAAGGGACCTAAATGAGCACACTGCTATAGCAGGAACTGATTGTGAAACTTGCAAAAGGCTTCTCGGTCTCCAAATACCAAAGGGCAGGATTCAGGCTAAGAGCATGTGAGAATAGTGAACTGGGAGACACTTCCTAGGAAGAAAACCAGCTTCTAATCAGGGAAGATCCTTGTCCTACTGCAGGGGGATTGCAGGAGCCCAGACTTATCTCAGCAGTTGTGATGTGCCTTTCACCCTTTTCTGGTGGAAGCTTCTATCTCAGTTACCCTGCCTTTGTCTCATCATTGTATCTCAGGATGAGAATTGGGGCAACTAACTTGTCCTTCTAGTTTGCAAGTCCATGGGCCTGACTTAGACACTGAGATCCTGCACTGTGAACAGTCTACTTCTATAATGAGATGAGATTTTGGGGTTTAGGAAACATTTTACCAGATGCCCCTGCTCTGGGCTTGCAGCCTGGTTCTGTTCCTTGGAATGGCTCCAGAATTATTCTCAGGTGCTCCTGGAGCTGTTCTCAGTTTGTTTCACATAAAAAACTAAAGGGGACATGGCTGAAAACAGAAATGGACTCTAGACTTTTCTTTTCTTAACATCAACTAAACAAAATATTAACTATGAACAAATATAAATATTAATCTATGATGTTATGTCATTTTTAATAACTGAACAAAATATCTTTGGTTTCTAGAGTCAATTAAATTGTCTATTTAATTTTAAATATCTATGCTCCTCTTAACATAAACAGTAAAATCCCTCTTCACATCAAGAAATATCCATGCCCTTCTTCACATAAGCACTTATTGGGGGTGTTTGTGAAAATTGATATGGGTTAAAATTTAAGTTGATGTAGGATAAGGCGGTAAAAATAATAAAATAAAGCATGGAATGTGAACTTCAAGGTCCTGTACATTTTCCAGAGGGGTCTTAAAGGTGTTTCTGAGGTTCCAAGCAGGCCACAGGAAGAGGAAAACATGATCACATGACATTATTTACAGTGCTTTAATATAAACAGAACACGACAGCTACCCACTTTAGTATATGCTGTTGAGACTTGAAACCCAAATGCCTGTGGTCTTCCAGTACTCATTGTGCAGGGCAGGGGACAGCATCCTTTACCAGCATCCTCACAGGGTCATCAACTAGGCATTTTCCAGGCCATCTTTGGTTTAGCTTGACTGTGCTTTAACCGTGAAGCACAGGTGTGTGAAAAGAGCACCTGGGAAAGAGATTCAAAGGACTTGTTCTACACTGCTTAGCTTAATCTTTCACCCAGTCCTCAAGGAATAATATTTTTCTCAACTTAATTTTTAAGCATGAAGAGATGATGTTTTCAAGGTTTTACTCTCTGACACCTAGAGTAAAGTTGGTCTTCATAGCCTTTGAGTTGAAAAGTCACACATATGGATGGACATTTGGCCAGACTGAAACCCAGACTGAGCCCTCTGGAAAGCTGGACAGCTCTTTGGCTATGACACCTGCCTGAAGAGTGGATCATCCTCCCTGTCCCACACCATGACAACTTTCATCATGTGTCAATTCAGTTGCTATTTCTCTCTCACTGTGTAGGAAGCTTCCTGAAAATGAGGTACATATCTGATCACCAGCTGTACTGCCTTGCTAGAGTGGCTATAACAAAGCACCATAAGTTGAGTGGCTTAAATCGGGAGTCCCCAACCCCCAGTGCCAGCTGTGGCCTATTAGGAACAGCATGAGATGAGCAGCAGGCAAGTGAGCGAAGCTTCATCTTTATTTGCAGCCACTCCCTAGAACTAGCATCAACTCCTCAACTCCACCTCAGATCATCAGACATTAGATTCTTATAGGAGCACGAACCCTATTGTGAACTGCGCAAGCAAGGGATCTAGATTGTGAGCTCCTTATGAGAATCTAATGCCTGATGATCTGAGGTGGAGCTGAGGTGGTGATGCTAGTGCTAAGGAGCAACTGCAAATACAGATTAACATTAGCAGACAGGTTTTACTGCAGAGACTATAATAAATCAATTGCTTCCAGACTCATATCAAAACCCTATCAGTGAATAGCAAATGACAATTAAGTTCCATCTCGTGGCAAGCTTTAAGTCAGAATCAGACACTGATTTTAGTCCACACGTGGCCCGCTCTTTATTTTATTTACCACTTCCATCTGTATCTCTTGCCCGCACTGTGCACTTGCCTCAGTCACAGTTTTGGTAAGCTCACAAGCTAACTCTAGCCAAAATGAATAACAAATGTCACTGGAGAGCTTCTTTGAAAAGGGGAAGACCCAATGATGAGACAGCAGAAGACTCTAAGAATGCCAACAAAAAGAAAGCTGCATTTAAAAGAAAATACAAAGAGTCCTACTTAAATTGCAGGTTCATTTCAACAGGTGATTCACATTATCCAAGTCCACTTTGTATAATATATGATGACTGGCTATCCAGTGAAGATATGAAAATTTCAAATTGCTTCACCACATGGAGACTAAGCACCCTATATTAAAAGACAAGTGTTTGGAGTTCATCAAAGTAAACAAACAAACAAACAAACAAACAAAAACATGAATGTGAAGAACAGAAGCAATTATTGAAGGCCACCACTACATCAAATGTGTCTGCACTGAGAGCATCATTCTTAGTAATTAACCACATTGCTAAAGCTAAGAAGCCCTTTACTCTTAGTGAAGAGTTGATCCTGCCTGCTGCTAAGGACATTTGTTATGAACTTTTAGGAGAGGCTGTAGTGCCAAAGGTGGCAGGTGTTCCTCTTTCAGCTAGCAGCATATCTTGATGAATTAATGATATAATTATTGAGGCAAAATTGTTAGAGTATTAATGAGTCACCGTGGTATATAATCCAGGTTGATGAGTCTACTGATATTGATAACAAGGCAAAAATGCTTGCTTTTGTGCCATATATTTTTCAGGAGGATGTATATGAGGATATGTTTTGTGCCCTTTTATTGCCAACCAACACCACAGCTGCAGAACTATTCAAGTCTTTGAATGATTACATATCAGGAAAACTGAACTGGTCATTTTATGTTGTTATACGCACAGACGGAGTGGCTGCCATGACTGGATGGCTTTCTGGTTTCACTACTCTTCTGAATGCGAATCTATGCACTCTCTGTCATCCAGAGAGATGCTGGCCAACTGAAAAATGTCAACTGAACTTAACAACATTTTGTAGAATGTGATTAAAATTTTCAAACATATTAAATACACGCCCCTAACTCACATTTGTTTGTGCAGTTGTATGAAGAGATGGATGCAGAGTACACACATCTTCTCTTATCCACAGAAGTGAGATGACTTTCTAAAGGTAGATCATTGGCAAGAGTTTGTGAGTTATGAGAGCTGCTCCAGAGATTTCTTTTAGAAAAAGTCACCACTGGCGGCACATCTCAGTGACACAGAATGGGTTGCACAACTTGTTTACTTGTGTGACATATTCAACCTGCATAACCAACTCAATCTGTCACTTCAAGGGAAAACGACAATTACGTTCAAGTCAGCAGATAAAGTGGCTGCATTCAAAGCCAAATTGAAATTATGGAGGCAATGAGAGAACATTGGGATTTTTGGCATGTTTCAAACATTAACAGAGATTTTGAAAGAGACTGAGCCAGGGCCTTCTTTCTTCCAGTTGGTGCATGATCACCTATCAGCTTTCAAAAGAGTTTGGGCATTATCTCCCAACCACAAAGGACCCATTCGTGAATAAGCCAGGTGAATTGCTTTGTCCATACTCGAAGAGGACCAACTGCTTGAAATCACAAATGACGGTGGCCTTAAAAGTTTGTTTGAGACAACTTCAAATCTCCATACATTCTGAGTTAAAGTCAAGGCAGAATATCCTGAGATTGCCACAAACGCATTGAAAAGCCCGCTAGCATTTCCAACATCCTATCTTTGTGAAGCAGGGTTTTCTGCAGTGACAGCAACCAAAACGAGATTACGGAGTAGGTTGGACATAAGCAACACTCTTCGGGTGTCACTGTCTCCTATCTCACCCAGATGAGACTGTCTAGTTGCAAAACAACAAGCTCAAGGCTCCTACCGATTCTGCATTATGGTGAGTTGTCTAATTATTTCATCATATATTACAATGTAAAAATAATAGAAATAAAGTGCACAATAAATGTAATGTGCTTGAATCATCTCGAAACCATCTCCCTACCCCGGTCCGTGGAAAACTTCTCTTCCACAAAACCAGTTCCTGATGCCAAAAAATTTGGGGACCACTGGCTTAAACAACAGAAATGTATTCTCTCAAAATTCTGGAGGTCAAAAGTCAGAAATCAAGGTGTTGGCAGGATTGGTTCCAGGCAGGCCTCTCCTTGGCTGACAGATGGCTGTCCTCATATTTGCAAAGCATTTTCTCTGTATGCATGTCTGTCTCCAAATTTCCCCTTTATTAGGACACCAGGCACATTGGATTAAGGCCAATTCTAATGATCTCACTTTAATTCAGTTACCTCTGTAAAGTCCCTATTTCCAAATAGGGAGATGCTGAGGTCACATTCTGAAGTACTGAGGGTTAGGACATCAATATGTGAATTTGGGTGGAGTATAATTCAATCCATAATGCCGTTGTATCTCCAGTTCCTAACAGTGTCAAACACAAAAGCAAAGTAAAAGAATTTTTGGAGAAATAAAGAATGAAGACATAAATTGGGGTTTACATTATCAATAGACAGAGTGTGTTCAAGGCCCAAGATTTTTACGTTATAGCAATAATTTTAGGCTGGAAAATCTAAAATAAGTGTTACTAAATGCTCACATTGATCATAAAAGCTTTAGTAAAGCTTAGCAAAGGATGTCTCACTTTAAGTAATGTGATTTCCTGATGAACACTCCAAGATAAACCAGTTATAAAAAGTACCTATAAGTAGATGAGTGAGTTGAACCTACACAGGGTTATTACTCAAACATATATAAGAGGAAACTGTCCAAAAGTGATGACTTAGGTTTTACATGATCTGGCATTAATGAGATGCCTGCTTAGTTATCCAGCATCATGGCTTTAAATCAAGCACGCCTGCTCCAAGAGAAGACTCAGCTCTCTGTTCTCTATACTATTGAGGCTGGGAGGCTGGCAGTGGGGAGGCATTCTTTATTTCTTTCCTCACCCCCAGAAAAATGGCTGTTTATTTTTTAATGATTAAAATGGTAATGCACTTTAAAGAATATGTCTAACAATTCTGAAAGTTAAAAAGAAAAAAATTCCTCAACAATTGTAATAGCAACTATTACAATTAAGGTGTGTATAATTTCAAACATTTTCAACATACATATTTACATTTTATACGTAAAACATACTCACCTAAATAGGATCATACAAGACACACTGTTTTATCACTTAAATTTTGAACTTAATGAAGCATGGCCATGAACCTATGCAGAGCTGCTGAAATCTTCCTGGTACCATTGTATGTTGTAACCCTCCCTAGTGCCTCAGTTCTTTGCTGAAGGACATGCATCATTTCTAGTTTTTTACTATTTAAATGTTATTTAATAAAATTATTTATGAGTACACAATTGCATGATCAAATCACCAGATTATCTCCTAATGTTAAACATCCAGAAGTAGAATTGCAGGGTCAAAATAAATGCATTTTATCATAAAGATTTTTTTTTTAAATATCCTTTGGAAATGCTGTGCCAGTCCTCACTCATCCCAATAGAGCATGAAATTGTGTTTATCCACATCTTAGATGACACGGGACATTATTCTTTTAAACTTCTGCCAATTTGCTGGGCAGAACTGATAATTCACTGTTACTGTAATTTTTATTTCTTTTATAATGTAAACTGTTTATTGGCCACTTGCATTTTTTCCTTTTGGGCTTCTTTCCCATTCCTTCATTATTAAACATTTTAAAGTTGTTTCTAGCTTTTTATTACTATAATTAGTATTACAGAGAACATTTTTGCATATGTAAATTTTCTTGGTTTGGAATTATTTCTTTCAGACAGATTTCTACACAGATGATTTCTGGATTAATAGAAATTACTTTTCTTGTGGTTTTTAATATCACATGATCTTAAAAGGATTATGTATGTTTATGTTTTAGACTATGAGTATATCAGCTTTATCACCATCTCTTTAGCTAAAGAGAAGGTGCAAAAAAAAATCCTGCTCACTTTTTCCTCCTAAAATGTGTACTTTTGAGTTATTTCTTTGCTAATTTTCTCTTCTTCATCTTCTCTATTATTTCTTTCTGAAATTTCTATTTTTCAAATTTTGGAGATTATATATATATGTTTTTTTTTTCTTTTACTTATATTCTGTGAGATTTCTCCCTCCTTATTTTCTAGAATGCCTAAAGAAATTGTTATCCTGGCAATTATATCTGTAATCTCTAAGAAGTTTTATTGTTCTCTTTTCATGGTACTTTCTTCTTGCTTTAAGTATATATGATTTTTCAATTTTTTCTGCTTCTTAATTAGCTTTTTTATCTAGCTAGCTATCTACCATCTATCTGTCCTTAAATTCTTTAATTATTTTGGCTAGCTAGGGAATAGATCAAAATATCAGGACTATTATTTGATATTAAGTTGTCCATGCCTTAAATTCTGCACTATTTTCAGCTTCCATGCTCTGAAAATCATTTTTAAAAGGATGGTGGGAGAGAGAAATTGGTGGATCAGTGACCACTTTACAGTTCCCATAATTCTCCTTTTTTTCTTTTTTACTTTTGAAACATTTATCCATTTTCACAGAAACCATGATTACTGTATAAGAATTTGCATTTTGCTACAAAAAGCAAAACTCACTCAACAGTAACATAAACATATTATGGTTTTGTTTTGTTTTTTCCCCTCATGAACCCAGCTGTGGTTCCGAGACTTGGGACTGTCAGGACCAAGGTGTCTGAAATTCTTCTGGCCTTTCCTAATTGGCAACAGACAATCTTTTTTTTCTGAGAAACAGGAGGAAGACGAGACAAAGATGAAAGTGCAGCACTTAGAGCAGGAAAGCAAAACTGGCCAGAAAGCCCTCACAAATATCTATTTTTATATCATTAGCCATTGATAACAGTTCTTTTTCCTAACATTCCTGTAGCTAAAGGTGATCATGACTGTTGAAGATGCTGTTAGCTTCCTGTCTATTGCTCATTCTTTTTTTGTTAATTGATATCTATTGCCCATTTTTAACTTTCTCTTATTAATAATCCTTAGATTGTTGTTTCATTTAGTTGTTTCTTTTTTTTTTTCTGATGGACTTTAGGGCCTTTAGGGGAAACCCATGAATTACCTTATTTTAACCCCACCCCCCACTCCTCAAGACTTGAGCACACGGAGACTGTTCACAGTTTTTGGAATTTGGTTGGCTGCCAGTCAAGAACTTAGCAAAGCATAAATACTACTTCTTGAATACTTACCATAAGCCAAGCACTTTTCCAAACATTTTACATATATTAACACATTTTATTGTACAATAGCCTTACAAGGTAGATATTATTATGATACTTATTTAACTGATGAGAAAATTGAATCACGTAATGGTTAAGTAACTTGCCCAAAGCCACACAGTCAGAAAGTCAAAAGCAGAGAACCAGGTTTTGAAGGCAGTAAGCTGCTTTCTGGATGTGTACTATACTGAACTAAGTAAGTCATGAATGACTATCACCATCAAATCTTTATTATGTGAACAGAAATGATAAAAAGCAAACAAAATATACACCTATTTTAAGCTGACAGCTATTCAAACCAAAAGAGCTAAGAAAATTTTTGTATTGAAGACTGTATATCCCTTATATCTCATCAGTGTAGATCAGGTTAAAAATATAACCAACTTCTTCCTCATTCATTCTGTGTTTGTGGAAACTTCACAGTGATCAAAGCTGTCTTAGGGCAAAGGGTGAGCCCTGCTGTAAATCGAGCTTCTGCGAAGAGCACTGCCTTTCCTCTCCAGTCCAGGGCTGTTGACAAGGTGCCTGGGAGTGTTATTGGATTCGCCTTTGAAGAAATAAGTCTATTGTGCAATCACATGGCATGACCTGATGAGAAGACAAGAGACCAAAAGACTCCGTTTCAAGCTAATTGAAACTTGTGAGACCTCAGTTTTTACATATAAAATAAGACTAGTTTGGAGTCTTGGAAAGGAACTAGTTTATAAAATCAGCCAGTTGTACGTAGAGATGTGATTTGTTTGCAGACACAATGGGATTGGCTTTTTGTCACAAAGGGGAAATCTATAAGCAAAGCAAAGGTGGAGACTTCAAAAGTCTAGTTTAAATTCATTTCACTATCCAGAGCCTTCTGAGTTCCAAAACTTTCATGTCAAATATTTCTCATTTAACAGTTACAGAGTCCTATTTAGGGCCTCAGGGGGAACTTTGGAAATGTGTATAATGCTCCAATGCTCCTTGAATATTTATAGTCCTAGGAGATCTGACTCATGGCTTTCCCTTTTACTTATCTTACCAGATCTCTTCCCAGCTTCTCCAGTCAGTTTCTTATTCAAATCTCACATGCCCTGTGTTCCCAAAGTATGTATCAGGAAAGAGTCAGAAGGTCAAGCATCTGTAGTTAATTGCTTTGGCCCAGAAGTGACGTGACATTTCCATTCACACATCTTGGTAAGAACTAATTACATACCTAACTCCAAGAAATAGAACTGATAAACCTCTGTGTAACTGACAGTAGAGAAGAATTGAATTAAATATTGGTGAACATTAATTATGTGGACCATACTGAAAAAAAAATGGTGTAGATGAAGAAGGCTTTGTTCATCTGCTCTTGCAACCACAACAAAGTTGTGATAGAAACATGGAGAAAACAGCAAGCAGAGTTGCCTGGGGTCTAGATGAACAAGCCCTAGGGAGAGAAATAAAAAATCGCCCTGCATAGGGAGGAGGTAGGATGGCGCAAGAACGCAAAGCCGCCCAGTACCTAGCGGCTGAGTGGAACAGAGGTGGTGGCAGCTGCAGCTGCAGATGCCCCTTAGGGGCTGTGTCAGTGACCGGAGTTTTGTGGTGACAAAGTTTCGTCGCTTGTTCTGAGTACCAGTGCTGGGTGGGCTGCTCGGGGGGCACAAGGAAATTATAGGAGAATGCTGAGTTGTCCGAGCAAGGGCTGAAGTTGAGGCTCTCTCCTGGTTAGAAGTGCTGGTGGTATCTGTTGTTCTTCTGTTGAGCTCTCCCCTCTCCCAGTGTGCAGATGGAGCGCCACCATAGCTGAGACGTCATTACACTGAATAACAGAGGTCCCGCTGCCCAGAGATTCCCTGAAACTCCACCTCCCACAACTTGTGGCTCCACCCAAGCCACATCCAGTTATGTCCTTGGTGAGTCCTGTGCAACTTGCTGAGCAAGTTCCAAGACCCGCACTGCTGCAGCTGACCTCGGTTTCTGGTGTGGCCTCTTGAGGCAACTATAAGCACAGCATCTGTGGATTGTTTGCTGAATCTTAACTGGTGGCCCCAGAGGGACACAGGTTGGGGTTAAAATTATCCTGCTACTGAGCCCCTTTCAGGACTGTGCCTCTGGACACCTGCTATACAAAGCCATGCTAATAAAACCGGGAGACTTAGGAACTTTGTTTAGCACATAGAAACAGACACACAAGGCAGCCAAAATGGGAAGACAAAGAAGCAGAAACCATAGGAGAGAACAGAACAGAGATCCAAGAATAATGGAGTCAAGCAAACAGATGCAGAGTTCAAAACACTGGTTATAAAGATGCTCAATGAACTTAGGGTAAGTTAGTGAACTTAGATGAACTCTATGAGAACGTTAACAAAGAGATAAAAACATAAAAATAGAAATGGAAATTATAAAAGGGAACCAGTCAGAAAAGTATATTAGAGGGAATTAACAGAGTGGATGAAGAAGAAGATAGAACCACCAATATAGAGGATGGGAAAGCCAAGGTCACCCAAACAGAATGGCAAGAAAAAGAAGGCAAGAATATAATAAGAATTTAAGGAGCCTTTGGTACAAAATTAGTATAAAAACATCCATGTAATAAGGATACCTGAAGGAAGAGAGGGAGAACAAGAAGTGGAAAAGTTATTTGAAGAAATAATAATGGAAAACTTCCCTCACCTGGCGAAGGAAGTAGAGTTAAAACACAGAAGCTCAGAGAGTCCCAAGAAAGAGGAACCCAAAGAGGCCCACACCAAGACACATCATAATTCAAATGCCAAAGGTTAAATACAAAGAGAGAATCTTCAAAGCAGCAAGAGAAAAGCAGATAGTTAACTACAAGGAAGTTCCCATAAGACTGACAGCTGATTTCTCAAAAGAAACTTTGCAGAACAGAGGGTTTGGCATAAAGTATTCAAAGTGATGAAAACTCAGAATCTACAACCAGGAATACTTTGCCCAGCAAAGCTATCATTTACAGTCGAAGGACAGATAAAGAGCTTCCCAGACAAAAATAAGCTAAAGTAATTCATCAACACCAAGCCACTATTACAGAAAATGTTGAAGGCATTTCTTTAAGAAGAAAAAAACATGTATCAAAATCATGAATAAAAATGATAATAACTACATATCTATCAACAACTATCTCAAATAGAAAAGAATTAAGTGCTCCAACTAAAAGATAGGGTGGCTGAGTGGATAAGAAAACAAGACCCCTACATATGCTGCCTACAGGAGACTCACTTCAGATTAGAAGACACACACAGACTGAAAGGAAGGGACTGGAAAAAGATATTGCCTTGATGGACTTAGAGAGTATTGCACTAAATGAAGTAAGTCAGATAGAGAAAGACAAATATCATGTGATTTCACGTACATGCAGAATCTAAAGAACAAAATAAAAAACAATAACAACAAAAATGGAAACAAATTCATAGATATAGAAAATATTTTGAGGTCTACTAGACAGTAGGGGGTTGGGGGGATGGTGAAAAAGGGCGAAGGGATTAAGAAATACAAATGGACTATTTACAAAATTGTCATGGAGATATAAGTGTAGCAAAAAGAAAATAGTTAACAATGTTGTAATAAATATGTAAGGGGGAAGAGGAGTACTAGATTTAGGTGGTTAATCACTTGAGCTCTAATCACTATGCTGTACAACTGAAACTATATTATTGTATGCCAACTATAATTGAAAAAAATTTCATTGAATTGTACAATGTAAATATGAGCAACTAATTGTCTATTATATTTCAACAAAGCTGGGGTAAAATAAACAATCAAACAAACAAACAAAAATCATGTTGACCATATAGACTGAAGCTCTCTTCATTAGATAAAAGAGTTCCATGTGGCTAACCTGTGAGCTTCTATCTTTGGGTTAGTCAGATCTGGGAGAACAGAGTCTTGGTAAGAAAGGAATTTGGAGGCCACTAGTTCAATTTCTCCTTGGCTTTAATCTTAAAAAAATGATCATCAGGCCTCTCTTTAGCCATTTCAAAGATGGAGTCTCACTATCTAGAAAATTCCATGTGAAGAGAGCTTAAATGGAAAACTCTTCTTTGCTCTGAAACTATCTTCCTGGAATGGCCAATTCTCAGGTCTAGTTCTCTACCCTTAAATGCAGCTGGCTCTGTCCACAACCACTTTCCCATGGCCATCCAAATGCCTGAGGTTACTAATATGTCTCCTTTCATTCTAGGTTATACAGCCTCAGTTTCCTCCAGCATCCCTCATGTGACCTCCAACTTCTCACTGCCTTGATCACCACTCTGTATATCACCTCCTTTTAGAGTGGAGTTCATAAGCAAGCAAGCATCATTTTGCTATTATCTGACCATTGCCAAATAAAAAGTTAACACTGATTTTTTTCTGGACTCTGCACAATTCTATCAATGCCACCTAAGATAACATTAGTTTTCCCAGCAACCACGTCATGCTTTGAGTTTATATTCCATCTGGACCTATTGGGAATTGAGGCCTAAGACTTACCCTTCTTCCTTTCCAGGGTTCTGTCCAATGGTTTGTAGACAAAAAGAGAGGAAAATAAAAATGAAAAGACTTTATTAGTGTTGGGCATGCGTCCCAAGATTGACAAAACCCAGACAACTTTGATCTAAACCAGAACTCATTTTGGTTCTCTCAAGCTGAAGGGTGACCTCAGTTCTCTTCCTCCTTTATTGAAGACAACTGGGAAATAGTGCAAGCCTGACTTAACTCTCTCATTAATCTAAAGGTAAAGAAGCTGGAAAACACAGGTATACACACACACACATGCACACACTGCAAGATGGCCAGTGTGGCTACAGAAGACAAATCCTAGGCTCTAACCATCTGTAGTCAGACAGGAAAGAAGGAAAAAGAAAAGATTTTGGAGTCCTTTATTGGCCATAAAGCAGGCCATGAAAGAAATGGGTAAAGAGACAAAGTGGCCATGTCTACTAGTTAAAGGTTCTCAGTGAGTATATTCTATTTCATCTTGGCTTCAAACCATTTCCCAATCTAACAAAATTATTTTAAATCATGATTTGATGATTCACCAGACTAACTATCCCCCTGGTTTTGTGTTATATGCTTCTGCGTTATTCAAGTTATTTAGCAAGAGAGGGACAGTACAGAGAAATGAGACACATATCTTAATATTTCTGATCGGGATGATTAGAAATAACATTCTTTGAGTTTTATTTTAGGTATGAATATCATGTAAGCAAAAGTAAAAATAAAAAAGTCTTTGCATATGTTCTACTAAACGTAATAGGGAAGCCCAACCTAAGAAGAAATAAGGTTGGTTGGTTATGGCTTGTCTTGGTGAGCCCATGTTGGCCCCCACTTACCAAGGTATGCCACTGTTTCCTATTTAATGATTACACTCAGAAATTTTCTAAGAAGCAATGTCATGTCCTCCAGAACTTACCTTTTTTTTTTCTTTTATGAGTGCCAGGACATTTGTTCATCTGTCTCTTCACTAGGCTGATAGATTTTTTAAAGTGCAAGGGGTTTTGGGGCAAGAGAAAGAGTATTTATACTTGTACATCTTGGATTTAACCAAAAGGTTATTAGTCTTAAAATTTTTAACAAACAATAAATATTTTCCTATATTAGCAATCAATGTTTTTCTCTAATTATACATTTCTAATATAATCTTTCACGGGTATAAGATAAAATTTAAGTGTCTTAAGATTTATACATTATTACAAACCTATTTAATCAAACTTTCTAAACATTAATCAAAAGCACAGGTCAAATATATCAGATGCTCTTTAATGTCTTATCTTAAATGCTTTGTAGTGGAGGCTTACCATAGTTTCCCATATCTGAGTCCCTTCCCTGCTCACACACATAAGAAGACTCCCTGGCCCTTGCAACTTGGCATGATTCTTTGGCCATTTCTAAGTTAAATGTGCCTCCTCTGGGCCAAAACACTAAATTGTCAGAACAAGACCTTCCAGTGCCCTTTTTTCCTGTCTCAATGTATTAGTTATCTGTAGCTACATTATAAATTACCTCCAAAACTTAGTGGCTTAAAGCAATAAACCTTTATTATCTCGCAGTTTCTGCGGGCCAGGAATTCAGAAATAGCTTAAGTGGGTTGTGCTGGCTCAGGGCGCCTCCTGAGGTTACAGTCAAGATGATTGCCAGAGCTGTGATCATCTGAAGACTTGACTGAGGCTGAAAGATTTGCTCGTGTGATGGCTCACTCACATGGTTGTTGATATGAGGCCTCAATTCCTCATTGGCTGTTGGAAAGAGGCCTCAGTTCCTTGCCATGTGGACCTCTTTATAGAACTGCTTGAGTGTCCTCACAACATGGCAGCTGGCTTCTCCAGAATAAGTTTCAAAGAAAAAATAGGTAGAAAATCAGAATGTCTTTTATGATCTGGTCTCAGATGGCACATGTAATCACTACAGCAGCATTTATTCATTAAAAACAAGTCACTAAGTAGAGTTCACATTTAAAGAGAGGGGAATTAGTGTCCAGTTTTTGAAGGAAAGTATAAAAGAATTTGTAGACACATTTTAAATCTACCAGATGGAATTATGAATTCCTTGCATTTAAAAGAAATTTTTATCTTTATTTATAATATTCTCAGGTTTTATTTTTTTACATTCACATGGGGCTTCAGTGATTCTACTGAATATTAATAATCTTATCAGATCCCAAACTACATGCATGCATGCCATTTTGGAAGTGAAGAGTTCACAGATTCAGGATAAGTTTGTATAGTCTAAAGTGATCTTAACTAAATCACTGGCTGAGTTCCTTTTGATAATGAAGTTCTAGTTGTTATATCTGGTCTTTTAAGCCTCCGCCTTTTAAAATCTAAATTCAAAGATTTAATTTTTTTAAACTTGGTGCCTTTCCCAGAAATGATGTATTTCTAAAAGTTTCTTATGGCTGGCAATACCTAAACTATTGTCCTGTCATTATGATAAATTGGCCTAGTCTATAAATATTAATTGGAAACTTATGCATGACTTATCAATATTGCATTATAATTAGTAGGGTCATCTCAAGGTTCCATCTACAAGGAGATGAGAGATGGAGTATGTGCAACATTTGGCTAATTAATCATCCTGGAACACTGTGAGATACTCTGTGTAATTGGTTTCTGTGCAGGACCATGAGAACAATCGACTGCTTGACTTGCCTTCCACCTGCTTGTTACATTATTCAGTACCTATGTCTGAGGGATTATTTTAGTTTATTTATAGTTCCCTCTGCTTACTTTTTTTTTTACCTACAGGGATAGTGAGAAATACAACATTATAGTTTGTAGACATGTGCTTCACTGAAAAAATAAATACAAACATACTCTTCTACTTCTTAAAAGCAATAAAATTAAACACATCCTAATATACGTATTCTTGTTTTACACACATTATATTAACTTTCCTCTTTTACATATTGTTGTGAATTCAAGGTCTTCCACAAAATCAACTCATTTCAGGTAACCTTCATCATTATTTTCTTTTTCAAGCTCAGCTTAGTCGATGGGATCTTTTCAAAGTGCCTCCTTTTTCCTTTCAACAGCAACCTTACTGTCATTTATCATTATTAACAGTATCTTCCATACTCATTAATACTTTTTCTATCCCAAGATTTGAGAACAAAAATACTTTTGGTGGAAAATAGTACTGAGGACCCAAATCTGGAACTGAAGGCACATGGAGTGATGACAGGCCCTGAAGCTGCCTAGCCTGTATCCTTTCTCACCTTCCTTAAGATAACTCTGATTGTATTCAGGTGACAATATGCTCAGTTAGACATAATCACTATCATGGGCCCTTGAAGCTAAAGATGGCTTGGTCTGGGCCACCATCTCTTGCTTGGATTATTGCAGTAGACTCCCATTTCCCCTCTGCTCCCCTAAGCTCAGTTTTTCTCTGAAAATACAGAGTAATTCTTCACAATGCAAGCCAGGCCATTGGCCCTTCTGCCAGGACTCTCCGATGGCCTCTATCTTACAAAATCAGAGATATAATCAGAGTTTCACTATTTGTCCAGCTGTCTCACTCATCATCTTCCCTCTTGCTCACTCTCCTCCAGAACAATAGGTTTCTTTACTCCTGGACCTTGACAGCCCAGCATGTTCCTGCCACAGGTCTTCTGCACTAGAAATCCTTCTGAAGGGAAATGCCAAAGTGCTCTTCTCCCAGCGTCTCCCTCTGTAAAAGGGCCTTCCCCAGTCACTCTCCCCTCCTTGCCCCTCAGCCTGACATTTGTCTTCATAAAATGCATCACCATTTGTTTATTTCTGCTTCCTTCAGGTAGATGCTGAGCCTCGGGATGATAAGGACATGTCTTCTTTGTTCCCTGGCCTGTCCCCAATTCTGAGGACAGATAACATTCAATGCATAGTATGTCTTCTATAAATATTTATTGAACAAAAGAACAAATAAGCAAACAAATAAAGTTGTGGATTTCAATATTTTTACATTTGAGGCATGCTTTGAATTTCCACTAGCATGCTGAGTGACCCTCTCGCAAGTAATTCAAATTGTATCACTCGTCTGCCAATACTGCAACGACCTCCATTTCTACAAAGTCAGAGCAACATCCATACAGAGCAACCGAATATTTAAAACATGTCTCCAACATAAACAGGAATTAAGTGCCATACGTAATTCCCCCCACATATCCACTTTATTGTTCTTCAGCAGCAGTATGTAGGGCAAATCTTTCCATGTCCTGTGGGATTCACACTCCTGAGGCTCAGTTCTATGTATTACAATAAGCATGGCACCAGCTGACTCTTCTGGGTCTCAATTCTCATATTCATAGCACCCTGTACCTTGCCCTACATCTCTGTGTAGACAGTTACCGTGTGCTGGCCCTGCAAGCTCTGGAACCTCAGTGGAGAACCATCCACATGGCAAATGACCCACAGGCAATGCTCATCCTTCTGCTTTGCTGCCTTGGGCTCCTCCTATGAAGATCTAGGGAGCACTGCGTGACCACAGGGTGTAAGTGAGAATGAGCTTGGCTTGGTACTTCTTTCTTTAATTTTGTTCTACATCTTTAATTTTGTTCCATGACTGCTTGGAGAGGGCTGATATTTCAGTTCAGTGCTAGGAAAAGCTGCCCAACAAGGGATTTTAGGAGATTTTAGGAGATTTCAGGAGGCAGTGAGTTCCTCATCTAGGCAGAGTATTTGAGTATAAGCTGAAGGATGGGTTACCAGAGCTTCTGGAAGAAGATTTACTGAGAGCAGGCCAGGCTGGATGTTTAGTCAGCTTCCTAGACACCATGTTTCTCTGGACTACCTCCTTTTGAGCTCTATTGGCTGACTTAGATGGCAATGCTGGTTCTTGAGGAAACCCAGAAAAGCCAAGGACTTGCCTGATTACCATGGGCATGCTCATAGATGAGCGATACCCTCATGTCTTTTGCAGGCTAATTTGCTGACAGTGATGGGGCAGAGTTGAGGGAATGTCTCAATCGCATTACATCAGCATCCCAGGGTGCGTTAGTTAGGCTGCTCTCCAAACCAGTAAAATGAGTTTGATATTTCCATCGTTTCTTAAGAATGCCCCTCTCCCCGTTGCTTATTCTAGAGGATTGATATTTAAAAGCTATTTTTGGCATTTGTTGATATACATTCCTTCCAGATGTTACCCGAAGGTTTTAGACCAGTTTAAATGACATTGAAGGCTCAAATAAGTCATATGACTTTGAAAAGAGACTAAACTGGCGGTGAATCTACCCTGTGTCTTGAACAAGGTTTTATTTGCTGAAGGCAGCAAAGGCAGTTTTAGCCTGTCCTCAGCTCTCTACTGGCCAAAAATATTATTTACATTTAAAGAAAAATAATAAACTGCTTTTTTGGTGCTCACACTAACTTTCTCTGTGTTTAGACTGAGGTCAGTGCAGCCCTGTTTTCAGCTAACCTCGATATCCCCAAACCCCTGGTTTCATCTCTAATTAAAGAGATAGGACCAATTGCATTTTAATTTTTTTAACATTGTTCAATAAACAAATACACAATTTAACATCTAGCATTTTATTTATTCTGATATATTATTTCCTATTCTTCCCTCATAGTACATGCCTTTAAGGAAATTATCTCTACCCCACCTCCTTTCAATCTGACATTCATTCCAACTGGATGGGATGGAGATCCTAAGTTGAAAAACAGTGTCTCTTTTAGCTTGTCCAAATTCCTACAGAAATGAACAAAGTGGAACCTGGGAGTTCTTGGCTAGAAGGAATTTGTTAATTGAGATTAGGACCTAATGTTCTTCTTTTAGTTTTCAAACTTCAAGAAACAGTCTGATTCTGAAAACTACCCTGTAGAAAGATGGAAGAAATAATTTTTGTTGTTGTTGTTGTCACAGGGTCTGAGTTGTCATGTTTTAAATATACACAAGGATATGTGCTTGCAAAGGAGTTTTGTGCAAGCATATTTCTTGAGCCATGAATGAGCTCAACTGCATAAGCCTATGGGCCCTTGACTTCTTCTCTGTGCTAAAAACCTGATTTTGGAGAGTGAGGTGGGTGGGCAAATTCTCCAGAGGGAAAGAGAAAGAAAATTTCAGTTGAGTATTATTATTTCAATTTCTCTGTTATTCATTTTGTGGCAGATTATATTTTCCAAAGAAGGGTGCAACAAAGTTATCCATCCTGCGTGCTCTTCTACAATGTGACTTTGTCACCCTCGCATGGACCAGTAGGGTCTATGTCTTCTCCCAGTGAATCTGGTGGCCTTACAAAAAAGAAAGAAAAAAAAGGGGGGGAAAAGCAATGCAGTTTTCTCCTTATCACTGGAACACTAGTATTGGAAGCCTGAGCTGCTGTGTGGGAAGTCTGACTATCCTGAGGATACCATCTTGTGAGAAAGCCTAGAGAACATGAAGAGGCTGAGTGAAGAGGTCTCCAGATGATTCCAGCTTCCTGCCATCAAGTTACTCTGTCTTTGGCTTCGCAGCAGTGGTCACAGATCTCACGGAGAAGAGACAAGTTATCCTACTGCATTGTGACTCAATTCCAGACCCACAGCAACCATGAGTATAATAAAATGATTGTTATATGCTACCACATTTGTGATGATTTTTTATTTAGAAAGATGACTGGAACACATTGCTTATTCGGACAAGCGGCATGCCCTGAGCACCAACCTGTATCAGGGTCCATGCTGGCCACTGTAGCCATAGAAACTTGTGGCACAGACCTTGCCAACTTAGCAAATACCGGACATGTAGACAAATGTGGAAGGGTTACACTACAGGTAGAACCCAATACTATGAGAGTACAGGGCTTGGGGGGTGGGAGAAACAGGTAGAAGACCATCTGATGGGGAGAATCCCAGAAAGCATCAGAATAAGACAGCATTGAGTTGTTTTTGAGTAGAATTTGGTCTGCAGGAGAAAATGAAACAGTTTTAAGTGGAGGGCACAGCCCACTCATAAGCACATACTTGGAGTGGAAAGGAAATTGACCTTCCCCTGTTCTCAAGCTCTTAGTGTACATGGGGTGAAATGAATACAACAGGGTACAATCACAAAAGGCTTTGGTACTAGGCTGAGGAGGTGTAACTCGGCAGTGGGGCATTGCAGAGGATGACGAGGAGAGAGAAGAGTGTTTCCTGCATTTTCTTATAGGAGCCTAAGTATTGGAGAATAGAGTGCCTGTCTCAGCCCATTTTCTGTCTTATGGCCACGGCATGCCTGGAACCTCTGGCCAGGCTCTGGGGAAGAATCCTGCAGCCTGGACTCACTGAATGACCTCCTGGCTCCAGGCACTCTGGCTCTTGGGTCCCATGGGGGTGGTACTATTTCCTCTTCAGCAGGTTGGACATAGCCTCCTCTCATATGGGCCTTTCCTACTTTGTTACTTCCCCGATATAACTCAGGACTGGTTTCTGGGGCAGCTCAACAAATAACGTTCCTGTCCCCAGGAGTTTTCTGTGGGTTCTACTGCTTCCCACATGTAAGTGGTAAGCCTGGCCAGCCTCAGGCAAAAGCCCCTGCACAGACTTTCTGAGGAGCTGTCAGGGCTTTGGGGCCCTCTCTGCCTTTCAACAGAAGCCAGGGCCTCCTTCAGGGAACATGGCTGTACTGAAACCAATCTGTGTTGGGGCCACTTTGCTTTGAACTCTAGGGAAACTCTAAGACTTGAAAGTGCCATTTACTCAAATGACTGATCTGTGCATTCATGTGAGAAATTCAACATAATGGTTGATTTACATTTATAGAGAGATTGTAAGTAAACTCACATTTATGAGCAACCCCTCTGTGTTGGGTCTTAGGCTAAGGTTTTCTCAGCTACAGATCCTGGGCTATAAGCCCTGAACCTCAATAAACCTCAGTTCCCTAGAGTTACTCATTCTGTAGGGTCTGAGGCTGATCTGAGATGGATCATGTAAAACATTTGGTATATACCTGACACTGGACAGAGAACAATAAATAACAATTGTTTATTATCCACATTGCCACAAAGTATTGTCATCTCCATTTCATGTGTTAGCCCACAGAGGCTGAGAACTGGCCTGCAGCCACAAAGCTCCAAATAGATGAAATTCAAACCCAGGTCTCCTGACCTCCAGGTTGGCCATCTTCTGGTGGCCATTGCTTTAGTGCAAGCAGCCCTTGTATTCTACTCGAACTCTGTGGCAGCTGCTGGTGAGATCTTTCCCTAATACAGTTTCTGTTCTGCAGCTACAGAAACCGGCTAAACAAGCCCCATATCACACTTCCTGAGTTGAGATCGAGTCCCCTTACCTAGAGCCATCACACCCATAGTGACAGAAAGGAGAACGGTGATGGCCAGGAGCTGGGAGGAGGGGGATGAAGAGCTGTTGTGGGTACACAGTTTCAGTTTGGGATGCTGTAAAAGTTCTGGAGATGGGTGGCAGGGATGCTTGAACAATGATATGAATGCACTGAATGCCATTGAACTGCACATTTAAAAATGGTTAAAATGGTAAATTTTATGTTATGTGTATTTTACATTATGGTATGCATCCCTTAAAGGAAGAGGCCCAAACTCCTTAACTGGACACATACAACCTTCACAGAGGCCATGCAGTTGGGCTTTTGTCATTCTTTTCAGCCTTGTCCATCTGTCTGTCTATCAGTCTGTCAGTACTGCCAGTCTCCCTGTCATGCCCTGGAACCCCACTCTCTGGGCTTACACACACACACACACACACACACACACACAAAACATGATACTATTTCTCCTGCTTTTTCTAGCTCAAGCTGTTCCTCTGCTGTGACTTTGGTTAATCTCCCTTTATCTAACCTTTCGGAAGACTCTGCCCATGCAGGGCCTTGGCAAGGAAGCCTCTCTTCACAAGGCTTCAGGGTCCTACCTATATTCTGGGCTCTGACATGTTTGGGGCTCACTAAACCAAGAACTGTAATGATCATGTCTTGTCTCTCTTCCCATTAAGGCAGAACTGTCTTCAAATCCTCTCTGTGGCTTTAGCTCCTTGTACCAGGGACTGGCCCGGTGTCTAACAAGCTAAGCCTGGAAACTACCTGAGTGGCAGCTAGCAAAACGGTGGGCTTTGAGTGATGGCCTGGAGTCCCTCCCTTGGAGCAGAGGTCTCGGAGAGGATAGGCCCATCTGGTGATGATGGCCACTACCTCTAGACAGTGAAATCGCATTGGGGCTGGTAGGCAGGGCTCCCAGGACAGTCCTAGAGAACTGGAGATGAGAGTGGTGGAGGAAGATGGTGAGGTGTGCCTCAGGGGTGAGTGGCTAAGGTGTGAGCTGACACCCTGCCCAGGCAGGCCCAAGTCTACCACTCTGATGTTTACAGGGATGCAGGGGACCCAGAGGCAAGTGGCAACTGACTTGCCAGGATCCTTCCCCCAGCACTTTCTCACAGCAAATCTCTTTGGGGACAGTGCAGAGTTGGGCAAGAGCATGAATTAGGAACCAGCCTGCCCACACTGAAATTCCAACTCTGCCTCTAACTATCTGTGTGACCTTGAGCAGGTGGCTTACTTTCTCTGTACCTCAGCTTCCTCAATAATAATATGAGAATAATAATACCTATATCCTAGTGTGGTACAGTGTCAGATCCATAGAAAATGCTATGTAGATTTTAGCTGTTATAATTACGACTGTTTTCCTAGCATATCCTTAAAGGCTAAAGGAGAGAATTTTGAATTATTTTTCTGTGGGTGACCCAGCTGAAAAGATCATTTTATTTACCATGTAGGGAACAAAGCCAGGTCATTGTCTCATTAGGACAGCTCACTTGATTTTCCGAGGATCTGGCTTAATTGGCTGTGCAGAGTGAAGCCTAGGAAGCCACCCCATGTCCAGGGCAGGTTTGGGGGTCTAGGCCTGGGCAGTGAGCTGGTGTTTGGGGACAACAAACTTCACCCTCCCTTCTCTGGGCTGGCAGGATTGAGCTGTGGTCGGGGAGGCAGGGCTTAGAGCCCAAAGATAAACATATTAACTGAACTTTCCATCTGTCATTTCAGAGAGTCATTTACTGCCTAGCTGTGGTTGGAAAAATTAAGTCCTTGTAATTTAGAGTCAACATTTCTCGCGGAATCATGTTAGACGAGTTGGCGGAGTTTGCAGCCTCTCAACAGAGCCGCCTGCAATCAAAACAAGTTTGCTATGGCATGCTGTCAGCTACCTTGTCCGAGGCCCGGACTCCTGTGCTGGACATGTGGTGCTGCAGGCCGCGGGGTGGGCCTGGGCACAGTGGGCAGTGGGCCACAGAGGTGGTGGGGCAGAAACTAGCTGTGGGAGGTGCTGCAGAGGTGGAGCTCCAGCCAACTTGGGCCTTACCCTCTCTGTCTAATGCAAAACAAATCTTCCCTTGTGGATTGGTCAGCAGGGTTTGTGATAACAAAATACCATAGACTGTGGGGCTTAAACAACAGATATTATTGTCTCACAGTTCCGGAAGCCAAAAGTCCAAGATCAATGTGGCAACCCAGAGGATTTCTTCTGAGGCCTCTCTCCTTGTCATCTTCTCCCTGTGTCCTCACATGGGTTTTCCTCTGTGTGCGTCTATATTCCAACCTCCCTTTTTTATAAGGACACCAGTCATGCTGGATGAAGGCCCACCCTAATGACTTTATTTTACCTTAATTACTTCTTTAAAAGTTCTATCTCCAAATACAGTCATATTCTGATGTCTTGGGGGTTAGGGCTTCGGCATATGGATTTTAAGGGACCATAATACCCTATAAACTGTCCATTTAATTCATTCTCACTCTACCCAAGATAAATGACATTTGTTGGTTCCATTTTTCAGACGAGGAAGCTGAGGCTCTGAAAAGGCAGGTGGTAGACCCAGGGCGGGGTTTCAGAACCACAGGTGTGGCATCACAGCACAGCTGCATCTGCCCTACAGTCCCAAGCGAGCACATGTCACATGCAGCCTCCTCAAACTCTCCAAAGGCTGCCATTCAGAATGACTGGGAGGCTTACTTCAGCTTAGTGCAGAACTGCCCAACAGTAACTGAAATGAAGACTCTGGGCAACAAGCATTTCATCCCTGGAGGGTCAAGCTAAGGCCCCTGCTTCGATTGGAGTATTGTCTTCAGTGATAGACTCTTCAAATACACATTTTACCCAGTCTGGTTTCACTAAGTAAAACTTTGGTAGCTACCAAGTACTGGGTACTAGATAATTTCATTAAAAAAAGATGATTAATATTACAGCAGGCTATCCCAGAATCAGAAAGGCCTAGCCCTAGATCTCAGGCAGTGTAGTGCGTATTTTAGGACCAGCCAAACTTCTTTAGTTGGAGATGGGGAAACTGAGGCTCTGAGTACAGCCTTGACTTATTAGACCTGACCTATGGCTCAGGCTCTGGGTTTGGCACAGCCACATGGCTGGCTGGCAATGGAGACTACAGCAGCAGTACCAGGTGGGCTGAAAAGCTGCCTTCTCTAAGGGACCTTCCTCCACCCTTCACCAACCCTCATCTATGGAGCTGGAAACCGGCTCAAAGAAGTTCAGTTACTTGCCCAGATCAACAGTCAACAAAAGAGCAGGACTGGATTCCAAGGCCACCAGTTCCAATCCCAGTACAGTTCCTGGGACTCAATGTTGCCTCTCACACAGGTTCCCAGCTGCCAGAGAAATGGGGTGGGGAGGAACACCTCTGAGCAATGATCTATGCAGCTTTCTGGACAGAGGCCAGAGAGTCTGTTTCCAAAAAGGAGGGGAGGTCTCTGGCACCCCTTATGTGACTAACTGTCAGCCAAGGACCCATGCACAGCTGCTATCATTTTCCCACCCCTCACTGCCTCTGCTTCCCCTGACTGGTGAGAAGAAAAGAGTGTGGCTGCCCTAGGGGTGTAAGGTCTGCTGGACCTCTGTGTGTGGCATTGCCATGCTCCAAGGGCCCTGTCCTTCCCCAGGGCTGCCCTGGCCCTCCCACATTTCCTTTGGAAGCCACTCAGAAAGAAAGACAGTTTCTGCAAATTGCAAGTGTCTCCTGCGGCTTCCATTCTCTGCTCTGCAGAAGGACGCAGGGCGCCTTCTGATTATGGGCTGGCATACAAGAATCAAGAACTCTCCAAGCAAAACGTGGCTGTTCTCTGTGTCCAGGACAGTTCAGTGTGCCCTGCTTGGAGGCTCCCTCTAGCTGTGCACTGAATCTAATAATTGCAGAGAAGCAGGCCCTGTTGTGGGCAGACTTTGGAGATTCGTGCCTCAGGGAGTACATGCCTTTTATAATTTCCTCCCCTTGAGTGTGGTCAGGACCCATGACTATGAAGCCATATTGTGCAGAATGACTAAGTTTCCTAATAGGCTGACTTTTATATAATGAAAAGAGAAATATCCTGGTGGGCCTGACCATACCAGGTGAGTCTTTAAGGAGACAGATGGCAGCAGCCCTCCTTTTGGCCTGGAAGAAAGCAAACAGCCATGCCCATGTTGGGGACCATGTCAAGGAAATGTACAATCTCTAGGACTGAGAGTAGCCTCTGGCTCATAGCCCCAAGGGAAATGGGAACCTCAATGTCACAAACACAAGGCCCTAAATAATGCTAACAACTTGAGTGTGCCCTAGATGAGAATGTAGCTAGCTGACACTGTGATTTCAGCCCGGTGAGACCATGAGCACAGGACCCCAGCAAACTGCGCCAGGACTCTTGACCCCAGGAACTGTGAGATGAGACATTTGTGTTGTGTTAAGCCACTAAACTTGTGGTAATTTGTTATGCAGCACTCAAAAATTAATGTATCTTCTTCCAGCCTTCTCCAATTGATAGCTCTCTCTAAGCCTATGAAGTAAGGTTTGAGCTAAGCCTGGCACCTCAAATAAGCAGAGACGTATCTCAGATTAAGCAAGTCTGACAGGAAAAAAATTAACCATCACACTTACAACACAAAGATGAAACACAGTTATAGAACAGAATCTAATTGGTAGGAGCAATCAAAGAGAGAGAGAGAGAGAGAGAGAGAGGCTCTTGTAATTTCCCCAGTAGCTCCTGTGCTTTTGTTACAATAAACATTGTCATCTTGCTTCTGTTTTACTTATTCATTTATTTTTAAATGCTTTCATTTCAATAACGCCAACAATGAAACAGAACTCAGTGAATTAATCTTCACAACCTCTGATTAGAACTTTTTCTCTGGAGAATAGAGCATCCCCACAGATGAAGAGCTAGATCTGGAGGGAGAGTACACTGTGATGAAGAGCCCATCTGGGCACAGACCCCAGGTAGCTCTGTGTCAGTCATGGCCTCAGGCAGTGTGGGTATGAAAATGCTGCCCACTCTGTAAAGTGCCCAAGGATGAATAATTTTGTAGAAGGTAAATATTTTCATTTTGCAGCTTGAAAAAGAAAAAAAAATGAGTAGTAAGAAGTCATTGGTTTCTGGGACTGAAAGTCTGATGTTGTCTTTCTCAGGTGGTAGTCAAATTAGGAGGGGCAATGCTGAGCCATCGACTCCAAGGAACTTTCCCAAGGGATCTCGCAGTGGTACTTGGGCTCATGGAAGGCCCTTGTGGTGGCCAGTGGTGCTGTTCAGAAGCAGCTTGTCTCTTTCATAGCACAGAGAAGGCTGACCTTCCTGTGGGAGAGAGGGCCGCAGGACTACTTCTGTACCATGGGGTGTGAGTGGAAGTGATGTGGTTACTTCTGGGATGGAGCATTTAATTGTGGGGAACAACCCATACAGTTTCCACCTGTCTAAAATCTGCACTCTAGGTAGGAGAGGCTGTCAGCCTGCATTCTGAGTGAGAACAGTGAGAAATAGAGTCCCCAGTTATCAACTGTGGTCATGTAACCTTGGTTGTTACTGCAGCACAGCCTCACCATACTGACTAATGGAGCCTGTCAGAGACACTTAGTGCATGCATCCATCTCTACTCCCCATGTGTCTAGCTGACATGTTGGAATGACCTGAACCATACAGCAGTGCAAACTTATAGAGAATTATCTAGGGTGAGGGTATCTGGGACAGTTAGGTTTTCTGCTTAACAGAGGAATATCAAAATTTATTAGAATTCTGAAGGCATGAATTTTGCTTTTTCTTACTTGTATACAGATGCAAACATACCATATATGAATTCTGTTTCCTACTTTTTCACTGATTTTAAATATTTCTCCTTATTGTTATAGAATGTGAAATCATCATTTTTAATGGCTGAATAAATATTTCAGAGTGGATTATGAAAGAACTTACTTAATCACCATCCCCTGTGGTGGGACATTTAGATTTTTTTGCAATTTTACACCAGCATAAGTACCTTTGCAATAAACATCTTTGTGCATAAAGCTTGTTTTCTGTTTAATAGTATTTACTTTGGCTAAGTTCCCAGAATAGGAATACCTGGGCAGAAATGTCATGAAACCTTACCTTTTTCAAACATTCATGTGAAAAGTAAAGCATTCATCCACACTGATGCCACAGGATGGCCAGTCCGGCAAAAGTAACACACTCTTTCATTAACGATGAAAATGGAGTTGGGCGTTGACCATCATCCTGCCTGTTGGTTATCACTCTCCAGGGCCATAGCGATGTTCGCCAAGCCCCACATGCCCAATCCAACCTGGGGGGTCTGACCAAGAAATGGGCCCCCAAAGACCTCAGCTCAGTACTCTCTGGCTCTAGCCCAAGTCACAGAATTCCAGAAGGTCTACCACCACCCTCTCCAAACACCTTCATTCCATCCACGGGCCCATAGGGTATCTCCTGAGGGTCCACCACAGCCCTCAACTTCTACTTTTTATATCCCACACAGTTCTGGAGTTGACATCCCCTTTCCAGATCCTTGGCTCCAGCCATTGCTTTGCTTTCCAGGTAGCAGTGCTTGCTACTAACTGGGATCTCACAGGTTGGAATTTGAGAGGGATACTATCTACCTACTCATGTAAAGCATCTTGATTGGGCTACAGACCAGAGTCCCTAGGGCTCAGCACTTATTTACAATTTCTTTGAGACCCTTTCTCTAACCTATGGACCTAGCTTATATCCCTGGGGATCTGGGAGACATCAAAGTGACTTTTCACAGTGCTATACTTAAAAATATTTTTTCTTTCTATCCCCAAGCTCAACCCATGCCCTTAACTAAGTTCTAGCAAACAATTTCGCTTAACATGTTTACTGAGAATCCTCCCACATTTGATGTCCACTCAAGCTTCTCTTCCCCCACCCTTAATAATCAAGTTTCTCTATGTAATTTTCTATCCTCTCCTTCATCCTTCCCACTGGCTATTAATCTTCATTTGTCCTTGTTTTTATTTGAGTTGAGTTCTCTCCCCTATTGCGATAATCTTAAATAGAGTTTTCCTTGTCTTTTGTGACAGAGGCCAGAATAATTTCTCTTTGATGAGACATTTTGCCTAAACAGGATACTGTTTTACCAGGTATCCCCTGCCACGAATGACACTATAATTGGTCAAAAGCCAACACCAACCATCTTGCAATGCTTCCTGCCTTGGCAAGCCCCAGTTCTGACACTCTGATCATCATATAAAAACACAGATCTCCTGATGGTTCAAACCTTTTCTGATCCATTGAATCTTTAGTACAATGCAGGATGTCTCGTAAAATTTCTGTGCCATTCATCTCCAACAGTTGGAAAGGTGGCAAACCCTAGAAAATAAATATTCTGAGTGGAGCATTGGGAAACCCAGACCCCTCTTACTCAGCATCCCAGCTTCAACCTTCACTTCACAGCATTTTCTTTAAGCTGATTCATTCATTCACTCCATACATTTATTGAAGTGCTCCTATATCACCTTGTCTTAGAATTATTAATGAGGAATTAATATTGTCAGAGTCTTTTTTCTTCACTTTTAGTTTGATTGCATTTATTCAGCAAGGGCTTTTGGGCAACTGAGCATTTATGAGGTTCTGGGGACTCCAACATGTGGCCTAAGGTGAACCAAAGTCCCATCCTTATGCAGCTCCCAGTCTCAGAGAGAAGTCTGCAGAGAGAAGAGGCTTCATGCCGGGAGAGATGATATCTGGACTCATTGCCAAAGACCTGGTCCCAGAGGAGAAAATGAAGTAATTAGATGATTGTGCCTTGGTGTCTATCAGATACCAAATATTCAGAATAAATTAGTCGAGATAATTTGCAGGGCATGATAAACAGTAAATGCTTAATATAGTCCCCACTTTCTGTCCTGCTTCTTCGTCTTCTTTCATCTTCCTTCCCTTCTTCCCAGAATTTTCTCAGAATGTTTTTGAGCCATTCGACTCTGGCCAGGTGCAAATTCCTCTTCATAGTACCCCGACAGGAAAATAGAGTCCGACATGTCCCAACAGAAGTTGAGAGGAGACAGCCACTATCTAGAATCTCCCAGGGAGATGACTGGTCTCGGGTTCTCTCTGCATTCTGGTATAAGGGCCCTGGTTGTGGGCAGCTAGGTGGCCCTGGCCTGTTGGCTCTTCTGCTGTACAGATGCGTTGTGTACAGTGCGGGCACGCCAGGCTTCTCTTTGAGGCTGGTCCCCTCCTCCCCAATGTAGTACCTCTCGAACCCCAGTTCCATGATGAGGAGACATCTGCCTCACTTCCTGTGGTTCTGGCCAGTGACACTGCGGCTAAGATGTTAGGCAGATATCTTTCCCTTACCAGCCAGTGCCAGTGTCCAATCTTCTATTATTTACTTAATATTTTCTTTAAATTGATTCACTCATTTTGCCTAAAAAATAAAATTTAAAAGGAAACTTTATATCACAGTATAAATATAGAATTATTAATACCAGCCACATACATGGAAGGGGACTATATTAAAAAGACAATGAAAATAAAACAAGTTTATTAAATTCTAACAGGATACTGTTTTACCAAGTTTCTCCCAGTGAAACTATTCTCTCTTTGTTAAAAAGGGAAATTATCACGTGTTAGAACAGTGTTACAGACATGATTTTATGGATTGAAAGAAATTTGGAAAGAGAATAACATTCATATTACAAAATCCAATGTTATTTTATTCACTCATTCATTCATTAAATATTTATTGGGTGCCTGAATGGTAGTCCATGGGACTAAGAATACAGCATTAAATATAAGGTAAAGGAAGTGTCTCTTGTAGAGTTAAAAATCTAGCAGGGATGACAGACAAGGAACAAGTAAATAAATGAAAAATCTAATTGTAGGAAGAAAATATAGCAAAGAAAGAGAATAAAGAGTAGAGTGTGTATTTTAAGCAGGGGAATGTTTTGCGGCAAAAGAAGAAAAATGAATCAAATTATGATTTGGACACATTGAGTTTTGGATATATTAATCTTAAATAGACATTTGAATGATAATTTGAACTAGGCCAGTGTGGAGAGTTTGGAGCTAAAATGATTGATGTAGGGGTGTTAATTGCATCAATGGTGTTTGAAGTTATAGGCCCAGATGTTATTACCTAGGAGGTGAGTGGTCATAGATGCCTGAGCCTTGATGCCCCCACAACAATGGGTCAGGAAGAAGAGGAGACCAAGACAGGGTGATGAAGGAAAGTGGCCCTCTTGGCCCTCTGTGGCTCTATGGAAGCACAAGGAATGGAAAGTATAGAAGGATGGAGTAATCACTGACAAATGTTGCTGAAAGGTGGAGCCAGATGAAGACAAAAGAATTCACTGCCGAGTTTGACAAGCTGATGGTCATTGGAGAGATTCTGATGGAACAGTGGGGGCGAACACCTAATCGAAGTGCCTTAAAGAGAGATCCTGGAGCAAAGAAGACGACAGGGAGTAGAGACCAGTCCATACTCTTCCAAGGAATTGTGCTGGTACTTAAAGAGGTCATGTGTGTAGTGACACCTGAACATCTCATGAACCACCCAAAATCATGCTGTGGAAACCCCAGACTAATAGAACCTTTTCCTTGTCCCCACCCCTGAGACTGGCAACACTCCAGGGAGGATGCCTCTAGGTACATTTCCCCTGGGAAGGACCTTTCTTCTCTGGGTGCAGGCAGTCTGGTGGGCCCACACTGTATACGACACAGACATGTGCAGCAGAAGAACTGACGTGCCAACATTGCACGGCTGCCCAAAACCAGGGCCCTTATTCCAGAATGCAGAGAGGCGCCGGGGTAAGTCATGCTCCAGAACAGATATTTATTGATCTTGATTCACACGATCCAAGAAAAGCTTGGCCACAGAGCTTTCTGGTCTAATCACAAGGTTATGGGGGTTGGACATGGGCAAGAGAAAAGGAAATGGAATTTTAAAAAATCTGTCCTTAAGAAAATAACTCTTTGTAAACCTGATTTCTGTGAACCTGGTGCATGCAATAGTGAAATGCTGTTACTCTTCGAAGGCTACAGTGAATAGGAGCTCTGTTAGTAGCTGGCAGGGCTTCCAGAATCAAAACACGCCAGGGAGATGGGAGAGCAGCCCTCATGGAGTCAATTGTAAGCAGAGCCTACAAGGAAGTGGGCCTTCCTCCCACAAGCCTTCTGCTTAAGTACAACAGAAAAGCCTTCACATTCATGTGCATTTCTATTTTGTGCTAATAGAGCAATTAAGTTGCACCAAGATCAGATTTGCATTTTCCCCCTGAGCTATTTCAGGAGGCTCCCTTCAGACTGGTCTCATCTGTACCATCTTTTCTTTTGTATATTTGGCTGCCATTATTAAGAAAAGCCTGCACTAACCATCAGAAAAAAAAAAAAGGGAACAGCTTGACATTTTTGTGGTAATTAAAAAAACAAAAACAATGTCTGAGATCCTACTATGTGCCAGGTGACTGGTGATTGCCTTCTCCTTTAACCATAGCTGGCACTTGGTTTTGCAGACAGGAAACTAAGGCTTAACAAGGGAAATGACTTGCCCAAGACCATGGTGTGACTGAGAGGCATGCACCCTCTGATAAATGGTTTCTTCCCATGTTTTTCAACCCATCTGACTTTTTAGCAGTCAGGGGAGATTTCCATCCTTAACTAGGGGATTTTTCATAATAATGTAGCATGTAAGATTATAGGTAACAATTATTCAGAGGTTACATCTTAGCTACCCAGGGCTGGCCTGCTCTCTTTGGCTCACACAGTGAGTGTGGTTCCTGCTGGTGGTGATGGGCCGTTTATAACAGTGAAAGCAAAAGCAAATGTCCTAGGTCAGGGCATGTACACTCCAGTTCTCCCCTATTCCCACCACTCTTTATTTCCTCCCACGGGCTGCCCCTAACTCCTTCACCTGTTTAGTCCCCATGAGCATTGGCTTCATGGACTCTGCCAAGAGTTCTCCCAACTGTCTTTTCTTTTTCTTTTTTATGACTTTATTAAAATACAATAAATAATTAGTTGCTCATATTTACATTGTACAATTCAATGAGTTTTTTTTTTCAATTATAGTCAGCATATAATATATTTTAGTTTTAGTTGTACAGAAGAGTGATTGGAGATCTATATAACTTACAAAGTGATCACTCCACTAAACCTAGTACCCCTCTGCCTCCTTACATATTTATTATAATATTATTGACTATATTCCTTATGCTATACTTTATATCTCCACGACTACTTTGTAACTATCCATTTGTACTTCTTAATCCTTTCACCCTTTTCACCAATCCCCCAACCCCTCTCATTTAGTAGCCTTCAAAATAGTCTCTATATTGTTTCCATTTCTGTTGTTATTGTTGCTTATTTTGTTCTTTAGATCTGCATGTATGCGAAATCACGTGGCGTTTGTCTTTCTCTATCTTACTTCACTTAGTGCAATACCTTCTAGGTCCATCAAGGCAATATCATTTTCCAACCCCTTCCTTTTAGTCTGTGTGTGTCTTTTAATTTGAAGTGAGTCTCTTACAAGCAGCATATGGAGGGGTCTTGTTTTCTTATCTATTCAGCCACTCCATCTTTTGTTTGGAGCACTTAATTCTTTTCCATTTGAGGTACTTGTTGATAGGAATGTAGTTATTATCATTCTTTTTTCATGATTTTGATACATGGTTTTTCTTTGTAAAGAAGTCCCTCCAACAATTCTTGTAATGCTGGCATGGTGTTGATAAATTCCTGTAGCTTATTTTTGTCTGGGAACCTCTTTATCTGTCCTTCGACTCTAAATGATAGCATTGCTGGATAATGTATTTTTGGTTGTAGATCCTGGGTTTCCATACTTTAAATATTTTATGTCAAGCCCTTTTGTCCTGTAGAGTTTCTTTTGAGAAATCAGCTGCCAGTCTTATGGGAGCTCCTTGTAGGTAATTAAACTAACTGCTTTTCTCTTGATGCTTATAAGATTCTTTCTTTGTATTTCAACTTTGGCATTTTAATTATGATGTGTCTTGGTGTGGGCCTCTCTGGATTCATAAATTTTGGGATTCTCTGAGCTTCCTGGGTTGTACGTCTATTTCCTTCACTGAGTTAGGAAACCTATTCTTCAAATAGGTTTTCAACTTCTTGCTGTTCTTCTCTTTCTAGTACCCCTAGAATGCGAATATTGTTATATTTGATGTTATTCCATAGGCTCCTCACATTATCTTCATTATTTTGGATTATTTTTTCTTCTCTCTGTTCTGATTGTGTGTCTTCCGCTATCGCATCCTCTATTTGGTGATTCGATACTGCGCTTCCTCCACCGTGTTGATTCCCTCTAATACACCCTTCATCTCAGATAATGTATTCTTCATTTCTGACTGGTTCCCTTTTATAATTTGCATCTCCATTTTTATGTATTTTATCTTTTTTTTTTCTGTTTCTATGTATCAAGCAAAGCTCCTAAGTCTTCCAGTCTTATTAGTGTGACTTTGTGTAGTAGGTGTCCAGTGGTACAGTCCTGAGGGAGTCCAGCTTCAGGCCAAGTTTAGCCCCAGGCCTGTGTGCCCCTCTGGAGCCACCTGGTAAGATTCAGTAAGCAATCCACAGATGCTGTGTTTATAGTTGCCACAAGAGACCATGCCAGAAACCAAGGCCCAGTGCCACCAGTGCAGGGCTTGGAGCTGCTCGGCATGGGGCACAGGGCACGCAGAGTACATCACTGGATATCCCTACTTCCTTTTCTTATTAATCCTTGGGACAGTTTTGAGGTTCCAGTACCATTATGCCTCTTTCTTTAGATGCAGAAGCTGAGGCTCAGAGAGGTTCAGCCACTTTCCCCAGGATGCAGAGCTGAAACTCAAGCCTAGACCTGAAAGTCTTAAACTCCCACAGCCAAGCTCTTTCCTTGCCATGCATGGCTCCATTGTGTGAGCTGTGAAGACGTCTGCCTTTACTCCTCTCAAATGTGCTAAGGCTTGATAACCAAGTTGGAAAGTAGAGACTCTGAGACCTCAGCCAACCAGCCACAGAACCCTACTCACCTGCCAATGGCAGCCCTGTCACCATCTTCATGTATTATTACTGTTTATTAAGCACTTTGCATTTCCTTGTATATTCTCTCCCAATTACCCCAAGAGGTTAAATATTGTCATACCCATTTCACAGAGGAAGAAATGGAGGCAAATAAGTTAGCCAGGGTCACATGGCTACTAGTTGGTAAATTCCAGATGAAAACCCAGATTCAACTGGCTCCAAGACCAACAGCTTTGTACTACACCCTGCTGTTGCCCCACAGGCCCTGTAACCTGGGTGGCAATGAGAGCAGTTCCTAGCACCAGGCATTTTGCCTTGTTAATGTGTTTCTTTATATATACACTATGTGTCAGTTATGTAGCCAAGTGGAAGGTCTGCACAGACCGCAAACAGCACATTTCATGCTGTTCCTGTAATGTTCTACTGGCAGGGATGTGCAGGTTTCTTTACCCTGGTGAGGGCCTAACACCCCCTCCCCCTTTCCTTTTCCAGTGAAAGGCTCTCCAGAAAGACTTTGTTTCCTTCCATCCTTCTTTCTGGTTACTAATATTAATTTAGAAGGTCCTGAATTCTGATCCTCAGTCATGTTTCTCTGCCCCGAAGCTCAACAACTTGGAATATTTTGTGTTGACATGTTGGGGACTGATTCAACCTATTATCTTTGGGGATCTTTGTACCTCCCTCTCAATATCTCAAAGCCAAAGGTTAAAGTCATCAATTCTCTGCCAAAGTTTTATTCCAACCATCCCCAAAGATCATCCGTGACTGATGAGAGCCTCTTGGCAGTAGTAGATTCCATCTTAACACTGCTAAGTACCAAGGGAAACTGTAATGAGGGGTTAAGCATAGAACAGACAGAGGCTGAAGATGGAGAGGCTTCAGCCTCTCCAATGAAATCTTCCCCTCTGAAGTCCTTAATGTGTGCATTTTCTCTGAGCTTGAGCTTCCACTGAAGTATTATGGCTTCAATGTTACAGACCCATTGTGAACCTTCTAAGATGCCAACTCATTTACTCTTGGCAAAACTCAGCTTCCTCTCTCAATAGAAATAAAAGCATGGAAGGCTTTTAAATTTAACCCCCAAAACATCATGCATATTTACAAATTCTTAAAATCCAACATTTGGATGAGCTGCATGGAGATGGATCAGAAACACATGGAATAGATTTTCTTTAAACTGCACCTTGGGCCTCTGAAATTAAGGGAAAAGAGCTTGGCATGGTCCATTTGGGAGCTGCAGATCTTTAAGCACTTGAAGTATCAGCAAATGCTCCCCAGGCAGAAGATCCTTTGGCTGACTTCTCCTTACTCTCATTTCCCTCCCAGTGGAACCTGTTAAGGGGGAAAGGAAATGAGGAATCAAAGAGGATGTGAGCATGTAGGGAGAAGGTCTTCAGGAAGGTGGAATGTGAACATGGGGATTATAAAGCCATGTGGACAATTTGAATGGTTTGGGATGATTCTCAAATAAGTTCTTAAAATCTATGTCTGCGAACAGGTTCTACTGGCTTCTCCCTCAGTGATTCAGGCAGTGTTCCTTCTGAGCTGGCTGTGGATCTTGCAGATGAGTGTGCACATTACTTACAAACTATTCACATTCTGGAGTGGCCAGGGCATATAGAGTGACAGGAACCATTAGGACCATTTTCATGAAGCCCAGTAACACATAGGTCATGCCGTCATGTGCTATTACTTGGCAGATGTTTGAAAGCACTTTTTAAAACAAAGCCCTGTTGACTAAGTGAATTCTGTTTTGAAGATTTCAAATGAGATTTTGAGATCAAGTCAACTTTATATATTCAGCCAAGACCAGATCCCACACGTTCAAAGCTAATGACTACCTGGTCTAGAAAGATCAGAAGTGTTACTGTATGGGGTGATCTGAACTCCAGCACTGCCCTAGTAACACTAGAGATTCTCAGTTTTTTGTTTGTTTGTTTGTTTTTGCTGATGTAGAGATAATTTTAGCACAGCGAGATTTAGAAGAAGTAAGATTTATTAAAAGTATATTTTAGAAGGAGACAGACCATGCTAAAGAAGGCTATGGCCCTGTGGAATATGAGAGATGAAAAGATAAAAGATAGACTACACTCCAAAGAGGGCTGTACCAACACAGGAGTGGAAAGGTCTGAATTATATTAGGGCCGCAATGAGTGGTTACAAAGGTATTCCTAAGTGATTGGCACGTGAGATCATTTTGATTGACATTGGCTGCTATATAACTCCTTGACTACTGAGCTTGTTCTTAGCCAGAATTCAGTCTGTTATAATTCAATTCATAAACTTTTGGGCAAAGACATGGTATTATAATGACGGTATAATGAAGCTGAGGTTGTGGGCAGGTTAGGGTAGTAACTTCTGTGCAAACGTCTGTGGGCAGATTAAACCAGCTATAGGTTCTGGCCCTCCTGTCCTTTGTCTCCCAGGATGCAGGAGGGATTCTCTAACGGTAAACAGGGTGTTCTTTAGGCAGTCTCTGGGCTGGGCTTTCATTCCTTTGTTCCCCTGTCACTTATGTCTGACTAACTACATAACAGAAAGACCACAAGATTTGTGGAAAACACATCAAAGATAAGCTGTGACTAAAGCAGGGGTCCCCAATTCCCGGGCCGTTGACTGGTACCAGTCTGTTACCTGTTAGGAACTGGGCCGCAAATCAAGAGGTGAGCTGAGGGCGAGTGAGCTAAGCTTCATCTGTATTTGCAGCCACTCCCCAGCACTAGCATCACAGCCTCAGCTCCACCTTAGATCATCAGGCATTAGATTCTCATAGGACCACCGGTCTCTGGTGCCAAAAAGGTTGGAGACCGCTGGTCTAAAGCACTTGTAGACCCACTCAGGAGCTGATGGAACCTTACCGAGGCCATCATTGCATGAATTACTCTGAGTAGCAATGGTTTCTCTACATGTCAGACTGGTGCTGGGTGTGGAGTCGCATCAAAATAGTCTGGTTTTGTTTATTGCTGGGTAGAGAGAAGTGTGAGTAAGTGGGCAAAACACGAATTTAGACACCAAAGCAGCTTGGGATTTCATCTCAGTTCAGGTTTCCAGCTTTGGGAAAATCCATGGCTCACTGTATTCTTGCTCTTTGTGGTATACAGCTTAAAGAGAGCTGCTTAGCTTTGCTGCTCTTGATTTCAAGTCAGAGGCCTAAGTTACACCATCCCTGGGTCTGTGGTCTTTAAAATCAGAGTTCTCACTCTACCTCTCCAAGCTAAACATTTGCAGCAAGAAGGCTGCTCTGGCTCTAAAAGTGTGAAACTGATCTCCCATTGCCCTTTTCCAGGGACTTACAGTAGGAGGGTCGGAAAAGACACAGAAGCATCTGGGACTGAAGAATTGCATCTTATAGACTTTGGACATGACCCCGAGAGTGAGTGAGGTCCTCACATCTGCTCTCTAGCTCTGTACCACTGACAGGCCTCCAGAGGTTAGTGAGGCAACACCTCACCTCCAGGAACACTCTTGCCTCCAGGAGGCAGATGTAAACACAGAATGGTTGAAAAACACACACCAAGGAAGCCCAGTTATAAGACACGAGTATTCTTAAACTCTGTACTTTCTGATTTATGTAAACAGGTAGCTCCTTGGTAATTAGACAAAGAAAAATTAAAGATTTAAAAACGATAATGGAATACATAAAAAAAAATGAGACAGAGGAAGAAACAGATGTACAGCATTACAGTGGAGTGAGGGATTTAACTGTTGGGTCAGAGGAGGCTTAGGAAAAGAGGATGGATGAGTGGGGGCTTATCAGGCCATCTGCAGAAATCCAGACACCTGGTCCCACCCAAGAGACAGGATGGCAGGGCCTGGAACTAGGGTTAGCCCTGATTGCTGAAATGTCCGGGATGGAAAGACAGGGAATGAGGAAGAAGAGATCAGGGCCTGATTTGAGGAGCTCTGCCGGCCAGCTGCAATTTTTATCCCCAAGGCAGTAATAATAAAAGGTCACCAAGCAAGGGCTTAACCAAAGGGATACATTTGCATTTGAAAGTCTCATTAGAGTGTGTGGAAACAGGGTTGGAGTCAGGAGACATCTCATCAGGGTTTATTTTTAACCAGTGTATAAAGGTCAAGAGTAAGATAGCCCATTTTGCTATAGGTTTGTGTGTCTATGCCAGTGGTAGTTGTTAGTGCAGTACCCCAGATGACACCTGCCTGCCCTAGGCTCCTCACAGTCTCTTCTCCTACTGTGGGGAAGGGGCCCAGGGGGCTTCAGTGGGCCATCAATCTTCATTAAGTTGGGCATTGTCTTCAAGAGGGTGGCAGAAGCTTGGAAAGGCTGCTTGCTGGAAACACTGACCCCAGGGTATTTAGAAATAAAGGCTAATTAACCATAGGACAAAGAAACAGATACCATCACTGGTGTTTGGGCTGTCTCCCAGTTGTACTTATACCTCGCTCAGCAAAGGAGATGCCTGCTGGGCTCACAGACCCCCCCAGCCTGTAGAATTATGCAAGACTTGATGGATTTCTCTTGTCTGGTGCTTTCAAATGTCAGCAAAGTGGGACGGAGGGCACTGCTGTCTTGTGGCAGTACTTTTCCTCAAGAGCACAGGAGGCCTCTTGCTGTCAGGCCAGCACAGTGGGACACTTTGTCCCATCACTTTGGAGACTCTTTCATCATAATAAAAATCCCACTGCAAGAAAGAATTCAAAGACAGGGCAGTGCTAGTTGTTGTATTTCTCTTAGCTGAACATTTGATAGCATTCAATTTGCATAGAAATAGTCAATTTGCAAAATGAATTTCATTCTCACACATTATTTAGTAAATTCTCAGTAGGCTAGGACTGGTGATTCAGAGCTAAAGACTGCTCCCAAGCAGCTCAGAACCACTGTTTACATGTGTGTGTGTGTGTGTGTGTGTGCATGCATGTGTACATGCATGCGTGTAGTGGGAATTAACAAGCAAGTTACCAGGGAAATCCAGAGTTTTTAAAAGAATTTCAGGGAGAAATTGAGAGCATAGATAGGGTCAGCTAACCAGACTAGAAACCATTCTCAGGAAAACTGAGACACAGGCAGCTCAAGGCCACACAGTTAGTTAAAACAGAGATATGAATCAAGGCTATTGATTTAGGCCCCGGGGAGCTCCATCACTATAATGTGTAAGATCTTGAAGGACGTGAGCGCTCTAGCCTCCCTCTCAGAGCTGTCACCAGCCGTTGCCTACAGAGTGGTCCGTGCAGAATCCAGTGTGAGTTCCTGATCAGGCATAATTACCATTCTGCTCTAACCACTGGTGCAATGAGGGGACTGCTCCTAACCGCCACGGCTGCTGCAGTAAGTATGAATGTGTTTTAGGGAGGAGATATATGTGACCACCTATGAATTCCTGATTTCACATGCCTGGCACTATCTCACAATCCATAGTGGGCCTCTAGCTGTTTAGTCTGCTTTTCCTTACTGATGTTTATTGCATAGCATAGTTTTCAAAGTGCATAATGTAGTTTTTGAATTGCAAGCCTTGACAAGATCACATCCCACTCTGCCTATATGAATCTATGGAAGGTCCATCACTTTTTAGAATCTTGCCTGGCTCCTTTATTCTACTGATATTTATTGAACACTTGTTCTTTGCCAGTCACCATTCTCAGCATCAGAGATGGAATGGTGAACAAAATGAAAACTATCTGGGGCAAATGTAGTTAGAGTGTTGGGGTCAGAGCTGACTCTAAGAAAAAAACAAAAATGACACTATAGTAACTTGTGGAGTGGCCTTGACATGCCAGGAGCTGTATTGAGAACTTCTGTCCTCTCCAGGGGCCCAGGGGCCCTACTTACCTACCTGTCACTGCCGCAGCACTTCTCAAGTGTGCATCATCATCTCCTGAAAGAGTTGAGACAACACTGATTGCTGGGCCCTGCCCAGAATCTCTGATTCCATGGATGGGGAGTGGGGCCTGAGACTGTACTTTTAGCAAATTCCCAGAGGTGTGCTGGCCAGGTTACACTTGCAAAAGCTCTGGAGCACCCTCTCATGAGAGTAACATCAGAGGGGCTACTGGGATGAGGCAGACCTGTGGGCAGAGCTGCCTTGGAAGAAGGCGAAAGAGAAAACAAAGAGAACTCCAGAAACTGCTGCCATACAGGGAGATCTGGGTCAGGTGTGTCTTTTATTCTTGGGAATGCAGCTTCCATGCAGATCCAGCTGTATCTGATTATTTCCAGGAAAGGGGACCCTGAACAATATGAAATGGAATGTACATTTTGCAGGATCTCAAATGAGAAGGAACCCATAGAGTATCCTCAGTCACTGAAAGGCAGGGAAGAAGCAAGAAGTGAATATTTGTGGGCTATACCCTCCTCCTTGTACAGAACTGCATTCCTGACACACCTTACCTACTTAATTCTACCTATAGCCTTAAGGTTGGCACTATCATGCTCATTTTACATATGAGAAAAGTAAGACTCAGAGAAGTTAAATAACTTGCCTAAATTCAAAAAGTAGTGAAATGGAGGGCCTGGATCGGAATCAACACCTGTGGTCTTATGGCCACACAATGATACGCTAACATAAATAGCAAGATAGAAACCAAGAGCAGCCACTGTTCCTTTAAGAATAGACAGAATTCTTTTCGTGGAGTAGGAGCTGAAACAAGCTGTTATGGTCTTAAACAGGCTGGTTGTATACCTAGTGAGGTGAGAGACTCTCAGATCACTGTAGATACCTGAAGTTTTTTTTTGGCTCTTTTCTATGAATAATAGCCACTGGTCTCATTGTGTGGCTTCTGTGGCACTGCTATGGGCTGAATTTTGTCCCTCCAAGTTTATCTGATGAAGGCCTAACAGCCAGTGTCCCCAACATATTTGGAGATAGAGTCCTTAAGAAGGTGATTTTAAATGAGGTCATATGGGTGAAACCCTAATCCAATAGAATTTGTGTCCTTATAAAAAAGGAAGACACCAGAGATTTCTCTGTCTGTCTGTCTGTCTGTCTGTCTGTCTGTCTCTCTCTCATTCTTTCCTCTCACCGTATGAGACACAGTGAGAAGGCAGCTGTCTGAAAGCCAGGAAGAGAGCTCTAGTCAGAAACCAAACTCTGTCAAAAACTTCCAAGCTCTAGAACTATGAGAAAATAAATGTCTACTGCTTGCACCATTTATTGTATGACATTTGTTGTGGCAGCCCAAGCAAACTAATGGGAACATTCCAACTGGGCAATGATCCTTCAGTTTCAGAGGTGGATTGAAAATCTAGGCCCTAAAATATTTCATACAGTAGGGTGGGCTTCGCTTCTGAAATGCTCATTCACCTTTGTTAACTCTATAGATACAGTGCCATGTGGTTTGCAAAGGGAATTTGTCTTTAAAAAGACCTCTCTCTTTTCCCTGCAAATTTAATTAACACACACTTTATCCAAATCTCATTCTGTATCTTGGTTGACACAATGTAGGTCAGGGTATTTTAAGCCAATGTTTTCCAGATGTAGCTAAAGGACTTTACACACATAGCCTAATGTTCAACTTTTTGCCACTCGGGGATAGTCATATTTATGCTGTCTTATTGGTAGATTTTGTTAACTTTTAATGACCTTTAACTTATTAATGTAACTTGGTTATGGACAAAGCTACAAGAGGTCAACAAAGAATGTGGCTTTTGAATCATGGACCAAGCTTACAGGACCTGCACCATGAGTCAGAAGAAATCATCTCTTAGAAGAACCTTAAAATTTTCCAGCAGTGATACTTGTTCAAAATTGTCGTTTATCTAACTAGCTATTATCTATCATTTATTGATCTACATATCATCTATCATCTATCTTTTATTTTCTCTCTCTCTTTCTCATATTTCCTAAATTTCTAGTAAAATGACAATAAAGAAACTCAAAAAGGAGGGAAAATTTTCAAAACAGCAGTGAGAATAGCAAGAGTATGCATCAGGAGACTAAAAAGGTCTATGCCTGGTTCCTTAATCATGATCATAATTTAATCATAAATAGGAACCGATCATCACAGATCATCAGATCCTTGAGAGAACCATAAATGACTCATATATACTGCTAGCAAACTCCCATGATTGGCCCTTTCTTACCTTCAGTCTCAGAGGCAGCTAGGCCACTAGCTTCTGAGCCCATGAAGAGTCAATGGTGGATTGAAATGCTTAGCCATTTATCCTTTGAGGTTTTGAGGTTTGAGATTCTATTCAGCCATTTACCACTTATTATACCCCTTTTTAGCTTATAACATTTTGTTGTATTAACTACTCTCCTGTCTTTTTTTAAAAAAATAAGATCGTGCTTTAAAAAAATTAGTGTCTATTTGGTGAGGTGAAGGAGCAGAGGTAAATGAACATGCACAGTTGGAAATCCGCTCAGTTTTCTTAGATATGGAAATATACACTTTCCTTTCATTCTTCAAAGAAAAATTACTTGAGGATATCCTACAAAATAATGAAAAGATTTTCTTATTTAGAGGGGGAAATGTATGCTTTTAAGAAATTGAAAATATAAATTAGTATTCAATGTTGGGAAAATCTAAGGATGGCAGCTATGTGGCAGTTCTAGAAACAAATTAGTTCAACCAGAGGGTCCCAAGAAGAATGTTTTCAAGAAAAATTAGATTTTACAGCATATAATAATGATTTGGGTTTGGAGTGAGACAAATTTGGTGATAAAGTGAAGGCAAGTATTTTTTTTTTATTATTATTATAAGAAAAATACATACAATAGACATTCCAGGAAAGATGTAGGAGAAAACCAGATGAAGAATACTAAAATGAAAAGAGAATCTTTTTGACATGGAACAATTCTGAGCAGCACTGGTTTAGTGAAAAAAGCTTATATTCTTTCTCATCCATTTAACACTCTATTAGTATATTACACAAAAATAATATTATAAAAGTGATTTATTTTTGTTTTTAAGATTAACCTATAAACAAAGCATGGGAAACTAATTACCATCTTTCATAATCTGTAATAGACACATTTTTTTCCAGATTTTAGCATCCTTGAAATTGACATATACTTTATAATTGATAAAATATTATTGGCAGCATTTTTTTTTTTACTTAATGGAACATAAAACAATGTTGTATCATAGAACTGATGACACATTAGATTCTATAAAATGATATATTGACAGAGGATAAAGAAAATATTATAAACCTTAACAGTTTAAAGAGAAAAGAAATTCCTGTTAGATATATTAGAAAGTTTACTGCCTATATTTTCTTCTAAAAGTTTTATGGTTTTGGGTCTTACATTTAAGTCTTTAATCCATTTTGAGTCTATTCTTGTATATGGAGTAAGAAGATGGTCTAGCTTCTTTTTTTGCATGTATCTGTCCAAATTTCCCAACACCATTTATTAAAGAGATTGTCTTTACCCCATTGTATATTCTTACCTCCTTTGCCATATATTAAGTGAGTGTATAGGCATGGATATATTTCTGGGCTCTCTATTCTGTTCCATTGATCAATGTATCTGTTTTTATGCCAATACCATGCTGTTTTGATTACTGTAGCTTTGTAGTATAGTTTGATATCAGATAATGTGATACCTCCAACTTTGTTCTTCTTTCTTAAGATTGCAATGGCTATTCAGGTTTTTTTATGGCTCCATATAAATTTTAGGATTATTTATTCTAACCTAAATACCTATCAACAGATGATTGGATAAAGAAATTATGGTTCATATATACAATGGAATATTACTCAGCCATTAAAAAAAATGAAATTCTACCATTTGCAATGACATGGATGGACCTAGAGGTTATTATGTTGAGTGAAATAAGTCAGACAGAGAAAGATAAATACCATATGATTTCACTTATATGTGGAATCTAAGGAACAAAAAGAACAAACTAATCAAAAACAGACTCAAAAATATAGAGAACAATTTGGTGACAGAAAGATGAGACAGGGGTTGAGGGACTGGGAGAATGGAATGAAGGATTAAAGAAGTACAAATTAGTAGTTGATAGCTGGGCATGAGGATCGGAGCATGGCACAGGGAATGCAGTTAGCATTAATATGATGGCTAAGTGGAGGGACAGGGGAGGGAGGGAGCAATTGGGGAGATTGTTTTATGAACAATATAGATGTCTAACCAATGTACTGTATACTTGAAACTAATATAAATAAATAGACTTATTTTGAAAAATCATTAAGGTAAGCTAAAAGAGCTAAAGCAGAACAAATAAGGTTATAGATACACACACAAGTTTGAGTTTTGTAATATAAACACATGCATCCTCTTCAATGCTGCTGGTGAGATGAGGTGTCTACCTGTGACGCAAACAGCTATGCACTGTAACTATGCACTGTAACTATGCATTGCTCTAATGCAGGATCAGCTACTCTAAAAGTCAACTTATAGTTTTGTAGACAATTTTCAATCTAAGAGGTTTATAAACAAGTATCTCTTTAATAAATCATTCACTTCACTAAAATTTTTCTTATTATCCCCAAGAAGCAGTATTATTCAAGCCTAAATTTAGAATGCTCTGTGGAAATGCTTATTTGATAGGGTGTAGTTAGCTGATTTCACTGGCTATGAACATTTTCAAAACTAAAACTACTGTGTTCATTTAATAAAGTGTGTACATATGTTAGGCCCTCGATCTTCTATCAAAGTCTGTATTTTCTAGTTGATTCAAAGTAATTTTCTATTGAGGATTACGACACACAGAGACAGTCACATACACAAGCACTCCTAAGCAAGAACTCAGGTCTGAGTCATCGCTGGGTATCTCAGTTTCCCAGGCAGAGGCCAACACTTCCTCTGCTCAACTTCTTGCCAAATATTATGGGGTCTGCATTTAATCAGCAACCAAGAGCAGCTGCCTATCCTGTATCTGTTGGAGAGGACAGTCTTTAATTTGTCGGATGATTTTTTTGAAAGATCATTAGCTATGTCATTCTTCCTGGTGTTGTGAAATCTACATCTATATCAAATCAGCTTACCAAAGAGCCGGGCACCTGGAATACACAGACAAATCACTTTTACTAAATAGCTTTGTTTCACAATACTATTTATCCATCCCATAAGTTTGCCCTTTCTAAGAACCGATCAAATTTCCCTGGGACATCATTCATTATCCCCCAGTGCATTCTCTTTAAAAAATTTCCAGATTTAATTCCTACTTCATATTCGTACCAGGAGGTGTTCAAACTCTTGTGAGGACTTGTTTTGCATCATTGTGTGACCTCAATGAACTGTAGAATACCTGGGTGCCATTTTCACATGGACAACAAGAATGCTGAGAGATAAAACTGTTTTTCACCCTTGGAAAATGAAATGCTATTATGGTACCTGTATACGGTTTTTTAGCCTTATTCTTGTATTTATTTTCTATCTTCTCCTTTGCTTCTCTTCCTTCTTCTAATTTTATGTTTCTAGCATTTTAGTCTATCTTACATATCCTATAAGTCTCCCTAATTTTTTTTATAACAAAAAGGGATACGCAAATAATAAAATAATTCTTGCAGCAAATCTAAGGTAAATGACCTTGTTCCCATTTCACAGATAAGAAAACTGATGACTGGAGACTGGATCAGCCAAGAAGGTACTATCGGAACCATTGCTGTGTGATTCCAAAGTCCATTACTATTAGCACCCTTTTCTGTCATATAAGAAAGAGCTCCTATAAAGTTCTTAGGAACATGCTGTTTCCCAAAAATTGCAAGAAAAATTTCCAATGAAGTAAATATTATGTTGTGGAGAATATTTGCTTATAAACCACTAAAGCTAAGTTATAAACTTAGTAATTACTATGTGTTACCTATATCCAGGCCATGATAGTTGGAAAAGCGAGTTGCTTAGGCCATAGCTTGACCAAGCTAGGCTTTTCTTCCTAGTGAGGTTCCCATGGGCCAGACAAGGAGCCTGCCCAGCTGCCCAGGAATGGTAGGTGTGAACTTCCTACAGTCAGTGTAACAATGTTGGACTTCTCAGGCCCTCAGCTGCTTCCCTCTTCCAGCTCCTCACTGCCCTTCTATGTCTTACTCTAGGAGTCTCTGTTTTCCCATGGACTCTGGGCCAGGCACAGATCTGCCCACACTGATGGAAAAGAGAGGGAGATGACTCAAAACACTATACCTTGGCTCACACAAATTTACCTCCCCTTGATCCACAGGGGTGAGGATCAGGACAGAGTACCAGTAACAGCTGAGTGCCATGTGCCCAAGTGAACTTTAGCTCAGGGTCAGAATCCCCATGCCTTTCCTCTCTGTGCCTTGTAACTATAGTCTGTGAAGTCTTTTCTGCCTGAGTCAAGAAAAGTACTTGGCTTACTTCTCTCTCTGGCCCCTGGATTAGCCCTACACCTGGCATGTAGTAGGTGCTCAATAAACACTAGTTCCTTCTTCTTATTCAGTCCTGAAGTTAGCCTGGCAGCTCTTATTCTTTAATCCTCCCAGTATGAATTCTGGGGCCATGTTGGCTCCAACTCCCTTTCCTGGCTTTTGCTTGCACACAACGAGCCCGATAAAAGCTCTGACATGATTTATCAAACACCCCTCTCCTCCAGGTCTAAGACCCTTGGGGACTTTTAAAGGAAACAGGCTCCATGTGCTTCCAATCGGGCTTCATTTAGCTCATCACGTTGTTGTTCTGTTGGAGCTGGGGGATGTGCAGGACACCCTGGAACTGGTTCATGGCTCTGCTTAAAGATGTTTTTCTTAGAAGCAGGAAGTTATGTTCTGCCAAAAAGAAATGAAAATAAAGCCCCCAAGGGTTCATCGGGTTCACTGGGAACCGTGCTGAGATGTTACAGTACGGTCAGCCCTGCCAGAAGGAGCTCTGTCTGGAGCTCCGAAGATGTAGGCAAGTCAGGCACTGGCAGGTCACTGTCTGGGGCAGAGCAGATCTCATGTCCTCCCTGACCCAGGGACTCCACAGTGGCCCCCTCTTCTCTCAGATCACCTGCATGCTCAGTGTTGCTGGCTGCCCCAGCCTATTTCTCTGATTCTCTGCAGAGGCAGAAGGGCACATGAGAATGGCCCAGGCAAACTTGGAATTCAAATCTTGGCTCTGAGCTGATGAAAGTATGTCCTTGGACAAATTATTTCTCCCCCTTGTGCAGCAGATCCTACACTATGTACTCAGGGCTGTTTTTTCCACTGCTCCACACTTTCTTACACTCCTCTCTACTGGCTCCTTTGCCTCCCTGGCCAGGTTCAGGCAAGGCTATTTACTCAAAGTCATTTACCAAGTGAGTGAAGGTGAGCAAACAGCATGGGAGTGTGAAGAGGAGCCCGAAGGCCTTCCAGAGAAGGAGGGAGGGAGGGATTCCTGCCCAGAATGTGATTGGTTCTGGCTTGGTGCTCCCAGGGCAGTCTACACTGACCCAGGACAGGAGCATAAACAGCCTCTACTAGAAAGGACCAGGAGAGCAATGGCACTTTCTTGCCTCTGGGGAGAATTCTTGGTAGACAACATAGAATTCATTTCTACCTTTTTTCATTTATTCAATAAATACTAAGAGCTTTCCATTTGCTCAAGGGGAAAAAAAGCTAGGGCTTTGGCCTAAAGGCCAAACCATTTTTGTCTTGTACTGACCTTGCAATCTTGAGGAAACTATGTAAAAATCACAGTTTTCTCAACTGTAGAATGGTGATAAATATCTCACGTAGATGAAACACTACCTGATGTCTTCTGTTCCCCACAGAAAACTGGACACTGGATCCCTGTAGCTCTTTGCACAGACATCCATCATTGCCCCAGTAATTAGTGATTGCACATTTGTCACTTATATATGTTTCTGAGCTCCTGGAAAATAGGGGTTTTGTTTTATTGCCCATCTGTCCTCAGACTCTGGAAGAGTCCCTTGCTCACTCAAGAGTGGATAGAATGAAAGAAAAAAAAAGTGGATAGAATGAATCCGAAAGTGATTTATCTCCTCTGTCATGTTCTGAGAAGGTACCTGGGCTGCAAGAATGGACATGCCAGGGGTCAGCCAGATTTGTATGACAATGGTGGGACATAGGGACAATTGGGGCAGATGTTCTTTGTCACCTCCTAGCCAGCTGAAGAACTGAGGGAACACTGAGAGTATACTAGATGTCTAGAGTCAGGTAGTGAGACACTGGAGTATCCCATTCAGTTCCGGGGAACGGCATACTGCTGGCAAAGGAGAGCATATTATACAAGTAATACTTTGATTCACCTTGAAGTCATTGGTAGCTTCTGTCCCTGGGCTCCAGAACTTGGAACTGAGGTGGGAGAGGGCTAGAGGTTTCAGCTCAACCAAAGAAAAGAATTTTCAATAACTAGAACTCTTTGACTATAAAATTAGCTACCTTAGAAAGTAGCGAGTTTGTCAGTACTAAGGGTTTTTACATAAAGTCTTGATTGTCAAATTTAGAAATGTCTTATTGGTTAGTCATGAATCAGTGAAGATTGAATTACATTCCAAAATGTGGTGCACTCATGATTGATGGTACATGAGCTGATATTACAAAGCACAAAGAACAAAATTAAAAAAAAAAAAGATGTTTTGTTTCAGTTTAATTTAGGTATATTTGTGGTTATTCTCTATTTACAGCAAGTTTTTCATTTATAGAGTAACAAAGTTTTATTTTAAAATAAATATACAAATGCCATACCATCTATGATTGTTCAAAAAATGAAATACTTAGGTGTGAATCTAACAAAATATGTATAGCACTTGTATGCTGAAAATTATAAAATGTTGAAGAAAGAAATCAAAGAATACCTAAATGAATGGAGATACATATCTGATTGGAGAATCAGCATAGTAAAGATGTTGATCCTCCATAAGTTAACATACAGGTTTAATGCAATTTTATCAAAACCCCAGCAAGTTGTTTTTGTTTTGTTTTGTTTTTGCTATAGAAAAAATTGTTCTAAAATTTATATGTAATGGCAAGGAACTTGAATAGTTAAAACCATTTTTGAAAGGGATAATAAAGGGGAAAGAATCAGGCTACCTATTTTCAAAATTTATTACATAACTACAGTAATCAAAGTTGTATGGTATAGGTGGAGGGATAGACATATAGATTGATCAATGGAGCAAGATAAAGAATTAAGAAGCAGATTCACACAAATATGTCCATCTGATTTTTAACAGCAGCACAAAAGCCATTCAAATGAGGAAAAGGAGACTTTTCAACAAATGGTGCTGGATGGAGCAATTGGACATTCATAAGAAATCGGACATAGGCAAGAATAAAAAACTCAACCTAAGTATTACATCCATTAAAAAATTTAACTCATGGATTTAAATGTAAAACACAAAACTACAAAACTTAAAAATAGTATAAAAATATGATAATAAAAATTATTTCAATGGCTAGACAAAAAATTCTTAGACTTGGCACCAAAAGCAAAATGCATAAATTTAATAACTCATAAATTAAACTTCATAAATATAAAAAATTTGCTCCACAAAAGACCTATTAAGAGGATAAAAAGATAAGCTTCAGGCTGAGAGAAAGTATTTGCAAACCACATATCCATAAAGGACTAGTATCCAGAATATATCAAAAACTCTCTTAACAGTAAAAAAAAAAAAATCTAATTAGTAAATGGACAAAAGACATAAAGTGACATTTCACCAAAAAAGGTCTATGGATGTAAAATAAGCATGTAAAAAATGTTCAACATCTTTAGCCAATAGAGAAATGCAAATTAAAATCACAATTATATATACCTACACATCTATTGGAAGTTAATATACTAAAGTTAAAATGAGTCCATTTAAAGAAAAAAGTAAGTAAAATATTGGTGACAAATGGTACATATATGGCAAAACTTTTGAAGGCATCACTCAAATGACTGGAGCATGGGAAGCACTAAATCAGATGACCTCCAGATAGGATGGTGTTGGGCATTTGAAATCAGAACTCCTGGCTTGAGTTCTGCCATCAACATTTATTAGCATTATGATGCTGAGCAAGCCATTTAACTCCCCTATCTAAGAAAGGAGTGAAATTTAAGAGATATAAGAATAAGATATATTTTAAGAGAGGAATGAAAATAAGATAGGAATAAAAATTATCTTTTATGCATACTTTACAATACTGATACGAGACTCAAGAAAAGTAATTATGAAACAGTAGCTATTAATATCAAGGTCCTTTTCCATTCTGAGAGTCGATGATTTTATTTTTAATCAAAGAAATCCTGTCAACACTACTTATTTTAGTTACTACATAAGGTCCAAATGACCTTCCTTCCTTCCTTCCTTCCTTCCTTCCTTCCTTCCTTCCTTCCTTCCTTCCTTCCTTCCTTCCTTCCTTCTCTTTTTCCTCCCTTCTTTCTTTCCTTCTTTCCATCCTTATTTCCTTTTACAATGTGTATTGAATTCCTAATATATATCAGCTCCAGTACTAGAGGCATGAGCTACAAAGCCAAATGATTATACCCCATACTTTGAGACACTAATATGTATTCTAGTGGGGGTAATAGATATACTCCAAATGACTATATCAGATGTAATTTCCATTCTACCAAAACCCAAAGGAGGGTTCCTTATTCTTCCTGGTGGGTTAGAAAATTTTCCTTATAGAAAGGGATATTTATAATATATTTTAAGGGTGAAGCAGGAGCAGAAGAGGAGGAGGAGAAGAAGGAGTTGGTGGTGGTGGTGGTGTTGGAGGAGGAGGAAGAGGAGGAAGAGGAGGAGGAGGAAGAGAATGATGATTGGGCTCCATGTCTCTCATTATCTACAAGGTTCCCGGACTTAATCACATGGCAGTAGAGTTCAAAGAGCAGCAAGATGGACAAGCAAGTCTCTGCTCATGTCATACTTGTAAGTATCCTATTGGCCAAAGCAAGTCACAGGATTAGCCCAGATTCAAGGGGGTCGAGAAAGACTCCAATACTGGATGAGAGAAACTGTAAGCTCTGTGGTCATTTTGTGATCTACCATAAGACATGAGCTTAATAAAAATACCTGCAACTCAAAAGCTCATTTGACTGCACCCCTCCTGGGCTTCTGGACTCCTCTTCCCCTCACTTGCCACTGGTATCTCTTTTTTCCACTCAGTAATTGTTATTTTAAATTTGACTCAGCGTCTCTCTGCTTTTCATGCTCCTTTATTTATCAGAGGGTTTCTCCTTTTTCAAGGGTTCTTGCCTTCCCAGGCACTGGCCAGAGTACAGACACCTGCATGCAAATGCCTTCTTCAGGCTGCTTCTCCTGTTCTCCTCAAGGCATGACAGAACTCCAAGAAAGGTCACCAATATGAAAAGGCACAAAGAGATATCATCTTTATAAGGATTGAGTACCATTAAAAAAGTTCTCTCCCTGCTATCCTACCCTTCCAGTCATGGAAGAGTTATGTCTCAAGCCAGCTTTTTGATGGCTGCAGAAATAGGTGTTAGTAAAGCTCCAACAACATGGGCTCATCCCATCCCCCATGCTCATGGCCCCACTGGGAACACTCCAAGACCTTGAGACTAATGGCCATAGGGACCAGCTAGGTCTCTGCCGAATCTAGCTGCAACTTCCCCTCAGGTGTCCAAACTCAAGGTCCGTCCCTTTTAAACTAGTACCTGTGTTAGACACCTTTAAATTGTTCCTTTAATAATAAAATAATAAAAATGTGTCTTTTACATAGCCTATGTAAAATAACATACCTAACACCCTATTTGGTTAGGCCCATTTTCTCCCTGGTCTGGATGCTAAGAATCTGCATAAGAAATTCCTACAACACACGAACAACATGGAAGGCCCAGAACATTGACAGTCATATTTCCGAATGCTTTCCCAGGTGTCCCGAGCATCCCTGCTATTGTCTCCATCAGGAGCAGTGGGTAGGGATGGTCACCAGCCATCCTCCTGTGCATTTTCCATACCAGTGCTCCTGTTTCCTGAAAAGCCCCTAAGGGTGTACTAATTCCACAACAGAGAGATGGTGTTGGAATTCCTCCCTTTCCAACACATCTTAATACTTTTGAGATTCTGGCTTCAAACAACACCGACTCGCCAGCAACACCCTCAGCCAGGGGTGTGGGGCCTTCTGGGGGCCATCACTTTATTGCTGACATGTGTGATGGCACAGAAAACTGCTCTTTCTGTAACTTATTTGGAGAGATGAGGAACAGGTTTAGTCAAAGTCCTATTGACAGGAACTTAAGAAACTGTGGGATGAAGGATCCCGGATGCTCCCTCATTCTGTTAGCAGTCTCCCTTGTGAGTACCAAAATGTGATCTGTAGACAAACAGAGCCTTGTTAGAACCCAGACCTTTTCCAGAGAGCATCCTGGGGCCTGGGGAGTGCTCAGCTGATACAGAACAGATTGCTCTGGGAACCCGAGACACTGTGCGGGGCTCGCCAGCACCGGACACCACCCCCCAGACCTAGATAAATAGTGATTTGCTGAAGCGCCCAGTCAAGGAACTTTACCTGTCAAACTCCCACATGCAGGTGATCTTCCTGATCCAGCAGCAAGCAGTTGGCAATTGCAAAGATTTTTTTTAACATGAGAGATTGTGCCTCAGGGAGTGGGTGATGAAAAGCAGATGAAGGCAGGAGTCACTGATGGAACTTCTCCTGGGGAGCATTCCACTTGGGCAGAGGGGCCCGCCAGGCTGGGGAGGTTTTTGTGTCTCCAGCATCAGCTCCAGTTTGGCCAGATTCATGGGAAATGTTCCTGTGTTGGGGGACCATGCCAAGTGCAGGATGTAGAGTTCCGACTCTGGAGCTTACTGTGCAAAAACCCTGACATCCCTGACAGCAGATTTCACATCAGTCATTGTGGGTAATTTCCACTTTCTCCCTGGAATCATCTGTGGTCACAGATGGGCTCAGCTCTACCTACTGAAGGGAGACTCTTACTTTAAGAGAATTGGAATAAAGACACCTGGCTGCCACAAACCTGACCAGAGGGAGCCTCTTCTGCTACTGTCGCCGCCTCCTTCTTCTCCTGACAAACTCTTATTTATTCTTCAAGACACTGCCCAGGGGCCACCTCCCATGGGAAACCCTCCTTCCAGGCTCTCCAGGCTTTATCATGCTGCGCACATCATGTGGCATCAGCACAGGTGTTTGAGGTGTATCTACCTGGCTTGCAGATAAGCCTTTGTTGATGCTCTCTGAGGCTCCATCACCTAATTATGGTTCTGACACTAAATAAGTGCTAAATAAACATGTGTTTGATCCATAAATAAGTATTTTTGCTTTGGTTTTCTTGACTTCAAAATAGTGAAGGCAATTCATAGTTTCGTGTATAAAACAAGTCTCATTGCTTCCAATATTTAAATTTTTAAAATAGGTGCTTATGCCCTGTCTTGTCCTCCCCAAAGAGCATCTTTCCTCCTGGGAACAGATCATCAGCCCTAAGAACCCAGGGAAGCTGGCGATGCCTCATGTCAGGCTGATATTCTCCCTGCCACTCTCTTCTGAGCAGTGTTCTTGCTGCTTCACCTCATCTTTGGCAAGCCTTATGCAGAAAGTTCTGGGCCTGGTGATCTGGAAACACAGCAGCACTGGGTGAAGGCAGGAAGTAGGGAAGGGAGCTGTCTGACATATGCTACAGTGGGCCTATGTTCAGTGGGCCTGGATTCCCTGTATTCAATTACTCAAGTAGCTAGCATCTTTGACCTACCTACACACACATACACATTAGCACACACTCATGTTCACATCATACATATTCCCAAGACGTGTCCAGGAAGGATGGATGTCCAGGCTCAGCCACACCCTCTCTTGGGCACATAGAGCCTGTATTGGGCCAGAGCAACCAGTCTCTTCTTCTCTGCCCTCACAGTGAATCTCTTGTCAGGGACCCCTCTGTTCTTTCCTGTCAGCTCTACGCAGAAGGGTCCACTCAATCCACTTGCTAATATTAAACCTCATAAAGGAAGAATTTGGGATCTTGACTCTTCCCTAGAAACCATGAGTAATATCGGGAAGAGTGACCTTCCCCATGTAAAATAATAAACATTTGCAATAGGAGCTTACTTGCTAGCATCAAGTTACCAAAAGGGGCCTTTAAGGTAGTTAGAACAAAGAAGAACAAAGAAAGTCTGCTCCGAGGTGATTTGATGTCTCTATTGATAACCAGCAGTTGATCTCACAAAAATAATATGAAGTTCTGCCTCACTGGACAACCCCCACACATACACCACAGCACAATGGAGATTTGTGAGGATGAAAGGATATGTGTACAAGTGACAGTGTTCGTGAACTTTGAATCACAAAAGTGTTACTTTATTTTTGTTAATCATTGACTAAAAGAAAACAAGTATCAAATGTATGAGTCTCCATTTACTGCACCATTTGTTTCTGTTTGGTTGTAACACAGGTTTTAGTAGGAATGCCATGGACTGAAATGTGGCCCCCTCTACTCAGCTCATATGTTGAAGCCCTAGTACCCAATATGACTACATTTGGAGATGGGGCCTTTAAGGAGGTAATTAAGGTTAAATGAGATCATAAGGGTGAGACCTTAATCAAATACAATGATTCTTATAAGAAGAAGAGACATCAGAGTTACTCTCTCTCTCTCTCTCTTCCTGTGTGTGTGTGTGTGTGTGTGTGCGTGTGTGTGTGCATGTGCATGTGTGTGTGCTCACACTGAAGAAAGGAAGGCCTTGTGAGGACACAACAAGAAGGCAGCCATCCACAAGCCAAGGAGAGAGACCTCAAGAAAAACCAACCCTGCCAGCATCTTGATCTTGGATTTTCAGCCTCCAGAATTGTGAGAAAATAAATTTATCTTGTTAAAGGCACCCAGTGTGTGATATTTTGTTATGGCAGCCCGAGTAGACTAAGATAAGCACAAAACCTAACCAGCCTCTTCCAGGGAGATGATACTCCGTGTGCCCAGTGAAGAACTAGGAAGAGAGAGAACAGATACAAGGGTGTTTGTGGGGGTAATATTAGATGTTAGAGGTGTTTTTATCCAGCCTTTATGGCTCAGAGATGGTCACAGACTTAAAATGCAAAGAGAAGAAAAGAATCAGTGTATGGCTTTTAAATTACAAAATAGACTTGTGAAATTCATTGGAAGTGATAATAGGGTAATAAAGTATTTTTAGAAATAGTTTAGAAATATTGAGAGGATAGAGGCACATTCACAAATAAGACAAGCATCTCTGTGGACCAGAAACAATATGTTACTCCACATGACCAGGCTGAAGCTGCAGGAATGGATGCTGGTATCATAAAGCAAACCATCACTGTGAACAGTGATTGAGCTCATCTCGCTGTTGGAGAGTCATCTGGAGTCAGGCTTCCTGCGGGGAGCCCACTGGTTTGGGTCCAGAGAGCACAGACATGGAATCAAATCTGAGATAGCTGCCTATGACTATAGACAGCAATAAATATTTCCCTGGGGTGGCAAGAGGGAATGAAGGAAGCCATTCTTCTGGGAGCCAAGGCAAGCCATGACTTGGCCTGGGAACAGGATCAGAAATATGTCTGTGGCAAGAACAGTGGACCACCAGTATAAGATCTGTATAGAAGTTCCAGGAGCTGGTTGAGGGCAACAGTAAAAGTGATACACAGGAAGAGTGATCTCAGGGAGAGGTAGAAGTAACTAAAATGAGAAACAATACCACTCCTTGTGCACACTAGGACATTTATCCACATGGAGAAAGCTAGTACTATAACAGTCAGCCAAAACACAAACAACATGAAAGGTTCACCTGAAAGGAAATGAAGATAACATAGATAAAGCCATTCGTGGATCAATTAAACAAATATTTTGGGCAATTATTCTTGATTGGCAGTGTTCTAGTTGCTCTTGATGAATCAAAAACCAGACAAAAATCCCTGCCCTGATTGAGGGTGGGAGATAGACAAAATAATTTATATAGTATGTTAGATGTTGATAAATGCTACAGAAAAAAAAATAGGACAAAGTAAAGAACATCAAGAAATGTGAGGCTGAGGGACAGTAGGTTGCAATTTAAATTGGTCTTGAAAATAGATATTTAAAATTTTCCAAGAGATAATTAAATACTATCATTCAAAAACAACTGATGTTTTTAATTATTAGGGAAATGCAAATCAAAACCACAATGAGATATCACCTCAGACCTTTCAGAATGGTTATTATTAAAAAGACAATGAACAACAAGTATTAGTGAGAATGTGGAGAAAAAGGAACCCTCGTACTTTTTTATGGGATTGTAAATTAGTGCAGCCACTATGGAAAACAGTATGGAGGTTCCTCAAAAAATTAAGAATAAAGCTACCATATGATCCAATAATTCCTCTTCTGAGTATTTATCTGAAGAATATGAAAACACTAATTTGAAAAGATATATGCTCCTTTATATTTATTGCAGCATTATTTATAATAGTATTATTTATAATATTTGTAATAGCATTATTTATAATATTTATAATATTTATAATAAATAATGCAGCATTATTTATAATAGCTCCTTTATATTTATTGCAGCATTATTTATAATAATTATTTATTATTTATTGCAGCATTATTTATAAGATATGGAAGCAATCTATCAACAAGTGTCCATCAACAGATGAATGGCTAAAGAAGATGTGTGGTACATATATGCAATGAATACTACTCAGTTATAAAAAAATTAAATATTGCCATTTGCAGCAACACAGATGGATCTTGATGGTATTATTTCAAGTGAAATAAGTCAGATGGAAAAGGACAAGAACAGTATGATTTCACTAATATGTGGAATATAAAACAAAAAAGAAACGAATGAAAAAACAAACACAAACAAACAAAAACTCATAGATACAGACAATGGACTGGTGGTTAGCAGAGGGGAAAGAGGTCAGGAGAGGGCAAAATAAGTAAAAGGGGTTAAATGTATGATGACAGATCAAAACTAGACTTTTGATGGTGGGCACACAATAGAGTATACAGATTTCAAATTACAATGTTATGTACCTGAAATATATAATATTAACCAATGTTATCTAAAGAAAAAAAAAGGCAGCTGTTTACAAAATAAAAAGTTACTATTAATAAACAAAAGTGAATGTATATAAGAAAAATAATTAGAAATCAATGAAAGAAAAAATACAATTCTCAAAATAAAAAAACTTAAATTTCAATAGATGGGATAAAAACTGGGCACAGTAAAAAACAAAATTAATAAAATGAAAAATAGCATTGTGAAATTTATGCAGAATTCCACATAGAAGTATGTAGCAATCAAAAAACTAGCAAAAATTGAAAGTTGAGTAAAGCCAAATGCTGGTAGAAACATATGGATATGGGAATCTCAAACGGCTCATGAAAGCTAAGCTATATTGCAACGATCCTGAAAGGCAATCTTGCACTAATTAAGTTAGGTATGTCCCTGGAGATAGGAAGATAATACAGATGGATAGAAAGAGTAAATGGGTTAACACATGGTCAAGGCACACCAAGCACAATTATGTAGCAATTAGGAATAATGAACTCAATGAACACACAACAACATGGATAGCTCTTACAAAATACAGCGCTTAGTGAAAAGGTAAGAAACAAATTGACCTAAGTAACATAATACTGTTTCCATATATTAAAAACGCATGTTCAGGAAACAATGCATGTTTTTAAGATCACATACAAAAAAGACACATGAAAAAGACTGGATTGGTTCCTCTTGTGGGAGTGGAGAAAGGAAATAGATCATGATAAAATAAAATAACCACATGAATAAGACAAGAGAGGGACCTTGCATGGACTGCCTGCTGTGAAGTGAGGTATGTGATTAACTCAACCTTCTGGGTCTGAGTTCCATGAAAAGAAAGCAAAAAACAAAACATGAATATTTAAGAAAGAAGTTAAGATATATGGAGGGGCATTGAGAAGCAACATTCATCTAATGCAAGTTCCGGAAATAAAGAGAAAAGAGGAGGGGCAATGTTTGAAATGGTAACAGGAGAACTTTCAAAAGTAAGAAAGGAGAGACTGAAAGCACATACTGAGATAAATGGAAATAAATCTATATCTGAATATACACTGTAACGATGCCCAAAAAGCACACAAAACTTTGAAGATGAAGGCGAAATTTTGAAGTTTACCTAAGAGATTGTCTACAAAGAAATCATGCCCAGACTGATAGCAACTTTCAATCAGCCACGATTGGGAAAACAAAGTAGAGTTATCTTCAAAGGAACAGTCAATCTAGAATTCTGCAGCCATTTAACTTCCTTTTCAGAGTATTTGAAATAAAGGCATTTTCTGACATATAATAAGACTAAGATAGTTTACTTTATTTATCTTCACTAAAAGATGAATTTCAGCAAGAAGGAAAATAAATCTAGAGAAGAGTAGGATACAAAAGGAAATGATGATCAAAATTATTTAGAAACTATGTTGGCATATATAATAACTCTTATTAGAAAAAATAAATATAGAACTAAAATTATAGAAGACAATAGGTGCTTGGAGGGTACTGGAAGCATGCTAAAGAAGTGCGTAATTTGGGATGAAGATAGAGATGCTGAATAAGTTCAGACATAGTTAGAAAAATATAAATGTGATTTTATAAGATGAAGACGCTAGGGGACACTCTCCCCAATTCTAATAGAATCTTGAACTTCCAAAGCGGCCAAATGGGAAAAGGAAGAAAGCAAGTATTATTAATTCAACAGAAGAAGGAAAAGAGAAAAAAAATAGCAAAAAAGAAAGAAATAAAAAAGAAAAATACATAATAAATGAAACACATTAAATGACAGAAATAAGTAGAAATAGGAATTAGAATAAATGTAAATGAATTAAACACCCTCACTAGAAAACCTCAGTCAAATTGAATTTTTAAGAATTACAGCATAAGCTGCCTACCAAAGATTTACCTAAAGGTAAACGACACAGAAAATTTTAAAATAAAGGTGGGAGGGAGTGGAGGGAGGTGTAAAATGAGATATTCCAGGAAAATCAGACTCGAGGTCTATGTGTTAGATAATCACAAACTTGTAGATAATTAACAACATAGTTTCAATATATATTAATTGAATACATGTTTATAAATATATAAATACATGTTATGTGTACACATACAATATATTATAATGAGAAATTGAAAATTTAATGGTTACAGTGGAAGATTTTGAAAAGATTTCAAGAGACTTTCTTCAAAAATCAAGAAGACAACTCCTCAAGCTGGTAGTATGGTGTGCACATAACACTTCAAATGCATTGTCGTTGACCTCTGGATCTGGCTCTCTACTGATCAGGCTGACTCTTCATTTATCTGCCCACTGGTGAATGACAGGAACGTTTATTGAGTGGTCACTCAATGCCAGGTATCTGCCCTCAACTAGCTCACAAACTCTCAAACAGACAAACATATTAGGGTCAAGGATAGCATTCTGGCAGGCATAGATAGGATACTTAAGAAATTCAGGAAAGCTTCCTGGAGGAAGAGTCACCATAGCTAAGCCTTGGAGACAGGTAAGAAATAGCTAGGTGAAGAAGTAGGTTTGGTCATAGGGCAGAAGGATAGACCTAGATGTATGAGGGAGAATAATATGTCAAGAAACTTGGCAGTGTTTTCTGGAACATAGCAGGTAGGAGGGTGGAAGAGAAGAGCGATGAAAGATAGCAACACTATCATTACTTGATGAGAAGTCTGGACTGTACCCTGGAGGTTATGGACCAAGACCCAAGAGATATGACAAGCACTGGCTTTCAGCAAGACAACTCTCTCAGCTCTGTGGAGGGTTAGAGACTGGGGTCCAGCTGACACTTTCATATGCAACGCTACCACTAGGGCATCGTGTCATTCAAGTCATTACTTGTTCAGTTGTTTGTTCTTTCCTTCAACATTTTCTTAGCACCTACATGGTGCTAATTCTTTGCTTGCCACCAGGAAAATAGAGAAAAATAAGACCTGGTCTGCTCTCTGTGGGTTAATACTTAAGGTGGGGGGACTGGCACACAAGTGAGAGATAGCCATATAATGCAATGAAAACTATAATGGACCTAGTACCTAGGTTTCTGGGATGATTGAAAAGGAGCTGGTAACTCTACCTGGGGGAAAGGAGGAGGGATTCCTTGGAGATGCAGCATCACATATGCTGAGTCTGAAGGTTGATAAGTCTTCAGTAAAACACAGCTGGCACAAGGACCTTCATGCAAAGCCTCAAATACATGAACACATAATGCAGTAGTTGGTTTATAAGAGTTAAATGGTAGAAGTGGTTTTATCATCCATATTTCTCAGTATGGAAACTGAGCTGAAGAGGTTATACTGCTTATTAAAGGTCATGTAACTTGTGAAGGCAGTCGTGATCAGAGCCAAGGCCTCCTCACCCCAAGTCCTTGCTCTTTTTACTACTCCAGCTACATATCTTCCATCATTGAGAAATTTTATTCAAAGAAATAATAAAAAAAAAGTATAGTTTTCTGAAGTGACACTTTTGGAGTGTGTGCATGTGGGTGTGGGTGTAAATGTGTTGCAAATGAATGTGGTTCTGAGTGCTCTGTAAGCCAGATATCCATTAGTCGACCTCTAAAATCATGCCTTTGTGGGTGACAGATGTTTGGATTCAATTACGATGATGAGAAAGTTGCTTTTTCTTCCAGGAGAAGAAAGCATTATTTGAGGGTGAGAGGCAGCCGTATATAACACTAGTGATGAATATTGTTCATTGTGGAAATACTTTTTATAAGTGCCCTGTTTAAAAGAGGGTAATACATTCAGAAGCTTTTAACCCATTGGATTTAATTGCAACTGAGTGCCAAGATAAACCTCCCGTTAACAAACCTCCAACTTTCTACTGATTTCTCAAACTTGCTCCCAGCTGTGAGCAGAGAATGGAAGTCAGATGCTTGGGATTACTTGCAGTGCACATAAAGAATTCACATGTGAACCTCTGACTGCTGTACAAACAGGAAAGTGTCCCTTCAAGAAAAGGATGTCCAGACTGGGGGAGCAGGGAAACCTGTCACTGCAGCATTATTCCTTGACCAGCTCTGATTTCTTACATGTAATCAAGACTTAGCTAAATAACCACCAGTTATTGAATTCAATATGAATCATTTGTATCTCACCTAAGGTTCATGAAGAGTATATATTTTTTATTAAGCATCTAGAATATTTTTATTAGTGTTCAAAACTTATCCTAAAGGTTTGACTTTAGTTGAACTTTTATTAGAGTACACTTTGTTCATTTTAACAGATATTCATCAACATCTAATATGTACCAGATATTCTGGGTTGCCCAATGTTCTTCCTCAAAGAAAATTGCAAGAGATTGATACAGAAAAATCTAGTACAAACTCTTTCATTGTCAATCTTGAATAGTTCATCAATTGACATTTTAATAACTAAGAACAAATTGAAAAAGTAGACAGGGAAGGGTATCTATCAGTCCATTGTCACTGTCTAACTATGGCCCTTCATGCTTTCTGGCAGTTATAGACACATGCTGATATCTTTGGGGTGGCATTCAACACCCTCTGTGGTCCACCTCTACCCCTTGTCCTACTTCATGTCCACTTTTACCTGTATCATTTTTCAACCCTCTAATTACATGCAACGTCTTAGTTCTTGCCATTTCCCCTGACCAGGTGTAAATAGAAGCTCAACAAAAATCAGTTAAAGAAGTGAATGTTCATATTTTATATTTGGTGGGCTCTAGGGTCATTGTGATATCCAGAGAGCAATGCATAAGAAGAGGGCAGCAGCATGTCTTTATCACACTATATGTCAAGCCCTTCGTACATGTTTCTTATTTAATCCTCCTAATGATTGTGTGGGGTTGGCGTTTTGTCCCCACCATACAGATGAAATTTAAGAAAATTAATTTGATGAGGATTGTCCAACAAAAAAATGGTGCCATGGAGAATTAATTCTAGTCCATCTGCTTGCATCAACTACATCAATCTGTCTGACAGAAATGGCTGAGGTCCCAGGTCATGCTCATTCTTAGGGATCTCTCTGTCATCTGGGAGGGGAAGGGACCCTCTGTTCTAGTGTTGGGATTACCACTTTGGTAGAGGGAGACTATACTGTGTGTGAGCATCATTCAGTGCACTTGCTGCTATAGCTAAGATGACATATTCCAGGAGGTCATAGGAAGTGTTTGAGCATATATTTTCATCCCTTTTCTAGTTTGGACAATCACAAGGAGAAAGTCATACTCAGATTCTCTGCTGGCTCTCCTGGACACCTTGGTCATCAGGTGAGGAGTCCTCATATAGACCTAAACAATCTAGCCCAATGCAATCAGATGCCTAAACACCTCCCTGTGGCATCTGCAGCATCACTCTGTCAGTTCTCTTTCTGTTTCTCTTACTGTTTCTTCTCAGTCTTCTTTACTGATTTTTTTTCTTATTCTGCTCACAGCTTAATTGTTGGTCACCCCAAAGACTCTATGCACTGAATGTTAGAGGTGCTGGGAATACAAAGACAACTTATTTACTATTCTTGCTTTCAAAGAGTTTGTGTTCCTGTGATGCAAAATTGTCCCAAGGGTTCTGGTAAGACCAACAGGGCTATGGTCATGACACAGAGGAGAGTGGTAACTTGTGCCTGGCACCTTTTATTTAGAGGAAAAAAAAAGGACTTTGGAACTGAGTTATAAGAGATGAGTAATAAGGGAAGAGTTATAATAAGATTTTACCAGGAGAAGAACATGGAGAAATAAGAGGCAGCCTATACAGGCAGGGGAGGCACCAGGAATCATGTAGATGTTTAAATAGTTTGGCAGGTTAGGGGAACTGTGAGTAGTCTAGATGCCTGGAACACTGGTGGCAAAGCAGGGTATTGTGAGTGATAGAATAAAGCTGGAGAGGAAGGTAGTCTGGTACAGATTCAGAAGATCCAAAGAAGTATCACCTTTCCCCTGAAGTCATTGGAGGCCCACTGAAGTAATTTTAAAAGAGGAAGAAACTAATCATATTTGCATCTTAGGAATATTATTTATAATATGAAGTGTATGTGCCTACTGGACTTGACTGACGATGGAAAGAGAAGGACTAAGACTGGAAGCAAGAAGTTTCATGAGGAGTCTATTTTTTCAGTCTAGGGGAAAGATGAGAATACCTGGAACCAAGGAGGACCAATGGCAATTGAGAGATGATAGCTTGAAAGAGATACTCCAGGGGCAGAATCTACAGGGTTTCGTCTGAAATTAAGTGGAGCTATGAAGTGAATCAGAAAAAGCAGTTTAGCTAACTGCTCCTCCACTTTTATTTCTGGCTTAGGCATCTTTTGAAAAAAAGATAGTAATTTTTTTTAAATAAACAAATTTTAGATTATTTTTAGATTTATAGAAAAGGTTCAATTATAGTAAAGTACTCGTCCACACCGTTTTCCATATTTGTCATGATTAATGAACCAATGTTGATACATTATTTTTAATTAAAGTCTGTGCTTTATTTAAATTTTTTAGTTTTTAACCTTTTAATAATAATACCTTTTAACCTTTTAATAAAAATACCTTTTTTCTCTTCCAGTATTCCATCCAGAATACATTACATTTAGCTGTCATACCTCCTTAGGCTTCTCTTGGCTGTTAACGGTTTCTCAGACTTTCCTTGTTCTTGATGACCTTGAGGATTTTGAGGAGTACTGGTTGACTATTTGTCTAATTTTCCTTTTAGTTCTATGAATTTTTTTTTGCTTCGCATACTATGCTTCTGTGTTGTTTGGTCCTTATACACTTAGAATTGCTATCTTCTTGGAGGATTGATCACTTTTATCATTATATAGTATTCCTCTCTGTCTCTAGAATTTTCTTAGCTATAAAGTCTACTTTATTTGTTCTTAATAAATCTACTCCTACTTTCTTTTGATTAATGTTTGCATGACTGGTCTTTTTGATCCTCCTTTAACTTTCAACCTGCCTCTATATTATTATATTGAAAGTGAGTTTCTTGTAGACAGCATGTAGTTGGGTCATATTTTTAAATTCATTTGCCCACATTTGTCTTTTAATTGGTATATTTAAACTCATTTAAATTTAATGTAATGGTCGATATGTTAGGGCTTTACATCTGCCTTTTTATTTTTTGTTTCTATTCTCTCTGTTTTTCATTTCTGTTTTTTTTATTTCTGCCTATCAATGGGTTATTTAAACATTTTTTATAATTCCATTTTGATTTATCTGTAGTTTATTTGTGTATCTCTTTATGCAACATTTTTAGTGGTGGCTCTACGTATTTTTATTTCCTTGCTGAGAGTTTTATGTTTGTAATTGCCAGTTGAAGCACTTTTATAATGGCGGCTTTAAAATCTTTGTCAAATAATTCTAATATCCCTATCATCTTGGTGTTGGCATTTATTGACTTAATTTTTTCATTCAGTTTGAGATTATCCAGGTTCTTGATATAATATGTGATAATGATTAAAACATGGGTATTGCAGGTATGATATTATGAAACTTTGGATATTATTTAAACCTGTTTCGGTCGACTTCCTCTTTCACTGCTCTAGCATGCAGATGAAAGAGATAGACTTGTTTTGTTACTGTTTCATAGGGCAAAACTCCAGATTCCCTATTCAACTTGTATTGACATTCAAGGGGAACACCTTGTAACTGCTGGGCATAGGTGGGAATTCTGGCTTCCAGTGGGTTTCTACTGATTCTCCTGGCTTGAAAGAGTAATAGTGTTTCACTATTGTTCCCCAGGTGGCTTTCATTACCACGTGGAAGGGCTGAAAGCCCTGCCTCCATACTCTGTCTTCTTTGATGCCTCTCAGGCTGGGGAGGGTGTTATGGCTCCTCCTTACAGCCTGAAGAGTGTGTAAGTTAGGCTTCCCACAGGGCATTTGCTGCTGTGGATGAGGGTGGAACCAGCATGTTTTTCTGTTCTATTTGGCTGGAATACATCAGTTTTTGTTGAAAAAATTGCTGTCTTTTGGGTTGCCCATTTCACAGCTCTTTGGCTAAAGAGAACAAACTTTTCTTTGAGATTTTTTTTGTCTTCATCGTTGGTGTTTTAAGGTTGCTGGCTTCTTGAATGCCAACCTTGAGATTAATTAGACAAAAAAAAAAAATACCCAGGGTACTCACCTTATGTTTTTTCTTAAATCCTGGGGTCCCTAGCTGGTCTGCCTTTTTCCTTCCAACTTTCAGTCTTCTTATGTCATTTTATGTATAATGGCCAGAACTTTTATTTGTACTTAGTGAGAAGAATAGAAAAAAGTGCAGCTACACCCTCTCCCCTGAAATAGAAGTCACTTCATTCATCTTTTAGAATGAATTATGTTCCATTATCTGGATATATCATATTTTGTTTATCCATTCATCGGTTCGTGGACATCTGGCTTTTTTTCTACTTTTTGCCTATTTTGAATAATGCTGCTATTGGTGTTCAAGTTTTTTATGGACATACATTTTCACTTCTTCAGGGTATATACCTAGGAGTAGAATTCTTGACCATTTACATTTAAAGCAATTATTGATTTGGTTGAATTAAAATCTACCATTTTTATAACGTTTTCTATTTATTATATTTAGTCTTTGTTTCTTCTTCCTTCTTTTTCTGACTTCTCTGATTTTAATTGAGGTTTTATATGATTATATTTACCTTCTCTCTTGGTATATCATTTATACTTTTAAAAAGCATTTTAGTAGTTTCTACATAAGGTATTCGATGTCATACAGCTAATAAGATGAAAACAAAAAAATAAATCTGGATTTTCTAAAGCCAAACCCAGGCATTGTCCCATGAAGTATAAGAAAGGAAGGAAAGAGGATCAGTGATGAGTTAGACCCATGCTAGGATGACCAAGGGTCCAGCAGAATTCCAGTTTATGCCTGTTATTCTGACATATATATTAATAGTACTTTCTTTCATATTCAAAAGTATTCCTGGTTAATCAATAAGTTATATGGTCCCTCCATTCATCTCCCATTTCCAAATTTGACTTCCAGTAATGTATTATCTGAACACCCTCATGGCTGTTTCAATTTTAATTTGCTGTTTAATAAACCACCCTAAACTTACTGGTGTAAAACAAAGCCTATGTTATTATGTTCACAGATTTGTGGGTCAGGAATTTGGAAAAGACAGAGAGGGGTTGGATTGTCTCTGCTCCCTGATATCTGGGATTAATCTAGGGCTAGAATCCTCAGGAGAGTTCTTCACTCTCATGTCTGGTACCTGAGTTAAGATGACTGGAAAGCTGAGCTTCTAGGTCAGCAAATCTCATTCTCTGTATCTGTCAACTGCCTGTCTATTGAGCTTGGACTTCTCACAACATGGCATCAGCACTCTGTTGGTTATAAGTATGTCATTACAGCCAGCCTGGATTCAAAGTGGAGAGGGGACAGGCTTCCACCTCCTTGTGAAAATTCTCATTAGGATGAGAAATGCACCCAACGAGATCTCTGGAAACTGCATTCTGCCACAATGGCCTACTCCTCTGGGCTTCCAGAGCAACTAGAAAAGAAAGTGAAGTAGGAGCCAGTGAGTCTAGCTTCTGTGAGCTATAGAGCAACTTCAAAAAGACCTCACCATTAGGTTTAAGGGCATTCTAACTGCAAAATTGTCATTGAGCTGCTCAGAAAAGCAGCTATTGAAGGCAACTCAGAGTAGTCACCCCACCGGAGCTCTCCAAAGCCACTCTTGAATACTGGAACACCTGAGCACATCACTTCCAAGGAAAAACCTTTCTCTGGAATGTGCATTCATTCCTATGGAAAATCTTTTAAAAGATTATGTGATTATAAATTTTACTGGCAGTTTGGTGTACATTTAAAAAGTCATCTGACTAAATTCAGTGCGGATGAGATAGTATCACACACAAGACACTGTGCAAGCTGCTCATTCACTGACACACCACAGCCCCTTAGAAAGAAACAGAAACACTGTCATTTGCCCAGGTCACACATGAAGGATGGCAGAGTTAGACTATGAACTCAGGCTCCTCAGTTCATAAGCAACGCTCTTCTGAGTAACTTGTGCTGCTTCTCAGAAAAGGAGCAGAGCTGCTTAAGCTCAAGAGGGTCAGGAGGGTTATGGGTGTCTCCAGCCCATGTGTTTGTGGAGAGGGATAGCATGACTCTACTCCCATAACCCAGAGCCTTTTCTCATTTCAAAAGCCCCATCACACAATTGGCACATTCAAAGAGAAAATGAGTTTTGGGTTCCAGTAGGGACTTCAAAGGGCTTGACAAAAGTTCTCTTATTTGGTTTATAGGTCTCTAAGGCTTCATGTGTTTGTATTTTTTTGCACCAAGTGGTGGAGAATGCAATTAAACATGAACATTAAAATGTCAGGTAGTAATTAGCAAAGAAAAAGGGCCTGTGCTGCCTGCCAGGGGGCCTCCTCCTTTAGGCAGGGCAGAATGAGCAGGGCATGGGTAGAAGGAGTCCTGCTAGGGCCAAGACCTCCCAAGTCCACCACTCCAGTACCCAAGATGGGACCATCAGGGCCCATGATGCTAGGGCTGAAAGATCATTCATTCCTGTGCTAGGCTGATTATTACCAAGCTTCTGCTCTGTGTCAGGACCCGGGCTGGACCTGGGAACACAGAGGCCCCAGACCTGGCACCTGCTCTCAGGAACCCAACTCAAAGGCTCACCAGGTCCTCTTCAGCACCTCACCAGAACCTCACCAAGCCTCACCAGGATCTCATCAAGGCCTCACCAGGCCTCATTAATACTTCACCAGGCCTCACCAGGACTCCCTGGGGCCTCACCAAGACTCAGCAGGGCCTCACTGCCTCACCAAGACTCAGCAGGGCCTCGCTGCCTCACCAAGACTCAGCAGGGCCTCGCAGTGCTGTCAGGGCCTAACTGCCTCTTCAGCCTCCACTCCTGTTACCCTTCAGGCACTGAGCAACAGCCACTCTGCACTGTCTGCTCCTCCAGGTATGTGTGCTTTGCCTCCTCAGAGGCCTGGCCTCTGCTCTTCCTTCTATCTGGAAGACCTATCTCTTTCTTTATCTGACCAACTCCTACTGGTTTCTTAGAATTCAGCTTGAAAGTTTCCTCCTTAGGGAGCCCTTCTTTGAATCTCAATCTTACTAAACTCTTCCCCCTCCCCTATTTTTTCTCTCAAGATACCATCTTCTATCATTTTCTTACACTTATCACAGTTTATAAGTCCATTTTCCTGTATGTGTTTATTCTTCAACATCTCCTCTCTGCCTGCTGCCACTCTCCAAGGGTGGGGCCAATGGGTGAGACCAGTCTGGAAGGATCCATGGCCATTTGTGACAGTTACAGGCCTTGCTGTTAGGTAAGCTCAGTCCTGAGCAGGCCATGGGCTCAGTCATCCCTGTAACAGATGACAGCAGAGTGCTGAGCTCTGTCTTGCCCATTTGTCTGTCCCTGCCATCTTCTATGAGCTGGCTTTCCTCCAAGCTTCCTCTCTCCCTTTTGGAGGGTGGCCACAGCTTCTTCCTCTCTCTCTACCCCAAGCCTCCCCTCCACCTCTGGGAGAGCTCCCCATGGCTGCTAAGGTCACCTTTCCTCAGCAGAGTCTGTTTTAAATCCTTTAGTGGCTCATGCTCTGCTGTTACCTTATATCCTGGTCCCTTTCTCCTAGCACTTCCTTAGAAGGTCACCAATGTCTATGTTCTGAATATGCCACATTTGTCCCCCACTTTCACACCTTTACATGCACCCCTCCCAAATGCTTTCCTGGGTCTTCCCAAGATTATCCTTCTTGCTTTAAGACAATGCTTACACATCTTTTTTAGTAGAGACCTGTCTGAGATGCCCCTACTCTCCAGATGGAGCTAGTGATGACACTTTAATCTATCCACTTGTTAGATGAGCTCTTGGTTGTGATTCCAGTGTGATAGGTATTTGTGATCTCAGCTGCAGCCCAAATGTACAGTCTCAGAGACCCTGGCAGGGAAGGCTTCCTTCAGTAGGCTTCTGCTCATGTATTTGTTCCTGACACAAACTAGGAATCCTCATGTCTTCTTGGATGCTCAGAGGTATATCCAAAACAGAGGGACCAATCTCTTGCACACTCTATTTTACTATAACATAATAGTTATAGTCTATGAAAGCCACTCTTCTGAGATGATAGAAAGCTCTAGAATCTGAATGCTTAAGCAAGTCTCCACAGACTCTACATTCCAGCATTCAGCACCTCCTCCTGTGTCCTACAGCAGACCCTGGAGCACAAGGGCTCTTGCTCTAATGAAGATCACCCACTAGAGGGAGAGAAAGGAAAGCATTAAGTCAAAAAAAAGACCCCGCCCACAGTGGCAGAGCTGGCCTGTTGATGCATGCACACCAACACACTTTAGGGTGGTTACATAGTCAGAGAGGCCAAGTAGCTGAAGGATAAGATAGAAAACTATGTGAAAAGGATAGGGAACTGAGGGATGACAAAGGCATGTGTGAAGGCCTTGGGGCAGGTGGGAGTGTGGTTATTCAGGAGAGTGAAGCCTTAGAAGGTTGAGGAGGATTAGGTAGGGAGGAAGCTAGAGAGGAAGTGAAGGCAGTTCACACATGGACTCTGTACAGGGGGTGCGATTCGCCTCCACTCCACAAGCAATAATAAACCAAGAATGGGTTGAGCAGATAATAGCGCACTTAGAGCAAGGTGTGATTGCTTCATGAAAATGAGATGTGGTCCCAAGACAGGTGGTAGGCACGGAGGGAGGTGAGTTCGTTTAGAGGGCTTTTAGGGCAGTGACATGCTAGCCTTGGGATGAATTAGGCATGGGACAGGGGAGAGCAAGGTGCCAAGGATCACTGGTCTCTGACACACCTACTTCCCTCCATATTCTCTGCCTCCTTCCTCTCCAGGACACCAATCACCCGGGTTCCCATTTCTTCTTCTGTCCCCAAAGCAGCCTCTCAGCAATCATCCCACAATGAGACATCACTATCATTGCTCGTCAAATGAGGAAACAGAAGCCCAGAGAGACTGTGACTTCAACCAGGGTTATCCAGCCAGGCAGCAGTGACTCCGGAGCTCTTGCCCCCATGGTACACAGGACCTCCATGAGAACAGGTCTTTCTTGCTCCCAACACTGAAGAAACAGTGCAAACCCCCAAACCTGCAGAATCCTGGGCACCTATCGACCTGATACTGGCAGCTGGGGACAGCATTTTGGCTCCAGACACACTCTAGCCTCAGTGAAGTAAGCTGATTGGCTGGGGTCCTGGTCTCAGAGTACTAGGCCTGCGTGGGATTCCTGTTGGGCAAGAATTGCAAGTTGAATTATTTGTTGGACATTGTTTATAAAATACTCCCTCTTAGACATTACTAGAAGTCTATGCTATATGGGTCTTGTTCTTTGGTGGGGTCTACCATTGGCCTGCTCTGTCATTCATGTCTCTGAACTATGAAGATAAAATTGTCTGACAAGTGTGTATGGGCAGCAGCAACTCTCCCTGAATTCTGGTAAAGGACATCTCATGAAGTGTGGACTTTATAGTGCAGGTAAAGGCCCCCCACACTTAAATCACTTTCCCTTCTGTTTTAGTGTCAAGTTGTTCTCCTGGGATGGATTTTGAATAATGTGCATTTCAACCACTTCCTGCATCTGGAGAGTGTCAGGAGAGAATTTCAAATGTGAAATATATCAGGTTCAAAATACACCACATCCTCCCATCTCCAACCCTCTCACAGTTCATAGCATTCTGCCCTGAAAGGTCTTTCCTCGTGTCTGTCAGGCTGGGCCTCCCTCTGCTCGCCTTCAGACTCCAAGAGAGGAAGAGAGTGAAGGGCCCGCTGTCAGAGCATGGACCCTGGGTTCAAGTCCTAGTCCCATGGAACCTTGGACAAGCCCACTTGTCCTCAGCTCTGAGTCTCAGTTGCCTCATCTGTAAAGTGGAGATGAGTATGGTGCTTACCTCACAGAAATGTGGTGTAGATAAATGAGTGAGTATGTGTGGATCACTAAGAATAGAGCCAGGCACATGATAAAACCAAATACATGCATTAGTTGCTATCTAATTTCTCAAGAACCTTCTAGGTGTCGGACACTGGGCAATTTACATTTTGTACTTATCCTGACGAATCCTCCTGACAGCTACCCAGCTGATTCTGCTGATTAGGCTCCCTTGGTTGCACAGTGGCAGGATGGAGTCCTGCGTTAGTTCACATGTCGTGTAAACTTGGACTGTCATTTAGCTTCTCTGGGGTTCAGTTTCCCCATTTGTATAAGGGTTAAATTATGAAATAAGGAGCCTGGCACCATGCCCGGTCCTTGGGAGGTCTCTGTGCAGATTTCTGTCCAAGGCTCAGAGCAGGCAGGGCCCCAGTGACTGCAGGGCCTCAGAACTCAGGTGCTTTTCATCCATCAGCCATTGACCTCAGGGAGAGTGAGTCAAAGCAGAATGGAGACAGAATACCCAAGTCATCTGCAGCAAAAGGCACATCCTTGCACTGTCCTCAGGATCTCTCTTAGGTGAGCTTTCTGCAGCCTCCTGAGTAGATAGTTTAGAAAGTGTTTCGGGCCCTCTGCGTCTTCTGGTTAGACACATTAGACCTTTGACCTACACTTTCTGGACCTCATTTTCCACCCTGAGCTCATAGAGCTGTGAATATGAAAATTGTGCCTGGCTCATGGCACAAGCTTGGTAAACAGTGGCTCTTTGTGCTATTCTTCTTGAGAAAGGCCTCTCCCTCTGCAGATCCTGCAAGGTTTATGAGCTGACCCCTGCTGGTACTCTGCTCTTGTTGGAGTGGGGAGTGGAGGGGGCTGGCAGGTTCCCAGGATACACACGGGTCTTATTAGTGTAGGAGGCAGGAAAAAGACGCCAGGCTGGGGATAGTTCCTGGCCTCTGTTGCAGCAGAGGGACAAAGGAGAGAGACCTGATACCTGCTCTCAGATTTCACTGGGATTGTAGATATCCCTTTCATAGTGGGAAAGCAGAGGGTCTAGGAGGATCTGTCACTTTCTCCAGGCCACACATGTATCAGCTGCAGGGCTTGGCAGATCTCAGGCCTCATTTCCTAGTGCTGGGCCCTTCCAGCTGGAGACAGTATCCCAGTACTCTATGTCTGCTTTCATCTGAGCCTATTCTTGGTGCTCCCTGCACTTCTTTTCATCAAAGTCAAGGGTACCGGGAAGTACTCAGCCAGCTCTGCTGAGGCCCTGACTTCCCTGGGACCACAAATATTACAACCCCAAAATCCTGCCAACCAGGAGAGAATATTGTTATGGACTTTCTCTTGAGCTCAGGTAAAATTTGCATTTGTATTTTCTCTTTCTCTTCTTTCTTTTTTTTTTTTTTAGCCAGAAATAATAATATATCAACACAATACATTTTTAAATCACTGAGTTATTATGATAAATCTCAGCCATTTTGGGTAGGAGAAGCTGTTATGTTACTTAAACTTTGATTACAGAATAAGCTTTTCTGTGAAACATGATAAGTTGTTTCTGAAACCACAGCACTTCACAGGAGAACTGCTTTAGGAGTTAGGTTCTCTGTTGATAGCCTTCCTAGGAAGGGAACGTCAGTGGGTTCAACAATTCTGGACATACCCAGGAGTCTGAGAGCATGCAGCCTAGGGCCACTGAGCCCCAGACTCCCCTGCCTGGGGGAGAGCAATGTCCTTGGTCAGGAGCATGAGGGGAAAGTTTCTGAGCAATTGTGGTTGGACTAGCAGGACAATAAAAGGAGAAAAGGGACTCTATATGTACAAGATGCCCATGGGGTGCTGGCCTCTACCAGGTACCTTTATAAATCATCCTTACAGCTATGATGTTCTCTGTTAGATTGAGACACTGAGGTGTCATTCACTTTCTAAAGGCACCCAGTTAGCAGATGGGAGAACCTGGGTTCAAATCTAGATTTGACTCCAGAGTTATGCCCTTGTGAAGAAAGGTCCACTGGTTGGTGTAGGAAAGAGAAAAACAAGTTGAGAAAAACATATTTTTCAGGACAAATGGCAGTGGAGTGGCGGGGGGAGGTGAAGAGTGGGGAGAGGCTCGCTGGAAACCAAGTATGATGAGGGGATTAGGAGCACTGCAATATTAAGCCAAACTTCTCTCACTCTCCAGGAGGGCCCAGGCTTGGGAGTTTAGAGAAAAGGACAGGAGAAGTAACAGGGAAGGAGGGAGCATCGGAGCTACTATCCTGCTGCCCGCAGCAGACCTCATGGGTGCCTGGCAGGGCTCAGATGAGAAGTGGCATTCTGCCTGTTCTTTCTGATTCTTCCACCACTGGGTATATTTTAGGAAGAAATAGGATGGATATGAGGGTGATGATTGGCAGTCTCCCAGACTCCAGTTCCCCAACCCTCATTAAAAATGATAGCTCCAGGAGAATGTGGAGCTCTAGCTGAAGGCCAAGAGGAATTGACTTTTTGTCTTTCACTTCACATAGTGAAGAATCTCTAAGCTAATCTGCAGTCATAGCTAGAGAGGAGGGGCAGTTCACACAGTGTCCACGAGAACTCCCAGAAGGTGTCTCAGAAGGTGTCCCAGAAGGTGATATTTTCCATGACTCAGTGGGCTCCTGTGCTTGTTCTCAAGATGCTCCAGGAAAATCAGAGAAAGGCTTCTTCCATTTTGAGGTCCAGTTTCTCGGACTCACCCAGGTCTTGAAAGCTCACAGAAATTTAGAAGCAAATCCTATAAACATGCCTGTAACTAACACCAAAGTAATTGTCTAGTACAGACATGCTGCCATAGATGGCACTGTCAGCTCAAGTGATGCTTCTAGCAGTGCCTGACCAGTGTTGGTGCCTATAGCAATATTAAACACATATGAGTCAACCTCTAAAGCCTCCGGCTTTCCCTGACTCTCCTCTGGGATTCCTGGAATAGCTCTTGATTAGATTGGCTGTATTGAAAGAGATCTTTGTTCCATACCTATGAGAGTATGAAAATCAAAGAAATGGGGGTGGAGAGCTCAACAAGTATAGACAGTGTATAAATGTGGCCAGCAACTAAAGAGTTTGGGTGGACCAAGGGTAAGATGAGATCTGGTCTCTGCCTAGATTTTGGAGCTTAGCTGGCTCTTTTTGAGAATCCAGAGGTAAGGTTGTCAGGGAATTGGTTTCACTGCCTCATTGTTATAATGAAAAGGCCTTAACTGAGAACTGAACAATTTCCCAGATAATCTAGGCCACAGGACAGAATCCCAGGTCCTAGATGACAGTAGTAAAGAAACATCAAACAGATTGTTCCACTTTTAATAGTCTCTTTATATCTGTTAGGGCCCTGAGCCATGGGGTAAGAAGAGTGAAGGTGAGTAGTCTGAAATGTTCAATGACTTAGGAAGCCAGTTAACTACAGGGAAACAGGTAGAAGACCTCAGCCAGCTAATGTGACTCCATTCCATGTCTACCCTGGGAGCAAGGAGGAGGGCAAGCAGGCACTGCTTTGGTAGGGTAGTGTCCCTGATAGGCCCTTGCAGCCCCCTTGTAGCTGAAATCCACAGAAGGCCCAGTGCTAAGGCTAGCAGACAGCCCATCAAGCCTGTGATGCCTGATGAGTGTTGATGAGACAGAGGAAGCCCAACCTGGCCTGGCATTTAGTCTCCAGTTAGAAAACCAAAAACATCCAGAGTGGGTTAGGTTTCTCCCATGGCTGCTCCCTCTTTCCTAAAGTCAGGACAAAGAAAGAGTTCTTATGAATTCAGGAAGGAACTAGGGGTCATCAATACTTGTTTTGTCTGAGCTCTGTGTGAAAGACCTGAAATAAACACTTAAAGATAGCAAAGGCCTCACCTGGATAATTAGACCCAGTTGTTGGTGTCCTACTGTGATGATAGGACTGGATATGAGAGCACCAGCTATGGAAAGGGCTCAAATACTCCTCAGCAGGGCATTTGAAGGTACCAAGGGTCTCTAAGCTGGAAAAGAGCAATGCAGTAGGAAGGCTGATGCAGAGACCGGGATAGACTTCCTTATGACACCAGAGGTTATGTTAGAGCCCACAAGTGTAAGTTAAAGGGCACCTGATTTCAATGTGATCTAAGTGTGTCATCAAGGTTCATACAGAGACGTGGAACCAGTAGGAGTGTTGTAGGGAACTCACTTAACCCAGTTGTGGAAGGTGGTTTGGCTAAGCAGTTTCTACAGGATTGTTGACCCTACTGCTGATGCTGGAACTTGTAGTCCGTAGGGCAGGCAGTCAAAAAGGAAAGGCTACAAGCAGGCCTGAGTCTACACGTGGGAGGCCAGGCTGAAACCATGTCCATTCTTGTGTCTGACATGGTGACAAGGGTGTCCTACAGAAACTGGGCCCTCCGTCATATGGTTAAACACATATACCTGGCCAAGAGTCAGAAGAGCAGGCTGGGCTATAGCTTTATGCCATCGTATGAATCAGCAGTCAGCAACAAAACATGTCTGGCTGCTTATTGCCTGTTGATCCTCTTATTCTCCCAAGACTCTTCCTGTGATCCATCCTAACCATAAACATAGCTGAATATGAATTCTTGGAAATGTAGCTCAGCCCAGCCAAGTTGATACCTTCTAAAGCAATACAGTAAGGAAGACCTTTGTTATTATTGGCGCTGTCCTGAAGTGGAGTGATCTGCTCCTGGAGTAAGGGTCTCCCTTCCCAGTGCTATCTAAACAGAAACCGTGCAGCCCTCTAATGGAGATGTTAAGGTTTGATTATAGGATCTTGAAGGACCTTTGCAGCTTGTGGTCCTGTGAGCAGGAAGCAGGGAAGACAAGAGAACCAGATGTAGTTACACAGGCTCAACCACTGGGAACCACAGCTGCTGCCTTCCTGCCCCATCTTGGAGCTACACGTAGGTCTGTAAGTAAGATCTTCAGGTGCCTGGTGTATGGTAAGAGAACTTTCCTAGTACCTGTTAAGAACTCGCCATAAATTTCACTCCTTAAGATTGGCCCATAGCAACATGAAAGTACTCTCATAAATGATTCCCTGAAGGTATCTCTGGTGGCGGGAGTGAGAAGGGGGCTCCTGAAATGAGAGAGTCAGGTATAGAGTAGGAACCTCACTCACCCTCACCACTAGCATCAGCCTGGTGGTGTAGATAACACAGCTCCATGTCCTAGCCTTGATGTGTGGGTATGGCAACAGCTCTGGGCACCAAGAATGGCAACCTGGATGGGGACACCTAGAAACCAGGCTTTATCACCTTTAATGCTCAGGGTATTATACTAGTCAGTACCTAAGCTGGCTCTGGCCCTCCCTCCTCAGTACCAATTGGCTCTGAGCTCAGTGGCTGGGCCCTGGCCAGTCCCAGAGCTTGGGTCCTGGGTAGGAGGTACCAGGAAGTTCCTGCAGCTGGAAAAAAGCCTCAAAAAGCCCACAGCAGGGAAAGGACTCTTCTGGGGAGGGGAGCCTTTATTTATTGGTTCAAGGAAAATGGTTGAAATTAATTATGTTTCTCCCCCAAACTCAAATGTAGCTCTTGGCTACCTCCACATACAATAAAAAGGTGTCAGGCAGACTGGCCCCATCATCTTCCAGTTCCCAACTGCAGATGATGGGCACCTCTTTAAGCCTCAGCTTTCACATCTGCCAGCGAAGAAAATCAGCTAATAGTTAGGACCTCATACACAGGACTGGCTACCTCATCAAGTGTAAACAAAAATATGAAGCTCCTTGTACAAAAGTTATTAAGAATCTTAAGACAGCAACAGCAGAGCATTAAACTAAGCATGGAGCCCTTTTAAACAGACACGGAGCCAGTGCGGAGCTGCCCAGGTTCCACACCTGTCAATCAGGCTGTCCCTACCCACACTCCCATTATCCATAGCTGTGATTCCAAAGCTGGTAAAAATGTGCTGTCCACTTGAAAGAAAGAGAAAATAATAAATGTATGTATATATACAGAGAACCTGGTGGTATAGTTAATATAGCCCATGTGTTAGCCTAGATTTATGGGTGTGGGAGAATATATATATATATATATATATATGTATATATATATATATATATATACATATATATATATATATATATATATATAGAGAGAGAGAGAGAGAGAGAGAGGGGAGAGAGAGAGAGTAAGAGAGAGAGCGCCTGACCCTATAAGAGTTGAGTTCCCGGGTAACCAAGGATCCTAGTTTGAGGCACGCTATTCAGGACCCTAACTTAAACTAAAATCTATTCAATAAAGATGTCTTCCAAATACAAACTATCATTATAAAAGATCTTTTTTAAAAATTATAAATGTAAGGTCACAGAGTCATTAAATATTCATAGAATATACTCCTCCGAAGAAGACATCCGTGAACCTAACAGGAGTCTGCAGACTCTGGCCTGTAGGCTCAAGTCCATACCCATTGACCTTCATTTGCATCTCTCCAAGACCTGGCCTCCACAGGGCTCCTCCATGCCTGCTCCATTCCTATCAAACTACTTGTACTTCCGTGAAGGCCACATGTTGTCTCCTATCTCTAGGCCAGTGCACACACTGTTCCCTCTGCCCATAATGCCCTCCCCATTCTTAAATAGTACTCAAAAGACTGCTATTCCCCTTTACAATCCAACTCCCTCATAACTTCTTTTGAGAAGCCTTCCTAGATTCCTAGGGGTATTGTATAATAATAATAATAATAATAATAATAATAATAATAATAATAATAATAAATGTATTAAGTACTAACCATGTATTAGTCACTATTGTATTTTTTTTATTAGTTTCAAGTATATGGTACATTGGTTACACATTTATATAGTTAATAAAATGATCCCCCTAATTGCTCCTTCTCTCTTCTGGTTTTCCACCTAACCATTATGTTAATGCTAACTGCATTTCCTATGCAGTGCTCCCCATACCTGTGACCACCTACCAACTACTAATTTGTGCTTCTTTAACCCCTCATTCATTCTCCCAACCCCCAACCCACCATCCCCTCTGTCCAGCACCAAATTGTTCTCTACATTTGTGAGTCAGTTTTTGATTAGTTTGTTCTTTTTGTTCTTCAGATTCCACATATAAGTAAGATCATATGGTATTTATCTTTGTCTGACTTATTTCACTCAGCATAATAACCTCTAGGTCCATCCATGTCATTGCAAATGGTAGGATTTCATTTTTTTTAATGGCTGAGTAATATTCCATTGTATATATGAACCATAACCTCTTTATCCAATCATCTGTTGATGGGCATTTAGGTTGCTTCCATATCTTGCCTATTCTAAATTGTGCTGCCGTGAATATTGGGGTGCATAGATCTTTACAAATTATTGCGGATAAATACCCAGAAGTGCAATTGCTCGGTCAAAAGGTAATCCATTTTTACTTTTTTGAGAAACTACTAGACTTTTTTCCATAGAGGCTGTACCAATTCGCAGTCCTAACAACAATGTATGAAGGTTCTTTTTTCTCCACATCCTTGCCAGCACTTGTTGTTCTTTGATTTATTGATGATAGCCATTCTGACAGGTGTCAGGTGATATAACATTCTGGTTTTAATTTGCATTTCTCTGATGATTAGTGACCTTGAACATATTTTCATATGTCTATTGGCCATTTGTATTTCTTCTTTGGAGAAGTATCTGTTCAGATCTTCTGCCCATTTTATAATTGGACTGTTTGTTTTTTTGTTGTTGAGTTGTATGAGTTCTTTATCTATTTTGGATATTAACCTCTTATCAGACGTATCATTAGCGAATATATTATCCTAATCAGTCGGTCGCCTTTTTTTGTTGTTGATGGTTTCCTTTGCTGTACAAAAACTTTGATGTACTCTCACTTATTTATTTTTTCTTTTGTTTCCTTTGCCCAGGGAGATATATCTGAAAAGAAATTACTGTTGGCAATATCAGAGAGTTTACTGCCTATGTTTTCTTCTAGAAGTTTTATGGTTTCAGGTGTTACATTTACGTCTTTAATCCATTTTGAGTCTATTCTTGTATATAGTATAAGAAAGTGGTCCAGTTTCTTTTCTTTTTCTTTTTTCTTTTTTCTTTTTTTTTGCATATATCTGTCGAATTTTCCCAACACCATTTACCAAAGAGACCGTCTTTACCCAGTTGTATACTCTTGCCTCCTTTGTCACATATTAAGTGAGTGTATAGGCATAGATTTATTTCTGGGCTCTCTATTCTGTACCATTTATTAATGTATCTGTTTTTATGCCAGTACCATGATGTTTTGATTACTGTAGCCTTGTAGTACAGTTTGATGTCAGGTAGTGTGATACCTCCAACTCTGTTCTTCTTCCTCAAGATTACTGTGGCTATTCAGGGTCTTTTATGGTTCCATATAAATTTTAGGATTATTTGTTCTAGCTCTCTGAAAAATCCCATTGATATTTTGATAAAGATCGCATTAAATCCATAGATTGCTTTGGTTAGTATGGCCATTTGAATGATGTTAATTCTTCCTATCCATGAGCACAGTATATGCTTCTATGTATTTGTATCTTCTTCAATTTCCTTTTTTAATGACATAATTTTCTGAGAACAGGTCTTTTACCTCTTTAGTTAATCTGATTCTTAGGTATTTTACTGTTTTTGATGCAATTGTAAATGGGATTATTTTCTTAATTTCTCTTTCCAAAAGTTCATCATTGGTATATAAAAATACCACTGACTCCTGAATATTAATTTTGTATCCTGCTACTTTACTGAATTCATTGATCAGTTCTAACAGTTTTTTAGTGGAATCTTTAGGGTTGTCTATATATAGTATCATGTCATCGGCAAATAGTGAGAGTTTTACTTCTTCCTTTCCAATTCGGATACCTTTTATTTCTCTTTCTTGTCTGATTGTTGTGGCTAAGACTTCCAATACAATGTTGAAGAGGAGTGGTGAAAGTGAGCATCCTTGTCTTGTTCCTGATCTTAAGGAAAACGTTTTTAGCCTTTCCCCATTGAGTATGACGTTAGTTGTGGGTTTGTCATATATGGCCTTTATTAGGTTGAGGCATGTTCCCTCAGTTCCCGCTTTGCTGAGAGATTTTATCATAAATGAATGCTGGATTTTGTCAAATGTTTTTTATGTATCTATTGATATGATCATATGTTTTTTTTTATCTTTTGATTCATTAATGTGGTGTAACACATTAATTGATTTGCAGGTATTGTACCAACCTTGCACCACAGGAATAAATCCAACTTGATCATGATGTATGATATTTTTAATGTATTGTTGAATTCAGTTTAATATTTTGTTGAGGATTTTTGCATCAATAAGAGATTCATAAGAGATATTGGCCTATAGTTTTCTTTTTTTTGTAATGTCTTTGCCTGGTTTTGGAATCAAGGTAATGGTGGCCTCATAAAAGGAATTAGGGAGCCTTCCTTCTTCTTGAATTTTTTGGAATAGTTTGAGAAGAATAGGTGTTAATTCTTCTTTGAATGTTTGGTAAAATTCACCTATGAAGTCATCTTGTCTAGGACTTTTTTTGGCGGGAGGAGGTTTTTGATTACTGATTCTATTTCACTGGTGGTAATCAGTCAGTTCAGATTTTCTGTTTCTTCTTGACTCAGTCTTGGGAGATTGTATGTTTCTAGGATGTGTCCATTTCTTCCAGATTTTCCAATTTTGGGCATATAATTGCTCATAGTATTTTCTTATGATCATATGTATTTCTGTGAAGTCCATGGTTAATTCTCCTCTTTCATTTCTGATTTTATTTATTTGAGTCCTCCCTCTTTCTTCCTTGATGAGTCTGGCTAAGGGCCTGTCAATTTTGTTTATCCTTTCAAAGAACCAGTTCTTGGTTTCATTAATCTTTTGTATTGTTTTTCTAGACTCTATTTCATTTATTTCCACTCTGATCTTTATTATTTCCTTCCTTCTATTCACTTTGGGTTTTATTTGCTGTTCTGTCTAGTTCTTCTAAGTGTAAGATTTGATTGTTTACTTGAGCTTTTTCTTGTTTCTTAAGGTAAGCCTGTATTGCTGTGAATTTCCCTCTTAGGACTGCTTTCGCTGTGTCCCATACATAGATTTTGAGTCATTGTGTTTTCTTTTTCATCTGTCTCTAGGTATCTTTTGATTTCTTCCTTGATCTCATTGATAACCTATTCATTGTTTAGTAGCATGATATTTAGCTTCCAAGTGTTTGTGTATTTTCCATTTTTTTTCTTGTAGTTGATTTCTAATTTCATACTATTGTGATCGTAGAAGACATTTGATATTATTTCAATCTTCTTAAATTTATTGATACTTGTTTTGTGTCCTAACTTGTGGTCTATCCTGGAAAATGTTCCATGTACACTTGAGAAAAATGTATATTTTGCTGCTTTGGGGTAAAATGCTCTGAAAATACTTATTAAATCCGTTTGGTCTAGTGGGTCTTTTAGGCCCATTGTTTCCTTGTTGATTCTTTGCCTGGAAGATCTGTCCATTGGTGTCAATGAGGTGTTAAAAACTCCTATTATGAATGTATTACTGTTGATCTTCCTTTTATGTCAGTCAATAATTACTTTATGTGTGTAGGTGTTCCTATGTTGGGTGGGTATATGTTTACTAGGGTTATAACCTTCTGATTCATCGATCCCTTTATCATTATGTAATGCCCTTCTTTGTCTCTTATTTAGCCTTTGTTTTAAAGTCTGTTTTATCTGACATAAGTATCTCTAACCCAGCTTTTTTTTCATTTCCATTTGCATGAAATATCTTTTTCCATTCCTTTACTTTCAGTCTGCGAGTGTCATTTGATTTGAAGTAGGTCTCACGTAGATAGCATATACATGGGCCTTGTTTTCTTATCCATTCAGTTACCCTATATATTTTGATTGGAATATTTAATTCATTTACATTTAAAATGATTACATATTTACTGGCATTTTATTATTTGTATTTGTTATTTCTATTTTCTTTCTTACCCCTTCTCTTTTTACAGAAGTCCTTTTAACACTTTTTGCAATACTGGCTTGTTGGTGATGAATTCCTTAAGCTTTTTCCTGTCTGGGAAGCTCCTTATCACACCTTCCATTTTAATCGAACGTTTTGCTGTGTAGAGTTTTTGTGGTTGTAGATTCTTGGTTTTCATAACTTTGAATATTTCTTGCCAGTCCCTTCTGGCCTGCAAAGTTTCCATTGAAAAATCAGCAGACATTCTTATGCAGATACCCATGTAAATAAATAGCTGCCTTGCTCTTGCCGCTTTTGAGATTTTTCTCTCTGAGATTTTTTTTTTTTTTTGACCTTTGGCATTTTAATTATGATGTGTTTTGGTGTGGATCTGTTTGACTTTCTCTCGTTTGGACTCTTTGGGCTTCCTGAACTTGTATGTCTAATTCCTTTGCCAGATTGGGAAGATTTCTGTCATTATTTTTTCAAATAGATTCTTAATTCCTTGTTCTCTCTCTTCTTCTTCAGGTACTCCTATGATCTGGATATTTTTACACTTCATGTTGTCCCAGAGGTCTCTTAAACTATTCTCATTTTTAAAATTCTTTTTTCTTTTTATTGTTTCGATTGTGTGTATTCTGCTACCTTGTCTTCCAATTCGCTTATTCAATCTTCTGCTTTGTCCCATCTACTGTTGACTCCTTCTAATGTATTCTTCATTTCAGTTATTGTATTCTTCCTTTCTGTTTGGTTCTTTTTTATGGTTTCTATGTCTGTTTTTCATGTTTACTATCTCTCTATTGAGGTTCTCATTGTGCTTATCCATTCTCCCCCTAAGTTCATTGAACATCCTTATAACTATTATTTTGAACTCTGTGTCTGGTCAGTTGCTTGCCTCCATTTCATTGAGCTTATTTCCTGGAGTTTTCTCCTGTTGTTTCATTTGTGGCATGATTTTCATTTTCTCATTTTATTAGCCTCTCTGTGCTCATTTTTATGTGTCAGGAATATTTGTTTCATCTCTCAATCTTGGCCAGATAACTTAATGTGGAAGGTGTCCTGTGTGGCCCACTGACACACTCTCCCTAATTTCTTATACTGAGTGCTCTGGATATGATTTTTGTGTGGGTTGTGTGTGATCTTCTTTTGTTGCCAAGCCCTTATTGTTATTAGTACATCAGTGGATGAGATTAACTCTCAGGCTGACTAATTGTGAAAACTGGCTGCACCCACAGTGTAAGAGTTGCTGTGTTGAGGCTGACCCCATTGAGTGGAATTTGCCCTAGCAGGCTTGTGTACTTGTTGCAACCGCCCTTTGTGTGTACCACTAATGGGGCTAGACAGGAGTTGCTCTGTGTAGTCTGGTTCCAGGTTCTGGATGCATTGATTTTGTGGCCCCTTGGAGGGGCTCCCCATAGGGTAAGGTCAGCCACTGCTTTTGATTGCTCAGGACTACCCAGTGGGAACCACAAAATGATCCAGAGATGGTTGTCGCGAATGCTAGATCTATAGGTAAGTGGAAGAGACAATGCTGTAGGCAGCAGTCCGGTAATCCCTCGTCCCTGACCTAGGGTAGTTTAGCATTGGGACCAGTGCTCCTCCCAGTCTGACACTGCCTATCAGTTGCCCCTAAGTCTCTGAAACTGGAAAAGCCTCTGGGTGATATACATGTTGGGTGGCACAGAGACCCCGGGAGTCTCCTGTGTCTATTGAGTAAATTTCCCCTGCCACTACAGTGTCAGTTTACACACCCGTGCTGTCTCTGTGGCTCTCTGTACAAGTTTCCAATCATAGCAAGGTCAGCTGCTGCCCACCTTGGGCCTGAATGCGCCACCTCAGGGCAGGGGCAGCTGCCTATCAATGTGCGGAAGGCACTTTATGTATTGGCTGGGGCAGGAGCTCAGGGAGACAAAGGCCGTCAGGCCAATACAGACCCTGCGATCCCCTCAAGAGATAGTGCAGCTTGTGCAGGCAGAAGTAGTCTGTCCACAACTGTTTTCCCCAAAATGCACACACTGTGTTAGCCAAGGTCTGTTGCCTGTGCAGACTGCACAACCCCAGAGCCAAGCAGGGCAGGAAAGGCTGCCTGTCAATGAGCTGCAGGCACTTTGTGGCTTGGGTGAAGTGAGATCTCAGGGAAACAAGGGCAATCCAGCCAAAGAGCCTCAGTTTTGCTGCAACTTCTGTGCTCGGGTGTTCCTGCTGTAGTCACAGATCACAGTGAGACCAGCTGCTATCTGGGGTGGTCCCACAGACCCCTGCACTCCCATGATGTAATATTGCAACTCTTGCAGGCAGGAGAGGTCTGCCTGAAACTGATTTCTGTGCAGTTCCTGAACTTTGCTAGCCAAAGTTGTTTGCCTGTGTGGATTGGCAGACCCAGTGGGGAGGGACAAGGCAGTGGTGGTTCACTGTCACTGTAACTTTGGTAACCATCCGCATGTTCCCACCAAAGTCCAAGATCACAGCAAGACTAGCTACTGTCTGGACTTGCCCACAGATCCCGATATCCACCCAAGTTCGTTTTGGCAGCAGTGATCTGCCTGAAACTATCTTGGAAATGCATGTTCACAGCACTGGCCACCAGCTGAGAATGCTTGGCCCTGAATTGGCACAGGGCATGACATCCATTCAGCAACAAAAGCAATCTGCAGATTCGCTATGGTCGGCTGATTTCCTCAGGCCAGCGCTTCCTAATGGCCGTGTGGGAGGATTCTGCACAGTCAACCTGCACAGTTTGTAGATTGCCTGATTGGAGGGTGGACTAAGGTACAATGGTGACTGCCTTTCCAGCCCTTGTTCTGGCACCAGGTAATGCAGACTTTCTAGGTATGAATCCCACATGCGAGCCTCTGACCTACTGCTGGTGTCCCAGGTGAGTGTCCTCAGGCCAGAAAGCCTGTACCTGGGTCCTTAAAAGGGGCTTCTAGGGCTTCAGTTAAGAGGGGAGGAATCTGAGAAATGTAAAGGGAAGGACTTACAGAAATGACCAACTTAGCCTGTTATAGATTAACCATATCCTATAGATCTCTGAATGGCCTTCTGGAAACTCCTGTCACATCTACAAGAGGAACAATCTGTAAATAGATAGGACTGGTGGTCCAGGAATTCCTTCCGCCTTTTTTCCCCCACTCGAAATTCTCCCTCCCTATCCTGAGTCCGGAGATGCATGTAGAACTTCAGATAAAAGAATCACACACCCCTTGCATGAGCACTGCAGAGGTATTATAAGCTGTAAGAAATCTAACTAAGAGGAGCTCGTGCTTTGGTGCTGTTAAGCCCCACGTGCACCGTCGGCAATAAATTCTTCCTCTAACAAAGTTGTCTGAAAGTCCAAATTCCTCTGTCAGGTATCGCTTCCTGCAACAGATTTCTGGTGTGTTGGCCGGGAAGCATGGAGGAATGGTGTCTGTGTTTGACGGACTTCAGGTACCCTACTAGGGAAACCCCGATCTGCCCTATAGACTCACCCCTGAATGCACACCGGGGATTACCCCATGTGGACGCCTCACAGGAAGGAAGGGGAAACCCCATCTGCTTGTCTCAGCAAGGATCAGACAATAGAGGAATGAGAAAACTAGGATGCATCAGAGCCACAGTAAAGAAAAACCGGGCAAAGGGTACTAGCTGAAGTCTTGCCCCACTGGAAGGGAGGGCTGATTCCCCTCTGGAGAGTAACCAAGCACCCTCCACAGATTAAGAGGAGCGACTGCTTACTCTCCACAGGACAGGAGTGGTGGGAGGTTGTATGAAAGAGAGTGAGTGCTGAGTGACTGAGATGCAGCCTTACCACGAAGTGAGAGTTGAGCCTCTATCCGTGCTTCCATGGTGAACCTTGTACAGCTTAAGGTGGTGTCACTAGATCTCCATGAGGAGTAGTCTACTCCAGTGATCTGGGTCAGGGGTTTATACTGACCCACCAATCCTAAGAGACACCTGAAAGATCCCCCCAAGGGGAGCGGCCAGAGATGGGCGAAGTGAGTGACATCCCCTCCAAAGTTTCCCCAACCTTATCCCCCAACCCTCTGTGTGGTGTGATTGTTGCCTGTCGTAGGAGGCATGCGAGGTACACAGGGAAAGCCTACTCCCTTGGCCATCATGGTCAAGAATTTCAAAAAGGATTATTCAGGATATTGTGGATTTAAACTCACCCTATAGAAACTGCTCCCTTTGCGAGATAAAATGGCCCTTTTGACATAGGGGCCCTCTGTGAATTATTTTCTTGAAATTTTAAGCTCTATTTTCCCCCTCCATTAATAAGCTCCATAAGGCAAATATGGGTGGAGGTTTCTCTAAGCCAACTGTCTTAAATTGTATGTTGAAAAATTTTAAGAAAGGCTTCTCAGGGGATTATGGGGTCAAGTTGACCCCAGGAAAACTACAGGCTCAAATTATCTTTGACACACGTGGCCAAACCCCTCTATGAAGCCACAAAAGTGAAGAGAACAGGAGTCCCTCCTCTGGGAATCTACACAACAGAAAGCCTTTGAAAGAAAAAAAAAAATCAAATGGGCACTCACTAACTACCCCAGAGAGAACCCCCAGATCCATGCCGCAGTCTCCCATTCCCCTTCCACCTTTCTAGGTAGCACCAGCCCTGTACAACAGGGTGCACATGCAATCCTCTCTGAGTGAGTAACATGCTTTCAGATTCAGACACAGCTAGGATTGTGTTCTCTGGTATCTTAGGGGTTAAGGTTCAATGCTTTTACCCAGGGTGCCTGGGTTCAACTCTCGGTTAGGGAAGAATATTTGTTTTCCCTCCTTTCTCACTAGTGACACGAGCTCTTCCCAGCTTGTACCTCGCAGGGCAGGCAGGAACCGCAGCCCCACAGCCCCGCTGTCAGTGAAATACAGTGGCAGCAATTCCTTGCAGTGAGGACCCACAGGGGACCCTCCTCCTGCCAAACTAACAATGGGAGGGGGAATCAAGAAGTTTAGCATGTAAACAATTCACTAAACTACAATACTATCCTCCAATTAGATCTTTTTTTGCAAGAAACTAGAAAATAGGAAGAAGTCCCCTACATACAAACTTCTATGCTCCTTTACCAAGACCCAGACTTATTAGATGTCCCAGTGATAGGAGCACCTCCAGAGATCTCAAAATAATCAGGAGTTTTCTCCTCCCCCTTCACTCTTGTACTCTGAGGGGGTCCAAGTTCTCTGGGGACCCCATCTATTTCATCATTCCCTGAGGAAACTAGATATACACCCCACACAGCAAGCCTCTCATGGAGTTACAAATATTGATGATGGGGAAATATGAAGATGTATGTGACCTCTAATCTGTATTTGTTGGTGTTATATATAATATGGTGGTTGAGTTAAGAATTCTAATTATGACAGAAAGGAAAATGTATGTTTTTCGTAACAGAAAGTATAAAGTATGGAGATTTATTTTGAAGGAAATTAAAGGAAAGGTGTTTGTCTTAAAGTTGGTTATATCTGAATGAATGATTGAAAAGAGGCAAACTAAACGAATGGCAAAGTGGTAGAAGGTTTTTGAAGAGAAATCCTGAGAGAAAATTTTATGTGATTAAGCTAAACAAGATTAGAAATTTAAATGTCAAAAGTAAGCTAATGCAAAATTAGAGTTGTAATTAAATGTTTCTTAGGCTATTGGTCTGATACTGATCTTATGAAAAAGTTTTCTGAATAGAAAACAAGGATTCTGTGCTTAATCAAAATAATTTCTGTTGCCTTGACCAGTTTTCTGAGGCTTTTAGAGAATATACTAACATTAGCCCAAAGTCTGAGGGCCAAACATTCTTGGCTATACATTTCATAACTTGGTCTGTGCTCAATATTCAAAGGAAGCCCCAAAAGTTGGGGCCTAAACCCCAATCCCAAAGGCTGCCTTGGTGCCAGAGGTCTTTAAGGTGTCCAATAACTGGGACTGGGGAAAGCAGGAAGCAGAGTACAAAAAGGGTGCAAATTTTAGCTGCCATAATACAGGGACCATCTCGAGGTGACCCTAGGCAATAAAAACCTTGGAGGCCTGGAGGGCCTCGATCTTGGTTGCATTGGTGGCATTGTCGGAACTGAGGCATAATCATTGTGCAAATTGCAGAAGGAAGGGCACTGGAAGGGCGAGTGTCCTTCCAGCCCTTGGAAGCCAGGGAGGGGTGGACCTCATAAGCCCTCACCCCACACAGCAAGCCTCTCACGAAGGGGCCCCACCCGAAACTCAGGAAGGATAAGGCTATGCTTTCTTTAAAAATTTCTACTACAACATGAGCAGAAAAATGCATAACATTTACTAAGTGTACTAACTAACGTTTTAACATCTCAGATTATACGATCTTGAACTACAGCTCCACTACTTCTGTAAACTATGCAAATGCTCACGTGTTAAATTACCCACTGGATGATTTCTGATTAATAGAAGACAGTACTAGGGGACCTTGTTCCATGGGAAGACTAACTGTATTTAGCCTCAAAAGTCTCCAACTAAGCACCGCAGGGAACTCACCCTTGACTCCAGCTGTAATAGTGACCTACACTTATTTAGTCCAGCTGAATATACTGCTTTGTTTTTATTTATTGCACCAGTTATGACTATTGCTAAATATAGAAGTCAACAGAATAGTTGACTTCTATATTTAGACTGCTCAATGGCAAAAGCCTTAAACGCAACCTCTCAGATCATCTAAGCCATGGGAGAAGAATTAGGACAGGCCAGAGAAGTTATCCTTGAAGACAGGGCCACTATAGACCACCTATTACTCAGACATAACCATGGATGTAAGGAATTTAAAAGACTATGTTGTTTTAACCTCTCTAACGACTCACAATTAATTGAAGAAAAAGTGAATCAAATTCATAATGTTGTGTCCAATATTGAACAGAGGACAGGAATTTTTGGTCTTGATCTTTTCTCCCTCACTTCCTGGCTGCCCGGTCTTGCTGGGCTAAAGGAAGCATTTCTTATTTTTATTTTGTTTATCTTTGTAGCAGTTGTCACTTGTTGCTGCATCCAATGCACTCTCACCCGCAGGTCCGTTGCCAGTTGGATACCTAAGACAAAACTGAAACCTAAGGGAAGAATTTTCTTACAGCAACAAAGCAATTAATTTCATCTTAAGCTGGTCTCATAGATATGAGACAGATCAAAAGAGGGAGGAAATGATAAGGGACATCTCTTGCAGAGTTCTTAATCTTTTCAGTAAACCTAGTTAAGTTTTCTTCCCTCATTTCTTTGGGGGAAATAAAAGGCCTTCTCCCTCAAATACCAATAACCCGAAACTGGTGACTCAGATCCTCTGGCTATTGATAAGGGTCATTGGCCCATTGTTAGCAGAAATGGTGTTAGGCCAGACAGGGCCCTTAGAGTCTGAGAGGGGAGGGGACTTTAGGCCAAAGGTCTTTTTACTCTTTAAGAAATATATTAACCAAGCCTGTTTCCCTTTACTTGTTTAATAGGCAAATCAATAATAGAAATTAATAGATATATAATTTAAATAACCAGTTTGAATCTTCTTTTCCTTGTCTAGATACTGAGGCAGCACTTCAGCAGGAAACCCAAAACTCTGCCCTGTTTAAGGCAGAAAGGGAAAGAGTTCCATGAAACCCCAGTAGGCAGGGACTACAACTCTTCTCAGCAGAAAGCAGATACGGAAGAAGAGATCCTCCCATCCCTCAACATCCACATTAATAATAAGAGGCTTCATGGCTCTTAAAAAAGAGTTAGGCAGGAAAATTAGTTATGGGATTTCTGGGTCTGCCAGCAAAAACACTGAAGTCATCCTAGAAGGGATCTGAGACTGGATCACCCCATGTGGGCTTTGCTAGATTTGCAGAAAAATGGCCTAAATCTGCCTCCCCAGAAATTGGGAAGGGAACTGTATAATTGGCATGATAAAGCCATCCTCTTACCTCTAAAAACAGAGGAACAGCTTAGTTACCCAGCCCCACGACCCTTACAACGGGTAAAAAGAGAACTCCAAATAGGAGACTAGAAGGTTGATGAGTAGCCCCCAGAGCAGATAATTCAATACTATAGGCCTGCCACTTGGGCAGAAGATGGATCTTGGGGATTCCGTGCCCTCAATTACATGTTAAACCGGATTATCTGACTACAGACAGTCTTAGAAATCATTACCAATGAGACTGGGAGAGCCCTGAACCTCCTCGCACATCCACAAACTCAGGTGAGAAATGCCATCTACCAAAACAGATTGGCAGTAAGACTATCTATTAGCAGCAGAAGGAAGAGCATGTATAGAAAATTCAATCTCATCAACTGTTGCCTACAGATAAATGACTAGGGCCAGGCAGTTGAGGACCTTGTCAAAAAGATGACAAAACTGGCACATGTGCCCATGCCAGTATGGCACAGATGGAACCCCAGTAGCCTTTTGGGGGGATGGTTTTCAGCCTTTGGTGGGTTTAAAACCTTAATAGGAGCAGTTTTACTACTCCTAGGAATCTGCCTGATAGGACCGTGTCTGCTGCCCCTGTTAATAAAAAGTTTAAAAGGCATGGTTGGTATAGTACGTAGTATAGCAGCAAGCTGCAGCCCACATATACTTTACCTACCACTATCTGGAGATCTCCCAGGATGATTTAGAGAAAGAATGTGAGACTCCAGCATAAAAATAGAATGTCTAGAGTCTCAAAGGGGGAAATAAGAGAGGAGGCATCTGAGAAACACAAAGAGAAGGACTTACAGAAATGACTGACTCAGCTGGTTATAGATTAGCCACATCCTATAGATCTCTGAATGGCCTTCTGGAAACTCTTGTCACACCTACAAGAGAAACGATTTGTAAATAGATAGGACTGGTGGTCCAGGGATTCCTGCTCCCTTGCAGCCCCACCTGAAACCCTCCCTCCTCATCTGAGTCAGGAGGTGCACGTAGAACCTCAGACAAAGGATTCATTTGCCCCTTGAATGGACACTGCAAAGGTATATAAGCTGTAAGAAATCTAACCAAGGGGAGTTCGTGCTTTGGTGCTGTTAAGCTCCAAGCACTCCGCCAGCATAAATTCTTCTTCCTCTAACAAAGTTGTCTGAGAGTCCAAATTCCTCCATCAGGGGTTGCTTCCTACAACACGGTCTCCTTTGGTGTCGCCCAGATGGCTAGAATCCCCCCTGGTTTATACAGTTATTGGGATCTCTTCTTCCCTGGACTGGGATCCTGGGCTAGGGAGCCCCCAAATGAGGCCAAGACCCCCCTCTCCTGCAGGGGAGCCTTTGCAGCCTCGCTCTCCCTCCTGGTGATTCTCCACCACCTGTGGGTGTGGGTCTGACCCAGTTCATGATTTTGCCCCTCCTACTAGCTTCAATGTGGCTCCTTCATATTGTCAGACATAGGTATTATGATCAGCTGGATTTCAGGTGATTCTCTATGTTGATTATTTTATAATTTAGTTGTAATTTCAATGTAGACCTGGGAGGAGGCGAACCCTGTTTTTACCTAGTCCGCAATCTTCTGTCCAACTGCCACTGTTGTATTTTACATGTGTTAACTCACACCTCCCCAAAACCCTGAGATGAATGTGTTATACCATATTTCATATTAATTTATTTTACTGATGTTAAAATAAGCTCCAGAGAAGTATAGTGGCTTGCTTCAGCTCACACCCCCAGGCAGTGTGGCATCAGAGCCCCTTTTCTTGACTGCTATACACGAGTCTGCCTCTCTAAGCTATTTGCTCCTTAAGACCTCATAGTTACCTCCCTTCTGTGCACTGTGTCCATTTGCCTGTCTGGATCCTTTTTATGAGTTCAAAGTTCTTGTTCTATTCACTACTGCTGTCTTTCTAGTGCCTACCAGAATGATACCAAAAAGTTTTTAACAAGTATGTATGGGAAGAAAAAAATTCCACACAAATGCTCACACATCTATTCCCCAAGTTCAGACCTGCTGCAAACGGCCAACTATCAGCTAGCCTGTCCTGCTTCAGCGGAACCACAGAGTCAGGGATGTGGCCCTCCCACCTCAGTCTGCACAAGGCCAAACACTGACCCAAAGAATTCTTCCACCAGCCACCCTCTAACCTAGATGCAGCACCTTTTAGAAACCCCACCATTTTGTTTTAACAGAAAGAATGTCATTGCTACCTTCACACTTTGCTCAAGCCTGGATTAATGCACCTGGCAGGACAGTCCCTGAATCTGGGGACAGACTCATACCTATGAGAGAAAGTGTCAGGGAAATTCTGCCTCCAAGCATCAGGTTGCGCACCTGCTCTAAAGGTGGTCTGGCCAAGCAATGGTCCTGGCCCAGCAATGGTCCTCATCCCCCTGCATTTTAGCTCATGAAATCAAACTCTCATCCAAGGCCTTACTCAAACATTCTTCCTGGTCTCTTTTTACTCTTCTTCTACCTACTTCTTCAAATTTGGGAGGCAGTGATTCTCAGCCACATGCACATAGAAATCCTTCAGAAGAGTTTTATAAATAAATGCTGATCCCCAGGCTGCACCCTAGACAAGCCAAACCAAGCTGACATGTTGTATTAAAGCCCCCTGGGAGGCTAATGTGCAGACAACATTGAAGATCTCCATACTGGAGCAACTCTTGCTAGAACATCGTTAGTTGTGACCAGCCATACCCTGTAAGGGAATTGTTGTTATCCCTGAGTGCACAAAAAAATTGTCTAATAAATGATACGGAAATAATAATGATTAGAATTATGATTATTTGATTTATCTTATTGATAAATCTTTTAATATTTGAGAAGCTTTTATGCATGGAAAATATTATTCCTCATTCTGCACTTTGATAATGTCCAATTTACTGTATGAATGTATCAATTTGTTTTCCTTTGAATATTAAATAAAAATGTTTCCAAATATTTAGATCACACTACATATACATCATTTAACAAATTAAATTTCCCTAGGCATTAAAAGATATCAAATTCAAATACTTTACTTTTTATTATTTAATTAAGTCCAGAAGCCTAATATGACAGATTCTTTTAAGAAAATCTTAAAATAAAAGAACTCACAAAATATTACAATGATTACAAATTGATCAGTTGCCTTACACAAAAAGAATCAGTTACAAAAAGCTAACCCAAGGATTTAAATGTGTGCTTCCTGAACTCTATTCTCATTTTAGTTTTTAAATCATATCTTTACTCTGTCCTGGGGTCATTATTCCTTACCTATGCAGCAGAAAGTCGGGGGTACCACACCAGCTTGGCTGAGTTTTCTGACCAGGTCACTGACTCAGAGCCAGGTTTGAGAGATGGGGGCTGCTCTATGATGATTCTTCCTCTGTAACATCTTGCAATGCTCAGGTTCTTTCTTTTTAAAGAACTTGTCAATTACTTTAAAGGTTATAGTACTATTCAGATTGTATATTTCCTCTTTGTTGGTTTTGGTAATTTGTGGTTGTCAATCAACAACTTTACTCTTCAAGTTGTAGAATTTATGAGAGTAAAGTTATTTATAATATCCTCTTATCATTCTTTTACTGACATTGGTGACATATATCTTCTTATTAGAGGTTTATAATTTTTATTGATTTTTTTCAAAGAACCAGCTTTTTGTTTTATTGATTTTTTCTATTGTTTTTCTGTTTTTGCTGTCATTGATTTCTGCTCTTATTTTTTTTATTTCCTTCCTTGTGCTTGTTTTGAGTTTATTTTGATTTTTTTCTCATATGTTAAAGTAAGAACTTAGATTATTGACTTAAGATCTTTCTTCTTGTCTAATGTGAGAACTGTAAGTTTCCCTCTATCTGTTTAGCACTCTAGCTCTGTCCCTAATATGTTATATTTTCATTCAACTTCATGTGGTTTTTTTTAGTTTCCTTTGGGACTTCTTCTTTGACCATGGATTATTTATGTGTGCTGTTTAATTTCCAAATATTCAGAGATTTTCCTTTCTTCTTTCTAATACATAATAGTTGATTCTATATGATCAAAGAACACATCCTGTATGATTTCAATTCTTTTAAATTTGTTGAGGATATTTTATGGTCCAGGGTATGATCTATCTTAGTGAATTTTCCATGAGTAACATATATGCTATTGGGTAGAGTGTTCAATGTATGTCATTTAGGTACTACCAGCTGATTATGTTGTTTAGATCTTCTATATCTTTGCTGATTTTCTGCTTAGTAATTCAGTTGCTGAAAGGGAGGATGTTGAAATTCTCAATTATTATTGTGAATTTTTATATTCCTTCTTTCAGCTCTATCAATATTATTTTATGTATTTTGAGTCTGTGTTGTTTGATGCAATGCATATAGAATTGTTATAGCTTCCCGGATTGATCCTTCTATCATTATGTAATGTCTCTTTGTCTCTAATAACTTTTTTTGCTCTGAAGTATATTTTATCTGTTACTAATGTAGCCACTCCTGCTTTTTTTAAATTAATGTTTGCAGGTTATAGCATTTTTCATTCTTTCACTTTCAATCTACCTAGGTTATTAAATTTGAAGTGAATTTTTTATAAATAACATATAGTTAGGTAGTTTTTTTTAAGCCACTCTGCAAATCTCAACTTTTTAATTTACATATTTAGACTATTATATTTAAGGTAAATATTTATATGGTAGAGCTTAAGACCGCCATTCCATTCTTTTCTCTATTACTCTTTTCTTGTTTTCCTGTTCTGCCTTGGTTTATTTATAGTGTTTTGAAGTGCATTTCTTTGTATACTTTTCTTACTGGTTGCTCAAGACATTACATATACTTATGTGTCTTATCACAGTCTACTGGTATCAATATTTTACCACTTTAATTGAAGCAGTGAAACCTTGAAAACTTGTAATAGATTCCTTGTTTTCCCCACTTTTAAATATCACTTTCCCACTTTTAAATAGCAGATGGTGTTATAGCTTTTATTTCAATAATCAAACGTGATTTATAAAATTCATGAGGATAGTCTATAGTTGTACCCACATTTCTGCTCTTTCTGTTGTTCTACCTTCCTGATGCTCCAAGATTCCTTTAGCATTTCCTTTATGTTTAAAGTATTTCCTTCAGCCTTCCTTTTAAGGTATGTCTGCAGATGACAAACTCTTTTAAGTTTTTCTTTGTAAGAGAATCCCTTTATTTCTCCTTCATTCCAGAAGATTAGTTCTACTGAACATAGAATTCACAGTTGACTTGTTTCCCTTCTGCACTTGAAAAATGGAAACCTTCTGACTTCCAGGTTTCCAGATGAGAATCCTGCTTTTAATCAAATTGGTAGTCCCCTATAAGTAATGTGTTATTTCCCTCTGGCTGATTTCAAGGTTTTTTGTTTGTTTCTTTTGTTTTGTTTGTTTTTGAAAGTTTAGCTATAATGTGTCTTGGTATAGATTTCTATGAGTTTTTCTTGTTCTGAGTTTGCTCAGCTTTTTAAATCTGTGCTAAATCTGGAAAGCTTTCAGCCATTATTGCTTCAAATACTCTTTGAGTCTATCTATCTTTTCTTCTGGGACTTCAATGATAACAATATTGGATCTTTTGTTATTGTCCTACAGGTCTCTGAGACTCTATTGATTTTTTCAGCCTTTTTTTTTGAAATCTCTGTTGTTCAGATTGAATACATTCTATTCAGCTGTCCTCAAGTTCTCTGATTCTATCCTCTGTCATCTCCACACTACTGTTGAGCCTATCTAGAAAGTTTTTTTTTTATTTCTGTTATTGTATTTTTCAGTTCTATAATTTTTACTTGGATCTTTTAAGTTCTATTGCTTTGCTGAGATGTTCTATTATTTCGATTACTACAAGAGAATTAATAATTGATTATGGAAGTATATTTATGATGGTTGCTTTAAAATTCTTGTGAGATAAATTCAATATTTCATTCCTCTTGGTGTTAGGGTTTATTGTCTTTTCTCATTCAAGTTGTAATTTCCCAAGTTTTTGCTGTGTTAGATGATTTAGATTATATCCTGAAAAATCTGGCTATTTTAACACTCTAGATTTTAGCAGGCGGTAACTCATTTAGGTTTAGCCCAAAGGCCTGGCCTACTACTGTCATTTGCGGTATCAACAATACAATTTTCATGACATTTGTGGTATCTTTTTGGTTATTTAGTTTATCTCATTTTTCTGGGGATCCCATTGTTTCCTGCTGGTAGTGCCTAAAAGAGCAAAGGAATTTTCCACTACATGGGTAAAGGAAATCTCTGGACTGCATTTTGGTGAGATCTCCTTTGCCTACAGTAAATGGAGAGTATTTCCTGGTTGGCTGCTTGTGACAGAATCCCCTTGTTAATATTATCCTGCAACCCTAATGTCTCTCATTAGGGGAGAGGAGTCTTGAGCCCAAGGGTACAAAGAAGCTTTAAGAGCTCAAAGTGTGTTGTGCTGAAATCCCTCTGCCAGTGCTGCCTGGATTTATGAGGTCTCTTGGGGCAAGGGAGACTTAGGACCAGCATGGAAAGGGAATGCTTCTCCTGAACACTTGTCAGTAGGGCTTGCCTGGTGTAGTTTCTGGAGGGACTCCGATTTGGGGACAAGCCTAGTTGGGCTGTCTTCTGCTGCTAGGCTGGGGACTGGGAACTACCAGGTCTGGATCTTCTTCTTTTGTGTGAAGGAGTTTGCAAAACACCCTGTCACGCAGGTTGGTCCTGCCACCCTGGGGTACCTAAACAGTTTGCGTTCCTCTTTCCACCTTTAAGAGTTCTCTTTTGATTTCCTCTTCATTCTTTTCAGGGTTTCATGTCCTTAGTGGGGAGGAGCCGGGAGAAATAGCTTTATGCCATCTTGTCCAGGATAAAAATCTCTAGTTTTATTTTTATTATGGATTTTTAGCTTACCTTTTCATCATAATAAAATATGCACAAAGTGAAGATTTTGGAGTGTCAGTAAGATGGTATTATGTACAGAAGTAGCCTCTCTTACTAACAGAAATGGAGGAAAAGCCAGCAACACCATAGAAATTATGACATCCTGGTTATCAGAGTAATATGAGATATGGGAGCATTTATGGGAATGCAATAGCATTTTTGTTCATGAAATCATTATAAAGAAAGACAGAACTTTTGTAGGGTTTGAAATGATGCTACCTACCAGGTGTGAACATACCAGAGGCATGAAAACATTGGCTTTGGGATTCTAAAATGACTCTCAATTTTCCTACCTGAGAATCTATGAAAATATGCATAAATCTATTGAGAATGGGAATCTGAGTAGACTTTTGACCTTGACATATAATCTATAGAATTCATGGCTGTTGCATACTTTTCTCTATAAATGAATCTCTATGAACTTGTATTAATAGTGCTGACAACTAGATGTAATGAGACTGGCAAATCAATGTTTACCCCAAATAATAATTATTTCCCAAAGTGCTAGGCAGGGACATGTCCTTCAAATCAGGACCTAGGGTCTTTGTGGACAAATACTACTAAAATATTTACACTGAAGGGAACATTCAAGATTCATTTTCCAAACATCCTCAAATCAGTTCATTTTTTACTGTGTGGTTTGCTCTTTACTTTGGCTCTTTTTGATGAAAAACTTGCTCACTAAAGTATGAACTCAATATCTCATGTATCAGTGGGTTTGACCTTTCTGTGATCCTTCTATCACATAGGCAATAAAAGAAAATTTGATGACAATTGTTGCTAGCAGAAAATTTTGTCGAACTATAGATAAAAAATTAAGGTTTACATAGAATTGTAATAATTAGTCGATTTAAGATAGTTTCAAAAGTTATTAGAAACCAAAGAAAGCACATTCTTGATTTTGTGACAAAAGATTTAACTTTTTATATTTGCCACATCTTTTTTCATTGGCTGAAATGCACCATCATGGTTTTAAATATCTTTGTTGGAAAATGTGGAGCTGGATGTAGGCTCTGGATAAAATGGCATTCTTATTGATTATGAGAGTTTTAAGGAAAAAAACATAAACCATATGTCTGAGAGACAAATAATCATTTTCAAAGTATTATGGTCCCTTGGCAAAAACATCTGTGAATATTAGGTGTTGCCAAATAAAAGTGTGGCTGAAATGGCTAAGGCTGGTTTGGTGAAACTCATAAAGAGAAAGTATAGTCAATAGGGCCTTTCGCAAGTATTACAGTCCCCCAGTGCTAAAATTTGTATATGCTAAAATTTGCTTTCCTACCCACACTTAAAATTATGTGTGGTTAAATGACTTTCTTGGCCAATAAAATGTGCAAAAACTCTTAAGAGACAGTAAGGAGTGCTCCGTTTCTTTTTCTCTGTCTCAATACTTATGACGCACACATAAAAAGTTGTCTTGATAACCTTACATCCTTGAGACACTATAATGAGCACAATCCCCTGCCCTGAATTTGACATTTAACATGCTTGAGAAGCAAACCTGCATTGTGTTGTATCCCTGAGATTTACATATTGTTGATTACTAACATGTAACTTAAACTATATTGACTGATTAAAGGCTTAAGGTTTATTCATCAGCCTTGGTCAAGAAAGCTGCTACTCCCTACATCGCTGAGAAACAAGAAAGTAAAATTTAATGACCCTAGAAACCAATAATTAATTTTCAATCATGCAAATAGTTATCTACTCTATAATTGTTACTGAAAACTTGTAATGTGTCTAATACCGTGACAAATATATTCACGTAGAAAATTAGCAAGGAATGCCCATCACCCATTAATTTGCACACATCTAAGAGTCATTTAGTTACTGATGCTTGGAGGAAGCTTATGATCTCTTGGTCAATGATGAGAACCGAGCATCAACTGATAATACTCAGGCAAAGATCGGTCATTGGTACTGTCAGGCCCCACCTGAATCCCAGAATCTTATTTTTCTCTCCTAATCTTCAGGGCCACTTGACTACTGCATATATCATTATGTCTAAAACTTAGAAAAACTCATGGCATACGGATAGCTTTCTATAAATGTTAGCTATCAGCATCAATATTCATATTATTATTACTGCCCACATTTTTAGATGAGAATACTAGAACTCAAAGTTATTAGTTAATTGGTTTAAAGTCTTAAGCTTATTAAGTGACCAAGTAAGGATTTGAAGTCAGGTTTTCTGAAAGCCCATGTTCTTTCCACAGGACCAATTACCTTTCCAGCATTTTGTGTATGAGCTAGAGTGTGACCTTGCTCTAAAAGCAAATATCAAGGAGCCAAAACTGAAATGGAAATGAAAATGGCTAGAAAAAATAATTGAGTCTTTGAACCAAAATTTAAAAATTATCAGCCAAGATTTCTGCTTCTGGCCATTGCAAACTTACTAGCTCTAAATTTGTCTTCCTGTTGAAAATAACTATAAAACTAGACAAAATATATGAGAAAACTGTTTTTAGTATTAAGTCATAAAAAGCACAAACCTGTGATCTTTAAGAAAAAAGAATCAGATGAGATGAGCTCCACATTAACCCTGGTATTCTGCCTGGAAGCAATTTCTAGCCATTATGCAGGGAGATGGAGGTGGAGCTTAAGCAGAAGAGCTAAGGAGGCATAAATGAGAGATTTGGGAAACTTGTGCTACTGAAGTGGCTAGAATTTGTGGGGCAGAATATAAGAAAGAAGTTTCTTAGTGAGCCCTAGAAGTGGACACAAGGTTTCCCCACAGGTCTTTTGTGAGGGCTGGGTTATGAATGGGCAGGATGAGATTCCATATGGCCTAGAAGAGATCATGGACTATGGAGCTGAGAGCTGAGTAAATATCCTAAGGTCATGTGATGCTAAAAGATTTCAGAGTTCCAATTGAGCCAGAGTTCAGATATAACTCATTGCCTCAGACATCCACTTGAGATCCCCAAAAGGCTACACCTAAGAGCAAGAACCATACCCTAGAGTAAAATCCTTTACCTAGGATTAAGTTCAGAAGCTAGGTTCAAAATTAAAACAAACAAGCCACAATCAAACAACATTTTAGACCCTTCCTAACAGAGACTTAAACCAAGCCGGACAGAACAAAAAAATATCTACTGGTGATTAAATTGCAGAACAAACAAAACTCAACATTCTATGAAGGAAAATGACACAACTCAGATACCCTAAGTGACTTATAGTGTCTAACAGTCAATAAAAAATACTCGCATGTGAAGAAGCTGGAAAATATGAACTGTTATCAAAGAAACAAGAAAATGTGACTCATGATAGACACAAAAAAATCACTAGGAACTGACCCCAAGGTGGTCCAGATGTGGAATAACAGGCAAGATTATTAAAGTAGCTGTTATAAATATGTTTAAGAACTTAAAGTAAAATATGGTCATATTGAAGTAAACAAAAATTTTATAAATAAAATGTAAATGTCTATATGAGAAATTCACTTGCTATAAATAACAGAAGGTTGCTGAAGAATGAATTACCATATACAGATGCAGATCAACTGACATTTCAAATATGAGGAGCAAAGGAACAAAAGATTGAAAAAAAGAACAGATCCTCTGTCACCTCTGGGACACCAAGCAATCTAGTACATGTATAATCTGAGTCTCAGAAAATAAAAATAAAAAAAAGGAATAAAAAAAGTATTCAAAGAAATAATACCTCATATTTTTCCAAATTAGTGAAAAACAAACAGATTTAAGAATTTCATCAAATCACAAACAAGATAAAGAAAACCACATGTAGTCAGATCATACTCAAACTACTTAAAACAAGATACTGTGAAAATCTCTAAAGCTGCTAAAGAAAAAAGACTCATTGCATACAGAAAACAATGATTAAACTGATGGCTATTTTATTATTATAAATTATAGAAGCCAGAAGATAATGGAACATCTTTTAAATGCTAGATGGGAAAAAGTGTCAATCCATAATTCTATAGCCAACAAAACTATCTTCTAAATACATGGGTGAAATAAAGATATTCTCACATAAAAGAAAGCTGAGGGAATTTGTAACCAGTAGAGCTGCCATACAAGAAATGTTAAAGGAAGTTCTTCAGGATGAAGGGAAATGACACCAGATAGAAACTCGTATCTGGAAATGAAGAAATATATATATATATATATATATATATATATATATATATATATATCCATTTTGGTGTTATTGCCATAAATTTTACACCCTTACACATAGTAAATATAATATAACATAACATATATAAATAGATAAAAAATACAATCTTATTATTTTTTGCTTTAATCGCATATTACTTCATACAAATGAAAGACTATGTATGTATACATTTTATTTTTTATTAAGTAATATAAAATATATAATATAATATAAAATATATAAATATAAAATAAAATTTATGTAGTTTTTTCTGAATTTTCTTTAATCTATATATTTTCTCTTCTACTTTATTCTATTACATTACATTGTATTATGTTACATTACACAATATTATATTTACTACTTATAAGGATGTAAAATTATGGTTATAATAGCCTCAAGAATAAATAGAATTTCAGTGTCTAAGGTTCTTATACTTTACATGAAGTTACTATGTTAATCCTATGTAGACTATGATAAGTTGAGAATGCATACTATTATCTTAAACCACTTAGAACTACTACAAAGATTTAAACTAAAGAGAAACTAAAGAAAATGGGATATCCAAGAAAATTCAATTAATTCAAAAAATGACAAAAATCAGGAACATAGGAGTAAACCAAATAGGTGGACAACTAGAAAACAAAATGGTAGACTTAAATCCAATCAATACTTATTAAATGTAATTGAACTAAACACTCTAAACAAAATACAGACCTTATCAAAATGGAAAATAAAACATATATAATCCTATACTGACTACAGGAGATGCACTTAAAATAAAAATACACAAGAGAGGTTGAAAGTAAACAAATTAAAATATATGCATTATGCAAACAGGAAACATGAGAAAGCAAGTATGTCTGTATTAAAATTGGAAAAAGTAGACTTCAACAGAAAGTATTCCCAGAGACAGAGAAGTACAATTTTATAATAATAAAATGATCAACTCATCAAGAAAACAACAATTCCAAAATTAGATGCATCATATAACAAAATTCAAAATACATAAAACAAAACTTGACAAATAGAGGAACGGAAAACTGTAAAAATGTATTTCAAGATTTTAACACCCTTTTTTTTTACTAATTAATAGAATAAGACGAAGACTTCAGTAAGACATAGATTAAAACAAAATTAACAATCCATTTTATTTAATTGATATTAATAGGACTCTACATGAAACAGCTATAGAATATACATTTCAAATGGACTTGTAATATTCACAAGATAGATCATATGCTGGGCCATAAAATGCCTCAATAAATGAAAAATGTTAAAATATAACAAAGTATATTTTCTGGCTATAGCGAAACTAGAAATCAATAACAATAAATTAAAAAATCCAAATCTTTGAAAATTAAGTAGTATAATTAAAAATAATCTATCACCTGGGAAGAAAAAAATGTAGATTTTAAAAAATACTTTAAACTAAATGATACTTGAAAATACAACATACTATGTAAATGTTTGCAAAATGAAATTAAATAGTACTTAGGGAGAAATTTATACCTTTAAATATTTGTTTTAGAAAAAGAAAAGAGGATTTAAAATCAACGATATAAGTTTCCACCTAAATACAGGAGGAGAAGGAGGAGGAGGAGGTGGCGGAAATAAGCAGAAGGAAGCCGTGAATAGATACTTTGCAAAAAGAAGTTCAAAATGGGTCAGCCACTTTGGAACCTCTTTTGAAGTTTCTTCTAAGATTAACCAAAAATGATCCAGCAATTGGACTCCTAGGTATTTATCAAAGAAAAATAAAAGCATATGTTCATAGAAAGACTTGTACAAGAGTGTGTATAGCATCTTTATCCAATTTTATTCTAAAAAAAGCATAAAACTGGAGATAATCCAAATGTTTATCAACAGGTCAATGGATAAAAATAAATGATTACATATTCATGCAATGAAAGTTTTTCATCAATGAAATAGAATAAATTACTAATCCACACAACAACATAAATAAATCTTGCAGACATACTGTTAAACAAATGAAGCCAAGCACAAAAGAATACATACTGTGTAATTTCATTTTTCAGAAATTCAAGGGCAAAACAAATCCATGATGATTGTATTAATCATTCATTATTGCATAAGAAATTAAGCCAAAATTTATCAGTTAAAAAAAAATAAGTATGTATTATCTCAGTTTCTGAGGATCCTTAGGGCCCATCTGAGAAGCTTCTCACCATAATGACAGAAATCAGGAGTCCAGGCACAGCTTAACTGGTTGTCTTTGGTTCATACTCTCTCTTAAGGCTGCTTCAAGGTGTTGGCTAGGGGCTGTAGTCATCTCAAGGCTTGACTGGGAGACTTTCTGTTCACAACTTCACTGGGTGTGGCTATTGGCAGGTCTCAAGTGCTTGGTGGATGCTGGCTGGAGATATCAGTTCCTTGTCATATAGGCCTCTCTTTATGGGCCTCTTCCATGGCAGTTGGCAGCCACCAGAGCTGGTGCTCCAGGAGAGACTGCAAGAAATAGTGAGCAAAATACACATGAGTCTCTTTGTAACTCAACTTCAGAAGGGACAGCAAGTCACTTGTCACAGGCCATACACCAATGGAGGGGATCACACAAAGGCATAAATACCAAGGTGGGGATTCTTAGGGCCCATCTGAGAAGCTTCTCACCATGGTGACAGAAATCAGAAGAGCAGTTGCTTATGAGTAATGAGAATTGACTGGAAGGGGATACAAGTACTTTCTGGGGTGATAGAAATATTCTTTAACTTGACTGGGGTGTTGGTTATATGGATATATACATTTGTCAAGACTCCTCAATTTATACACTTAAGACCTGTACATTTTACTACATGTAAATTCTTCCTCAATTTGAAAAAATTTTTAAAAGAATGTAATTTTAAAATATTTTTAAAGGATGATTTGTTATTCTAGATATCATTGAATGAATTATAGACCCTAATACAGCAGTCTAAATAGAGGTACCACAGAAAAACACATTCATTATCATGCTGCACTTTGAGTATATAAACTTCATAAAGTCAAAGGAACACAAATGCTGTGTTTTTACAAGGCTCTATTTACTATCCTCTGGGAAGGGTGTTCAAGATTTTTAGCCAAACCTCTAAGACTTGGTTGGGGATCTGAGGACAACTAACCGTAGCTTCTTCTTTTAAAATTCCTGTCTAATTCTCAAAAATGGAGGGAGACAGGGGGTCTGTTTAGGACCTTAAAGCCCTCCAGGGAGATGAGACATGGCACTAAAATCAGGATTTTGACTTAGGACAATTGCCCATAACCAACTCCCTGTTTTAGGATGTAATGCTTCAAACAGCGGTCGCAAAGATTTTTGGACAAAAAGCACCTCTTATAAAAGAGTATTTTGATGAATCAAATACAAATGATTCAGAAATAGACAGTCTGCATTTCTCTTAAAATAGACCAGGGTTTAAAATTTAAGAGAGTACTTGCTTGGCCAACTGCCTTTGAAGTTTTCCAGACATAAAGCATTTAGAAGAGCAGTTTCATCTACTTTGAAAACCTAGAGTCCATCCAGATTGTCATCTTTTGGAATTGGAGCCATTGAAAAGAACCATTTTTCTCCTTATCCTTTTGTCATTCTTGGATAGTCATAATATGGGTCTTTATCATTGGTTGAAGTATTCCTTTTTAGTCACTGAGAAACGCTCATATGCCAGGCATCATTTTAGGCATGGGAAAAACCAACTGGGCAGCTCTCACATTGTATATGATACACTTAGCCAAACGAAAGGGCTTGAACCTTCCTCCTAAAGATCTAATTGGCTGAACATGCAGTCAGTCACCATGGTAGCCTTGAGATCTTTTCTTTGGCGATGAGGTTTTAGTAGGAGAGACTTCAAGCACTGGTTTCAGTAAACCAGTGACCGTGGGGAATTGCTGGCACCAATATCAAATATATCCAGGGATACTGAACCCATAAGGTCACCTATCAGAGAGGAAATGTGCAAAGGCTATGTGTGTGTTTGCTAAGTCTTCAGCTGGACTCTATCCTCTCCCTATGAAGCAGTTGATGGAGGGTGTTGGGGGGTCGGGGTTGGTACTGCCTGACAGTGAACTCAAAGTGAAGAGTGGTTCTGAAAAATCACATCCAATAACAGTGTAACCCAAACTGGAGGCTGTTTAAAATTCAGAGAGTTCTGACTGAAGGAGAGTGGCCACACTCAAGTCTTGGTAGTGGTGGAAGGAACTGCAAGAATCACAGACAATTCTCCCTGTACACACATAGCCAAGTCTCTTGTGCCTTCTCAAGACTCAGTCTCTGCAGCAATTGTAGCAGATATAAGGCAATCTGGAGGTAGTAAAGCCCCAACTCGTATATTTTCATCATCCCCTCTTCCCATAGACAATTACACACACACATAGAAAGATGTCAGGAATCTATTTTCAGTTGATCTTAGAAATATCTTCAGTACCAATTTCAAGAAACTACTTGTTTTCTACAGCATTCTTTAACAACTCTGGGTTTTAGCACAGTGTAGCAGAAAAATGCATGGACTTCAGACCATTCTCTTATGAATTTCTTTATGAAAGTAATTTATCTTCTCTGAGTCTCAGAAAAGTGGTACTTGCACAGAGTGAAAGACAATTAGAGAGATATCTCAGCATTGGAAATGGGCTGCCATAAGGGCCATTTTATTTCACAATTCCAGGGGGCACAGTTTACATCTTATTCTATGTACATGGTGCCTCTGGAATTGTGCAACTTGGTGCTACTGACTGCTATTCACAGGTTCGGGGAATGGAATGCAATTTCCCTAAAGGCAAGATCCCTAAGCCTTTTCCTAAAACTTTGTTCTGAGATGTAGACCACAAGGAGCCTGGCTGAATCTGGACAACCACCATGCAGTAAGAAGAGACTTTGGAAATAAAACTTTTATTTCCAATAACCAAAAATAATCAAAAAACAACAACAAAAAAAATAAAACAGTAACATGAACCAAAAAGCCAAAAGAATGAAACGCTGTGTATGAAAGTTAACAAATCCAATAAGTGGAAGAACTAACCTCTAGAGAAAACAGAGAAAAAAAAAGGAGTCAAGGAAGATGACAGAGTAAGTAAACACTGTGCTTGCATCCTCTCATGACCAGTTTACAACTAAATTATAGAACAACCAACTTAAGTTTACAACTAAATTATAGAACAACCAACCTGGAGAACAATCAGAAGACTAGGGAAACAGAAGTCTTATATCTAAAGATATATAGAAGTCACGTGGAGACTGGTAGGAGGGGGAAGATGCAAAATGAGCTGGCCCCACACCAACGTGTGGTAGTTAAAAATGGAGAGGAATATCTTTGAGGAGCGAGGGGGCCCAGCCCTCTAGGCTCCCCAGCCTAGAGCACTAGAGCTAGGAAGAGAACCCTCCACGACATCTGTCTATGTAAAACAGTGAGGGAGTTCTATCTATCTGGGTGAGACAGAAGGCTGTCAGAAACCCAAGAGTCCTCTTAAAAGGCTTGTGCACAGACTCACTTGCTTGCAGTCATTCACCTTGGTCTCCAGCAGAGGGATGGCCACTCAAGATGTGCCAGAGACATACAGGAAGAGATTGAGTTCTGTGGCTTCAGACCATGAGCTAAAAGGACAACCTCCATTGTCCTTGTGTTGATCCCTCCTCCCGTGCAGCCTACAGCAGTTTACCTCTCTCCTGTGTCAATATTTCCCAAAGCAATCTATAGATTCAATGCAGTCCCTATCAAAATAACAATGGTATTTTTCACAGAACTAAATTTTATATGGGACCACAAAAAAAAAAAAAGCCACAGCAATCTTGAGAACAAGTTTAAGGTAACACCATACCTGGTTTCAAACTATACTACAAAGCTTTAGTAATAAAAACAGCATGGTACTGGCATTAAAACAGATACATAGATTAATAGAAAAGAATAGAGAGCCAGAAATAAACCCATGCCTATATGTTCACTTAATCTATGACAAAGGAGGCAAGAATATACAATGGGGTAAATACTGTCTATTCAATAAATAGTATTGGGAAAACTAGATAGATACATGCAAAAAAGTAAAACTAGACCACCTTCTTACACCAGATACAAGAATAAACTCAAAATGGATTAAACACTTAAATGTAAGACTTGAAACCATAAAAGTCATAGAAGAAAACATAGGCAGTAAACACTCTGACATTGCTCTTAGAAATTTTTTTTTGTGGGGGGGAGTGATATATTTTTTTTTATCTCCCTGGGCAAGAGAAACAAAAGAAAAAAAATAAACAAACGGAACTACATCAAACTAAAAAGTTTTTGCACAGCTAAGGAAACCATCAACAAAACTAAAAGACAACCTACTGAATGGGAGAAGATATTTGCCAGTGATACATCTGATAAGGGATTAACATCTAAAATTTGTATACAACTCACACAGCACCAAAACCCCAAACAATCCCATTAAAAAATTAACAGAGGCCCTGAATAGACACTTCTCCAAAGAGGAAATGTATATAGCTGATAGACATATGAAAAGATGCTCAGCGTCACTAATCATCAGAGAAATGCAAATTAAAATTGCAATGAGATAGCACTCCACAACTTTCAGAATGGCTATCATCAATAAATCAACAAACAACAAGTGTTAGAAAGGATGTGGAGAAAAGAGTGGAGCTGCTCTGATTGGTTGATGGGGGGTGCAAATTGGTGCAGTCATTTTGGAAAACAGTCTGGAGTTTCTTCAAAAAATTAAAAATAGAACTACCTTATAACCCAGTAATTCTACTTCTGGATATTTAACCCAAAAAAGCCAAAACACTCATTCAAAAAGATATATGCACTCCTATGTTCACAGCAGTGCTATTCACAACAGCCAAGATATGGAAGCAACCTAAGTGTCTATCACTAGACAATTGGATAAAGAAGTGGCAGTACATATATGCAATGGAATATTACTTAGCCATAATAAATGAAATCTTACCATTTGCAGCAATGTGGATGGACTTAGAGGGTATTACGCTAAGTGAAGTAAGTCAGACAGAGAAAAACAAATACCATATGATTTCACTGATATGTAGAATCTAAAGAACAAGATAAATGAACAAACACAAACAGACTCATAGATACAGAGAACAAATCGATGATTACCAGATAGGGAGTTTGGGGGGTTGAAAAAGTTGAAGAAATTAAGAAATACAAATTGGTAGTTACAAAACAGTCATGGGGATGTAAATTATAGCATAAGGAATATAGTCAATAATATTGTAGTAACTATGTATAGTGCCAAGAAGATATTAGTGTAATCAGGGGAATCACTTTGTAAATTAGGTAGATATCCAACCACTATGTTGTACACCTGAAACTAATATAAAATAATATTGAATGTTAAGTGTAATTGAAAAATAAAAAAATACAATATAAAAAAATAAGTAATCTAAAGGAACTTTGAAGTTGGTAACTTAAAATTCCTAGAGAGAAAGGAAGTAATACACTCATAAAATAAGAATAAGAGGCTGTGATTCACATTTCAGAGACTATGAACTAGAACAAGAACATACAAAAAATTAGAAGTCCAAAAGTGGAAGTATATTTATTGAAATAAAAACAAATGATAATAGAAAAGATAAACAAGGGATTGAACAGAATCAAGGAGACTTGACGATTGAGAAAACCAAACTGTGAAAGTCTTTTACAACCTAGTTAGGAGAGAGAGAGAGAGAGAGACAGAGAGACAGAGAGACAGAGAGACAGAGAGACAGAGACAGAGAGACAGAGAGAAGTTAATAGGCATGGAGGATAGATTAAGAATCTCCGATATACAGCTAACAGGAATTTCATAATGAGAGAAAAAAGAGACAATATTTAAAGAGATGTGACAACATAGATGGCTCTTGAGATTATCATGCTAAGAGAAAAAAGTCAGACAGAAACATTTGAGAACCATACAATTTCACTTATATGTGGGGTATAAAACTGAAAGGAACAAATGAACAAGACAAACAGAGACTCGTGGACATTGACAACAGCTTAGTGGTTACCAGATGGAAGGGGAAAAGGTGAGAAGGCAGATAAGAGTAAAGGGGGTCAAATATATGGTGATGGAAGGAAATTTAACTTTGAGTGATGAACACACAATGTAGTATACATATGACATATTATTGAACTGCACACTTGAAATCTATATAATTTTAATAACCAATGTCACCCCAATAAATTTAATTTAAAAAATAAAATATAATATAATGGCTGATAATATTCTGGAACTGAAAAAAGACAAATGTCCTCAGATTTAAAAAGCTCACAGAATTCTAAATGAGGTAATTTTTAAAATTAATCTGCTACATTTTAAATACCCACTAAGGGAGCTAGCTATTCTTTCACAGAGGAAAACCCATAATATCCACCAACACTCTCCAGAACAGAATGCCTTATGCTCTGCACACAATCACTCCCAAACTGCATACCCCATTCACCTTCTCTAGCTGGCACCCACATCACATACACCCTCTCACACATCTGCCATCAATCATCCTCATTTTCTATGCCCTCACACCATCATTCTCCTACAGCACACCTTATCTCACACAACAGTTAGCCCCCTCAACTGTGCAAATCCATTCAGTCACACTTGGCATAGGATTGCACACATGGTGGTCACCTACCTCACTGACCCACACAGACCTTCTTTGTCACCACCACCTTCTCTTCAGTTCCCAAATTCTCCATCTCCCTTCACCAACCTCATATATCCTATAGCTTTCCCGCCCCTCCCAGAAATGAAACAATAACCATGATATTTAGGTAGTAAGAGGAGACATGTTGGAGTCAGAAAATTCCAGGCTTCCCCCTGAAACCCTCTTGCCAGCTGTCACCTTTCCAGCTGTCCGAGTTCCTACAGTCACAGTCTCTAGGAGGGCCAGTCTCTTGACAGGATGTTTGTTTCTTCTAGGCATCCTCAGCAAACACTTATCCAGTCCCTGCTGGAACATTTCAATGACCTGGAAAATCTATATTTAGTACCTCCATCTAGTAGGGGGAAAAGCACCCTGACATAGGAGGGAAATTTTCAGTCTAGAAAATCAATTCTACTTAATTTCTGTTTGAAAGCCTTATGCTGCTATTAAGACGATGGTTGTTGGTGCCAATTCAATGCCAACAGGAATTCCCAATATGAGGTATGGCGAAGAAGGAAGCTTTATTCAATGCAAACAGCTCAATTGTGATACAACACAACTGAGAACAGCACTGCTATAGAACATCTCAATAGTGTTACAGTTCAATTATGAAGCAGCATGGCTGTGGAACAGCATGACTGTGAGGTGATCCTGGGATGTGGCCAACCTTGCTCTTCTCTGCTCCAACAAGACTTCGGTGTTTCAGCTCCAGCCTGGGCAATGAAGTAGTTTTTCTTTGGTAGAAAGGGAAAGTGTGCTCCCCAAACCATAAGGGAACTGACTCATATAGATAGAAGTCTCTGTCCCTGGTCTCTGATTGTTTCATTCTCATATAAATGAGACTTCAAATCCTCTCAGTTTGATTTGCCCAAAAAAGTAGTGTCCTGATTGGTCAGAGTGGAGCTGCTCTGATTGGTTGGTATAGATGTTAATGGGGATATAGATACACGACTCTGATCTGATGGAGAAAGTCTTAGTCCTATTGGTTGAAATACAGTTAGTTCCAGGAACTACTTTATAAGGACTGGCTCAGATAGCAGGAACACAGTGCAGGCAGGCAGTTTAGTGCAGGTTTCTCTTTGGAGTATGACTTGTGTGACAGACTTCTGTTTAGAAATGGCTGCTAGTCTTTGCTTTTTTGTCATGTCGTTTATTTGTTTGGTTGGTTAATTTTAGTTCAGTTAGCCACCAGGAGCCCTTCTTGGTAGGTATGTTCTTTCTCAGGGTCCACACCATTAAAGTTAAGGAAAAATTAAATTTGGTATTAAAATCTTCTCTTTCACTCTAAGGTTGTGATTATGTTTTGGAGTGGCTTAGGTTGAAGCAGCACCTGTCTCTTAAGGACACAGTCTCATCTTCCTCTCATCTTGGATCCACATGGGTATTTGCTGAGGCCTCCTCATCCCTGTTGCTGTAGCTCTAGCAGATCCCAAGCTGTCTCCAACCCAACTGCACCATTGCTGGAGGTCTCAGGAGTCTGTCTTTGTCTCTGAGGGTCATGCTAGGCACAAGAAGCTTGCGAAGCTCTCAGTGATGCCACTAAGTTACTCCCTGGGGCCTCACTGCCTCCTCGAGGCTCCATCAGACTCTGCACAAAAAGTGAGCATCTCTATTCTCATGATGTTCCTCAGTATCTCCACATGCTCACCCCCTCCACACCTACCTCACTATCCAAAAATTTTTCTAGCCTCTAAAAGAAGTTATTTTCTTTAGTGTTGACAATTATTCACTCAGAGACCCAAGATGTCTCCATAATGCAGAAACATTTAATCCACCACACTTTTATTGAATTGAATATGTGTTTTTCTCAGGATTCTCTGGAGAAATCGAAACAACAGGATATATATAGATCTATAGAAAGAGATTTATTAAGAGTAATTAGTCCATGTGATTTTGGAGGCTAAGAAGTCCCACCATCAGCCACCTGCAAGTTGAAGGTCCGGGGAATCATGTAGTGTTTAAACTGACAAAATCTGAAGGCCTGAGAACCAGGAGCACCAATGTCCAAGTGCAGGAGAAGATGGATGTCTCAGCTCAACCAAAGAGTGAATTCACCCTTCCTTCACTTTTTGTTCTATTCAGGCCTTCAATGGATCGAATGATGCCCACCCACATTGGTGAGAGTGGATCTCTTTTACTCAGCCTACTGATTCAAACACTAATCTCTTCTGGAAGTACTCTCACAGATACACTCAGAAATAATGTTTTACCACCTATCTGGGCACCCTCAGCCCAATCAAGTTGACACTAAAATCAGCCATGACAATGTGCTTTCCTTTAGCTCTCACCCATAGGTGTCAGCTATTCCTCAGGGCACAAGGGACATGCTCTCCTGAGTCTTCTCTTCTTCAGGAAAAACACTCCCAGGTTCTTCAACTACACGACAGTTCTACAGTCCTCCCCAGTTTGGAAAATCTTTCTTAGAAAGTTGAATAACCTTTTTTTGGCCCTGTTTTCTTTCTCTATAAGATGGGAAAAGAAAAAGCCTTGGCCTTGTGGGCTGCTGTGAGCTTCCCTGATTTAGTATCGTGTGGTGCTTGGAAGGCACTTTTCTCCCTGGCTCTGCCACTGAAATATTCCCATAACTGATACAGCTTCACTCAATCAAACATTGCAAAAACTTTAATGAGTAGGTTATCATTATCCTTCCTATTTTACAAAGGTAATAGGCACAAAAGGAAGTTAAGCATCTTGACTGAAGGCAAGTGGAGAAGCGAGATGCAGATCTAGTAAACAGGCCTAGGACCCACCATTCTGCTAACTTTCTCAAAGTGTGTGCCAGTGGTCTCAAAACCTCAAATTGTTCTAAATGTTTCACCATTCCTTTTTCATTTCAAAAATATTCAACTTCTTGTCTCTTGCTTTCTTTCTTACTCTTTAAAAAATATTTCCTATGGCTTGTCAACTTGGTAAACAATTCTTTTTTGTTTTGTTTTGTTTTCAAGGAATTAACCCATATCTGTCAATTTGCCGCTTTCTTTTTTGTTTATTTCTATGTTTTTTGTGTTTCTTTCTTCCTCCCTTGTTGGGTTAACCAGCGTCTTTGTTTCTTTGTTAACTTTTTAGGTCATTAAAGCTCCTTTTGCATTTTCATTAAAATTGCCATTTAAAGAAATTACTTTCCCTCTGAGAATGGTTTGGCCTCAGTCCACACATTTCATTAGTGTATCTACATTTTAATTATTTTCTTAAATGCGCTTACTTTCTTTGAATTTCCTCCCTGCCTGGTTGATATTTAGGAAACTATTTTTAGATTCCATGTAGTTAGGTACTTTTAGGTCCTGGCTTTTATGTTTATTTCCAAATTTACTGTTTAAGGATCAGAATGTGGTACATATACCTTAGGATTTTCGCCTGCTCTGAGAACTTCTTGGCTGTCTGGAAAGTTTCCCTGAGCATATCTAATACCTTGCAGAGTTCACCCATGGCCTTTACCTTGTTGAATGCTAAGGGACCACTTACCTGCGGGTTTGCCCCAGTTGTACTGAGCCCTCTGAGGAAAGGGGCAGGATAATCCTCAGGCAATGTAGGGACAATATCAGTGGGCAAGGTAAGGCTAGACACAGGGGCCATGAGCAAAGGCAACCAGGGCTCACTCCTCTGGGGATAAAGAGGCCAACCGGTAGTGGCAGTAGCCACAGCAGCCTGGATCCCTCTGCAGCTTGAAAGACTGTGATGTGGAAATGGAATGTTTTCATTCTGGGAGAGTTCAGTGGCAAAGACTGATAGAGACCTAGCCTACATGGGCCTCACATGGAGAAGGTGGACATGCTTTGAATCGATGGAGATGAACAAGAATATAGAGCACTTAGCCTTTGACCATTCACTCACTCCGACATTTACTTATGTATGCATGTACACATTCTCATCTGCAAATAAGGAATGTTTGAAAAGTGTCTGAAGACTAGACAGGGAAATGCTGGGACCACACAGGAAAGGAGAAGCTGAAGAGTGGGGAGGCTTACTTACCTGAGACCTTTTCTATAAGAAATGAAAGTGAAGGGGCATTGGGCACTCGTTCATTTGTTTTTCCTTTAGACAAATACATAACTACATGTCCAGGTTCTAATTTGGATGCAACAAGGAATAATATAGACAGGGCCTCTCCAGGGCCTTCTGGAACTTATAGGAAAGCTGGTTTCATCCTCAATTTTATGAAAAATTTATGACGAATTACTCAGAAAGCCGGAGGCTCAAATCAACAACTTTGAACCAGTGTCACTAAGCCCTCTGCTGCATTATGGTATTCACTTCCACCCTAGGACACCAGTGCCTTTACTGGGTAAGCTCCTTTCATTCATATGATTGTTCCAAATTAGGCTGAAAATCATCAGCAACACCACAACATCTACAAACCTCTGGAGCCTATAGAAAGAGCCAAAGCCATTGCCCAGGCCTGCCCTGACTTGTAATCCAATTCTAACCGCACAAAGAAACACAAAGCCGAGGAGATTTGCCCAATTTCAGATTTCACTGCAAAAAAACATCTATGTACCTCGGTTGAATTGTGTTAATAATTTGGCATTGAAGAAGGTTTTTTGGAACAACAAATCAATTACTCTTGCTGAATGGTTTCTTCAAAGGGACATGGAATCTAAAAGAATCATAATGTAAGTATTAGCCACAGAAGTCACTCTTTATGCAACCCTGTTGGATTCAGGGCTCTGGCTGCTTTTCAGACCTTAGGAAATCAAAGCTTTCTCATTCTAAGGTCAGTACAACTTCCTGTCTCAAGAAAGGAACCATCAGAACATTCAATCACTCTCGAAGAACAAATTTAGTGACTTAAGGATAAATGGGTTAGAAACATAAGGCTTGCATTTCCTTTGATATACTTGGAGTTTAAAAATTAAGAGGAAGTCTGCAGGGAAAGGTTTGTGCTTAACTTAGCATATTTTTCAAAATAGTCTAAAAAGAGCCATAGGCCAAGAGCCAGCTGAGTTCAAGTCTTCAGTTTCATATTAAGCAGATCAAGCTTGTGGGTTATACTGTGAACCATGTTTTCTATCTAGACAAGAATCCCCTAGAATTTGTAGGAAGGGAAGAAAAGAAGCCATTTTATGGACTGCCCTCGGAAAGAATAACTGTTCCACAGAATGACTGTGATGGTATTTGGCTTCCAGTGAGAGTCCAGGGCCAGAATGGGACTTGGAGGTGGTAGGCTCCATTGAACACTGGCTTGGGGGAGAACCTGAGGTTGTCCAGCTCTGATTCCACTTCAGCTGGACCTGCAGAGCAGAGCCAGAAAGATATCCAGAACAGCGTATGTACCACCTCACTGAGGCCTCTAAGAACTCTTTGCAGTAGGTAGCACTATTCCATTACACAATGGGGAAACTGAGGCTCCCTTAAATAAGCAACTCTCCAGTCAGATATCTATTAGTCTTGGAGCTGGACTTATATCTGCTTGTGTCCAAGACAATTCTCCTTATAATGCCAATTTCAAAACAGTAGCTTGGGAACAACCTGACCCTAGAGGCATTTGCTGAGCCAGAGCTACAGCAAGTCCTTGGGAGTGCGGTGAGAGGAATCTGAGAGACTAGGTTTAATTCCTAGCCCCACTAGCTTCTAATACATGAGCATGGATGCATTATTAGCATCTTTGACCATTTTTCCTCTTCAGTAGATTAAAGAAGACAGGACATTCAAAGTTTGTGTGGAGGTTAAAGGGGTGTGCCCCAATCAGTCTCCAGCACAGAGTGGACAATCAGTCACCATGAGTGCCATCATCCACTCTGGGTGTCTGCTCAGTATACCTGCAGAAGATTTCCCTAGCCTCTGACCCACCAGGGGACCCCTGCACTCAGGCTTCCCACCTGGTCTAAACAACAGCTTGATTGTTTTGATTTCATTTTTAATGCAGCAAGAAAAACAGAATTTCTGCCTAATTTTTAACATCCTTGTGGTATTAGTCTTATAATTAAATACAGTATGTAAAACATATACAGTTTTGACAACAAACAAGCCTACCTAAACCAGTCCACATATTCTGAACCAAAATGCTTCAAACGGCAGAGGCATGATTGACAAGTTTACTGAGAATAACCACACTTCATAAACAACAAAATCCATGACTCAACCTGGCTCAGAGGATGGGAATGCGGAGGGAGTGGAAATCAAAGATTATGCACCAATCAAACCTGTCCTTCTTCAAGGGAACCCAGGTCAAGACAAAGAGACCATTAGAGGTTAGGGGTGTGGGGGAAAGGTCATCACAGAGGTGGTAGCAGGCAGGCTTTACCTGGGACAGTTACAGGGGAGCCCAAAGATCCTGTTGAAGCTGGTCACAGGAAACATCAGGGAACATGACATATGATACTAGGCTTTGCAGGTGTCCTGTTAAGGTACTGGGAAATTGTGGCTGCAGGAGGAAACATTTAGGGCCTAGAAAGTTCTCTTTATAATGCCAATTTCAAGAGAAAGGAGAGTCCATAAAACATGTGAGGGCCTCTGGTTTGTGACTCTGCTGTGTGTTTCAGTGTGAAACAACAGCGTTTGGTGCAAGGCAGAGAAAATTGCATGTTCAGTCAACACCTCTCAGCTTGCAAGTTATTTCTTCTGTCAGCTCACACTCCATCTGCATCTTGGATCAATGGACACCTTGCATTCTCAATTTGAAAACTTGTTTCAGTGAGATATGTATGTCAGATTCCCAAGTTGTATCTTCTAATTCCCTCCTTAGGCATGTGTCAATGTTCGTATCACTCTGTTAAGCAACTTGCTTAACATTATTGCTTTTCATTATCTCAAGGACTTTTGAGGGTATATCACTGCCTCGTTGTTCAAATGGGAAAGGTCCTCCCCCACAGTCACAAAGTTGTAAAGAGTTCAGAACTGGACTACTGACTCAGATGTGCCTAGCTCCACAGGTGTCTCTCCTGCCAATATCCCAAACATAACAGGTGTAAGGACAGCAGAAAGCGAGATCTGTCTCCTGAGAGGCCTCCTGCGTTAGAACAGGCTGCCAGACCAGACAAACTGAGTGGGTCTGAGTTCAGGGGAGGAGTCAAGCTGACTCAGTTCAGTAGACAGATATATCAAACCTCCATCTGGGAACTTGTAGAGCAGAAAGGACTTGAAGGTGATATTACATACAGGATTCACCCTTTCTCTGGCAAACTCTTGCTTAGCCTGTAGAAAATATGCAGGAGTTTAAGGAAAATCAACAGTTTGCCAAAATAGCCTTATGCTTCCATGTCCTCTCTCTGAATTTATATCTGTTCCAGGGGCCTAACAGTATGTGGCCTGGAGCTAGCACCATCTCTTCTGCAGCACTTTCTTCTCAGGGGCATGTATGAGCCCTGTTGGACATGCAGACTTGCAGGGCTGCCCAGAGCTACCTAATTGGATGCCCCCCCCCACCTGGGAAAATTGAGAGCACAGTGCCATCTGAGAGGCACCACTTAGAGACAGACATAGCTTTCTTTCCTTACTCCTTCAGTTGTTGGCTCTATGAGCTTTATCTCTGGGACCCTCAGCTTCTTCATCTACAAAATGCTGCAAAATAGTATTTAGGTTGTAATAAATCCTTAGTAAGTCCTCATTAAATGCTCTCAACAGCCTGGTTCATCCTCTAAGCCAGGTCTCTAAACCTGGATGATAGAGTACACTCTTGACATTGCAGAGGCATTATCTGGAGTGCTCAGTGAATCCCACAATTCAAAAATAGTATTATAACAGGAACTTTTTTTTAACATTTTATTTTATTATTAGTTTCAAGTATACAGTACATTGGTTAGACATTTGTATAGTTTATGAAATGATCCCCCTGATTATTCTTTCTCTCCTCTAGTTCTGCATTCCCCATAACAAGAACAATTTGTAAGCCATTCCAAAAAATGTTTATGCTGTGACCAGAAGTGCTATTATTATTATTTTTTAACTTGGATGTCCAACAGAGGGCAGGCAGTTCTTACTCTTGTCTTTTAATGCCCAAGACTTGCCAGAAGGATGGGAGGGCCTTGCACAACAGAGAAGGCTGCTAGGCAGCAGTAAAGGCTGGTGCTGGCATCTCCTCATATTGACTAGGGTCCACTCTTTAATACTGTCATTACTTATATCTTTCTCCTAGATGAGTTTGGATGAGTTATCTATTTCTGCATGACAAATTGCCCTGAAACGTTAGTGGCTTAAAACAACAACAGACCTTATATTTTTTCTCATGAATCTGTTAAGTTGGACAGTATGGCTCACTGTCCCTTGTTGCATAAGACTGCGGGTTGGAGGATCAACTTCCAAGATGGTTCACCCACATGGCTGGCAAGTTGGCACTGGCTATTGGCTGAGGGCTCAAATGTCTCTCTTCATGTAGGCCTATCCATGGGCTGCTTAGGCTTCCTCACAGCACAGCGACTGGATTCCAAGAGTGAACATCTCCAGAGAACATGGAGAAAACACACGATATTGTTATGACCTAGCCTCAGTGGTCACATAATGCCACTTCCTCCATATTCTATTGGTCACAGCACTTCAAGAGGTCATAGATGCCTCTTCTTGATGATGAAGTGGCAAGCTTGTAGAATAAAATGTGGGACAGAAGATATTTCTATGACTATCTTAGAAGATATTGCTATGACTATCTATAGGTCCAGTTCAAGAGATCATAGATGTCTCTTCTTGATATGAAGTGGCAAGCTTGTAGAAGGGAATGTGGGAAAGAATACATTGCTATGACTATCTTTGCAAACTACAATCTGCCACAAATTCTGCCCTTAGCTCAGAGGAGTGCCTCCCCTGTTTGCTAGATCAATCCTTCTCTTTATACTTCTCTCACTTAAATTTGCTAGAATAAAGGGCCTATCTGGTGAACTTCCTAATGCCTTCCTCACTTTCCCAAAGAGATTTGAACAACTTTTTGGTATTCTCCTAAATGTTATTCCTACTGAGAAACAGGAGTGGAGCTTCCTGTGTGTATCACTCAACCACTCCCTTGACTTTCTCTAAATTTCCTTCTCATTTGGATATCACTTTTCTAGCTGAAACAACTCTGAAATAGCTTCAGAACCTCTCCTCCTGGTGAGACACCAATGTCAACCTGAGTTTAGTCCTATGGCAGCACCTCATTCTATCAGAACCAAAGCAGAGGGCTTCCCACTTTGGCAGCTCTCCCAGACAGAGGGTCAAGAGTTCTTGCTTCCTTTGTCTTTCACTGCTTGACCCTTGACAAACCTCAGTCATCTCCTCATGGGGCCAGAGCCAATAGAAGGTGACACTCCACAAAGCCATTCAAGCATGCAGACAGATACAAGTCCCATGGGCTGGGCTTTCAAATCAATGGCAAAAGTGCTAGTGAACATGACCAGTGAGGTGCTATTATTAATCCCATCCTGCAAGAAAGGACACTGAGGCAAAGGGAAACTTAGTGACTTATCCATGGTGACAGAGTTAAAACACACCAACTAAAAAAATTTAAATTGAATCCAGCACATTTTCTAAAAGACTACACTTTCGATTTTCCAAGAAAAATGTAATGGATATATTCTATAACATTTATCTCATACATCAAAATATGATGAAAGAGCAATAAAAAAGGAATAAATGATGGATATATGCAACAACATGAGTGAATTTTAAAATCATTGCTCTGAATGAAAGAAGCCACACAAAAAGAGTATACATTCTTCCATTTATAGAAAATTCTAGAAAATGTGAACTGATGTATAGTAACAGAAAGTAAGTCAATGGTTGCCTAAAGGTGGGGGTAGCAAGGTGGGAGGGAGGATGCTAAAGGGGTACAAGGAAGCTTTTGGAGGTGATGGAAGTACAAGCTTATCAAATTGTACACTTTAAACATATGCAGTTTATTGTATGTCTATTATACTTCAATAAAGCTGTTAAATGCAAAAATTATCATGGCTCTAAAACCCACACTCTTTCATCCATGACACATTAATTCCCTTTGAGTGAAAACAAGAGGAAAAGAACAGCTTGGATGAGGAATGGTGTCCTTTTTCCTCCAGCTTCCCCAGACAGATTAATTTGGAATTGACTGAAATACCATCCTGGGAAATAAAGATCTAGGAGAAATTGGGCCATCAGTGTGTTAAGGGGTGACTCACCTGGCAGACATCTGCTCCTCTCTTTACCCTCTGTGGTCCCAAGGCAGTCTTCATGGGCCTGGATGCAGCCTTTTAGTGAAGATGATGACAAAGTCATGACACTCTCATCCTCCTTTCTCCTCTTGTGGAACGTCATTTTGGTGGTAAGAACAGAGGGAGACATTTGGAGTGAGGGATGTCCACTGACTCTGAGGCCCCTTTCACTCTAAAGGAGCCAAAATGTGACCCAAAGATAAGAAGTAAGAAATTGACCAGTATCATCCAAAAGACTATAAGCCTGGAAATGTCAGAACTTAGGCAGTGGGCTTTCATTTCAGGTAAAAGACAACAAGGTGGAGTAGTAGACTAAAAGCAGGTGGGAACTTAAGACTGACCACTATGAGGACTAGGAGATCAGTAGTCTCCATGGTGGTCAATGGGTGTGTGAGTGTAAGACCAACAGTACTATCAAGAAGTCTGCCTTGCGGATGGGCAAAACCTCAGGAGTCTCTGGGTAGTGACTGCCTGATCTCAGATATCTTAGCTCTAGATTGCTGAGGGTTATAAGACTGTTTCTCGACCTTCCTGCCATTAAGAAAGAGTTCAGAACGTGAGGTTGGGGCTGGAGGAGCTGAGCCTTCAGGGAGCACATCCAGGGAACCAGCTTCTAGGGCAGCATCAACGAATCAGATTCCTCATAGCTCTCTTCTTGAGTTTTACTGAACAGTCTGCTAGAAAGAACAGAGTGTGGTGTGTTCAATATGCATTTCTTAAAGACTGTGATAAATAGTATTAAACAAACCTCCTTACATCATAAATGTCCATGAGAAGCATATGATGCAGGGCCCCTCCCAGATCTATTTGATCATTATTGCGAATGTTGCAATATAGGCCCACCATCACCCTCAGGATGAAAAGACATGTTTTCCAAGCTGCTGGGTTAGCTTTCAGTAGTCAACCCTTAGTCTAAGCCCTTTTCAGAGTTGTCTCAGCTGAAGAGAGTCACCTTAGCCCATGTCATATTCCTTTCTAGGAAGCCTGCATCCAATGACTGTCCAGTGTCCTGTCCCCCACTCTACCTGCTAACTCTATAAGGCCATCCAGACTCAGAGCTCCCTAAGTGGTCAGCGAGGTTTTTGTTAACTGCACTGCAGACTATTTTCCCCCTCTCCTCACTCTTACCTCTGTCCCTTCCACAGGTGCTGATCTGAGAGCATCCCTATTCAACCTTCTGACATCAATCTCTGCTTCTTCATTCCTCTCTCATTTAGTGTATTTATATGTCTCCCCTGGTCTCCCATATCTTCCTTGGTTAGGCTTATCAGAGTTGGGTTCATATTACTACTTTTTAAAGAGCTAAGCTGGGACAAAGATTGCCTTCTCCCTGTGCCCCAAGACCTAGAATGGAACTTGGACAGAGTGCCCTGGGAAAAGCTGCTAGAATAAAGAAATAAATGAACAAGTGGAGCAGCTTGGAGTGGAAGTGAGGGTTCCTGTGTCTCCAGATCACCACAGTGCCCACAGGAAAACAGTGTCTCTCTCAGTTCCCAATAAATCAGGCTGAAAACACATGTCATCCTTCAGCTACTGGCTCTGTCCTCCTCTCAGATGAAAGGCCTGGCACCTCCCCTTCCCCAGGGCCCAGTTTTCCACCTTTAGAAGTACATATTCTTTTCTACAACTTAGAGTCTTGGGGCTGATGGTCCTGAATGTCATGGGCTGGCTTGGTAGGTAACAGAAGGAAATATCTTCTGAGCTTTGACAAGGATACTGGATACTAAGCTGGCTGCTTTGCAATTCTTACACTTGTTCTTTTGTTATTTTGTACCTTATCTGAAGGGATCCCAGCTTGAGCCCAAAGGAGCATCCAACTGGGATTTAAGAAGGAAGACTGTTAGTGGGCCTGCCAGAGATCATAGGTACTTCAGAATGAAAGGTGTCCTTCATTGGAAGAAGAAAATACAGTGAACCTGTGAAATTATATCAGTGCTTCAGGGCCCACTAGGAAGGGCCTCGGAGCACCTCACTGGTGTCAGAAAAGAGGAAAAAGAGCTACAGTAAGCAGTAAGACTCCCATTACAAAAAAAGTTCCCAGGGCCCCATGCCACAATAAATGCTTCTGTCTCATTTACTATTTCTATTGGCAAAGGAGGTGAGAAAATGCAGTCTCTCAGTGGGGCATATCACCATCTCAGATGAAATGGGGTGCTACTGGCAAGTGAGAGGGAGCAATGGATGCTGGGCAGGCAACTACCCAAGACAACTTCTGCCTCCATCAACCTGCTAAGCTGCCCAACATTCACATGTCCCCTCCCTATCCATGCCCCTCAAAGGACATGACCCCAAAGTGCCACCAGTGCCACCAACCAATCCATGTCCTGATCTCAATCATACCAGTGATAGCCAGCATGGTTCAGTGTAGGCTTCTCATGGCCTTGGACTATAAGCCTAAAGATAAATTATCTTGTCCCAGTATAAAGGACAAGATAAGCCCAGTGAAAACTCTCAGGAAACAGTGAACTGTTGCTGGTAATAGCGATGATCAAATCCTACTTGTCAGAAATAGGATTCCTTCCCTAACACTGGAATAAATTCCAGGTTAAACAGTAAGGTAGAGTTTCACTTACCCACTGTCTTGATGGCACTTCCCAACTGCAAGATCTCTTTTGACTATTAATATTCTCTTCTACAGTCTCATTTGAAGTAGGAAACTCCCTTTTCCTTCCAGGGGACTGCCCACTTACTTCAGTTGGTGTACTTTGGTGGCCTGTAAACAATTTTGTGGGGTAAGAATCTGAATACTCCATGTTCATTTTTAGCAAATGATGTCTTCAGTTGCAGATCGAGCCTGGACCCTGCCTCTGACCATTGGGTCCCAATCCAGGCAATGAACCATCCGTATTAAATCGCTATTGTTTTTTAGAACAAAAATGACCACATGGTAGCAATTTCATATGACTCAACGTAATACAAATATTAGCTACTGTTGAGGATGGCTTCTTGGATATTGGTTTGGACATGATGAGTAAATACATGTAAAGCATTTAACTGTGGCTGACATATCACAAGCATTTAATGTTAACTGTATCGATATTGTCATTGTACATGCAACACTAAGAAATATTATTATAGAAAGTTTAACTGAAATTTGGAAAAAGTATTTTGGAGTCCAAGTTGCCCTGGTTAATATTTCTTTTTCACTGGGCTTAGGATTAAAAAGTGCTATGCTCAACTTTTCATCTTTTACTGTGATTATGTCAATCAAACTCAATTTGTCTCAGAATTTTTCACCTTCTTCTAGTTCATCATGGCTGAAGGTTAGACTTACTTGAAGTAATTTTGTTTAAAGTTGAATTAGAGTCTTGGGGGTGAGGCCTGGGGATTAATTAGTGTGATTCTAATATAAAGCAAGGGTTAAGAACCACAACTCTGGTTGCTATGTAGAATCTATGAAATTCTTGGCATTTATGTGGTTTATTGCTGCTGGTGGAGGGACAGAGATCTCCCTCAGAAGGGTGTCCAAGAGAGCTCAGCAGGAGAGGAGAGGAGGGATCCTGGCTAAGATGAGAGGAAGGATGACCCCTCTGGATGCTGAGGTGAGATATGTATTGGAGGAAGGCGTGGGTTATTGCAATGGGAGAAGGAAAGGCATGTATTATTCACTGTATGAATATAATACAATTTACTTGTCTATCCTATTAATGAAAATTGAATTATTTTTTGGTTGGGAAATTATACCCAAAGCTGCTATTCTTATAAATTTATTTAAACAATATATAGACATAAGCAATTGCTCTCATATTACTATAGATTGGTGGATTTATTTTTTTCTATATGTTATACTTCTTGATAGTTAAATTATCCTAAATATGGTCAGTGAGATACCCTTAAAATTGGCTCCTATATCCTTTTAACATTTTTTCATTATTACTCAAATACTTTCTCGCTCTCTGATATGAGAAGATGTACCGGGCTTATCTTCCATTTTCCTTGCCTCAGACCTGGAATCAGCCATTTCTCTAAGGATGGTTCATTTTAGTGGAAAATAGTATTGAGAAATCAAGTTCTGGATCACTAGGTAGATTTGTTGTTACTGGTATTTTGTCCTTTCAGTAGACAGAGCTAGAATGGATGGATGGATGAATGGATGGTGGCTACATATAAAATCATGACTCTGTAGTGATACTTCCAATTTAGATTTAATGGAGCAGGATTTGTTTCTTTATTTTAGTTTGTATTCATATCTTTTTTGTCTTATAGTGAGAATATTAATATTAATTAAAGTTCTCAATATTAATATATTTACATATTAGTTTTATTTTATAATATCCTTTCTCTTTCTTGATCCATAAAACATAATCACAATCTGGAGATTCTTCACAAAATAAATAAGTAATTCTATACCCCTGAATTTCTTTCTACATCTCCTCACTATCTCATCTCCTAAACATACATGGCTTTTATATTTTTAATTATGCATTTCTTGCTCTGCAATTATAATTATGCCTTCCATCTTTTACTTTTATGTTGATTCTGAAAATCAAAACACTACACCTATAATTTTTGGTAGTATGATTATATAGTCAGTTGAATTGTATAAACCATATGAAATTCCTTATATTTAATGTCCTTTATCTACAAAAAAATGTGGCAATTTCCTGTGGTTCAGCCAGACATTTTTTATTAGAGAAACATCTTCATAAAGACAAGAATGTTTTCCTAGGTCACTGAATCTTTGCTGTTCTACTGAGAATATCCCGAGGTATAAAGTCAAGTAAATTTCCATTTTTAAAATGCCATTAATTGCATAAAATCATGCCAAATTTTAGCTTGTCTCATATTTGTACAATGACTATGAGAGCTTTTTGTTTTGCCTGGAGAACCTATTGCCTTTCAGTTTCTTGATGGCTAAAGGATCACTTGCCTTTTACATCATAGTTCTCTGATCTTGGAGCTTGTCAATCATATTTTTGCTGAGTGCATTAATATGTTTTGAAGGCTGGCTGCCAGCTGTCATTTAAGAATTTCTGTTCATTGTACTTCTGGGTTTATCTCACTGTTCTCAGGTTCCGTAGTTATGTTTTCTTGATTTCTTTTTTTCCAGCATATACTCTTATAAAATTCGTTGTTCTTTTTTTCATATAGGATGCATGTGAGGTAAATTTTCTGAGTTCTTGTAAGACTGAAAATAGATATCTGTCTTTTACTCTCACATCTAATTGATATATTTATAAGTAGAAAATAATTTTCCCTCAGAACCTTGAGGGCCCTTCTGCATTTAATTCTAGTTTTTTAGTGATGCTGGCAAATCCAATTTAATTCTTCTTCCTTTGTAGATATCTTATTGTTTTCTCTAAAAGTTATTCAGATTTTCCTTATACTCTTTTCTCTATCTTCCCTTCTTAGCAGTCAGCAACATTTTTCAGCCCGAAGATTTCTTTACTTTAACCAATAGAAACCTATTATTTCTTTAAACCAAGCCTATTATTTTATTTTCTCCTCTCTATTTTCTCTATTCTTTCTTTCTGGAACTTCTCTGAGATAGATATTGACTCTTATGCATTTCATTCTCCAGTCCATTTATCTTTTTTCTAATATTTTTGAATCTTTTTAATACAATTGTTCTAAGTCCTAAGAGATTGTCTCTACATTTTATTTTGGGCTTTGCTGAATTTTGAAGCCTGGGGATAATAATATTTTAACTTCTGAATATACTTTCATTCTGCTAAAACACAGAGAAATTTTCCATAGAAAGTTGTTTGTTTTATGTCATGGTTTGTACATGCAATACCATTACATACTTTTTTTTATGTTTCTGAGAATAGTAATCAGAATTTTACAGGGCATCCAGCTAAAAATCAAATTATCGACATATAAGAAAGACATGAATGAAAGAAGATAAAAGTTATTAAGAAGAAAATAATGGAGACAATACAACATGGAAAAAGTTTCTATCTCAGAGAATCAAAATAGGAATGAAAACATATATTTAAAGATATATTTTTTTTAATTTCCTAAAATGAAATAGAATCTTAATCTGCACATAAAATGCTTGTATCATTCAAGTGATAAAATAATTGCAAATCTAAACAGAGCTTTGTTAAGAAATTAAATATAAAAGGTAAAGATAAACTATTTCAATCCAAGAAACAGAATGACAAGTAATGTATACTGCATGTCCTATAGCCACGGTAACTGTTAGAAGACAAAAGAGCAATTTCTACAAAGTGCCGAAAGAAGTAAATATATCCTAAACTAGCATAGACAGCTAAGTTGTTATAAATTATAAAAGCAACAAGACATTCTTCAATGTAAGAAAATGTGAAATTTATTACCCAAGCAGATTTCTTTAGAAATAAAAACAATAGCAACAATAAAATGTACTCAATGATGGAATTCAGAGAATCTAGAAACAGTAAAGTGATAAAATCACAAATTCACAGCTAACCACAGTTTAGTATCTACGCTGTTCACCGCATTTAACATGATTCTACTAAGTAGGAGCAGAAACCTACTTAACACACACTGTCCCTTTTCCCCCCAAAGAAACTTAATGAGAAAACAAAGACAGCATTTTTTAAACCAGTAACCACATTAAAAAAAAAAAACTATATATCACCGTTCATTCATTTAAAAATCAAAGTCATTAGGAAAGTAGAAAAGCAATAACTTGTACCTTTTACCTTTTGATGACACATTTTTTTCTGAGTACGAGAACTATCTCCACTCTCTCTGAATGACCAAGAATAACGTGCAAAAGATGTTAAAGAGGTAGGGTTGTGCCCTGGATGGGACACTGTTAGCTGCTGTCTCTGTCACTGGTGTTCTTCTCAGTGTGGCCAACTGCATTGTACTTAAACTCCAAAGGTTGCTGCTGGTACTCACACCCACTTTTCTTTCCTTTTCCCTTATTCTCATCACTGATATTGATGAGGTCCATAACAGTTGCCATGGGAAGCATTCTTCATTTTACTGGTCATGACCCAAGGAGCTATGATTGTTGAAGGATCAGCATGTCTGGTCTGCTGGTTTTAACCTGGACCTTGGATTATTGCCCTAGTTGGCTAATCTATTTTTTGTCATTGGAAACAGGTATCTGAGTGTGTCTTTTCCATCTTAGCAGTCATCCTCATTGCTATTTCCTGCAGCCAGTGTCTTATCATTACAAACACTGCTAGGAAGAGAATGCTAGGACTTCTTGGCCTGAAGAAAAAAAATATAAAACAACAAAAACAAATACACAGTTAAGGAGATTTTGGTGGACACTGAATTCTTCTAAATATAAAGCTAAGTTTAAAGAACTGTGGGAAATTAAATATTATGACCTTTGACAATATAAAAATAATAAAAGTTAGGGAGCAGAGAAGGAAAGATGAGAGTAAATAGAGTAATTTCCTCCTCTTCCTTAGTATGAAATTAAGAGAATATCTAGATACTGTCAAAGGTGGAATCTTATGAAACGGAAAATTGTTTAAAGTAGTACATTTGACACCCAGAGTAAGCAAATACACATACATACATACACAAATACTAAACAATATATGCTGATATTAATTTTTTCTAAAAGGAATACAAAGAACTGTTAACAATGTTGATGAGAGGAAACTTAGAGATGTGGGAGGGGAGACACTCTTTTATTATTTATGTTTCTAAACTGTTCGACATCACACCACTGTACCAGTATTACATGTTGGTAATATACAGCTCTGTGTGTGTATGAACTCTATATCACTTCTGATCTGTATTCTTACCAATAAGAGTATAAATAAATGTGTGTGTATCTAAAGGGAGGTGGATCATATGATTTTAGGTAGTTTAAAATTTTCTCATTTGAACTTCTTGTAATAAACCAATAACAAACCAATAACTACAGTCATGCACTACATAACAATATCACAGTCAATGACGTACCACATGTACAACGATGGCCGCATAAGATTTTAATAAAGCTGAAAAATTCCTATCACCTAGCAATGTCATAGCCATTGGTCATAACATCATAATGCAACACATTACTCACATGTTTATGGTGATGTGCTATAAATGAGCCTACTGCACTGCCAGTCATATAAAGTATAAGCAAGTAAAATCATGCTTGATAACGATATAAATGACTGTTACTAATTAATTTATTTACTATATATTTACTATTATTTTAGAATATACTCTTTCTACTTATAAAAATATTTGCTGTAAAACAGTAGATTGTGTTACATTGGTAGCAGCCTCATACATCTCATGTTTACTTAGTCTCTTGACTGCATCATTTACTCTCATGTTGTTTTTTTGTACAGTAACATGCTATAGCCTAGGAACAACAGACTATACCAGGTAGCCTAGGTATGCAGCAGGCTATCCCATCTCGGTTTGTGTAAGTGTGCTCTATGATGTTTGCACAACAACGACATTGTCTAACAAAGCATTTCTCAGAACATATCTCTGTTCTTAAGCAATGCATGACCGTAGTATAAGAATCTATTTAAAATAGGTAACACAAATGACTGAAAGAAGTGGTTGCATCTGGGTACTGAATTTATAGATTATTTTTCCTTTTATGCTTTCATGTTTTTACTTAGATTTTCTATAATTAGTTTGTACAATAAGAACCAGTGTAAACAAGCAGTTTTGAATACTGGACCTGCCAGTTGGGCAACTTAGTCACCCTCTAGATATCTGTTTTCCCATCTGTAAAATGGGGCTTATAATGGAATCTACATCCATGCTGGTGTTATGAGAATTAAATGAGGGAACACATGTTCAAGTGAATAGAACTGGGCCTGGTACATAGGAAATGTTCTATAAACAAATAGATGATTTACTTGAAGAAATTTCTTTTTTACATTACATTGTCTTCATAAATACCTTTTTCATCTATCTTTTCCATGCTCTATCCTCTCTCACCTTCCCTCCTTTCCTTTCTTCCATACAACCATCTTTATCTTTTTTTGCTAAAGTATTTTTGCATAGATGCTCTGCCATTTGTTAAATCCTGCCCATGCTTCATGTGGATGGTTTGGTCTAGATCATTTTGTCCTGATATAGTACAAACAAGTCTCCCTGACATTTTTCCTCACATAATTTAAGTTCTATTTCCTTCTTCTGTGAACCACAGTCCAAGGGGCTGGATTTTCTGCATATTTACCATGGGAAAGGCATAGCTGGAGCAGCCTACAATCTTTGCAGGGTGAGTTGGGCTTGTGGATCTCTTGTATGGTTTTGTTATGTGTCCTGAGCCTTGGTTCACTCCACCTCTTGCAGCCTGAGGAAACTCTTGAGCTTCAGATGCCTCCCCTCCCCCAATTCAACAAGGGGTTTGCCAATATCCCAGAGAGCCATCTGGGTTATGGGTTTTACCCCCTGCTTGGCCAGACTCTCTCCAGTAACAACCTCACAATTCCCAAAGAGAAGAGGCGAAATGGGCAAGGCACCCTGGAACCCATGTTAAGAGTGTACAGGAGGAGAGGGGACACATTCAGTACATCCTGAATGTCTTCTTCCTGCTCTCTGCTCTCCTAGAGGAACTCAACATGAGTTTTCTCTCATCACTTTGGTCACATTTGTTCTTCTCACTAGAGGGTCCACACACCCTCTGGGTCTCCTTTCTTATCTTCCTCTCAGCAAGAGATCACCTCACTGGTGAAATTGGATATATTCCCTCTCCACGGCGAGGCTGAAGGAAGTTTGGGAAGACCCTGTGTTCTTATGCATGGTTCTGGGTCTCCTGTGGCAGATTTCTGTCCACCTGTCCTTCAGTCCGTTTTCTTCAAATACTCTTTCTTTCCTGCCTTCTTGGGTCAAGACTGTCCCTATACAACAGTCTTGGAGGACAGTTGCCCTTTCCTCTTGTTTCCACAGCCTGTCCGAGAGGCATGCTAGAGACCACCAGCCCCGCCCCCGCCCCCCCAATCTACTTTAGCAAATCGGAGGAGCTTGACAGAATGAAAGGGAGGTAAATAATGGAGGTCAGGACAGAGTTGAAATGCTGCCATCTTCTCAATTCTCCTTCCAGCAGGTCTACTCTGATATCCACAGCTCTTTCTCAAGCCTTCCCAACTCACCTGAAGTGATCCCTCCCACGCTTGCATGCCCTAGCACCGCCTCTGATACCCTGACATGGAAGCCCTTTCCTTGCCTGATGAAAGACAGGGACTGGAAAAACCATTCTGTGCTTTGTTCAAGCAGATTCTGTTTTGCATTAGAAACTCATCTTCTTCTGGGAAAGTAGTCTGTGTTGTCAGAAAGGGAAATGAAAATTGAGACTGAGGCCAAAGGCTGATTGAGGGGAGGCCACTGCTTCCCAAGAGGAGTGCGGAGTACAAGTGAGAGGAGAAGATAGGCCTGCCTCCTCTATCTTCATAAACTTGTCTTGTCCAAGTACAGGGCTGGCCCATCACTGCACTCTCCTCTCTCTGAGTGGGCATGGAATATGCGGACCCCATCAGGCATGGCAGTCCTTGACTTGGCTCCATGCCAAGGGCACAAGGCCAGTTGGTTCCACCTGGTTTTAGTATTCTTACTACAAATAAACAGCATACAATTAGCATCCTTCTTTCATGGGGACTCTCAGAAAAAGATATTATATGAAAATAACATAATCACATCTTGGATAAACTTCAAAATTAGATTTGGTGGGTAGTTAAGTTCAACAGAAACAACTAATTAAAGGAAGAATTTTCCAGTGTAAGTTCTGACCACCACCAACTTCCACACATCCAGCCAAGTACGTTCACATTGTACCTCTACATGTGACCACCTGTATACACAAGCATCAGCTTTGGAGAGCAAGAGTACAGGAGTAAGAGTTTACTAGGTGCTCAGGCTTGGTCTTGGGTCTTGTGCCTGCTTTCCTCACATTGTGGTTCAAATTCTGTTATTCTACTGCTGGGTTTCTCTGCTCTCATTACAAACTATTTCCCAAATGCTCTTTCTCTTTGCCATCATTTTTGTCCTCTGGTCATAGCAGATGCCATGAACTTTCTTCATGCTGGAACCTTCCTCTCTCTTCCTCTGCTAGTATTAGTCCAAAGGGGAATAGGGCCATATTTATCAAGTTCCCTGATGTCCCAGGCATTTCTGACACATGATTTCATTTTATTTCAATGACAATCCTAAAAAGAAAACATTATGCCCACTTCCTAGATCAAAAAATAGAGGCTCAGAGACATACCTAGTGGTTCTAGAACTAGACAGATAATCTTAGCCTGAGGGTCTGGTGGACACTGAATATCCCAGGTCACCCCCAGTTTTCTGTCACCATCTAGTAGGTGCAGCTCTCTCTCTGGGACCCCAACACTGCTGGACTTCTGCTGAGGATTTTTGCATGTGACTCCTGATTGGCTCTTAAGTGCCAATAGGAGTGGTCATTTATGCCTCTTTGGGAAGTGCCATATAGATAGGTTACAGAATTGAACTTCCTCCCTGAGTGACAGGAGAGAACTCAGCCCATCAAGAACCAAAATAAGCCCTTCTCTGCAAAGCTTTCTGGACCTTTAACACCCTCTGCCTCCCCGTGACTTGTGAGAACCCAGAGGTTCTTGACCACTTACCCTCAAGACCTCCCAGAAAGGTCAAGGTGAAAATATGAAACATACACCCATGGAAATTCCTGGCTTTCAGCCATCCCCACAACCTTCTATTATATGAAAAAAAATGTTATAATGCTGACAAATTAGGGAACAAGCTTAGCTTCCTTGACAGACCCACCTGGCAGCATTGTTGCCCTGGTGGGAGGCCATGGCTTGCATTAACTTCCCTTAATTCTCCACCCAGGGGTAGAGGAATTCTCTGTAAAGATACTGGGGTGTTATTGGGAAGGAAATTGGATGCTGGACAGATAAACAACATTAAATATGTGCTATGAAAACTCCCAGGGTCCCAGCTGAGAGCCATGGGTAACAGTGAGCTTGGGGTAGAGGGACTTATGGGATGTGTCTGGAAAGAGGATAAGGAGAAAGGCTGCTGGCATGTCCTGAGCACCTCCCGTGTGTGCTCGCAGCTTTAATCCACTCAGTCCTTATGGAATTGTTATCCTTATCTTTCAGAAAAGGAAACACATGGCTCACTAAGGTGAAGAGATTTACACAACTACATTCTACAATTTATTAACTCAAGCAGACTAGAAAAGTATTGAGCAAATGGAAAATGCACATTATATGAAAAACTTGTAAATGTATTTTATTAAAAATATTTTATATATGCCAAGAGCTACTTGCACATAACGAATGTGACAGTCCTATATAAGAGAAGACTATCTTTGAATCTAATAAATACATTCCAGTTATCATAATGGAATTAAATCTGCCCGTAGTCCATGGTGTCCTGCGAAGAGCCCACATCTTTCAGAAACTTTGCCACATGAATGAGTCTGAGAATCACCAGCCAACAGGATCCAGCCTGAACTCCTTCATTAAGTATCCAAACTTCCTCCCCATCACTTCTGCCCTTGTTGAAGATGGAGGAAGGTGTAGGTATTCCAGAAAGAAGACACAGCTTTTTCAAAGCCAGAAGGTTGTAGAAGGGTTCGGTGTGTTTCCAGAATGAGGAGAAGTTGGGTGTGAAAGGGTTTGAGCTATAAGGTCTGGATGGAATAGGAAGCAAGGAGGAGATGAGAGAAGGAAGTTAACTGAGTAATACAGGGAGAGGCTGGGAAAGAGAGGAAGCAAGGAGGTATTTGGGGGACACCCTCGGGATGTGAGGCTGGCATTCATGTGGGATGGACCTAGGAGGACCCCAAGCTGTTCTAGTATGTGGCTGTGATGTGAGTTTGGAGAAGAAAGGATGGTTCCACTCTGTTTCTATGGGAACCATAGGATCCTTCCACCATAACTATATCATACCCAACCTCCATCCTGACCCTACCTGAAATGCGCAGGAACAAATGTGACTTTGCTAATAGAAAGAGGGACAGTGACCTTTAATGTTATGATCTTTCACCCAGAGATTTTCTGTCCCTTCTAATCCACACCTGGCTTTTGCATAGCCCTGTCTTCTTTGTTTTTCTCAGTACCATGGTGGTGGCAATGGGGTAGCACTGGCTGCTGGGCTTTCCTCTGCTGCTTAGTTGATGATTTTAAACCCAACCAGTAAAGGAAGGTCCAGCCTGCCCTTCTCTGTCCCACTCCACACCAGGTCTCTATGGCCCTTCCTCTTAATCTGTCCTTACCCTCCTTTTCTATGTCCCCTACACGATTTAATGACAATTTTTTCCCTCTCTTTGCACAGCAAGCAGCTCCTGAGATTTGGTAGGACTTCCAGGATGGAGCTGCTCTGTTTAACTGCTGAGGGGAGAAGCCACTTTTGAGTGCATCCAGGGAAACTATTGGACCTTTCTACACAGGCACAGGTAGGCAAGGTGCTTGGCAAAGTGGTGTTCTGTTCTGGGAACAGGAACCAGGCAAAACTGCCTAGGCCTTGTCTGAACTGTGTCCGAGTGAGCTTTCCAAGAGACAAAAGACTGTAGCACAGTTGCTGTAAGGCTTCTAGACCCTTGAGAAAGAGGCTGAAGTGAAGGGAGGACCCTTGAGTGCGTCTAGATCTAGGGTGCATGTGTGGTTGAGATCACAACGGGCATGGCTGAGAGTCAAATCAACATAACACAGCAAGGAGCCCAGACAGGGTGAGAGCTGTGCTTCCCAAACACACAAAGGCACAAGATGGCAGAAGCATGGGCTCCCAACACAAGGAGAGAGGCCAGAGTTGCTCAGCTCACCTGAAGGGACACCTAAGAACAGAAGGCTACTGAAGGAAAAATGTCAGGACATAGGCAGATGCTCCTGACCCCTCTGAAGGCCTAATTCCTCTGATCCCTAAAGTGGATCTGCCCTCCTTCCTCCTCTCTGAGACTCACACCTTTGACAAAGATCTGAACACTCATGAATGTTCCAGTTGGATGACAACAGGTAACTTTTCTCAATCAGCCCCTGAGCAGACCTACCAGGAACTCCCAGTACTCCAGGGATCACCCCAATGAGTTACCCTGAATCAGTTAGGCTTGCACAGGAGCCATGGCCAGCATGCCTTCTCTGGTTTGGGTATCTCTCCCTTCACCACACCCTATTCTATGCCATCTTCACTCCCACCTCAGAGATGCCAAGCTTTTTGGGAAGCCTACATATAAAACCTTATCAGTCATTTACATTTTGGTGTAAATTAAATCACCAGTCTCTATTCTTAGAGTATTAATTCATTTGCTAAACACCTTCTAACCCAGCATCTGCACCAGACACAATGCCAGGCGAGGAGACTTTAGGAAGGGAGAAAGCATGTATAGCTGTAGACAGGAGCAAGTTATGGCAGAGGTGCAGCTAGGGAAGCTCTAAGGGACCAGAGGGACTGTTATGGGGAAGGTGATGTGAAATCAGGCCTGAAAAGATGGATACATTCCTGTAGGCAGAAGTTGGATACACCAGGAACTGGAAAGAGTGTGAGCCAAAGCAGGAAGTAAGACAACGTCAGTCTCTTTGAGAAAGAGCTGGATGTCCAATTGGTTAAATACCAAGTAGGTCCATACAGAGAGAAAGGGAAGATGATCTTGCACACAGACTTCAAATGGCCCGGAGTGCTAAGTTTAACTGGGACTTTATTAATTAATGGGGGTAGGTGGAAGTGAGCCAGGGCAGAGCACAGGACATTCCAGGGAAGGGCCCAGAGCATCAGCACCTGAGCTGCCAAGGGTGCAGGTGACAGGAGGGGTCACATGAGTGTGGTGGGGAAGTCCGGGAGGTGGGCTGACAGACAGTCAGAAGGACCTCTTGGTACCTTGCACCTTATACCTTGGCATTCCTGGCAGCCAAGAAGGAAAGGGTGGCATCAGGGAGCTCCTCCTACCAGAAAGACTGGGCCAGGGGCTCTGGAGACCACCCTTCTCACAGATGGCCATCCCAACCATCAGTAGCCTCAGCTCTTTGTTTCTGTTATACTTCAGAGCATCTCTGTTAGGAAAAAGGTCAGCAGAGTCTCACTTTGTTATTATTCTGCCTGTCTTTCTTGTCTTAATCGCCTCAGATCATTTGAAAATGGCCAAGCCTACAGCAAAGGATGAGGAAGAAATACTTGCATCTTCTGAGCTGGTCTCTGAGTACATGCTGAGGTTTGAGAACCATTCAGTCTCTGGCATGCCTACCATGCTGTCTGTGCGGTCTCTCTCCAGCCAAGAAGGGCACATCTCGCCTAGGCAGACCCAGCTGCAGCCCCACCATGGGGAACCCTCTGATCTTCACGCTCCACTGAGATTTTTCAATTGACTATAACTTCCTTTTTAGAAATCCTATTTGGCTTCAAAGTTACTGAAGATTGTTCTCATTGGGGACTGCTGAGATGTTCAAAGTTTGCCTCCCAGAGATGACCGGAATTTGCTTGAAGTGTTTTTTAAAAAGGCATAATAATACCACTTTTGTCCTTAAAACTCAAATGCAAAAATTAAAATCCTCAGACATAAAGTCATCTTGAAAATCTCATGGAAATATATTCTCCTTAGAGCTGAGGCCAAAAATTGAAAATTTCTTCCTCAGAAGAATACTGGTCAGTTTGGAATGAGAGCCACAGAAGGCACAGATTATAAAACCATATTATCAAGGTACTGAGACCACTTCAGGTCTCTGAACCCAAAACTTCAAGGCCTCACAGAACTGAATATGGGAGAAGAGTGGAAACACACAAGTGAATAAAATCTATAATATAATTTCAAGTGGAGAGGAGTGCTACAAAGACTGGATTAAAGAGCTTGAGGGATTGCTATTGTAAGGCAGGACCCCCTGATGAGGTACTATCAGAGGGGGAAAAAAAAACAGACAAATAGGAAGGAAAGGACAGTGTTAAAATGTGAGGGAAGAGGCTTCCAGGCAGAAGGCTGGAATGTGCAATAGTCCTGAGGGGGAAGTGAGCTGGCCAGTCTGAGAAACAAGAGTCAGTTCATTGTGGCTGGAGCAAGAAAGCAAGTGGGAGTGAGAGAAGATGAAATCTGAAGAGAAGGCAGAGTCCAGGTCATTTAAGGCAGGAGTCAGAAAACTCTCTCTGTAAAGTACCAGTTTTAGATATGGAAGCTTTGTGACCATACAGTCTCTGTTATATCTACTCGATGTGGCTGTTATATCAAGAAAGCAGCCATAGGCGATATGTAAATGAATGGGTATGGCTGTGTTCCAATGAAACTTTATTGACAAAGGTGGCAGTGGGTCAGATTTGGCAAAAGGGCTATAGTTTGCTGACTCTCGTTTTGGAGCTTATAGGCCAGGATTGTTAATATGATAGAAGCTATATAGGACTTTAAGCCTAAGAGTAAAGTGATCTGTTTTAGATCATTCTGGCTGTTACATGGAGAAGGGATTACAAGACAAGAGCAGGAGCAGCAGACCAGTTTGAGGTTGTTAAAGTTCTTTGTGTAAGCGAGAATGGAGACTGGATCTACAGTAACTGTGGCAGTACTGTTAGATGCTTATCCGTGTCTCTAGGTCTCCTCCTGGGTTTATGATAGGATTGCACTTTCCACCCCTGTAAATTAGGCATAAACATGTGGTTTGCTTCAACCAATAAAATGTATGAAATAGAAACTTATAAGAGCTCGAGCACAATTGCTCTTTCTTTGTCATTTAACAGTAACATTACAAATTCTAGAAACTGTCAGTATGGGTCCTCAAGTGTTTAAATCGAAAGGTCATCATTGCCAATTCAATACCAACAGGAATCCCTAATTTGGGAGGTGGGAGAAGGAGGGGAGAGATTTTGTTCAGTGAAAACAGCTCAATTGTGAAACTGTTTGGCTGTGGAACAGCACAGTGGTAAGGTGGCCTCAACGTTACAGGTCCAGTGTTTCAGCTCCAGGGTTTCAGCTCTAGTCAGGGAAATGCCCCTCAACCATGACAGAGGTGAAACTGCCTTACCCAGAGAAGAGTTCCCACCCCTGGTTCCTGACTGGTCCATTCTCATTCAAATACTCACAGTTTGATTGGTCTAAAAAACACTTTCCTGATTAATCAGAATGAAACTGCTCTGATTAATCAGTAAAGATGCAAATGAAGATATAGCTAGCCAGCTCTAGTTGAACAAGGAAAGTTTCAGTTCTCTTGGTCAAATTTTAATCCTAGGAGCTCTTATCAGGGTCAACTCAGACCGCAGGAGCACAGTGCAGGAGGATAGGCAGCCCAGAGTGTGGCTTTTTCCTGAAAAGCAATGTGTGTGAGAGACCTTTGTAAACAATGGCTGCTAGACTCTGGTAATGAATGTGAGCCCAAATAACTGTGAGGAGTCCTTTCTGGTGGGTATATTCTTCTCAAGGTCAACAAATGAGAATAACATGGAGCAGAGCACGCCCCGCCCCCCTCCAATGACCTGCAATACATATGTGTAGCATGAGGAAGGAATAAACTTTTGTTATTTTAAGCCACTGAGAGTTGGGAGATATTTGTCACTGAGGCATAACCTAGCTCATTCTAACTGATACGGTGGTAGTTTGAGAGATAATGCTAAGTGGCCATATTGATGAGACCTTTTTAAGGTAAGACTTATGGGACTTGCTGATGAATGAATTATAGAATGCTTGGGAATAAGATGACTAAAGGATGACCCCTAAAGAATTTGGCCTGAGCAACTGGGTGAATGATGACACCATTTAATGAGAAACAGAAGGCTTGGAGAGGCATGCAGGATCTAGTGTAAGACTATCCAGGTTAAATAATGATTCATTACTTACTAGCTATGTAACTTGAGCAACTTAACTAGACTTCTCATGGTAAGTGACTTCATCTGCACGCTGTGGATAAAAATAGTATCTACTTTATATATCTGTCAAGAGGATTAGTAGAGATAATTCAATGCAAAATATTTAGCATAGACCAGGGCACAAAAGAGCTCCAAAATAAATGTTAGGTACTATCATAATCATAATAGCCCTCACCATTATTGTTATTATTATAAGCATCTTAATAGCTTGTTTGTTTTGAGTTGATCTCTTCTGCTTAGTCAGTTCCAGGTACCCTGAGAAGTCAAATTTCTATACTTGCACTGCTGTCAAAAAGAACTTGGCCTGGCCTGGCCTTCCCCTTGCCCTTCATTCAAAAAGACCAAACCAGGTACTAGCCAGCCCTTGTCTGACTCCCACTTTCAGGCTAAACTTCAAATAGTCATTGCTTTCTGGTTGTCTACAAGGGACCTGGCCTGCTTTCATCTGCTTTTCCCAACTCCAGATGGCCTGAGCAGACTAGCATGGAATACTCATTTCTACAGTGAATCTAGAGTGAGAGAATAATCCTGGTTGGTATGACTCTGGCACTGTCTTCCCTTTTTTCTAGATTGCCTTTGTGCAACAAAAGTTATAGGAAGTTCTAGAACAGTATTACTTTACTTGGTCATTAGGAGGAATGAAAACATGACCACAGCCTTGGTATATTGGTCCTCAAAGGCTGAATTAATGATTACTTATCTAGATCAGAGTGCCACATTTGAGAGGTTTTGTAGTGAAGGCTATGGTGCACCCAGAGTCCCCACCCCTTTAGGACCAAGTTCCTATTCCCCCAGCTGCCAGCAGTGTTGGCTTCTGACCACTTGAAGCTGAGGTGATAACCACAACCTCTTCTGGGATCAGCCCATATTCAATGACTGGTCAGTACAGGGGTACAAATGTCTGGCCCCTTCATCCACCTCAGGACTATTCCACAGTGCCATGTTGGCTCCTGCCCTCCCATATGAGTGTCTGAGGCACCTGTTGGAACGGCTTCATGGTCCAACTTCTTTCTCTGCCCCGCTTCCTCAACTCTTCATGTGCATTGTTCTGGACAGCACTCCCAATAAATGTCCTACATGTAAATCTCAGACTCAGAGTCTGCTTCCCAGGGGACTCTACCTATGACAGACTGGTTCCAGACACACATGGAAGGACCTGGATCAGAGTGGCATGCAGTATTTTGTCACATAGGGAAGGGAGTCAAGGCTCTTATCACTTAAAAGCAAACATATATAGATGAGAATAGAAAATCCTTAGTGTTACCCTGTTCACTAACACAATTCTTTCCCTGTAGGTGCTAATATCTTGACATAGTTCATTGCCTGGGGCCAGTAGGGGTGGCCCTGCCTGGTATTCTACAAAAGTCATAAGACTCAGGTCCCCATGCAGCTCTTGTTCCTGCAAAGTACTCCCCCTCCACCTCTCTTTCATCCTAGCAAGAAATACACTTCTCAAATGGTTGTTGTCCCAGATGAAAGATTTCCTTGAGGATCTCATGTTAGTAGGTACAGGTGCACCTGTGCTCCCCCATTCCTCTAGATGTGCAGGAGAATCTGAGATTGATTTAGATGGTATGTACAAACCCCATGAAATTATGTGCAAAATTATAATAACACTATTTTTTACAGAGACAAGTATTAATTGCTTCTAACAGATTTTCAAAGCCCTGTGACCCCAAAAAGATGGAGATCCATAGCTGCCTAGTAGAAAGCTCTCTGCCAGCTGCTGATATAATGGCTGCCATCACTGAGAGTTTACCCCCAGTACTGTACAAATTCTTGGACCCAAGTTATGAGGCTCTTCATGATTCCCTTCTTAGGCAAGAATGTATCCATGATTTGTTCAGCTGGCCAGAGTCAGGGGCCACCTTGGTCAGGATCTTTTTTCCCAAACTGGCCCTAACTGCACACCTCTGAGCTTTCACCCTAATGAAACCCTCTTCTTGTGGTACATTCTCAAAGTGTTTACTTCAGGAAGTAGAAGCAACACACAAAAAATATTAGAACTAAAAGGAGGATTAGAATCCAAGTTGGAGATGAGGGTGGGGTCAGAGCAATCAAGGTGTGATTCTTGCTCTGCTATGTTTTAACTGCAGATTTCATGACCTCAGCCAAGGTATTCCACCTCCAGGAGTCTCAGTTTCCTCTTCTAAAAGCAGCAATGTAACCATATTCGCCATGTGTGGTTGTTATGACAATTAAATATGACTGTGTAAGAGGCTTAGCACCTTGCTTGGCCTTAAGTGAGCCTTGATAAGTGCCAGTGCAGAAGGTGTAATATTGCAGTTGCAACAGTCCAGAGATCATAATTGTAAAACAAATGGAGCCATTTTACTCTCTGCAATGAACTTGACTTAGAACAAAGCTCTTCACCTGGATTTGACATCAATAAATGTAATAGTATGAAGTCAAAGTAACTTAGTCACTTCTATTGTAAAACTTCATCTTTTTAAATAAATAGTTCTATGGTGAAAATTTGAGGTTTCTTTCTCTTTCTCCCTCTCCCCTCCTCCTTTCTCTCTGACTCCCATTGGAGGGCAGGGGCACTGAAGGATCACTCTCCCATTCCTCTGCCCATCCCCAGTGGAGTGAGTCATTCCATAATCCTGTCTCCTTCTGAGTCCTAGGATAGTCTTTTGACATATGGTCTATAGAGTTAGCCACTGTCCATGCAGATCTCTGAAATGACAGGTCAAGAGAGACCACAGAAGAAAGTTCTTTATTTTTATATCTTTAATTAATGGCTCTTCTGGATTTTAAGCAAGATGTTTGTTATGAATTTTCATTTTGCCTTAAACCCCCAAAGTTTTACCATGGAAGTGGACCCTGTGGTCAACCTTTGAATCTCTTCCACTTCTCTCAGGCACCATGGAAAATTTGAGTCAGGGGTAATATGAAGGACAAACACATCTACTGTCCCTCTACAATTCAGTCATGTAAGATGCTTCTGTAAGAGGGGCCTTCTCAACATTCTGCTGATGGAAGCTGGTCCGGGCTTCTTTGTGCTAGGTTTCTCTAAGTTAGAAAAAAAATGTATCTCTTGGTTCACATATTCTCTGTCATATTTTTGATGCTGTCAGTCAAAAATCTGGCAGCCCTCTGATTTTTGAGGGTGATATAGTAACAAGAAAATGCAGAATCCATTGCTAAATAGATGTATTATTTTGTTACTGTTCTGCTCCTCATTAATACACTACTTAACATGTGGCCATATAATTATTTTTGTGGTATCGTTATCATTATTATACTTGTGTGTGAGTAAATGAGCACACACAGAAATGAAATTTTGAATTGGATAAATCTGTTAAAATTCACAAATTTGTCATTGGGTAAGTTGTCCTACCATTCCTTCTAAATATCTCACTATTGCAAAGCATTATCTATGATTTTTAAATCAAACTGCATCAAAGTCCTAAATGTAAGAGCTAAGTCTATTAAATTCTTAGAAGAAAACATACACATTAATCTTTGAGACCATAGATTGGGCAAAGGATTCTTAGATATGAAAAAGCATGAACAACAAAACAAAAAAATAGATCATTGGAATTCATCAAAATTAAAAAATTTTGTGCTTCAAAGAACCCCATCAATAAAGTGAAAAATCAACATGAAGCATATGAAGAAATTTTGCAAATCATATATTTTATAAAGGATTTGTATCTAGAATATGTGAACTATTACCAGTTAATAATAAAAAACAAATAACCCAATTAAAAAACGGACAAAGAATCTGAATAAACATTTCTAAAAGAACACCTACGAATGGCCAATAAGCCTGTGAAAAGATACTCAACATCATTAGTCATCAGGTAAATGCAAATCAAAACAATAATGAGATATTACTTTATACCCACTAGGATGGCTATGATAAAAAATCAAATAATAGCAAGTGTTGACAAAATTAGAACTCTCATACATTGCTGATAAAACTAGCAAATGGTTCAGCTGCTATGGAAAATGGTCTGGCAGTTCCCCTATAAGTTAATCATAGGCTTACTGTACAAACCAATGATTCCACCCCTAGATATATACTCAAGAGAAATGAAAACACATGTTCATGCAACAAATTTGTGTATAAATGTTAATAACAGCAATATTGAAAATAGCCAAAAGGCAGAAACAACCCAAGTGACCATTGAAAAATGAGTGGATTAACAAAATTTGGTATAACCATACAATGGAAGATTATTCAGCCATAAGAAGAAATGATGCACTGATACATGCTACAACATGGATGAACCTTGAAAATGGTATGCTCAGTGAAAGAAGTCAGTCATAAAAGACCACGTGTTATAAAGTTTTACTTATATGAACTATCCAGAACAGGCAAATCCATAAAGATAGAAAGTAGCTTAGTTGTTTTCTACAGCTGAGGAGATGGAAGAATTACAGCTTAAGGGGTACCAGGTTTCTTCTGGGGGGTGATTTAAAGTGTTCTAAAATTGACTGTGTTGATGGTTATGTAACTCTGTGAATAAATATCAAAACCATTGAATTGTACACTTTAAATGGGCAAATTGTATGGCATGTGAATTATATCTCAGTAAAGCTGGGTTTTTTTCAAATATCTATGATTTTACTCGAGAAAGTTATTACTTTTATCTCTCTAGCAGCCCTGCTACAGATTTTATGTACTGAGAACCAATTGGATAAAACACTCTGACCTCCCCATGCCTTGACACCCCCACCCCCCTCCAGTTTCCTGCAGTACCATTGATTTCGTATTTATTCTCTTGACTTCCTGAAAACCAAGCCAAGCCCACCCCGGGTTGGCAATGGAAGAGTGTGATGGGGTGTGATTCTATTTAAAGGCTTGCCAGTCACCTCCATACATGTCTGACCCCAATGTGTGAGAGGAGCCCGTATGAGGCCCACTTTTCACTGCTCCAGCCCATGTGCTCTGGACTTCAAATATGTCCATGCACAAGGTCACATACTCAGGCCCTTTGTTCTGGCAAAACATAGATAAATCTGCAGCTCACTTTGCAGACAAGTTGCAGTTCAAACCACATGATTCAGGAAGCGCCCAGAAGAGGAGTGCCAGGGCCCCATGATGAAGATGCTTCATTGTTACCAGGGAAAACTTCAGAGTCAGTGCCACCACTCAAGAGCCACGTCTTCCCATTCTGCAGGTGCCACAGTGGCTTGCAGAGTGTGTAGAAGAAACAACTATTTGCTGACTCTGGGGAGCCTTGATCTGAACCCTCTCTTCTGGATTGCCAATGCAAAGCTGGGTTTCTTCTCTCAGGAGTCTTCAGCCTTTTCTTGCTCCCCCATGACTTTCTACAGTAGATCAAAACACCAGTCAGGGAACTCTTCTAAGGGAGCCCATGCGTGTCCATTAGTGTAGTAGAAGTGGCAGTGGAGGGCGTTGAGGGGCATCATCGGGAAAACAGCTGAAGAGGAAAAGGGAGACTTATCAGTTGTGTTGGGTAGGATAGTGTGCCCCCAAATCATGCCCTTCCCGAAAATTCAGAATGTGGCCTTATTTAGAAATATGGCCATTTTAGGTATAATTAGTCAAGTTAGGATGTGATCATACTGGAGTAGAGTGAGCCCTTGCCCAATATAACTGGTGTCCCTGTAAGAAGAGGAAGAGACACAGATAGACACATGGAAAGAATGCCAGGTGACAACAGAGGCAGAGAATGAAGTGATGCATCTGCAAGTCAAGGAACAATGAGGAATGCCAGCACCATCAGAAGCTAAGACAGAGGCAAGGAAAGATCCTTTGCTATAGCCTTTGGAGAAAGCCTGGCCCTGCTGACACCTTGATTTCAGACTTCTGGCCTCCAGAACTGAGAGAGAATACTTAGGCCACATAGTTTGTGGTAATTTGTTATAGCACCCTAGGAAACTAATGTGTCAGTTTTTATTTCTGAACCAGTAAGATGAGCATAAACATCAAAAATTACTAATCCAGCAAACGTTGATGAAACATCTAAGCTTGAGGCTTTGGGCTGGGCACTGAGAAAAGTGGTGAACAAAATATAAAGTGTTTTTGTCCCCCTGATGCCCATAACTCTGTGGGGGAGACAGACATTAAAAAACACATATAAACAGATCATTTAAAATTGTCTTAAGAACTACAGTTAACCTTGTGGGGCAGTGTACCTCAGTTTCAAAAAGTGAGTAAGCCTCCTGAGGGAAGTGCCATTGCGCTGAGGCCTGGAAGAGCTGGCATGTGGATGAGGAGAGGGGAACAACAAGCGTTTGTATCATAGTGGGGGTTTAACCTTGCCCACATGCTAGATGTAGTAAAGCATGAAGGAGTTTACCAGATTAAATACCAGGGAAAAACACAGTAGGCAGAGCAAGATGTGTGTGTGTGTGTGTGTGTGTGTGTGTGTGTGTGTGTGTGTCCTAATCCAGAAGGAGCAGGGTACAGCTGAGGAACTGAGAATTTAATTTTTTACCTAGAGTGTCACCACAAATAAGAGACAAATGTGTGGAGGCTGCAGAGATGCTTAAGGGGTCTGATAGATCTAATAGGACAGGATTCCCCTATCCCCTTTCTCTCACTATAGAAATGGATTTGACATGGCCATTGACCAGTCACCATGGAAGATGCTCTTCCCAGCTGATTCAGCCACACTGGAGAGAGCGTGCAGAATATGGGTCCTGCAGGCATCCCTGCTTCCTGGCTCTGCACACACCACCAAGGATAAAAGTTTATAATCCTTGTCACCCTACTATACCAGTATTTCATGGATGCTCTGACATATTGTATCGAGTTTGAAGAGTTTAACAAAGCCATCTTCTTTAACCTACCTCTCTGCTCTACTATAACTTGGTAAATATTGTTTCCTCCAATTAATAAAAGCTGAAAGCATGGATACCTTTGTTATTATTCAGTGCCCAGAATGAGCAACCATACAGATTCTTCTCACGCCACATTCTGGAACAGCAACCTGCTTTAACAGATAGCAGACATTTACGTCTTCCCTTCTGCTTTTAGTTAAGCAGCTTCTATCCTATTGGTTCCCTCTTAGAAGTTAGCATAGGCCTGCTGTAACTATAGGGCAATAGTTTCAGCTGTGGCAGGTGGCAGCTGAAACTCGCTTTCCCTCTTAGCAGTTATAGTATGTTCCATCTCCTGGAAATGGATGAAGTCAGCTAGTTCATCACCCCTCCACCTTCCAGGAAACATATATGCAGACTTTGCTATGGTCTACGAGAGGCTTTTCACTAGGGGCAGATGAGAGTTTAGTCTGAGGTTATTTTCTGGTTAAACTATCACCAGTGACTAATCCATATCTATTGAGACGATGGGCAACAGATAAAAGTAACATCTTCTCAGACCCCCATATATAAGTAAATGTCACATGTCAATCCTCCCACTAGTCTCCCCCAGGCTTCTAGACTATCAAAAGTAACTCTTAGAGGAAACAGAACACTGTTGCCTTTTTCTTTGACATGGAAAATTAAAACCAAAGGAATACTGATTACTAGCTCTTTGAAGAAAAGAAACAATGATTTGCAATTTGAGCTGTCCACTTTCCATGCAAAGGTGTATCAGCCTCTTCTGGACTTCCCTTTTATTTCTGTGTCTAGTTAACACCTCACTACAACATGTGTCTGAGGCATTGAATGTTATTTTGATCTGAGTCTCCCTTCGCTATGCCTGGAGGTGGCTCTGATTGTATCTGGCATGTTTCTTGCAATGGCTGTCATACCCAGATGACACTGCTCAGAGTCTTCATGCTCCAAATTAACCCTTCCATCACATACCAACATTTCCCAAAAAGGCCTTCCATGTCTGTATGGACCATAACGAAAGGAGGGCAAGCACATGTGCTCAGAACACTTAGTACGCTTATGTGAGTGTGGCTTTCTTAAAGCTCCTAGGAGGGCCTACAACTCCCTTCACTTGGGTGAATGACATTTTCTTCTTCCCTGAATTTGATTCACACCATGGAATTGACCCAGATCCAGGGCCTACCCCTAACCCCACACAGATAGACAGCACCAACCATCCTTCTAAGGACAAAGTAGGTGTTCCCCAATCTCACAAGCAGGAATATCCAGAGAACCCAGGGCCCAAGTGTTCTCAGGCCCATACACAAAACAAAAAAACATTGATGACAACTACAACAGTAGCAGCATTTCAGATTTAGGGAGTTCTCAAGAGTCTGCTCTGGCTGCCACAGTGTCTTTACCCGGGCCCAGTTCGCTGACTCAGCAACCAAGGACAATGTTCTACAGAGCCCTCATCTACAAGAACAAAGCTCAAAGTTGCACAGAATGAGCATCCAGAAGTCTAGGCCATGTGGATGCTAAGGCTGTTTTACTTTTTTTATAATCAATTAATTAATTAATTAATTGAAGAAATAATTTAAATTTTTCCCCCATCTACCTCCCCCTGCCTCTCCCTACCCTCTGGTAACCACTAATCCATTGTCCATGTTCATGAGTCTCTGTTTGTTTGTCCTGTTCATTTGTTCCTTTTAGGTTTATATCCCACATATAAGTGATATCATGTGATTTTCAACTTTTTCTGTCTGGCTTATTTTGCTTAGCATGATAATCTCGAGGTCCATCCATGATGTTGCAAATGGCAGTATTTCATCTCTTCTTATGGCTGAGTAATATTCCATTGTATATATGTACCACTGCTTCTTTAGCCAATCATCTATTGTAGGACACTTTGGTTGCTTCCATGTCCTGGCCACAGTGAATAATGCTGCTATGAATATCAGTCTGAAAATATCTTTTTGGATATGAATTTTCAAGTCTTCGGAGTAAATACCCAGTAGACAGATTGCTGGATCATATGGTAGATCAATTCTTAGTTTTTTGAAGAACCTCCATACTGTTTTCCATAGTGGCTGTACCAATTTGCAGTCCCACCAGCAGTGTATGAAGGTTCCTATTTCTCTGCATCCTCTCCAGCATTTGTTATTACTTGTCAAGGCTGTTGTTTTAAATGAGAAGAAGTGATCAAGAGAATGTCTGCAGAACATGGTATATTGGTTTGCTAGGGCTGCCATAACAAAGCATTACAAAAAAAAGGTAGCTTAAACAACAGAAATGTATTGTCGCACAGTTCTGGAGGCTGGAAATCTAAGATTAAGGTCTTAGTACAATCGGTTCCTTCTGAGGACTGTGAAAAGAATCTATTCTCTGTCTTCATCATGGCTCCTAGTAACCTCAGACATTCCCTGGTTTATAGATGGCCATTTTCTCCCTCTGTCTTCAAATTGTCTTCCCTGTGTGCATGTCTGTCACTGTGTCCAAATGTCTCCTTTTCAGTAGAACACCAGTCAAATTGGATTAGGACCCACCCTAATGACCTCATCTTACCTTGATTGTCTGCAAAGGCTCTATTTCTAAATAAGGCCACATTCTCAAGCATTTTGTTTATGACTACAACATCGTTTAGGGAGCTACTATTCAATTCATAACAGATGGAAACGTGCATAGAGTGACACTTCGGGGCTCTGGCCGGTTGTATGAAAAGTGGCATGTCCTGGCTGTGACAGGGGTAGGTATCACAATAGGGGTAGGTTAAGAAGCAGGCAATGGTGTAGAAGTGAGAGCAGGAAGAGTTTGTTTATTTGTTGTTTGTTTTTGATCTATATTTTCCACTAATTTGAATGTGAAGGGGGAAGAAGCAAGATTAATTAGCATCTGAAGCAAAAGCTGAAGGTTGAGGGAAGGTGTAAGTGGAAGAATCTAATACAAGCATTGGAGGAGGCCACAGAAGAAGGGAGATGGAAACTGCACAGAAAAGACAATGGAATGGGATTCCACTCTGTTCTTCCCAGATGCACCTAGGAGAAGAGGTGCATCTTTTCAGAGAGTAGAGAACAGTAAAGAGAGAAAAGAGAAAAACCCACTGAGGTCTGTGATAGAAGTAAAGAAATTTTTCAGGCTCACTTTGATAGACGCAAAATGTTGGCCAGTTGTCATAATTATTTTGAGTAAATTTCTTCCATTTCATGCTGAAGTTTTCTCTGGATTTTTATCATCTCTTCCAGTGAGAAAGAAAAAAAGAAAACCATCTCCACAGAAAATACCACAAAGGATTATTGCCACTTAAAATAGCTCGTACAAATTAATAATAAAAATGGAAATTAAAGAGGAAATACAAAACAGTTTTTAAAAGAGGACTCTGGTTTCAGATCTAATGTGTAAAGAGCCTGAAAATTTATCACTCCCATTTTCACAGTAAGAAAAACCTGGACAAGCTGGAAATTAATGACTTTTCTTGGACCCATCAGAGAATCGATGTCACAGGACAAACCACCACTCAGAATCTGGAGAGATAGGTGAATCCAGGGTCACAGCTGAGCTCTGCTTACCTGCAACAAAAGCCACTGAAGCCATAAACGGTAGAAACACTTAAGTGGTGTTTTTGGACAAATTACTAGAAGCTGAGTGTGGAGTAGTGTGAAAGAGAAAAATCCTGACGGGGCGCCTGCAGCCTTGAGAGGAGCACACTTTTATGAGTTTTACCTCTAGGGACCCCACCAGATTGTCCTGATGATCCGAGAAGATCCCCTCATAGCTCTGGTGGGGGCAGGGAAGTGACTTTCTTCCAAACAGTACTGTATGGAAAAGGAGAAAGGAAAACAGAGGGGAAAAATGTGGAGAAACCTGACAAACAATACCTCAGCCAAATGATCAAGGTCAAAATCAACAGTGATGTTGATAGTATGCACCCTAGATATGATGTGATAAAGAGTGGCTGAATTTTAACTCCTTGACCACCAAAATATGGTGGAAGTGATGCTATATCATTCTAGTCCTAGTTTTTAGGGGGACAGCAGATTCTGCTCCTTCTCTCTTGGAGCCCTGAACTTCCATGTGAGAAGTTTAACTATCCTGAGGCTGCTATGCTGTGAGGACATCCACCCTCACCATATGGAGAGGCCATGGGGAAAAAGAGAGAGGAAGATGCTGGACCAGCCCTTGACTGTTATAGCCCCCAGCTGTTTGAGTCATCTTAGGTGAGTTCTCAGATGTCGTAGACCAAAAACAAGTTATTGCTGCCATGCCCTATCCCAATTCCTAATCCTATAATCACAAGATGTAATAATAATAAATTATTGGGTTTGGCCACTAAATTTAGGAGTAGCTTGTCATGCAATAATAGCTAACTGGAACAATTACAGGTAGGGGGAATAAAATTAGGAGGAAAGTGGTTGAAGGTGTGTATGGGAGTGGTGATAGGAGAAAAGTGAGTATGATTATAAAAGGGCACAGGAGAGATCCTTATACTGGATCTTAACTGTGATAGTGGATACATGAACCTTCACGTATGATAAAATTGTGCATACAAACACACACACACACACACACACACACACACACACACACACACATACACATACACACACACACACGAGTATGAATAAAACTTAGGATAAGATCCCTGGATCATCTTAGTGTCACTATACTAGCTGTGATATTGGAGTGCAGTTTTGCAAGATGTTATCATGGGAGAAAACTAGGTAAAAGATACACAGGATACAATAACTAAAAGATAGTTATTGTTTATAACTACATGTGAGTCTATAGCCAACTCGATAAATTTTTCAATTAAAAATATTCTAAAAATGCCACAATAAAATTTATATTAAAGTTAAAAATTTAGTTTCAGAGATATTTAAACATTATCTTCCCATTTTGATAAAACAAAATAAAGTCAAATCCCATATATTTGAATATACTTTTGGATGAGCATTAAGAAGGGTGCGATAGACCTCAAACTAGGAACTTCGGCCACCTGAAGTAGCTGGCCTGGAAGTGCAAGAGAAGATAGAGTTAACTTGTTCTGTTATATATCTCTCTGTTGCTACAGTAGGATTTTTTTTTTAAATAAAAATAAATGTTTAAAAGAGCTAAATGCAGCACAATGCTCTACCCATGAGCTATTCCCCCCAACGTATATCAATTATATCTCAATAAAACTGGGAGGGGGGAGCAATTAAAAATAAAAGAGCTAAATGAAAAACAAAACCATAAAATTTTAGGGAAAAAAGATTATTTTTACAACTTTAGGGTGTGGGTTACCTTCCCCAGGAAGGAAGATTCAATACCCAGAAGCATAAAGGAAACAACTGACAGATTAATCTCATAAAAATTTAAAACTTCTATGCAGCCTTGGCATACTTAGCTCTAGACCCTCTTCAAAGTCCACTAAAATGACAGTAAAAGAGGGGGAAATAGGGAGAAATTTTTGATGGACAAAGAAAAATAGAGGAAGCAACAGTAACAAAACTTTAGAAGCAGGGAAGCAGCTGCATGAGTGGTCATGATGCAGCAGATTTGAAAAGATGCAGTCTAACGAGGTGGTGGGTAAGGCCAACCAAAGTATGCCAGAGCTGCAGAAAGGGACCAGGACTGGAAGAAACAAGTAGTTCTGTGAGTGATATTGTGGGTGAAACTGAAAGCAAAGAATTGGATAAATATTAGCATAAGAATATTTGGACCCATGGCTTCTTACCCCAATCTATATAAGTGAGAAACGATTTCACCATCATCCTGACAGAAGACAGGGCTCTGCTGTCTAATAAGAGGGAGCCAGGGGCCTCTGGACACAGGAACCAGAGCCCAGGCAGGTGAGGGCACCAGGCTGACAGTGAGGATGAAGTGAAAGTCAACATACTGCATACCAAAACCCACACATACCCCTCCCTCTCACTGAGAACTAGGAGCCAAGCTTATAATCTTTAAGCAGGATTTTGGATGATTCTTCTCTGGGGCTACTGGCCAGCCCAGTAGAATTTATATAGATGTTGTCAGTTCAGAGCCCCCTAGTAAAATTGCCCAGCTTAGTGTTCCTCCAACAAAGCTCACACAGACACACAGAGCTTCCACTGTGTTAGAGCCTTACTCTTCATAAAAGTCAGAGATAAAAACTACCAAAGAGTAAAAAAGAAACTTAGAAGAAACAGAGACAACTAGAAGAACAGGGGGGAAATTTAAATATATATTTAATGTAAGTGCTATCTCTAGGAAACAAGATATTCCATTCATTAAATAAGAACTAGTTGCTTAAAAAACAGTAACAAAGTAAATTTTTAAAGGATCATTCAGAATTTTAAAAGTATTCTCTGAAATTAAAATGATAGACATACAAAACAATAGCATCTTTAATAAAAAGGTTAAGAGACATCTTCCAAAAGATAGAATACAAATAAAGTGGTAGAAGATAAGAGAGAAAAACTATAAAAATTAGAGAATCAGCACAAGAAGTTCATAATTGAAAAAGCAAGAAGATTTAGAATAGAGAACAGAGAAAATATATTGATGGGGGGAGTGGGTAGAAAATAATAAAGTTACCAGGTTGAGGGTAACAATCATGAGCCTGCAGCTGGAAAGGACCCACTGAGTAGCCCATGTGAAATGAAACTCACACCAGAGCACTTCAATGATAAAAAGGAAATCCTGAAAAATTTCAGAGAGGAAAATGGCCCTACATGAAGGAAAAGAGACAAGAACAGCATCTGACTTGTCAACAGCAGCTCTGTGACTCAGAAAGCAGTGGGTGATGGCTACAAAGTCTGAGGGATCACTTCAAAAACTATATAAATGTCTAACCAATGTCCTGTATACCTAATAATAAAATAATAATAAAACTAATAATAAAAATACTAATAATAAAAAAAAAGAATTTCTAACCAAGCTGCCAATCAGATATGAGGGTAGAGTAGCTCATTTTTGCATGTACAGGCTCTCAAAACACTTTCCTAGCACAGGACATTTCTCAGGATGCTATTGGAGAAGACACTTAACCAAAACAAGGAGAAAACCAACACAGGTCACTGGATTCAGCAAACAGGGACCTAGCTCAGGGAAATCAAAGAAGCCACCAGGACCCCAAGGCCACAGCAGGGCAGAGAATAGAGGTCATCCAACCCCACTAGAGTGAGTGCCTTAGAGAGATGTCAACAGGGAAGGAAGCTGAGCCCTCAGTACTTGTACCTACAAAAACTGCAAGGAAAGACCCCGTCAGCCCAGTCTAGGAATGAATAGTGAGCAAACACTAAACAAAGGAAAAACTTGGCAACCTTTTCTTCCAAGATAAACAAAAAGTTGTACAGAATAGGAAATGTGCACTACATGGTTTAGCTGTGAATAACATGAACATGCTCGTAACCATGTAAATACCGAATATTGATTTGTCCTAAGTTATACTCCAGCTACCAAGAGAAGGTTGAGGAGAACAGGAGCATGCACATACTCAAAGGGGTAGAGGGGTTTAAAGAGCTAAATCCTTCTCTTCCATGGTAGGAATTCATTAAATAACATTTAAACTGTAAAATCAAGAAATGACAGTCTAAGCATATCACTTTAAAGTAAGGAGGAAAGCACTAGAAGAATCAGCAAGAATTCAAAATGATGGCCTCTGGGGAGTGAGAATCAGAACAGGGGAGGGAAAGTGCTGGTTTTCATTATAAGTTTTGCAGAGCCATTTAACTTTTAAAACTCCGTACATGTATAACTTTGATAAACAAATTTAAAAAGAAAAAACTACCAAAGAAACAACAAGGAAACAATTAAATGAGTGAGGTCAGCGTATTTCAAATTTTTTAACGAACACATCTCCAATGTGTGAATAAGTAATTTGGGGCATTTGGGCACAGACTAAAGGGGACTGCACTCCAGAAAATTCTTTGAAGTCTTGCTTATTATCTTTAAAATTCATGCACAAGTTTTCATTCTCCCTCATAATACATCGCTGTTTGTTTTTATAGTATGTGACAGAATTTTTCTTTCCTCCTTTTCCCTTCTGCTTCCTGAGTCACACACACACCAGAGTAAGATGACAAAGACATTTTCTTAATATAATAAAGTCCAGGAAGTGCCCAAGGAAGGTCGATTGAGGAGGATGAGATGTCTGATCATCTTTCATTGCTCAGGGGAAACGCTGCCAAGACCCCTTTTCCAATCTCCTCCACCACAAGGCCCAGGCCTAATCCCTATGAGCAGAGAGCTGGTGAAACCTAAGACTGACCCCCAGCAGGAGGCTGGGGTGGTACCCTCCAGATGAACAGCAGAGGGAGAGAGAAATGGAGGTTGGAGGGAGAGTGCGGTGCAGGGAAGAAGAGACATTTCGTTCTTAGCACTGGAGAGACAACGGTTCCCCACAGGGCTAGAACTCAAGTTCCACAGCAGTGGAAGAAACTGGGAAGGTGAACTTTATGGAATAGAGAGGAGACCATGCCTGGCTAGACATCAACACCACAGGGAAGTGACTGGACCTCTGAGGGGAGTGGCTGTGTAGGGAGGTCCCACTCAGTCACAGGATTTTCCACTCTGGCACAGACTGCTGTGACCTTGTGGTCCAGAAGAAACACTGGGCTTGAGGAGACCTCAGCATTCTCACCATAATAAGTGGGCTTGTCAAATGTCCTGCTCTGTGTAGGACTCTTGGGACCTTCCTAAGCTCAGGATGCAGAGGGAGTCTCCAATATTACTGAGATTGAGCTTCTTCCAGCCTGGCAGAAGTACCTCAAATTAATAAAACAAAATGTGTGCCTTCTACTCAAGTTATTCTCATCATTACTGTGAATAACTGATGACTGGTCTGGCATCAAAGGCAGGTGAGAACATCTCATTCGTGTTTGGACTAGGACATGGAATTTCAAGTGGAACGGCGTTCCCTCTCTCTGTTCCAGATATCCAATTCCAGAGCCAGCTGTCATAACTGGCCATAACGATTGAGATGTGTGGCTCTGAGAGGGTTTGGAAAAATCAGGAGGTTCGTGGAAAGAGAGGGGTGCTGAGGAGAGGGAAGGAGACTTTGGAGACAAATGAGGTGGGTGTGTCAGGGGCTCCGATGTCTGGCAGGCTGAGTCGTAAACAGACCCAAGTGGGCAAGTCTCACGTCGGGGCCAGGGCTTACCTCTCCCATTCTCTGGGCATGGCCAGCTGGGGATGTCCAGGTCAACATACCCCACCTACACTGTGGCCATATCCATGGGGCACAAACACTGCATGGAAGGGAGCTGGTCCCAGGTTCTAACAGCTGTGACACAGAGTTCAGAGCTTGTATGTGACAGACATAACCAGCAGGATGAAAAGAGCCACTCCTCATGACTCTGAAAACAATATCTAGAAAGTTGAGAGGTGGCCAAGAGCTGTTCTCACTGCCACACGTGTGGGTACACAGCAGAGATCAGAGAGAAGAGCTCCCTGGGTAACGAGGCTAAACTCTCCACAGGATCCCAATGCAGGTATACACCCAGGACCCATCCAGAACTCCAGGAAGCCAGGGAAGAAGGGCACCAAGCCCAGCCTTCAGCTATGAACACCACATACACCTGCTAGCTGGCCTAGAGCAAGGACACTTGTGTGCAAATTCTCCTTCCATTGCTTGTAGCTGTCTCCCTCTTCCTCCAGACCTCATGTCTTTACTAGTTAAGGAGGGAAAAAGGCTTAGTATTTATATTTAGCTATTTTGGGGGGTGTGGTAAAGAGCAAAAGCCTTCTTCCCAGGCTTTATGATGCCATTTGGGGAGACCTCACCAGAGTAATGCTTCCTGACTCCCTCCCCCTAACCCTGGTGGTGGGCAAGAGCACTTTCTCCAGTTCTAGTTTGTTTTTTGTTTTGTTTTGTTTTGTTTTGTTTTGGCGGGCAGTGGGGAGCCATCAAGAATCATTACCCAACCTAAGTCTCATTCCCCCTTAGTCTTCTCTCTGCTCTGAGTAAGCTTGACTGCTCTGTCAGTCCATACCATCTCTCAGGTGTCTTCCCCAAGTGTGACAGGAGGATGGTAGCAGAGTGCAGGAAGGTGAGCAACTCATGTGTACCACAGAGCAAGGGCCTGTGTCCATCAGCAAGGCCAGTGATGATGTTGTGGCTAGTCCTACAGTGATGTGTCTCCTATGTTTCATTTCTCAGTTGGATCTGAGCAGAGGAGGGAAATAATAGGGTGTTATTTATGAGTCCCTTAAAACCTCCGCAGCCATGTGGCAGATATGGTGCCTGGTGCTTTGTAAATGCACCATGTCACTTGATCTCCACAACTCTCTGGGGTGGAAATTGTTACCCTGTGAATCTGAGCCTTGGGTTCCATGGTTCCCAGTCCCTCTCTCCTTCCTCTGCACCACAGCTTCCAGGTGGGTATCAGTATACTCCCCTTTCACAATTTGGCGAAGAATCATAGACAGTTTTTGGTGGGAGGTCTTTGTCACCTAGAGAGCACTGAGCAAATCTTGGGCTATAGATTTTGTTGTTCATCACGTCACTGATAATCCCAGTGGATTCTCTTGGCTCTGTCTCCTGAGGGCCACAGATGCAAACAGAGATCAGGGCCCTGATCCCTGTTCTTCTCAGCTCACACGTTCCCCTTAGATGATTTCATCAGCCACCGTGTGGCTCCAATTACCACCCATCTGCCCAGATTTATATCTCCAGCCCAGACCGTGTGTGGGGCTCCAGATGCATGCTGCCTAGGTACATCTCACTCGGCAGGCCCACAGTAACAGCCTCATCTTCTTTCCCAGGTCTGTTTCTCCTCTGGTGTCCTCTACCTCAGTCCCTAACACCGTATCTCCCTGACATTGTCCCCTGTCTCTCAGCCAGAGAACATCTCCTGGCTCTGTCCACTTCTGTCTCTCTGCACAGGCCAACGCACTTTCCTGCCTGGGTTACTGCCATGGCCCATAACCCATTTCTACTCTCACCCCCATAAAATCCACTCTGTGGACTAGCTAGTATATTTTTGGAACAAAAATTAGATCTTTTCACTTCTTCACTTAAAGCCCTTAAAATCTTTCTGATACATGTGGAAAGAAATCCAGATTCCTCTCATGGGCCTCTAGGCTCTTCAGGGCTGGCCCTGCCCGCTTTCTGGAGGTGCTCAGGATAGTCACTTCCTTGTAACTTCAGCTCCAGCCACAGAATCATTGTTTCTGCACCCCAGAGCCCTGACTCCTTCCCACTCTGGGCTTCCACAAAGGTGTCCTTTTCTCTGGCCTCTGTTCCCTCTCTCTTGACCTGAGCAACTCCAACCACCCTGCAGGTCTCCTATGCCACCCTGCTAGACTAGCCTGAGTTCTCTGACTCATTGCTCCTGTGAAATACAGGATGACTGAAGAAGCACTTATTGCATTTATGATTTTAATTTATTTGTACTTCAGATGACTGTCTTCCCAGTGGGAGTATGGCCCGTGAACATAGGAATCTCTCCAGCCTGTTTCTATACTGTGTCCCCAGGGCCTTGCGCAGCTCTAGCGTATAGCCGGGTTAGTAAATATTGATTGAATGGATTACTTGGAATTTGCTTTTAAATTACAAAACCATTGACTATATTGATTTTTAATAGACTTTAATTTTTAGAGAACTTTAGGTACACAGCAAAATTGAGCAGAGTACAGAAATTTCCCATAAGTCCTGTCCCCATTATCAACATTCCACACCAGAGCGATACATTTTTTATAATCAATGAGCCAAATTGATATATCATAATCACCAAAGTCTGTAGTTTACATTAAGGATCTTTTACTCTTGGTGTTGTATGTTCTATGGGTTTGGCAAATGGATAATGATATGTATCCACCATTATAGTATCACAGAGTATCTTCACTGCCCTAAAAATCCTCTATGCTCCTCCTATTCATCCCTGAAGCTATTTTAAAGAGTTTGTAAAATAGATCGATTTGTAAGACAGATCCAGGGCTTTCTTCATAGTTCTTGAACACATACACGGTCACAGATCTGGAGACATTCAACACAAGGGAGTAGGTTTATCAGAATTACAGGGTATCATCTCATATGCTCTGATGAAGCTGACCAATGAAGGGGGTCAAGCCCATCACACCTAGCCTGCTAAAGCCACAGCCACCCATCTCATGTCTCCTGGACTGGCAAGTACCCAGGCTAAGGCTTTGAGGTGAAAAGGCCAAAAATCCTTTGGATAGAGACTCCACAAGGCAGAATAGGGGTGAGGGGACAATCCAGGACAAACGCCAGAGGTGGATTTACCTTCAAATCAATGACACTTCAAGGAAGGCCTCCAAATTACAAGAGCCCCTTCCAAAGCCCCAGGAGGGGCCCTAGCAATGTAAGTAAGACAGCCTTCTCTTTGCACTGGGCCTTCCTCTCTGTCCCATACATCCCCCACCACCCCTCTATCAGGGGGCACTGGTGGGGCCTTAGGCATTTGGAATCCAGGTAAGGAGTTAAGCTGGCAATATATTATTTAACTATAATTTAAAAAATTATTTTTAAATGTTACAATAAAACAAATACGAAGTTATAGTTTTCAATTTAGACAGAAATATCATTTGATTCTACCTAACTTTTTAATTAAGAAACTTTAATTAAGAAAAATCAGATAAAAATTAATAGAATATAAAACAACTTTTAAAGATGAGCAATGAAATCAATAGAAACTATTATTAATCAAATTTAATGTTTAAATATTCACATTTTACCATGAAAAGGGAGAGATAAATTGCTAATACGAATAATAAATAAGCTCTTGGAGTGTTTGGTAATCTAATTTGTCAAAAGGAGTGAGTCTATGAAGATACTGGGAAGATAAATTTCTGGCTGACTTGACCAAAACTGACAGCAAAAACATAAAACTCATAAATGTCATTATAACATGGACTTAGATGTGAATATCATCATTTAAAGTATATTTAAGTTAATAACCATGATGAAAAGCTTGAAATACCCTAAAATTTTACAGCTGAGATATACTAGGAATCTGATACAAATGTTCCCCAAACTTGATAATAATACTATAACTTACATGTCATTACCATGAGTTATGAAATTGAAAGCATTTTTTTCTAAACAACCAAAATTTTAAAAATATTTTTGATCAGATATGCCCTGAAGAAAGACTGAATTGTCTTTTTATTATGACTGTAGAAAATTATTGTCATATGAAGAGAACAAAGAATACTCAGCCAAAAATGTAAGGAAAGTATTACAGAAATATGTCTAGAAGTTATTAAAAATAATATTTTTGAAGAGTTAAGTGATGTTTATGTTATTTTTCAGCTTTTTAAAAATTCATTATTTATCGTGATTCTTGTCTGATTTTAAATATCCATTTTTATACTTAATTTTGTATTTGTACATTTGTATTCCTTTTCTTAAAGAAGTCTCCCAAATTGAATAAGAAATACTAGAACTTAGGTCTGCAGTGACTGACAGAGGTGACAGAGGGATGAACAGAGAGCCGGCCCATGACACAAACTCTCCACTGCGTCGACAACCTAAGGTGGGAAACTACCTCCTGGTCACGACAGTTGGCCAACTTGACAATCTGTAGAAATGGAGCTTTCCCTTCAGGGAGCGAATTCTCTGTCCCTGAAGCTTCAGCAGAGAGGTCCTGCCAAGGAGCTTCTGCTTCAAGTGGGAGTTAGACGGGTATCTAGTTTCTGGATATCTAGGCACCAGATTAACTTTTGAGTCCCTTTCAACCCTGATTCTTTTTTAAAGACTAATGGTAGGCACTGTCTTGCTCCTGGAGAGCAAATATAATGACTTAAACTTCCTGGAAGACAAGTTGGCAATAAATATTCAATGTGTTCACACCCTTCAGCCCAGTGATTCCCTTTCCAGGAGTCTATGAAAAGGGATGGTTAGAAATGCAGACAAATAAGTAAGCAAAATGAAGTTCCCACAGCATTACATAGCACCATGATGATATGATAGCAACAGTGTTTTTTAAAAAAATCCCTCTGTGTATTGCAGCTAGATATCCATAATTGGAATAATTTCCCAGGACACTTGCTGAAGTGTTTCTGAGTGGTATAATTTGGAATGATCGCTATTTCTTCTTTATGTATTCGTGCGTGCATGCGTGCGTGCGTGTGTGTGTGTGTGTGAAATGAACAGAGATGACTTTAATAATCAGAAGAACATCCCTTTTATAAATGAACCAGTTGTGGAAGGAACTCAATCAGCCACCTACACTACATGGCTGACACACCTGCTTCTACAGGAATATTGTAGTACTCAGTGGTCTTTCTTTAAAATATATGGCTTCAGCAGACAAATAAATGAGCCCCACCCACCTCTTTTCTCCAGGTACCCTGGAGCCTTTGCTCAGACACTTTGATTTTAGTAACGCTCTCATAAATTTGGAGACTTTTGCAAGATTCCTTGCATTCTAACGTGGGGGCAGGGCTTACTCCAGGGTAGGTAAGCTATTGTTTGAAGCATCTTTGGGACAGCCAGGCAGTCTCCTTGGTTCTCATGTCCACAAGAGCCATGGATGTCTAAGAGGGAGTAATCTGGAAATGCCTGCCTTCATCAGGAAGTCTTTTACCTATGCAAAGAAACTTATATCACTGCTCTCTAAAGTGAGGAGACTAAGAGATGTCGAGGGCTCTGGTTCTACCCTTGAACACTTCCACCAGGATGGTGCATCATAGGAGTTACATAGAGAGGACATGGAGTCCACCCATCCAGTGCGATTGTCACAGTTCCATTTTAGGCTGGACAGGTCAATATTACTCATCCAGAAATCATCCTGAATCCTAGAGAATAGACTGTTCTCTGGTCTCCTAGAGTCTCCTTTGAAATAAGGCTTGGGTTGTGGAAATAAACTAAACATGTTGTGTAAGCATAACTTTTTAAACAGCAATAAGGAAAGGAAAAGAGACAAAAATATTATGAGTGACTGTGTTCCTGGTTTATACCTGGTGTTATATGTGTGTGGGACAAACCCGGAAGCTTGGCCATCACCTCTCAGCTCTAGGAGCAGGTGAGCAGACTTGGGCCTCAGAGCGGGGTCAGGGTTGGTGCCACCACCCAGCACAGATCGTGTGTTTGTCACAGCAGCCTCTGTGCATGATCTACCCACAAGAGGACTCTTCCTGAGACTCAGTGTCACAGGAGTCTCCATTGGCTATGGGAGCCTTGGGGCCTAATCCCAGGAAGGGAGGATCACAGAGAGAAAAAGGAAGGCCAAGAGAGGTCAAGCTTTACAGTGCAAAGAGCAAGAGGAAGACCAGTCCTATGCAAGATGTAGAGGAAGGTCAAGAAGTCAGGAGCCCAGGGTGGGCTCAGAGTACTTCAGAGGCCACCAGCCAGGAAGGAAGCCCCCTGAATTGGGTGCCTGAACACAATGCGGCAAACAGACCCCACCCTCCCAGAGGCTGTGCCTTACCAGACTTTCACACAGAAAGGATTTCTATGTATCTATCCACCCACAGTCAAGTATATGAGGTGGAGTAAATCCCTTCTGGGGGTCTGTTCAGTCTTTAATGCTGCATGTTATTCTGGCCAGGTCATGATGTGGAAGAACCATCTGACATAGAGGCTTCATCTCCAGGAAGAACTGGGTGTAGCCTACATGCTTGCTCAAAAGAATGTTCGAATCAGAGAAGACGGCCAATGCCTTGGAGAAGCTGGAGAATCTGAGATCCATGGGGGAGGCGTAACTCATGCAGCACCCCAGGTAGTGATGGCAGATTTGGAATCAGCTGGAAAACCACACTATGAATAACCATAGTTTGGCTTTGGTCACAACTCCTGTGGGGGCATTCCCCCCAAGTCACCTGATCAAGGGCTTCCAAATCATCCACTTGGATGCTCCCATTAACAGCCTCAAATGAAATGAGCTCGGTGTTCCTGACCACGTCTCCATCTTTGCCCATTGCAGTACCCCTCAGTCCAGGCCACACACACTTTGGGGAGTGCTACTCTGGATGCACAAAGACAATCTGCTGTGAGAGGCCAGGAAATAGTCTGTAAAGCTCTGATATTTATTATTTTCCAAATTTATCATTGCTCAGTCTTCTGACATGGAAAACATAGTTTTGATTTTATCATTGATATATTCCAAAGCCCAGTCTGTGGGTCCTCAAGGAGGACAGGCCCCTTTTGATGGGCAGGATCTGAGGCCCTAGCCTGTACTCAGAAAGGTAACAGAGCCTTCCTGCAGGGTCCTGCTGCTGAGGAAGGTGCTGGCCTCGCCTCCTCCTTACTGGCCATCTTCAGAAGCCCACCCAACCACGGTGGTCCTCTTCCAGCACATCCCCAGGCTTACTGAGGCAATCCTACTGTGCTTTCTCTGGCAAACAGGGATCGACTGGCAGGAGACAGAGCAGCAGCCATCATAAGAAGAGTTCTTGAGCACTGGGTATGTGCCAGCTTTAGCACAGGGCATCTCCCAGCACCAGCCATGAGTCAGGAGAGGCAGGCCCTGGAAGGAGAGAGAAGATGAGGGTGGGTAGGTCTACAAAAAGTGGGCAGGGTGCCCAGCAGGTCCCAAGTCAGGCTAGATCCTAAAGGCCCCAAGCAGCCCAGCTGCCTCCACAGGGTCATCCAGTTTTCCTTACTGTTCTCAATCTGTCTCCCTCTATCTTCTTTCCTCTGTCTCTCTATCAGTTTTGTCTCTCTGTCTATTTCTGTCTTCATTTCTTTCGGTGTCTGTTTCCCTCTCTGTCTTTGTTTCCCTGTTAGTCTCCATCTGTCTGTCTCTCTCTGTCTATCTCTGTCTCTGTCCCCATTCTCCACCTTCCTTCACTTCCAGACTCATTTTTCCCTGGCAGCAGTTGCTCTATGCCCAGGGCCATCTGAGAGTCTGCCAGGGTGTATACTGCCCCACTGATCATCTGAGCCTGACCCAGTGCTTCCTCCTCATCCTGCCCCACCTCCAGGGTGTGTCCTGACACCATGGAGCCATCCCTGGCCCTGGAAGCTGACGATCCTCCCCCAAACTCCACACCACAGAAGTTCTGTCTCCCTCTCAGCCTGGAGTAGAAAACAGTTGCTCAGATGTCTGCTGTCTGTCCTAGAAGCTTGTGGTCTGTCTGGAAGCTTCTAGACTCAGGATCCTCATTTCACCCTTTCCCTTTGTCTCTCCCAGGGCGGGTGGAGCTGTCCTGTGTCTGTGGTGTAGCAGGGGCAAATCTCTGGCCTCCTATCTCCCAGTGTAGGAGAAACCAGGAGCCAAGACACCCACACCCTCCTGGGTATTGTGATGGCTGTTCCTACCAGATTCCCAGCCAAAATCCTCTGAATCACTGACCCCAGGGAGGGGCGCCCTTTTTCCCTTCTCCCCACATTCATTCCTGACTCTGTTTCCAGTCTGCTAAGACCAGTGACCTTGGGTGCCTGCCATGTCCCCCATGCTCCTTCTAAGGCAACTAGGATCATAGCCAGATTAAGTATCATGGGCAAGGGTCAAGGAGTCATGGAAGTCATTTCCATCAATGGTGGGGACTGTTAAAAGAGTGGTCTAGAGGGGTCCAAGCAGGGAATATGAGCAGTGAAGGGGAGCACTACAGAGTGTGATGGGGTCTGAGATAACTCGTTCACCAGCTAGATTGGGCAACCGCTCCCCTTTCATACAATGTGACCTGATCCTCCAATTTTTCAAGAGAAACTGTAAATTTGGACTTTTATATGAAAATACATGTTTTATATGAAACTTTTATATGAAAAAACATACACGATTTTTGAGAAGCATTCTATAAGCCAAATAAAATACATTGACAGGATGAATCTATCCAGCACACCACCTTTAGGACCTCTGTTTAGTGTCCCCCAGCACCTATCCCTTAAGCCCCCACCACAACCACCTGGAGGGCTGGCAGGGTGGCTCCACCAAGGCCCCACACTCCTCTTATGTCTGGCTGCATCACTTGCTCTGCCCCACTCAGAGCCTTTAAGGCACTCAAATGATCCCCATACAGGAGCCCACTGCAGTCTACAACCTCCAGGCTGGTCAAGCTGCCCCTGACCTGCAGACCCTACCCTTCCTGCCTTTCACTCTGTAAAGCTGGTCACAAACAAAGCCAAGGCAGAAGGGTGGTCTAGGAGGGCAAGGCTGCAATGACATGCTTGCTTTCCCCTTCTTTGCTGTTACTGAGCATGATGTTTAAACACAGCTACTTTCTGTCTCTACTCAAGCAACCAGGTCAGAGCACCCTGCCAGGGGCTAAGCCTCACGGCCCCCACGGAGGCTCCTGCCTACACATGGCAACTCCAACTTAGGGCTGCCCCTCAGGTGGCCAGAGGCACCAGATTTACTGAGCTGTAGCTGTGCAGCCTGGATGAGTGACTTAGCTCAGCTGACCTGCTTATTCATTCGTGAAGTAGGAACACTAACTACTTCATGCTAGATCAAGAGGGACAAAAATAGATAACTTACTTAAATTGTCCCAACATCCTAAACTGCAGGTACCCTGGAATAATAATAACAATGGCTAAAATTTTGTTACCGTTTGGGGGTAATTTGAACTCCAGTGCCCCTTCCTGCCGGTGTAATACAAGCCTAGACTGTGTAACACTATCCATTTGTCCCAATCAACTTCTACTCAACCTTCAGAACCCAGTTCAGACATACCTTTTACTGAAAGCTGTGTCCAACAACCTATAGCTCTACAGAGGCTAGACTGAACTCCTCTGGGCCACGCCAGCACCCATTTTTGCCTTAATAGAATGCTCTTCATGTGGTATGAGTTCATGATACAGTGAGTGACATAACTAAGCAGAGGCAAGGTAGCCCTCCCTCCTGCCTTGACCTGAGAGTCCTTGCAACTGTTCCTAGGTCGCCTGTTCCCTGTCTCTGATGCCACCCCAGACCACCACTTCCCACTCCCAAGCAAGCCACACCATATTGGGAGGCCCTTGGGCCATTGAACTTGCAAGGATGGAAGCCGAAGTCTGTGTTCAGTGTCCTGCCCTAGGCTGAAGCCCCTGGCTGAAGCTCCCTGGCCTCCACATTTCACCTGGCTCTTCTTGTATAGACTGGGACACCTTCCCTTTCTTTGGCTTTATTTTCACACCTAGTTCCAGATACCTTCTCATAAGGGACAATTGTGCCTTTCTCAGGGCTGAGCAGGGCTGAGAGGTCCAGGAGCCCCAGGCAGCCCCAGTTGTGACATCCTGTGGTATATTTCCAGGTGACCAGGGCTAGATTACCATCTAAGCAATGCCAGAGATGGGTATGCACTCAAAATGTAAAAAGATATGTTTCCCAGCTGTTGAAAGGGTTTCCAGGAGATGGGTCGCTAGGAGGCAGAGCTCCCCCTGCTGGTAATGCTGATGATACAGCTTCACTTACAGGAATTCTCTGCTGCAGGAAGGGACAGAGTGAGAGACTGGCGGGGAGGGGAGATACAAGATACTCATGCAAGCACCATTTCTCTCTCTCTTTCTCTCTCTCTCTCTCTCTCTCTCTCTTTCTCTCTCTCTCTCACACACACACACACACACACACACACACATTGACACCACTCTTGACTCACTTTGCCCACTGGAACCCCGAAAAACCAGTCACATAGTCAACAAATACATAAGTATCTATGATATGCAGACAGTGGCCCAGAATCAGCTCATCCAGGATACCTGCCCCTCGGGGTCTTAACTCCCTATCTTCAATTTGCCAAGGAGTCCTCTAGTCCCACCTCTAATGTCCTTCACTCCATGGAACTGGCTCTTGCCCCTCCCTCCTATTGTAGGTCCCTGGTCCCAGATCCTCATGCCCCCACTAGGACAAGTGACCAGTGGCCTAGCTAGGTGCTCTGCCTCTGTGCTCTCCTGCACCCGCCCAACCCGCATAGTACCCCACATTCCACATGCTCCCACTGCTTGCTCACAAGCGTCCTTGGAAAAGGCCAGACTCCTCATAGTGGTAGTTAAAGCCTCAGGTGCTAAGATCAACCCAAGGACATGCTTCCTATGCCCTCACACATCTGCTTTCCAAGCAAACCACAGCACCACAGCATTGTTTCCTGAAAACACCTCCCGCCTCTAGCCCCACGGACACCTCCACGGCTTACCCGCACCTGGACAAGTACATTCCACTTTACAGCCCCACACAGCCCTTTCCCCTCATGCCCATGGGCAGACTCACACCCCATTTCTCTTCCCCACACCTATGCCACATGTACCCACCCACTCTTCACTTCACGCAAGACCCCTACTTAGAAGCACCCACTCTCCTGACATACAATCATGCCCATCCTGCCCCCTGAGCTCATGGTTCTGTGGGGAAAGGAGCTCACAGGCCCCAATATCCAGTTTCCCAGGAGGAACTTTTGAAAGGCATTGAATTCACAGGGAGTGTTGGTCCTCCAGGAGGGCAGGGCAGGCTGCCAGAGCCACACGTCCTGGGGGCAAGACAAGGCAGCCAACAGGACCATTGTTCATGCCTTCCAGCTGGAGCCAGGCAGGCCCTACCCTCGAGCCCCTTCTCTATTTGAGGAGGCAGCGGGAAAACAAGGCCTGGTACCCAAGGGCTTAGTAGCTTGTTTGAGCAGCTCCCCTCAAGCAGAAGTTTCCCACATTGCCTTCCAGCCAGGGGCACTGCACCCAAGCTTTCTGCCTCCACAGCAACGGCAGCCTTGCTTGGCACTGTGTCTGGGCCCAGAGCACAGGGGAAGGCTGAGGGGAGGGGAAGGAGGTGGGAGGTAGTACAGGTTGGCCAGGATACTGGCTGATGGTGGCCCTTTCTGTGAGGATCCCTGGTGTCTCAGGGTGATAGAAAGACCATCTCTTTCTATCACCCTGAGACACCAAGGCCGACATGGGTCTTGGGGGACAATCAAGATAAGTCCATATCACTGGGCCCCTTCCACGCAGCTATGTGACCCCAGGCAAGCAGCAGGACCTTTTCCCGCCTCGTTTTTCATGCCCTCCTTGATAAACAAAGCTTGGAGGGCACATTTGGAGATTAAGAGAGAAAATGTATATACAGTCCTTAAGAGCAATGCCTGGTACTGGTGAGTCCCTTCCAACATATTCTCCTGCACTGCCTTCTACCCAGAGTCTGTTTGCCCCAAATTTATGCTTTCTCAGGACTCAGGGACCCCCAAATGGGGTGGGCTGATCTCTCCTCTTCCCATGGAAGCCCTATTCTGGCTGCATTGAGCCCAGAGCAGTGTTTCTTCCACTCAGCCTGATGTCCTCTTCTCCCTTGGCCTGCAAAGTCTGTTCCTGGCACTGTGTCTCCAGAACCCAGTGTCTGCACCCCCTGAGTCCCACCTCTCTCTTTCGCTCCTCCTTCCACACCAGGCCACTCGACACATCTAGCCCTCTCAGTTCCTCTGACAGGTTCTTCTGAGAGAGCCAGGGTCTCATCTCCTCAAAGCCAGCCCTTTGGCAGGACCAGGATGCCTTGACAAGGGCTTAGCAAAGGGCAGCGAGGGTGGTGCTGAACATGCAGGCATGTTCATGCTCTTTGGAAGCGGACACAGAGACCTTACCAGCAATCTGGCTTCTTGTCCTCTGCCCCCTTTGGGGAGATCCCCATGTCATGCTATCTGTGGCCTCCCATGCCTGCTCCCTATTCATGTTAAAATCTGGCCTTTTCACTGGTTCCCCATGGTCCTTGAAGCCATAATCAACATGGTATGTAAGCCTCTTACAACAACAGAGCTCTACCTCACTAAGCAAGGTCCTTGGGGCTTCAGAGCACAAGTCCCAAGAACTTGGTGTCACCTGCTGAAGTCCCCTATGAATGGGACCCTCCTGTCAAGCCTAGATATGCAGAGGGTCTGCATGTGCTTACATGGGGTAAGATTGGTTCAAAGGACCTCTGAGCCTGCCACACCTGCCCTCACAGCCCACACCTGCTGACCAATGAATATAGGGTCTGTCAATCAATCGTCAGGCTCCTCCTCACTCTGGGCCCATCCTGCGAAAATCTGTCCCCATTTCTTCTGACCTTTGATTCTTCTTCCTTCCTCCAGCTAGCTCCCCAACTGGACTCAATCCTGGGATTTGAAGATATGGTCTTGACCTCCAACTCACCCCAGTACTGTGTCTTGGACTTGATCCTTTGACCTTTTCTGCCCAGTGCATGCTCATGTTGGCTGCCTGAAGTCAATATGGGTCTCTCAAGACCCATTTCCTTTAGTGGTCAGTGCTCTTGACAGTGAAATATTCGAGAGGAGAAGGCGAGAGCCTGGGCCTGAATTCCAATCCTCTACAGCCCGTCAGGGCTCCCAGTTTCCATCCCCAACAGAGACAGAGAGATCATGCAAAGAGAGGTAGAACTCCCGTCCCACATGGCCACAGGGTATGTCTGAGGAAGACCCAGCCTGTGATGTTCTCAGCCATCCTGAAAGTTTAGCATTTGGAGGACCCATCCTCATGCCCTTCATCCTGTTAAGTAGAAGGTTATGTAGTAGAGTGTTGGGGAGGATAGGGGAAGGGGCAGAAAGACCCTGGAAGCAGTGAGGATGAGAGGCTACTCAAATAGACACAGAAAAGCATCAGTGGGAATAAGTGAATAAAGAGTGTAAGTATGGCATAAAGAATTGAGCAGGTCCTAAAAAAGAGTGCCATGCTGTGGTCATGTCTACTGGCTGCTGTTTTCCAGAAAGTGGAGCAAAAATCCATAGGCCAGCACAATCAGGACCCAGAAAGGCAGCAGAAATGGCTCCCAGGGATTTCTATTCTCTGGAGATGCTCTGTGACTTCCTAGGGGAGGTGAGAGGCTGAACTCAGGAGTGTATGTCCTGAAAAGGGCAAGACTAGCTTGCCTCAGGGGAGATGTGACTGGTCAGTGGTAGGGGCATTGTTAACACGGTATGCAAGCCCCTGTACCACTTACAGCAACAGGACTCTACCTTACTCTAGGCAGTCCACATTTTTGCCTCATAATCCCAGTCTCCCAAACCTCCTCATTTCAGGGTTCTCATGCTCCTTCCATGAATCCCCAATGTTCCTCTGAGGTCCTGTGTGGCTATGCTGCAGGGGATCATAGTACCTTTTAAACTATGGTGCCAAAACAGCATTCACCATCCTCCACAGTCCTTTTGGACCATTTTCCCACAGCATGTTGCTCCATAGCTCAGTGAGAAGCTTAGGTGAGGAAGGATGCTGGCAGCCCCCATGGTTCTGCCTAGCGCTGTTCATTGGATGTCCCCTCCTGGATCTGCAGCTTCTGTTTGAATCCACAACATGGGACTCCAAGGCCCTTACAGCCCTCTCCTCTCTGGCCTTCTCCCAGGCAGGCTATGAGCTCAGGGGCTTGCTCTCACTGAGTCCCATGGTCATATCAGGGAACACAGGCCAGGTTTGCCAGTTGAGGCAGCCTGCTGAAGGCTCAGAACCCCACCCTACCCCAGGCTCATCCCCTCTCATGCAAAGCACAGAAAACCCCAAGGCCTAGACATAGAGCCTAGTATATCTAGTCCAATTTTCGACAGCTCAACTTTTTTCAAACAAGGTGGAGTGACCCTCTTGGGGCATTTCCTTGATGCCAAACATCTGAGTCCAACAGTGAAAATGCCTCCAGTTATTTTCATGGTTCCTAATATCCAGATGCTGGGCACCAGGGAACTCAAACCTCTACACAAGGATTTTGGTTTCTGAAGCAGGAAGTATTCCAGAGGTCATCAGAGTGACCACCACCACTTAACAGGTGACTATGCACATCCATTTCCACAATGTGAGATTGACCAGGCAAATCAGAGAGTCCTAGAAGGAACTAGGAACCTGAAAGCCTCCTGTGCTTCTCCAAGGTCACCTGTCACCATATGAAGTGCCAACTTTGAGTCTCCAGCATACAGTGGTATTCAGAAAATTCTGGAAAGTGTCTACTGACTTGAGGTCAAATGGGGGAGTGCAGCCTCCTTTGCAGGCTTGACTCCCATCTGTGCTGTGCCCACATGTGTGCCTGCCTCATTTGAGCCAAGGGAATTGCAGTGGGACAACTGGAAGCTTCTCCCAGGTTCTCTGCCAAGTGGGCCTTGTGCCAGAGCTGTGATCCAAGGCATCCCTGCCAAGTTTCTAGGCTCTTGCCATGCTTCACTTCTACCCAGGGAGAAAACCCTTGTACTTCCTCACTTCTTTTGAGACAGATCAAATTGAAGAGAGTTGGCTTGCATCTTAAACAAGGCATATTTTCTCTACACACATTTTTTGGAATGGGGAACAAATTATTTTCCTTCTTTTCCATGAGATGCTGGTGATGGGCTCTAGGGGAACTGCTCAAAGGCACCTGTTGCTAATTGCCAGGGCTGAGTAGAGGCAGTGCAAACTGCCCATTGCCTCAGGCTTTGTGATTAAAAATACTAAACATCACACCACTTGGGTTCTCTAAAATCCAGTGACAGCATCTTACAGGAAATACTGTGGTGTTAGTAGTGCCCTGTATGCCACACAAGGTGAAGGTCACAGTTCATGTGGCAATGACAAGTCAGGAAGGACCAATCTCAACTCAGCCAGGAGGGCATCTCTCCCAGAGGGCCCCACAGGCCTGCACTCCTGGGAATTCTAATCAGGGTGAAGGAGAGAAGGTGGCCCCCACCAGGCACACCCACACTGTCTGAGGCTTTGAGAACAGCCAGGACTGGCTGTAGGTGTCCCAGGAAGAGGGCAAAGTTGAACTGTGGTCCCCAGGTGAGCCTGTTTCCATCACTTGTTCACTAGCTCAGCAAGCATCCTTTGAAGACCTCAGTGAGGAATACACCACCATGCAAAGTACCTTTAGGGGAAAATCACAGAAGAGCTACTCTGAAGTTCTTCTTAATGCACTGGAAATGCAAGACAATATTGCCACCTGGGCATGCCCTCAATGGGCTCCATATCCAGAGAAAGTGACAACTCACTGCCCATGCCACCCATGAGGGAGCCCTTGACCCAGACTGGGACAGGGAGAGCCCTCAAGAGGAGGCTGCTCCTCAGCTGAGTCTCACTGGGTGAATGCAAGAAGGACGGGACCATTTTTTTTCACACAGAGGTCTCCCTGAAGAGGGTATAAAATGATTATGGGGTGCAGGGCAAGTATGTAAGCTTCTATCGTTTTTTAGTCTAAAAAGAAGAAAATTATATAGTTCAATTTTACAGACCAGATTGTGTTGTCAGAAACTGAAGGAATGTGTGCACCTTGTCCTCATTTCTAGGTCTGCTCTTACCCCTCCCTTCCTTCAGATCTGAGACCTTCCTTGACCACACCCCTCCCACCACTCACACATTTCCCATTCCCCTCCTCTGCTCTACCATTTCTTTTGTGGCACTTCTTACCACCAACAGCATGTATTTGACTCCTTTGTGTTGTTTATTGTTGGTCCCTGCTCCCACCTTGGCCCAGGCTCTGCTTTAAGCACTTTCCACATATTAACTCATTTCATATTCAGCACCTCCTGTAAAGCAGATACTACTAAGATCCTTATTTTACAGATGTGGAAACTTAGGCCTGGAGATGCTAAACAGCTTGATCTAAGTGGCCAGTTGGTTGATGGCAGAGCAAAGAGTCAATCCGGCCATGTCTGGCCCCAGAGTCTGTGCAATTAACCCCTGGGCCATAATGTCTCCAAAATGTAAGTTATCTAAGGGCTGGGCCTCTTGTCTATTGTCTATGTCACTATACTCCCAGACCTGAAAAAGCATAAGGTCTTCATAAACATTTGTCAAACGAATGAATTTACATCATCTCCGTGGTCCCCTGACATTAGTTTTACAATTTCCCAACACATACCCAGAAAGTTCTGAACACATGCAAGGGTTCATCTGTGATGGGTCCCCACTGGATGTCAGAAACCCCTGGGACCTGTGAAAGCAGAGCATCTACACCCCCAGGCAGGGTCGGGATGTGATACCAGGAGGCAGTGTCCATGTTGGGAGCAAGGCCTTTGGGCCAAGCAGCAAGGTAGAGTGTCAGGCTGGAGGCACTTTCCTGCTCCTTCTGTCCTTCTCACGCATAGCTCTCTCCACTTCCCCACATACCATTGAGGTCACAGGCCTCACTTAGGTGACAATAGTTTGTTACTGGAAACTTTGGGGCGATGGAGGGAGTGGAATTGGTTAGAACTGGGGTGGAATCCTACTTCCTCACTTAGAAGCTGTGTGGTCTTGGGCGAATGTTCCAACCTCTGAGCCAGATAGGCTCTAAGCCTATCTGTTGTTCCGGGTTTCTGCTCGAGAAGTAACATTCTAAAAGCATGACATACACAAAAGTGGTCTTATTCTCTAGGACGATGTTCTGGATGAATTTTGGCCTGGAGGAAATTTTGGCCTGAATCTCCTTGTATAATCCCTACATCCAAAGCCTTCCTTGCCACAGTCCTTCAGTGCCTGTCTGCCGTTCCCAACAGACCTCAGTGCTATCTTTCTGTGAAGCCTAAGGCCAGCTACAGAAGTGTTTTTGTCTAGTCTCAGTTTCTAAAATCTTACTAGACTTCTTAAAGTAATGGACATTCGACACCTTTATCGGTAGTTTTTCTTTCTTTCTTTTTTTTTTTTAAATCAAGATGTTGTATACATAGCTCCAAATCTGAGGATGTTTTTCAACATAAATGTTGATTTCAATTTTGAAAAAGCTGTTGTGAATCTCTTTTGAAAATTCACCAGTGGGGAGGAATTTCCTCTTGATAAAGGATTTCAGATCTAGATGTTGTCTCACTGGAAAAACAGTTCTTCCAACATTGGCTTTACAAGGAAGCCGGTGCCTTGGACATGATGTGTACTTCACTTCAGGAAATCGAAGTATCTTGATAAGTGGAAGTACTTTTCATCAAATAACCTGCTATTGCGAATCTACTTTAAAAAAATAAACAGTTTCATAATCTGTTTCAGGTTAAGTAGCGACTTTATGCAAAAAGAACTTAAGATCATATCTCATCTGGGTACCAGTAAACTCAACATAAATAAGTGCCAGTTTTACAAGTGAGCTTAGATTTTGAATATACTTTTAATTTGTTAACAAGAAATAAATTAACTTCATAAAATCCAATTAAAATGCAAAATGTAAGCTGTAAAAAAAGATTAGCACAAATAACAATTTCTGTACATGGGAAATCTGCAGCTGTTTACCAGTGGGGCTGTGATCTTGTGGAAACAACCTGGCAACATTAGTTTCTTGCTCCACAAATTGAGGTTGACAACATCTATCTCTCAGCGTTTGTTTGTTCATTCAACAAACACTTGTCATGGTCTTTTCATTCCCCATGACAGCAAGTACCCACGTCCCCAAGCCAGGATGTCAGCCCAGATCTGTGAGTCCTTACTTCACACTCTAAATGACAACATGCTGGCCCTTCACATTTGAGAACAGTCCTCCCTCCCTCCTGTCACTTAACAACTCTGTGTTGAGCACCAGGTGTGTACCCAGCCAGGACACTGCTCTTGGATGTCGTGATATCACAGGAAGCAGAGTCTCTGTTCTTACAAGCTTATGATCTAGAGTGAGAAGAAAGATATTAAATAAATACACACATACACACACACATATACATATGATACACACATATACATATGAAGTTTAATGAAGAAATAAAAGCAAAGTTGAGGAATAGAGTTGAGTCCTACATCTTTTCTGTCTTTCCTCTTAAAAGAATGCCCTCTACTCAGTACGTGATTCTCTCCTTCTTTCCCAGCCCCACGAAGCGCCAGCAATGGGGTTGCCCACACCCACTGGCCTTCCTCCCTTCTTATTTGCTCAATTGGGACATTCAGAGAGCTCAGGTGGGGCTCCCAGAGAAGTGATGACCCAGCATCTCACCACCCTTGAAGACTCAGCTGAGGGAGCATTCTGGGTCCAGGAAAAGAGGGCATAGGCCCTGTTCAGAGTCTAGACAGACCTAGTGGATTCACCTGAGAAGCGTTGCCCCCTGAGAGGGCAGAATAGCAGAGAGGAGGGTGGTTAGAGGGGAAGGGCACATTTCCATCCACACCCCTGTGTGTGGAGGTAGGTGCTCAGCATGCCTGTGGATCAGAACTGGGCGGGCGGACTCAGCTTCAGGGAAGAGTGTGGGGTAGTCTCGCATGGCCTGGGAAAGGTTCACGTTACAACCCAACAGGCAATGTGACCATTCCAGTGACATACCACAGGCTGGGCCAAGGAGGCTGGACCTGTTGGAGACTGAGGAAGGGCAGACCAGATAGAAATGATGAAGACCCAAGGTTGACCCAGCCAGCCAGGTCCATCAACTGAGCTGGACCCAGCTCTGAGTGGTCCTTAAGTACATTTTTGGAACCAGACTACCTTAGTTTTAAATCCCACTGTCCCATTAGTTGTGTGACTTTTGGCACATTTCTTATGGGCCCAAGAGAAGGCTTCCTAATCAGGTACCTCTCAAGGCTGCCTTGAGGATTCATAAAATAGTGAAATGTAAACCTTTAACCTTAGCAAGTGGTCATATTACTAGCAGGCCATGGTGCACAGCTGGATCCTCCCCCAGCACCCATCTAGCAGGCATGGGTGCGGCACTACACTGTGCCGGCACATTCTCATCCTGCCCACCTACCGTGGACTGTGTATGTTAATGTCACAGCTCTAAAATATTATCATTACAAGCCATGAGATTTAAAAAGAGCTTCCTTTCCAGATCCACATTGTTCTGCCTATAATTAGCACAAGTTTCCAAGAACGTCACAAAGAGGTGGGAGGAACTGCCTCGTGGGATAGGTTTGTTAGTATAAGGCATTCCTGGGGCTTCTGTGCAGCCTGGCCTGTGCTCCTCCATCCCTTGCTTCTCTGGCCCCTGCCCTTGACAGCCACCAGGACCTCATTAAGGGATTAGAAACGTCGGCCGTGTAATGCTTTGGCCATGTATGCAGAACTGCCGGGCTCCCTGCTCTGCCCGCTCTGCCTCTTATCAGTGGTCACCAAGTGATGTTTGTGCTGGGAAAATCAAAGCAGGGCTTGGGCGGAAATTATGGACCACTGGTGTCACGCACTAATTAAAGACTCTGGGGTCAAGCTTCAGGGAGGGGACAGACTTCCTCAATTCTTGGTCCCTCTGCTAATGGGATGTCAGAAAACACAGCCTGGGCTGCAGGCTGTGGAAGCTCACGTTGCCAAGGCCCGTGAGAGCATGATAAAAGGGTGACACAGTCTGCTGTGCCTCAAAGAAGATGACAGGTCTTGCTTAACTAAATGCAGAGGAGGATGCTCCTATCTGGACCCAGAGCCCAGGTCACAAAGAGAGTGGTTGCCAGAGCCTGGCCACATGCTGTGAACACCCTCAAGTTGAAGTTGTTCATCTTCAATGGCCATCTGCCTGCAGTGCAGGAGGGAGGGAGGGGGCCTGGGGGTATTCTCATGTTGATCGCAACACATTTATGACCTAGTAGGATGTTTAGAACAGTTCTGAGTGTCTATATCTCTGTAGTTTAAGGGGAAAAAAAAAGTTTAAAATTCAAGGATGATTCTGAATAATGTAAAATAGCCACACATACAGGGAAAAAAATACATAACCCTGAACAATAGCTACTATTATTCTCTGTTTCCCAAGCTCTTGATCTATTGGAATGTTAGCTCCTGGAAGGCATCGGCTCAGTCAAAGTGATCCTTCTCTGCTCCTGTCCCCAACAAGGCAGGTGCAAGGTGGAGGCCTGGGGCCATTTGAGTGAGTGACTGAGCTCACATCCTTACGTGCGGGGTGAAATAACATCCTTGGGTATCAATTTTGTCTCCCTCTGCCTCCTACATTCACCCAAGTCCTCATGACCAAGAGGTTCTCACCCCAGCTTTGCCCCAGCTCCCAGCCATTGCCCTCAGCTCCAGCCATTGCTCCCAGCTCTAGTCTCTATCCCCAGCCTTGCCCTAGCTCTCAACCCCAGACAGTTGGACGAGATAATCCTACTACTGCTCCAAAGCAAAAGCTATAAATATGAGCCACTAAGATCAAAATCTGGCAATTTTAGCTCCATTGAGAGCTTGGCATGAATTCCTGCACAGAGAGTGTCCATACACTCAAAGACTATCTCCAAAGTTTCCCATGAACCAGGAAAGGGACCACATGGGCACAGCCCAACCTGAGCAAACATGACCACTGTCAGAATCAAGTTGTGCGGCAAGGTCCAGATTGGAGCCTCTGCTCCACCCCATTGTCCTTTGATCAGGACTTCCCAAGGTGGCACCTGTTTGAACTGATGGTCAGTCATGGCCCCATAGTCTTGGGTCATAGTCTTGGGTCAATGTACCCATATGCTCAGTCCTCATCTAGGACAATCTCCAGCCTCCCTCTAGACCCCAGAAGGAGATGGGTTATTTAAGCCAGGCCTTCTGTGCCTGTGTGGTATGCCAGAGCAGATGGTTTATGGTACACTCCAATTATTCTTTGAGAAGAGCTTCTGAGCCTTTCTCTCTTCCTTCTGCCTGTTCTCAAGGCCCACTTTTATTGAACATGTTCCTCAGTTTTTGTATCATTCAATTCAACTTCCTCTGACAGAAAGGACCTCACATTTATTGAACACATACTATATTCTAGGACAGGTTTTGTCAGCTAAGGTCTTCAGGCCCAAACCAGCCAACTGTCTATGTTTATCAATAAAGTTTTATTGGAGCCCAACTGTGTGCATTCATTTATGTTTTGTCTATGGCTGCTTACTGGCTACAACAGCAGAGTTGAGTAGTTGCAACAGAGACCTTATGGCCCTCAGAGTCTAAAATATTTACTATCTGGCCCTTCACAGAGCAAGTCCACCAAGCCTTGTTCCAGGAGGTTTGCAAAAATTGTTTTGTTGTATCCTCATAGCGTCTGTGGGCAATAGTCCCTGATTTCCTCTTGAAAAGAAGCCACTGAGGCTGGGCAAAGTCAAATAGAACCCTTAGCTGGGAAGGAGGGAAGGAGAACCTCACATCCACATCTATCTGACTCTGAAGACTATATTCTTGGCACTTGTCATTTCTTTCATACCTTTGATAAAACAAGCTGAGGGTGAACTGTCAACTTGATCCCGTAGCTGGGGCAGCTAGAAATATGGCTTCCAAACCAGTAGGATGTCTAGTAACAGACTCCAACTTTTCTCCATGAAAATCTTGGTTAAATAGAAAGTCAAATGACCTTCTCCTTATTATCTCCCATGATCCCCAACACTAATCACGCGACTAACTCCCTCCTCTTCCCCTTGGATTTGTGACATAAAAGTCAATCAATCAGCCTCTTCCTTCTCCCTCTGATCTAGGCACTAGATATTCGGGGACCACGCCAGGTAGGTAAATCTAGACCACACGTCCACGGGGTCTTTCCTGGGACTATCAGCAACCACCTCACTGGGCACTGAGACTCAGGATGAGGAAGTTGATTGTGGTTACAGAGAAGCTGCTGGAGACAAGACCTGTGATTACTCAACTGAAGCCTTCTGGGAGTCAGGAACTCAACAGATCTGATTATGAATCCGTAGGATTCCCCAGAAAGCAGATGTATTGGCACTGGGATGCTTCTTGTTGTTCGTGTTGGCTGCTAGGCCTCTGAATGCCCCTCTAAGGAGAGCTGGCCTCAGCGTGAATCTTGGGGAACCTAGGGCACAGCCCCTACTCTAGAAACTGAGCCGGGTAAGTGAGGCTCATTCATCTTCCTGCTGCCTGCTCCCACTTAGCCATGTCCCCTAAACTCTTTCAACCAGCAGTGAGCTCCACCTGGGCTCAAGAGTAAAAGAAGTAGCCCAGGGCAGTGGTGCCAGAGTGGCAGCAGCAGTGGCCTGGGCCCCATCTTCTCAGCTGACTATGCCTGCGTTGATTTCTGCCAGTTCTCCAAGCCTGTGTACCAGGCTTCCCCGTCAGTTGTCTGATTTCTTCCAATAAATTCTATTTCTACTGAAGCTGACCCAGGTCTGTGCAGAAACAACGCTTGGAGAGATTAGCTGGCTCATCCAAAGTGACACAAATAGTATAAGGCAGATCTGGGATTCCATCCAGCTCCTCTGGGCCTAACAGACACGTGCCTTTCCCACTAGTCCACACTGCCTCTCAGGGAGTGACACCACTTGTTCTAGAACCTCAGAAATTGGCCACCACCCAGATGCAGCATTGAACTGTCCTGACTCCCACCTTCACCAGCTCCCCAGCCAGAGGTCCTCTAACAAATTTTCTCAGGCCCCACAACGGCTTCTTGAACTAATTCCTGCCTTCTTGGGAAGCATATTTAAATCCCTGGAATATCCAATGGGTTCCAGAAATGAAAGTAGAAATTTTAATCGTGCGTAGAACAGTGAGAAAGAAAGGGGTAGGTTTGGAAAGTGCCAGTCAGATTGCAGACAGGCACCAGCCAGGAGGAGATGGAGGGACCCCGGTGTGGGAGGGCCTGAGGCCGGGTCAAGGAATAGAGAAAGTGAGCCTGTGGTTACTGCCTTTGTCTTAGAGCAAAACAGACAGGATTTGGCCACCAGATTGGAGTCATGCAAATGGGTGGGGCAGGGGGCGTGGTTGGTGGTGGCTGGTGTGGTGATGCTGAGAGAAGCCTAGGCAGAGGGAAGCTGTGTCGGGCAGTGCACGCAGCAGGTACCTCAGCAGGGTTTCAGGACTCCTACCTGTCTGAGAGGGGTGTTGAGGTCTCAAAGGATTTTTTTAATGCCTGAAGCATAACTCTCTGAGCCTAAGGATGCATGGACAGGACAAGTCTGGATCTTACCTTCTAGTTTCTGTGTTACTTTCTCTAGACATGGGCTGGACGGGACTGGACACTAGTGGGGGAAGGTCAGGCTCCTCTCTTTGGGACCCATGGGTCAAAGCCAAGCATCTATATCTTGGCATTTGAATGCGTTCATTTGGGGGTGCTCCCACAGGAGATGAGCTGCTCTCACCTGCTCCATGGAAGTACTGGGTGCAGTGAAAGAGATTCATTTGTTAGGTGGTCACACCTGCACCATTACACACATGCTGAGCACTTCACATCCTGAAGTGACATAGGCTATCATAAGCATCAGATAGACATGCTTGTTGAACTTCTGTCTCATTTTAAGTGACAAAAGTGAAAATAAATAAGCTTTAAAAAAGAATTAATTTCACTTGTTTTTGAAGAGAAACTTAAGAAAATAAGTCACACTTTCTCAGGCCTCCATGTTGCCTTCAAATTCCCACTAAAAACTTGGATAAGGGACTTGTAACATCTTTGTGGACTGTCCTTATTAACTCAACATTTTATTTAAATTGCACTTAGCACCTGCCTCCAATTACTCAGCTCTGGCAGACAGCAGAGTTCTGATTAAATGCTCTCCCCTATTTTAGCACAACGTTGCTTCAGGCGAAGGCCCAGCTCACATAGGCCATCATCTGTCTTCATCAAGGCCATCCTCCAGTGGCCTGACATCAGCTGCTCAGGAGGTAATAGGACAGTGAGGGCTGAGTGGCTGAGATGCTAACAATAGCCTCCGCTGTGCCTGGGGAGTGATTTGTATTCATTACTGTTCTCCCCAATCATTGTCCTGGGTTACGTGGGCTGCTGGCAGGCAGGCTTGGACAGCCTGGCCAGGCTGTAAAAGCAAGGAAGCAAGGAGGGTAATGACAGAGATGATGCCGATGACAGTGATAATGAGATAAGGTGGCGGTTGCTGATGCTGATGCTAATGAACACTGCCACTTTGGGAGCACCTGCCACGGTCAGGTACTGTGCAAACCACGTGACCTAATCTTTCCCGTGTCATTCCCACAACAAGTCTCGAGATAGGTATTCTCAGGTTCTTCTTCCATTTTTGTAGCAGAGGAAATGGAGATTTGCTCCTGATCATTACCCAGAAAAACTCGACAGGGTTCTTCTGCCTTAAAGCCCAGTTGTAGCCTCTTCATAGGCTTGAGAAGGCCTACTCTTCACCTTTTCCTGCCAGGAGAGACTCCCTGGCCCAGTGGAGCTGGCTTCCTGTGGCCACAAGGAGCACAGTTCTCTGCTGGGTGACTGTACTAATGAGCTATCACCTCAACTAAGTACATTACTGACAAGTCTCTTGATTCAAACAGGGTTGATTATTGAATGTATTAAATGTAGTGTGTGTGTGTGTGTGTGTGTGTGTGTGTGTGTGTGTGTGTGTGTGTGTGTGTGAAGCTGAATTTTAGAACTGGATCATGGGGAGCACTGTGGAATAGTGGAAAACACCATAATTCATGGGGTCAGCAAGGGCTAGGCTAGAGTCACAACTCTACTTTCAACTCAGTAATCTTGAACAAATCACTCACTGACTACAGTCAGCCTCAGAGCCACCCTGTTTAATGAAGCCCCAGGGCTCATCTTTTTCACTAAGAGGACACAGTTCTCAAATATTCCAAGTCAGTTCATTCACATGAGGAGACATTTTTCCCATTCAACTCCAGAGTCCCACTGGTCCTCCCTCCTATCTCTCTGGCCATGCTTTCTTCTTCCAGTCTATTCTCACTGGCCTACTTATACCCTCATCACACATCATTCAGGCCACTGCTATGGGAACAGTCTTGCTAAAAATGCATATGGTGACACTAGCCTGAATAAAGTCATTTAAGGGCTCTTGTCTCCTTCCTAGTAGAATGAATCCCATCAAAACCCCATGCAAGTCCTCTTGGTTTGGCACTTGCTTAGCCCCAGAATTGTCTCCCACCACTCCTGGCCTCTCCTTTGCTAGCCCAGTCATGATGAACTACTGGAAACTCCTCAAAACTGTTCAAGGTGTGGCACTTGCTTAGCCCCAGAATTGTCTCCCACCACTCCTGGCCTCTCCTTTGCTAGCCCAGTCATGATGAACTACTGGAAACTCCTCAAAACTGCCCTCTCTACTTCCTAATAGTATCTGCTCCCAGCCTGCAAGGGTCTTCCCTCCTCTCTTTATCCATCAATTATCAGATAGCATCCAGAGAGTTTTCCTGAGCCCTGCACCTAATTTCTGTACCCACCCCACTCCATCCGCCATACCAATCTTAATACCATACTTGCCATCTGTTGCTGTAAGTGTCCACCTGTCTCTCATCACCACCAGCCTCCAGGTGCCAAGTCAGGAACTGTGACGCATGCACATCTACACATCTGCACAGCACCTGCCCTTGCAGAGCCCCTGAGATGCATTTGACTTGCTCTGGGCCATCCTTGGTACATTCACTTCAAAGCTGTATGACTGACTTTGGCATTATCTGCCCACTCCTCTTCATCCTAAAAATAGTCACAGGATGCCCTGCCTCCCAGCCATGATTTCCTTTCAATAAGAAGGACCCCCCCACCACACACACATACTCCAAAAACCAGAACCATAACAAAAAGACAGATGAGTAAAAGGAAAATAGAATTGGATCTGAAACCCCCACCGCCCACCATCCAGGGAAGGCTGTTTCAAGGTGTCCTCTCAGTGATGTGACATCTGGTAAGGACAGGTCATGACACATCCACCTCTCTGACTAATACCCAGAACAGTCACCTGGAGAATGAGTCACAGAATCACCACATCACAGTGCTGATGGACTTTCAAGCTTCAATGAACCAGCTCCCATGGGAGGGGCCACTTCTGCATTAACCACCAAATGGAATCCAGCTTCACCAAGACACCCCCAGGAGGGGAGCTTCTGGGATGAACAACAGCCCCGAAGTAAGAAAGCCCTTTCTAAGTCTTGGCAGACACCTCTTCTGTCTCTCTTGGGGAGCTACAGAGCCACCCAGATAGAGGGCCATTGGAAAACAACTCACCTGCTCCCTTCACCCTTGCTCTTTGGGCAGAAAATCCCTTCAACCACCAGCTGGGTTCCAGGCCCCTCTCCTTCCATCCCCAACTCTTCTAGAGATACCACTTTCATGGAGTCTGAGCAGTCCTGAGGAGGCCTCAGGCCCTCATTCAGAAAGATCCACTCTATCGAGGAGGAAGCATGGGGGTGCACTTCTGGTGGCCATGCCGCCCTGACTCACACTGAGCCACTGCCCTCTCCCAGCCCCACCCAATTGGAATAGTGGAGCTTTGCTCTCCGACCTCAGCACGCTATGTCCTTGATTCTTTTACATCATTGCACTCAAGCCAGAGTTGATTCAGTGAAGTGCAATGATCTCAAGGGCTGTACTTTTATGTAAGGTGGGGCCAGGGTCCCCAGTGTGTTTCTCCTGATGCTCCCTGGGGAGGTCCTCCCATCTCCCTCTGCATCTCTAGCCCCATCTTCTCTGGCATAAGACCTGTATTTCAATCTGAAAGTTCTATGGACAGCTCAAACTCACCATGTCCTAAACTGAACTCATTAAAGTTTCCTCCAAACTCACTCTTCCTATTCCCTGCTCCAGAGAATGACTTCACCACCTCCTAGTCCCCATGCCAGAAACCTGGGAGTCATTTAAGAAATCTACCCCACCAATTAGCATTGTGGGTTGCATTTGCCTAATATTGCTCAAATCTAGCCCCTCTTCCCTAGCCTTCCCACCATGCTTCCCCTAATTCAGACTCCCATCATCTTTTGTCTGGACTATTATTGCAATGGGCTCCTAACTAGTCTTTCTAATTCTAACCTAAATCCCTTCTAATTAACTCTCGACACAGTTCTCAAGATGCTCTTGCTAAATGTCTTACGTGATTCTGGCTTTAAGTACATCAATAGTTCCCCATAAGCTTCAAGGAAAACAAATTTCCTAATCTGGCTCACGCCTGCTTCCCACTCCTTGCCTTTCACTCCGCACTTGCAGCTCTCCTTTGATTTTCCTATGACTCCTTCTATGTGGACTTCTTTGTCCTCCATCCCCTATGCTGAGCATACTATTGGGCAGCGGCTCTCAAACTTGAGGGTGCATCGGAATCACCTCTAAGGGTTTGTTAAAGCACTGAGTTCTGAGACCCCCACCCAGTGAGTTTGGGGTGGGGCCCGAGAATTTGCATTTTCAACTTCAGATTCTCAATGCTGGTGAAGGCTGCTGGCCTCATGGCTACACTTTGAGAATTGCTGCTAAGGGGCTTCAATAAGCACTTAGAAAGGACACAGCAAGTGTCAGTTAAATGTATGAGTGAGTGGCATACCTGCTAATCAACTGATTTTTCAGGCAATCATGAGGACTCTGTGGATGAGGTCTCATATGTATAAATAACCTTGGGTGGAATTTTTGTATAAATTAAAAGACACAAAGCTATATTGTGCCCTCACCATGGTCTGGAGCGCCCGTTTTGAGTTTCTCCCCCTGGTGGAGTCTCACTGTGTACCTGGAGGAGTTAGGGTCTTTTCTAGGTGCAGCAGTGGCAAAGGAGGGCCTGGGCCTGGGATCTCACACTGCATTCCTGTTACATCATTTGGATTTCTTTATAGATTGGAGAGCTTACAGTATCACCAAAAGAAATGTTTCTGTGATTTTCCAATAACTCTGATTCCTTCTTCCATGTCCTGTTCCCAGGCCATGGCCAAGCTCAGTGGACAAAAGCCAGCAAGCATCAGAGCTCTCAAATACACGCGGCATGTTCTTTCTCACGGAGAGTTTAGAGAATGGAAAACAGGATGTAAAAGACCCAGAAGACACTAGAGAAGGCGTTACTATGGGGCCAGCTCATACTGGCCAAGGAGCAATTGTGGAGACTCCACATATTCCAGAGTCATGATTAGTATAAAGAAGCCATAATACCCAACACAGCCATGCTAGTCACCGTGGTCCTCCTGCTCAGCCATCAGGAGGCCTGCACCCAGCTGTTTTACTCTGGTCTTTAAATTAGAAGAACTAACTGGAGTAGCATCTATTACCCCATTCCTCAGTTTACCTTAACTATGGCCCCTGTGTGATGATCAGGAACTGACCCAGGGGAAAGCTGGCAGTCACCCTGTGGTCACACTACTCTTCCCTTCAGACCCACCAGGCTGAAAGGGGGAATTCCATTCTCTTCTTTAAAGAGAGAATGTTCCCCCAAATTCGTGAGATCCATTTCTCTCTTGGGATGCTGTTATGGGCTGAATTGTATCGCCGCTGCCACCCATCCCAAATTCGCATGTTGAAGCCCTAAATCCCAGTACTTCAGAATGTGACTATATTTGAAAATAAAATCTTTAAAGAGGTAATTAAGCTAAAACAAGGTCTTTAGGGTGGGCCCTAATCCAACATGACTAGTGTCCTTGTAAGAAGAGGAAAGTTGGGCACAGACATCTGCATGCATAAAGGGAAGACCATGTGAGGACATGGAGAGAATTGGCCACCAACAAGCCAAAGAGAGAGGCCTCAGAAGAAACCAATCCTGTCCACACCTTCATCTTGGTCTTCCAGCCCCTAGGACTCTGAGAAAATAAGTGTTTGTTTAAACTCCCTGGTCTAGGGTACTTTGTTAGGATAGCCCTAGGAAACGAATACAGACGCTCAGGAGCATTGGCAGTGGCTGAAGAGTCCAGCTGAGGATGCATCTCGTGAAGGGCTCTGGGCAAGACGTCCAGGGGTGTCTGGTCCCTGAGGCCTGTGCCAATGTCTGCACTGTCCTCCCACTGGGGAGGACCCCAAGCTCTGGGTATCTGGGCATCTCGCAACATTATTCAGCCCAGCCCTGATTCTCCACAGCTGGTGAGCTTTTTGAAATTCCGACTGTTCATTAAGAAAATTAAGAACAGGTGGTTTTGAACCAGATCTTCCAGGCAACACTCTTGTACTGAGCCCCAGATGTTAGTGCTAGGGCCCCGGCCCCCAGCCCCCAGCCCCAAGCACTGCCAGCTCCCCTGGGACTTCACAGAGGATGTGCAGGAGAAGGCTGCTGTACCCACCACTGCAGCTCCCTGCGGTGCCACAGACAATCACTGTGAGAGCCCTACTCTTGTCAAGCCCTTGAGCAAGGAAAGCCTCCCCAGAGGAATTGTGACAGCCCACCCTCCCCCTTCTCCCAGGTGATTCTGAGCCCCTCAAAGCCCTCTGGCTTCCAGAGAGGCATGCTGCCCTCACACTTCTTGCCTCTTTCACATTCAAGAGTTCACCTTGCCTCAGGATGGTATCTGGAACCACAGGTGAGTGTGTCTGAAAAATGGTCGTGGAGGAAAGAATGTAAGAGGTAAAATCAGAAAATGAAGCTTCAGAGGTAAGGGGTCCAGGCCTTAGGGACCTGGTGAATCTTTTTAAGGTGTCACCACTCTTTCTTTTAAGTGACGGGAGTCTAGGAAGCAGGGGTCGCACCAGTGGAAAAAGGCCATTTTGCTTTCTGTGTGGGAATCACAGTGCACACCTATGGGAAAGGTTCTCATTAAATATTTCTGGAGTGGAATTGGGCAGTTGGGAGCTGAGGCAGGTGAAACTGCAAGCAGAAGATCGACTGCGGAGCAGTGGGGGAGTGGAGTGGACATAAAACCAAGCATAGCTGCATGGCTGACTGGCTGAGATGGGCAGAGGAGGGCATGCTGTCTGGAGCTGTGTGAATGGCCTCAGGAATGCAGAGAACAGGAAAGAGGGTAGCAGTGGCAGCTGCATCATGGGCAGGCTGAGTATGAGGAGACAGTAGACTGAGTAGATTCATCTAAGACAAGTCTAGGTGGTGGACAACCCCACGGCACCCTGAGCTGCTGCCCTGCTCTCGCCGTCTCCACAGGCAGGACGCCTGGGCTGGGAGCCCTGTCACACAATGGTTCCATGAGCCTGAGTGGCACGTTCACTGCTCTGCCTGTGCTGTTCCTCCTTGGGGCAAAGACGGCTCCATTGGATTTCTCGAAGGATTTAGCCAGGCCACGTGCCTGAAGCACCTGGCTCAGAGGTGGGTGTGCATAGGTATTCCCTTCCTTCTCCACCCAGTGTCTCCTTCTGGCTGCCATCAGTCCCCTTTGTTCACCTCAGGGAGCAGAGGGAGAGCTGGATTTCCTGACCAGGGGACTTTGGAGGGAGCCAATGTAGGGCAACCGGGCAGTTGTGGAATCAGGCTTGGCAGGCCCAGAAGATACCCCTGAGTGCCCACAGCCACGGATCCCTTCTCCTTAAAGAAACAGGTGTTTAGTGCTCACTTCCATGGGTGGGGCGAGGATTAGAGGAGATGGGGTTTTGTCAGCCTGGCACCCAGCCCCACATATGACACATGTCTGGATGATAAAGGGCACAAGGGCCCTAACAGGAGAAATAGGTCTGAGGGGCTGGGCCTAGAGGTAAGGAGCAAGCGGAGGTGAGAGCAAGCAGCCACCAGCTGCCCCCCATCCCCACCCATCCCAGCAGACAGGAGAGGAGCAAAGCTGCTGCCAAGCCCCCACCCCCACCCCCAGTCAATGGCAGAAGCACGTGAAGACAGTAGGCTCTAGAGGTACTGGGCAGTAGCTAAATCTCTCTGAACCTCAATTTCCTCACTTGACAGGTGGTTTTGAAGATCCAAAGCAGTAAAGTGTACAGAGTTCTCTGCATGGGGAAAATGAAGGCTTCTCTTCCTACCTGGAATTAACTGATGCAGCACAGGGAAGTTTAATATTTTAAGCCCATGATCAAATAGGATTTGGGCCTGATGGCAGTGGTTTCTAGCTGAGGCTCATCTGCTGACCACGCACTTCTGACCCAGACAGAGCAGGGGACATAAGTTCAGCAGCTGAGAGTGGGTAGGTGGGAGTCAGGGGAGCCTGCCTCCCAGGACCCATCCTTTGATGCTGATGCAGCAGCTGCACAGGCAGGCAACGCCACCTAGTGGATGCAGTTAGCACCATGAATCAGGATGCCATTTGAGGTGGGTCTCCTCTCTGTCTCTCTCTCTTTCTCCCTCCCTCTCTCTCTGTTTCTTTCCGTCTCTGTCTGTCTGTCTATCTGTCTGTCTGTCTATCTCTCTCCTCACCATGAACATATATCACAGGCCCCTACCTATACCCGCACTCACATACAAACATCTCCCAGCCTCTTCCTCTGGGTCCCATCTGGGAGCTGGCCATCAGTAGAAAGAAAGCAATGCTTCCTTTCTTTTTCCAAAAACCAATTCAGTAACTGTGTGAGGACAGCCAAATTGTCTGAAATAAAACAGGGTGAGGTCACGTTTGCCAAGAGTCTACTATCTGCCAGGCTTCAATCATGAAGTAGGTGTCACAGTCACCCAAGCCCACTCAGCCAGCAAGTGACTCTAAACCCCAGGCTGTGAAGCTGATGTCTTCATTCCTGTGAGTTCCATAAATTATTCCATTTTCTAAAATGGTTGCTATACATTCTGTAACTTCCTGCTTGAAATAAGCTTTTATTTGAAACAGAATCAACTTGGCCCATAATTTTGTTTTTGGTCCTAAGATGATTTTCTAGGTGACACTAGGACCCTAATTCTCGATAGTCATCGTTATACCTACCCTGACTTCAGACTTCTCCCAGCAATGACGGTGTGTGTGTGTGTGTGTGCGTGTGCATATATACATTGTGTGTGAGTATGAATGTGTGTATATGTGTGTTTTATGTATCTATATGTGTGCATATGTGTGTGTGGTGTTGTAATATGTGTGTAAGTATGCATGTGTGTAATAGGTGGGGTATTGCAGCATAGCTGCTGAGTCAGAGTGAGAAGGGGTCAAATCCCAGTTCTGGCCCCTGGTATCCTGGGTGGGCCCCTACCTTCCAGTGTTCACACTCTTATATAGTCTCATATCTTGAATATGGGCTGCCCCTAGCGACTTCTAATGAAGAAAACATGGCAAAAGTGATGTGATGTCACTTCTAAAATTAGGTGCTAAAAAGACTCCATCCCATAAGCCCTCGCTTGCTTTCTCACTCACTTGTTTTGTTGGAAGCCAGCTGCCATGCTGTGAGCTGCCCTATGGAGAGGCCCACATGGCAAGGAACCTCATGAGATAGGCTTCAGCCAACAAGCAGCAAGTAACTGAGTGAGTATTCCCTCCCCATTCAAGCCTTGAGATAAGACGGCAGCTCCAGCTAACACCTGAAGACAGACAGCCTGTGAGAAACCCTGAGCCAGGAGACCCAGATTCTTGACCCACAGAAACTATGAGGTGGCATATTAAATCAATAAATTTGGAGTAATTTGTTACACAGCCATAGATAACCAATATACTGGGCCTTTTCTTTGCCCTCTGAGCCCCAGTTCCCCTACTATAAAATAGAGATTGGATAATAGGACATGCTTAACAGAGTGTCTGCCCCAAAAGAGAAACTCAACAGAAATTTCCTTTTTCCTTTCCACACTGAAAGGCAAGGTCGGCATGTTGCTCTCCAAAACAGTAAGATGTGATGGAAAATCCTAAGTCAGGCTCTGTTTTCAAGGATGAAAGAGGGCCTACCCCTTCCTAGCCTGTGACTGGAGCACAGCCTTCTGCATCTGGAGAATCAGAACCCAGCAGCTGGCTGGAGGATAAATCTGATGGTGTCAGCTTGGACCACCTTCCATTGTTGGGTGGTGGTGATAGTGATGCTCCTTGACCTGTGATCTCATTGGCAGGAACAGGATCCTCTCCAGGACCAGAATGAGGCCAGGGCTCCAGTACTCTGTGGACAAAGTACTGACATTCCTAAGGGCAACCTGACTGCCTTTGTCATGGTGAGCCCAGAGAGGCACTCAGCCACCCATAGCTCTAGAAAGGTGCACCTGCCCAGCTCCTGCTGTCACAGCCACACCCAGTCACCTCCATGTCCTTCTATCTATGCTACTGTAAAGAGCAAGAGATATCTCCCAGCTGCTCCCCTGCTGCTGCCCAGGCCAGCCTACCTGCCTGCCAATCTGCAGTCTCACTAGGAAGATCCCAAGACCTGACTCTCCAAGATGAGTCCTGGGAGCAGCATTCAAGGTAGGCTGTTGGGACTCCAGCTGGGTGAGGCTGGCTGAACCCCTCTTCTTCTGTTGGCCCTCAGGTCAGGTGAACTGGTCCCCAATTCTACAAAGCGCAGAGAAGTCACTCTAAGACCCTTGCATGTGCCGTCCCCTGAGATTGGGTTTCCACCTGCTTTATCCTCCCTCATAGCAACCAAGGAGGTTGTTGTCCTGCTTTCTAGATGAGGAAAATAAAACACCAAGGTTCAGAGTCTTCGGCAAGGTCAAAGGGCAAGATAGCAGTTCTTAAACATTCTTTAATCCCAAAATTCTTTGACCCCTCGTTCACTGAGTAATTTCCCTCTCTCTCTCTGAATCTGGGCCTGGGGCTGCTTGGCCAAGAGAACATAGTAAAAGTGATGCTGTGCCAGTTTGGGGCAGGCTATAGAAAACTGGCATTTTCTGTGTCTTGTCTCTTGGGACATTGCTCTCAGGACTTGGGACACCATTCTACAAGGGAGCCTACTGAGGGGCCCACATGGAGAGGAACCAAGGCCCTGGCCATCAATTCCAGCCAAGCTCTGTGCTTCCAGCCAGTGCAGCTCGCCTGCCATGAGGTGAGACATCTTAGAAGTGGAGCCTCAGCTCCTATTCAGCTGTCCCAGCTGACGCCAAGTGGAGCAGACAAGACTTTCCTGCAGAGTCTCCACCTGACCCACATTGCAGTTTCCTGAGCTAAATAAGTGTTGGTCATTAAGCAAGTAGATTTGGGAGTGACTTTAAGTCACTCATAGAGCAAGAAGTGGTGAACACAGTTCAGTTGACATCAAAGTCCATGCTCTTCCTAATTTCCAACGTGGAGGTTTCTCATTGCTGGGGAGCTCACAGGTGCTAGGCTTGAAGATACCCTCAAATCAAACTCCCCATGTCATCAAGGCCAGAAAATTCCTTCCAGGCATCTTCTCACTGTGCTCCATTTTCTACCCTTGTGCTGGAGAGAACACCGAGACTGCTAATAACCCTTTCCCTTGTACAATTGCCTTCCCTTGAGTTTGGGTAAGTCTTGCGACTATGATGAGCTTCATTCCCAGGATAAAGGCACTTACATGGCAAAGGGCCTTTGCAGATGGCCTTAAAGCTGCTAGTCAGGTGACCTTCAGATAGAAAAATTTTTCCAATTGGCCTGACCTAACCACGTGAGACCTTTAAAAGCAGAAGTTTTCTCTGGCTGGTGGGAGACGAGGTAGTAAGATAGATGTGAAGTGTGAGGGGGCTCAGGCACAGAGGAGGATCCCCTTTGCCAAAATGGAGGAGCAGGGGACCAGAACCTGAGGGTGGTCACTAGGAGCTGAGAGTGGTCCCCAGATATCAGATAGTAAGAAAGTGGGAACTAGTCTAACCACAACTTACCTGAATTCTACCAACCACCTGAGGGAGCCCAGTAGCAGATTTTCCCCCAGGGCCTTCAGCTAAGATCCTGACCCAGTGATTTCAGTCTTGTGGAACCGCAGATAACCAGTAGAGCCTACCTAGATCTTTGACCTATAGAACTGTAATATAACTCAGTGGTATTTTAAGTCGCTAAATTTGTAACTTGTTACAAAGCAATAAAAAATAAATAAGACCCCATTCCTTTTGCTTCCAGATTATTCCTTCCTTGGAAGTATTCTTCCTTTCTCACTGCAAATGAGGTGACATGTCAGCCTTTAAGCAGTGGCTTGGGTGTGGGCTACAGCTTGAGCCAGGATACTTGTGGCCTGACAGAGCAATTGAAGGCAGGCTGAGCTTCCAGGTCTTAGGGTCCCGGAATGGTAGCATCAAGTTGCTGGCCTCCAGCTATCAGGTCCAAGACTTTCCATAAGGTAACTAAGCCCAGCCTCAATTAGCTGCACTCTGATGACCTGGACACCCCCAGTACCATCATTTCCAGAACAATAATAGCTTCCTGTTCAGATCAGAATTTCTTCTAGATGAACCAGTCTCAAACTGTTTACACATCTGATTTAATCTGCTCCCTAAGCCCAGCCTTTACTTGTCTCTTTCTTTCTCTGAACAAAGCAGTATTCTGATCTGAATCCACAAGAGTCAGAGTAGCAAACCCTCCCACTGATATATAAATGATGCTTAATGTGTTCAAAACCTCTTCACTTCCTCCCCTCCCCACACCTGGCCACAGTCCCAGGAAGCAGACAACATTGCACTTCGCATGCCCATTTTCTAATGGGCATCCTGAGGCTTAATGCACTAATGTAGAATGCAGCATTTCAGATGCCACCTCAGAGGGGTTTCTAGTCACTTTATGTCTCCACAATTACTTGTTAGGCTTTCAAGGACAATGATTTTTGTCTTCTATTGCCAATGAAGCTATCTCCATCAGAAAGAAGCACCAACCTGGATGTCTAGTAGGTTATTAAAAAAAAACTGCCCTGACAATTGCAAAAGGCTGTATATTAACTTCTCAAATCGAGCATGAGAGTGTAGTTTGGATTCTCCATTTCCTTACTTACTGTCTTATCTCTCTGTTGAAGCAATATAGTCCAGGGCCACATCGTTAAGTGCACACAGCTCCTAACTACAGATTGCTCCTTTTAGGATAATGTATTATCACACATTATCTTCAAAATGTCATTTGCCTTAAATTCTGTTTTATCTTATTAATATTTCTTCTCTGTCATTATTTAGGTTTGTATATGTCATTTTTCTATCCCTCGATTTTTCTGTGTGATTTTGTTTTAGCTGTGTTACTTGTAAGCAGCATATAGATGAATTTAAAAAATTTTAAATCTGGTATCTATCCTGTAATAGAGAAGTTAATCTGCTTAATTTTTTTGTAGTTACTGATCTATTTGGACTCACTTTAGCTATTTTATTTTATACTTTCTGTTTTCCATATTTTTCGATTGCTTCTCTTATTTTCATTTTTCCTGCAGAGTCAATTTTTGCTTCTTTTGTGATTTCGAAGTTATTTTTTTTCTGCTCTTGCTGTTGTTACCCTTATCTCTCCAAACTACATACCTAATTTTACCTTTTTCTCTGAGCAAATTTGCATTATTCATTATCTCTATCCCTCCTCCCAACTATGACAAGGCATTTGACATACTTAACTATCCACTCATTAAGTCCTTGTCCACAACTTGTTATTTCTGTCTGAAGTCAGTTTTTCCTCATATCTTTAGATATAAAATACTACTTTTAATTTTTATAATCAAAAGTTAACATACTTTCTGTCATATGTTACAGATTCCATGTTCGCCTTAGTTTCCTGTATCCCAGTGTTCCTCTCAGGCCAATTTCATTCTGGAAAATTACAGGCAGCTCTCAGTTTTCACAATTCTGATATGCGTGAATTTCAGTTATCCTGCTTTAAAGATTCTTCCTTTGTCTTTAGTTTTTACATTTTTTACCATGATGTATCTTCTTGTGGACTTCTTGGCTGTATAATAATACCAGTACCCCAACAACATGGTTCAAATTTGAGTTACCATGATATAATAACTAGAAGTAATTGCAAAAAAAAGTACAAACTTCGCTATCCACTTTTCAGTCCACAGATCATGATCAGTGACCAACCACGTGACACCTTTGAATGTCTGTCGCAATTGGTCACTGCTCTTCCATTTTTCAGTTCACACCCAGACAACAAAGCATACAGTTGTGCAGTCCCTTTGTCTACCAGTGACATTTGATAAAAATGAATATAAAAAAATTTTTAATTAGTTATAAAAATAACTGATCTGATAAACGCAAGGTTATATATTGCCAAAAAAAAAAAAAGATGAAAATGCAGCAAAGAACCAAAAAGTGATAGTGCACTAAACATACTTTGAACAGGCAAGCACTGTTCAAACCACTCTTTAGAAGTGCCCTACAATGAAATAAAACCACTTTTTCCTATATCTTTATGACAAGCAATAAGAGAGTATTATTTAATGACTTGTCAAAAGTTTTTAAAGGTCACTGAAAAATTGTGATTTTTCCCATTGATCATTAGGACAACTTTATCTTTTTAGTCCCACACTACTATGCAAAGCAAGGACTAAACCAGTTTTAGTAATAGCTCTTTTACTGAGCACCTGACGGATGTAACTTTTGTAGTCTGTATATCTTCGTATGCTTACTTCATGTTTTAGTTTAGCGTGATATGAAAGTCAAGTAATAATTATTTTCCATCAGGATTTTAAAATTGTCACTCCATTTGCTGCTGACATCTCTTGCTGCTGGTAAGAAGTCTGTCCTCACAGTGTCATTCCTTTAAAGGTAATCTTTTCTCTTTTTACCTTTATTTTATTTAATTGAGTGAATGAGTGAGTGAATGAGTGATTTTATTTTTTTATGTGCCACATTTTCCCCCAGCTTTATTGAAATATAATAGACAATTAGTTGCTCGTATTTACATGGTATAATTCAATGAGTTTTTTTCAATTATAGTTGTCATACGATAATATTTTAGTTTCAATTGTACAGCATAGTGATTAGAGCTCAAGTGATTACTCCACTAAATCTAGTACTCCTCTTCCCCCTTACATATTTATAATAACATTGTTGATTGTTTTCCTTATGCTACATTTTACATCTCCATGACTATTTTGTAACTATTTGTATTTCTTAACCCCTTCTCCGTTTTTCACCATCCCTCCAACCCTCTCCTGTCTAGTAGACCTCAAAATAGTCTCTGTTTCTATGAGTTTGTTTCTGTTTTTGTTGTTATTGTTCTTTATTTTGTTCTTTAGATTCTGCATGTACGTAAAATCATGTAGTATGTCTTTTCCCTGTCTGACTTACTTCATTCAGCACAATACCCTTTAAGTCCATCAAAGCAATATCTTACTCCATCCCCTTCTTTTTAGTCTGTGTGTGTCTTTTAATTTGAAATGAGTCTCTTGTAGGCAGTATATGTAGGGGTCTTGTTTTCTTATCCATTCAGCCACCCTATCCTTTGGTTGGAACACTTAATTTTTTCCATTTGCAGTACTTGTTGACAGGAATGTAGTTGTTCCCATTCTTTATTCCTGTTTTTGATACATGTTTTTTCTTCTTTAAGAAGTCCCTCCAACAATTCTTGTAATACTGGCTTGGTGTTGATGAATTCCTTTAGTTTATTTTTGTCTGGGAAGCTCTTTATCTATCTGTCCTTTGATTCTAAATGATAGCTTTACTGGATAAAGTATTTTTGGTTGTATATCCTGGGTTTTCATCAGGTTGAATATTTTGTGCCAAACCCTTTTGTCCTACAAAGTTTCTTTTGAAAAATCAGCTGCCAGTCTTATGGGTGCTCCCTTGTAGGTAACTAACTGCTTTTCTCTTGCTGCTTTTAAGATTCTCTCTTTGTATTTAACCTTTGGCATTTGAATTATGATGTGTCTTGGTGTGGGCCTCTTTGGGTTACTCTTTCTTGGGACTCTCTGAGCTTCCTTGGGTAGTATGTCTATTTCCTTTGCCAGATGAGGGAAATTTTCCGTCATTATTTTTTCAAGTAGTTTTTCCACTTCTTGTTCTCCCTCTCTTCCTTCAGATACTCCAATTACAGGGATGTTTTTACATTTAATTTTGTCCCAAAGACTCCTTAACTTATTATTATGTTCTTGGCTTTTTGTTTCTTGCCATTCTGATTAGGCAAACTTGGCTTCCCCATCCTCTGTATTGGTGGTTCTATCCTCTTCTTCATCCATTCTGTTAATTCCCTCTAATGTACTCTTCATCTCAGATAATGTATTCTTCATTTCTGACTGGTTCCCTTCTATAATTTCCATTTTCATTTTTATGTTTTTATCTCTTTGTTAACGTTCTCACAGAGTTCATCTAAGTTCACTAACTTCCCCTAAGTTCATTGAACATCTTTATAACCAGTGTTTTGAACTCTGCATCTGTTACATTGCTTGACTCCATTATTCCTGGATCTCTGCTCTGCTCTCTCCTATGGTTTCTGCTTCTTTGTCTTCCCATTTTGGCTGCCTCTCTGTGTCTATTTCCATGCACAAAGCAAAGTGCCTAAGTCTCCCAGTCTTATTAGTGTGACTTTGTGTAGGAGGTGTCCAGAGGCACAGTCCTGAGAAGGGTTCAGCAGCAGTCCAATCAGCCTGTGTCCTTCTGGGGCCACCTGTTAAGCACAGTAAGCAATCCACAGATGCTGTGCTTATAGTTGCCTCAAGAAACCACGCCAGAAACTGAGGTCAGTTGCACTAGTGTGGGTCTTGGAGCTTGCTCAGCAGTTGCACAGGACTCACCAAGGACACAACTAGATGTGGCTTGGGTGAGGCCACGAGTTGGGGAAGGCGGAGTTTCAGGAAATTCTTAGGGCAGAGCAACCACAGTTTGAAGACATGTCAGCAAAGGCGGCCCTGCGTCCCCACACTAGGAGAAGGAGGGCCCAACAGAGGAACAATGGACACTGCCAGCACTCTGCCTAGGAGAGGGCCTCGCTTCCAGTTCTTGCTCTGACAACTCAGAGTTCTCCTGTAAGTACCTGGTGCCCCCCGCGAACAGCCTACCGAGCACTAGTGCTCAGAGCGAGGAAGTCTGTCATCATGAAAGTCCGGTCATTATCATGGCCCCTTTAAGAGGTGTCTGCAGTTGTAGACTGAAGCTGCCGCAGCCTCTGTCCCACTCAGCCGCTCAGGACCGAGCAGCCTTGCATCCTCGCCCTGTCTTACCCCCTCCCGTTGCAGGGTGATTTCTTATTTCTCTCCTTAGTTATAGTCTTGTTCATCTAGACCTCAGGCAACTCTGCTTGCTGTTTGCTTGTGTTTCTATCACAATTTTGATGTGGTCATAAGAGCAGATGAACAAAGCCTCTATCATCTATGCCATTTTGACTTCTCTTCAACTTTACTTTTTATTCTGAAATGCCTATCCATTCGGAGACAGTTGCAAATAGTACAAGAGAGGTCTCGTATCTCCTTCACCCAGTCTCCTGAATGGTTTTATCTTACCTAACTATAGTACAATAGCAAAATTAGGAATTTGATATTGACACAATGTGTGTGCAATGCTGTATGCCATTTTAACACTTGTGTAGATTCATGTAACCACTATGAGAACTCAGATATAGAGTTAGTCCACCACTGCAAAGTTATCTCTCATTCCACCCCTTTATAGTTATACCCACACATCCCATCACTAACTTCTAGCAACCATTAACCTGTTCTCCAACTCTAAAATATAATCATTTAAATTATGGTTTATAAACAAAATCATCTAGTCTGTAATCTTTTGATAATTGTTTTTCTCACTCATTGTAATGCTCATTGGGATCTTAATTTACATCTCCGTCTTGGCTAGTGATGTTGAACATCTTTTCAGTGCTTATTTGCCATGTATATATCCTCTTCAATGAAATATCTCTTCATATTTTTAGCTCATTTTCTGACTATTTTTTACAGTGGATTTTGAAAGGTTTTGTTGTTGTTGTTGTTGTTGTTGTTTTGTATTCTATAAGTCCTCAGTCAGAAATATGGCTTACAAATTTTTTATTTCCCCCTCGTTTCTGAAGGATATTTTCACTGGACAGAGGATTCTAGGTTCTTTTCTTTCAGCACTTAAAACATGTTCCACTTCTTCTGGTTTCTATAGTTTTAGATGAGAAATCCACCACTATTCTAATTGTTTTCCCCTATATGCAATGTGTCATTTCTCACTTTCAAGTTTGATATTTTTTGTCTTTAGTTTTAATATTTGTTACTGTGATGTAAAAAAATTCTCATAGATTTCTTTAAGTTTACCCTATTTGGGCTTTACTCAACTTCTTTATCTGTATGTTTTGTCATTTTCCAAATTTGGGAAATTTTCAGCTATTATTTCTTAGAATAATTTCTCAGCCCCACCTTCTTTCTCCTCTTCTTCTGAGATAAAGGCACTAATGCTAGATCTTGCAGGTAGTCCTTCAGCTTCCTGAGACTGTGTTTTATTTTTTCAATCTGTTTTCCATTCCAAAGGTTAGTTCCTAGCCTTCACCTTCCTCTATTTCTCAGAAGCGTCTGGCACCATTGTTCTCTCCCTCATTCCTGAAGCACTTTTCTCTGATGACATTTCTCCTGGTTTTTCTGCCTCATCATGGGCGGTTCAGTCTTTGCCTTGTTTGCTGGAGCTTTCTCATCTTCCCAACTGTTATGATATAAGCTCATTATTTATAACTCTTCTATTTTTACTATACACTAGCCCTGGCATAGTCTCATGGCTTTTTCTATTTCCTTGATGTCAACAGTGCCTAAATTTATATATCTAACTCTGATCTCTCTCTAAGCTCTAAACTCATCACTGACCTCTCAGTGTCTCCACTTAGAAGACAACTGCATAGTCATCAAACAACTTTGCCCTTCCACCTCCTGTCTTAAAAGTATAGCTCTTGATTCTCTGTTGTCATTTCTATCTCTATTCCAGTCACAACACTTGGCGAGTTCGATATTCACCTTGAACTCTCAGCGTCTTTTTTCCATCATGTTAGAATTTAACATTCTCAAATTCCATCACCTTTCCATGACCCCACCTTAAGAATATCAATTATTTTATCAATAACTGCCACTATTACTCGTATTTATCTTATCCTTTTGCACACTTTATTCTGTAAATTGGTGCCAACACTTGGAACACTCATAAAGAAAACAGTTTGCCTCCCACTTGAGAAAGTCTCTCCCCTGTTTCAGCCCCACCATGCTATCTATGTCCATAGATATGATGTCACCATATCATTGGAAAATGATGTCACTCTCCGACAACACCAGTTCTCCACCTGTCTTCTTATCGTTTGTTACTCTCCTGAAGCTCTCAGAGGATGAGAACCCTAGATATCCAGCACTCTTCTTGACTCCATCCCCAGCTATTAATCTCTAGGATAAGGAGAAGATAGAGCATCGACTTCCATGCTGGTGACTCTTCTGGAACTTTACTTCCCAGGACCTCTGGTGGCCTCTGATTTCACCCTTTTCAGTTACACACATAGACATGTTTTCGCCTTGGGTCTCTTCATCATTAAAGAATCACTTCAGCTCTGAGGTCATGCTCTCTGATGTTGCCCTTGTTGACTTTAACCTGCCTGCCCATCCACCTCTCCCTGGTCCTTCACCTGCTTTTTATGACCATAAAGGTCACCCATGTTTTATTCCACAAGTCTTCCTGAAATCATTTTGAACTCTACACTCACATATAACTCCAAATCCCTGGCCCTCCTGACATTTTTCCATTCTTGCTTGTCAGGCACCAGCACTGGATAAAGTCATCATCTGGTTTCCTCTCACCCCTCTTGGCTCATACAGCACAGAAGTGGGAGGCTTGTAACTGTATACCTTGGCTCCTTGACAAGCCAGCCTTACTAACCTCCCCTGGCTTCTCAGGGTTGCTGCACAATCCGATTCTTCATCCCCAAATGGTGTTCCAGCAAATTCCCCCAGCAGCTGTTCCCAATCTTCCTCCTCCCCGCAAGTTCACAAACCCACCTCTACTTCCTGAACTCATAGCAGATGAAAGTACCTCATAATTTATTGAAAATTTCATCCAATAATGACGTTCTCACCTTCCCTCCCCTTTTCCTCAGAATGTCTCTGTCTCCTCCAGTGGGTTTTTATTGAGAAATATTCTTCCTCTTTAGATGACAAACTTTTCCCCATGGACTCTGTGTCCCTCACTTTCCTGATTCTTTCTTGACCTCTTTCCCTTTTCTTGTCTGATAAATTCTTTTTAATTTTTTAGCTTTATTGAGACATACTTGATATAAAAAACATGCACACATTTAATTTATACATCTGAGTGAGACTGGATATATGCATACACCTGTGATACCATCACTACAAACAAGGAACCAAGACACTTATAAATATACATCACCTCCAAGAAAATTTCTTTATGTTGTTTTTTATCTTTCCTTTTTTTTATGAGATCTGTTTAACATATTTTAAAGAATACAATATCATACATTAACTATAGGTGCTATGTTATATAACTTATTTGTTTTGGATAACAGACCCTATACCCATTGAAAACCAATTCCTCATTTACCTTGCCCCAAGTCCCTGACAATCACTATTCTATTCTTTGCTTCTGTGAGTTTGACTATTTTAGATAACTCAGGTAAGTGGGATCGTGCAGTATTTGTCCTTCTGTGACTGGCTTACTTCACTTAGCTTAATGTTCTAGGTTCATCTGTTTTGTTGCAAATGGCAGAATTCTTTTCTTTTCTAAGGCTGAATTATATATTCACATTTTGTTATCCATTCATCTGTTCTGGACATTTGGGTTGTTTCCATATCTTGGCCATTGTAAATAATGCTATAATGGACATGGGTTTGCAGCTATCTCTTCAAGATCCTGATTTCAATCCCTTTGGATATATATAAGAAGTGGGGTTGCTGGGTCATAAGGTAGTTCCTTTTTTAACTTTTTGAGTAGCCTCCAAATTGTTTTCCATAGTGGCTGCACCACTATATGTTCCCACTAATAGTGTATAAGGGTTCCAATTTCTCCAAATCCTTGCCAACACTTGTTATTCTTTGTTTTTTGGTAATATTCATCCTAACAGGTGTGGGGTGATATCTATCTAATTGTGATTTTGGTCTTTATTTCCCTGATAATTTATAATGTTGAGCACATTTTCATATACCTGATAGCCATGTGTATATCTTCTCTGGTAAAATGGTTATTCAAATCCTTTGCCAATTTTCTGATTGGGTTATTCAGATTTTTTAAATTGAGTTGTAGAAGATTCTTACATATTTTGGATATTAACCCCTTATCAGATAGATGGTTTATAAATATTTTCTCCCAGTTTATACTATGCCTTTTTCATTCTGTTGATTTTTGTTGTTGTTGTTGTTGTTGTTGTTGTTGTTGTTGTTTCCTTTCCTTTTTAGTTTGACATAGTGCCTGTACTTTGGGTGTCAATTCCAAGAAGTCATTACCTAGATCAATGTCAAAAAGTTTCCTCCCCCATGTGTTTCTTTGAGGAGTGTTATAGTTTCAGGTCTTACGTTCAAGTCTTTAATCCATTATGAGTTGATTTTTGTGTATGGTGTAAGATAACGGTCCAATGTCATTCATTTGCATGTGGTTGTCCAGTTTTCCCAACATCATTTGTTGAAGAAACTACTCTTTCCTATTGTGTGTTCTGTCTTGTAATGTCTCTTTCCATAAAACTCATGAAAAATTGAGTTTATCTACTTAAAACAAAACATTTCCTCAGTCTTGTGCCTTTCAGATTCCTGCCCCATCTCCTTCTCTGCTGAGTAGTGAACTGTTGCAATTGCCACTTCTCACCTTGCCCTCCACTCACCCTCAGTCCACAGACATTGTGTCCCAGCCCCCTGCACCCACTGAAGAGGAGATACACTGGCTATTTCATGGTTCTCATTCTTTCCTCTTTCTTCACAGTGTGTTATGCAGTGACTTCCCAAGTCTCAGTTTCTCTGATGTGACAAGTACATCAGAGAAACCCTCTTCACGCCGATCTTTGGTTTTCTTCCTGGAGATCTCTAGAATTCTGCCTTTGACTCTCCTCTCTTGCTACATTTCACCTGTAATTCCCAATGGGGAAGCACAGACCTTTTAAAACTGGGGAACTTTTGAGAGTGAAAGAGGTGCCACTAATAGACAATAAGAGTCAAGCAGGTTGGTCTTGGTCACCCTACCCATAGGGGCCATTGTAAGTACCAGGGATTCATTTTAATCAGATATGGCAAGACAGGGAAATGCTTGCCATAAAGGAAGTAGACTGTTATACTCATAGATCCCTAGAAACAAGAGGCACAACCCATCAAGCAGGGTCATGTGAGAAAGCACCGGAGCCAGTCAGGAGGCAAAGGGAGAGGAAAAACATAGGCAAGGGCCTTTACTGGGAAAGATTGGGAGAGGCAGGATGAGCAGATTTAGGACTGGCCAGTTTGAATAATTCTAGCAGGATCTGAGTCAAAAGGGTATCCCTAGTTGTCTGGTACCTGGCCCTGGCATAATTAAGGCATGTGGATAGTGACCCAAACTGTGAGAGACAGTAAAGGAGATGGTTGAGATGCAGTGGTTGGCTTGCATTTGAAAAGCACACTCTTGGGTGAGTTGTTTACTGTCATCAGGAATTAACTAGTCTTGGGAAGGGCAGCAAGGCCACAATATGTCAAAGTATCAGAACAAAGAAGATACAAGACATAATTAATACAGGAATATATCAGAGTCATTGAAGAGACTTTTCTAAAAAGTACAAGCTCCACTCTCACTCTCTTCATACTTCCCAAGATAAGAATGATTGCCTTAGTGAGCCAGAGTTGCTGATGTGTGTGCCACGTCCTTCATGTGTGTGAGAAAAGAAAACGTGAGAAGCACTGCTTTGCACACCATCCCTCAACCCCTGCTGCTTCCTTAACACACCTAATATCTCAATTCCAAATCTGTATCTTTAACCTACAACTTCCCTGTACTCCCAAAATAGAGTTCACCCTTCTGCCTGTTACTCCATGTACTCTCATACTTTCCTTCATCTGGAAACCTTTCTATCCCAGTTCCACCTATTAAAGACCCAGCTTTCCTTCAAGGCCCCATTAAAATGCTGTTTCCTGGGAATGCATCTCAGTCACCCTCTCCTAGGCTGAAGCAAGACGCAGTTAACAGCCCCTCCCAGTATGTCCTCAGCTAGCCTTCTACATCTCTCCTGTCAGTGTGTGAGCTGCCTATCTGGTTCACCTGGAGGGAGCAGGGAGTGGAGGCGGCCACTCTGCTGAACATAGATGCTCTTAGATTGAATTTTGCTGTATTTCCCCAGAATAATGTATGTGTATTGATGTGCCAATGTGTTACTCTCTGGCAACATATTTAAATGTGAACAGAAACCTCTGGGAAACATGATGTCTTAGCTAGTGTTTCTCATAATATATTACAAGGAACACAGGCTTCCCGGGGTTGTAATAGGCATTATGCAGAATAAACAAGTGTGACTCTGGATTAAACAAAGTTAGTCTTTCTGAACTGCAACATACTCCTCACAGCTTTAGATACCAAGGAAGCTTTAATAAAGAGAATCCTCCCAAGGAGGAAAAAAAGGGAGTTTGAAGGGGTTTGTATTTTTGCTTGTTTGTTTATTTTGTTGGAGGGGGTATTGCAACTTACTTGGCCTTTTTTCTCAGACTATTGGGTCTGGTGGTTTTGAAAAAACACTTTAGTGTAAGAGAAATCCTCTCAGAGGGCAGTGGGGCCATGCATAAGCAGGTGGGTCCTCCAGCATCCTGTATGTCACATCAATCGGACCATTCAGCTATTTCACCGGTGTGCAATCATTCCCAGCCTCCAATTCTCTGACCTTTATCTAGAAAAGCTAATCTGTCTCATCTGCTCCTTCTCTTTGGTCACCCCTAGGGACATAAGTTAAGTCCTTCCCCCTCACCCTTCCCCCTCACCCTCACTCTAGCCAAGCTAATCAGCTTGCAGTTTCCTGAATGCAACATGCTGCTTCTCACCTCTGCCCATTTTCTCACACTACTTGTTTCAATTGAAAATTTTATATATGTATACACCCATACATACATACACACATATATATACATATATATTCTAATATATATAAAACCTAAAATATGTAACCATATATACACATACACACATGTAACTATATAAACGAAGTTTGAAACGCATATATGTTAGATATATAGAAAAGAGAGACAACGTAGACAAAGTAGACACAATAGGCCCCACAATTTCTACTATGAATCCATTTTTCAACATCTCAAATGTCCTACATTTCAAACCTACCATGTTTTTCTTGTCAACTTGCTCTCCTGCCCTTCGAAATGACTATTTATAATTCCATTCTCCTAATATCTCCCATTGCTCACATGCCCCCTCACTCCAAGCAGATGACTGCCACTAGCTTCCAGGAGGAACTCTGGTCATGGTATGAAGTCCCCCTTTGAGCTTATGAGCCCAAGTCTGCTTGCCCTCGGCTCTTTGCCCTCCACTCTCACTCACTCACCCAGCCACCTAGGCTTCTTTCAGGTCCTCAGATATACTGCTCCCCCACACTCGCATCAGCCTGCTGTGGAGGCTCTGTCTCTTCCGTTTGGCAGCCCAGCTTCAACCTCAGCAAAGTAACTCTCATTTATCCTGCAGATGTCAGCTCATACTTCACTGCCTTCATGATACTTGCCCTGAACCCTAAGAATAGGTCCAGTTCCTCTGCCATATGGTCTCCTGGCACTCTCTCCTTTCAAACCTCTCATCTCTTCAAATAGTCATTATGAGATTTTTAAGTATATATGTTTTAATCTTCCTGAAGAGTTTGAAAGCACCATGTGGATAGGCGCCATACCTACTTCTGCTTATTAGGTTGCCCTTGACACTTAGGAAATGCTCAATAATATTTACAAAATGAAAAGGAGGAAAAGAGTAAGTGAATGAATGAATGAATGAAAATAAAGGTTATAATATCCATACTGGAAAATCTTGATCTGATAAGAACTTGAAGTTGTGGTTTGGCTAGGACTTTAGTCTTTGATCAAACTTTAGTCAAGCTCCTCTGAGCCCTCTTCTTGACCCAGCCCTATCTTTGGCAGGCTGAGCCAGTTTACTGAGACTCTCACACCCACACTTTGATATCTAGTCAAGATCTTCATCCCCACAACATCCGCGCCCCCTCCGCAATATCTAATCAAGTTCCTCTCACTAATTTTCTATCTGTTGACCCTTTACTCTGACTTTTTTCTATAAACCTCCAGCTGTCTTTGCTCTGTTGGAAGTTGAACTCAGTTCTATAGTGAAGTCTCTCCTTCCCATTGAAGTAGCTCAGATAGAACCCGGCTTGCTGTTTTTAACAAATGTTGCAATTTCTCTTTGACAGGCTGAAGTGTGCAGGCATAGACCCCATGATTTTCCCTCAGTTGTGTTAGGCAAGTCCTAAGCATTCCAGATTGTCATCTTCACATTTGTAAAATGAATATGTTATCCAAGCAGAGGGCTTTTGTAAAGGGTGAGAAGGCGATTGTCACAATGTGATATATACCAGCCAAGTCACACTAATTAGAAGTGGTGTATCAGCATTTCTGTCTGAATGAACACTGTCTTCCTCCATCAACTCTGAAATTGAGCAGTAAAGTGTTATTGATCCAAGTTTATCCTCTTGGCCCTTTGACTCCAGAATCAAAAATGGCTTCTCTAGAATCAGATAAGCAAGGGGATTGAGGAGAAGAAAGGGAGTGACCACTGGCCCAGAAGCTACCAGCTGTGCTGGCTCTATGCTAAACATTCCATCCATGCTCATCCAATCCTGATAGCAACCTTTATAAGTAGATGTTATCACTACTTCACAGACCAATTGCTCATCCATGTGGCCTCTCTCTTCGTGCAGCTGCTCCCTGCTAACTGGTATAGCTCAAGCTTCTTCATACTGTGCTGCTGGCTTCCCCAGAAGAAGCAGAAGCTGCCAGTCTTCTTAAGGGCCAGATCCAGGACAGGCTTGGAAGTTCTGCCTTGGGAAAGACCTCCTTGTAAGTTTTCTGCACACTAAGGGTGGGAAACAGGTATCAGACACCTGTGGGACCGTGGACAGGAAATTCATTACATGACATACTTCGGCCAGGTACAGAAGCTAAAAGACTCTGATAGAGATGAGAAGATTCAGTACTGAAATACAGGACAAATTTATACTTGCTTAGAAGTAAGCTCACATGTCACAAATCCAAGACAGCCTTTGAAAAGTAACTATGGCTTTTTATGCCCTAGGTCTGGCTAGTGCTGGGCCACAAGAGGAGTCTGCGGACCCGCAGAAACAGTTGTTCTTGGTGCTCGCTGGTGAGGCTGCCTGGGTGTAGGGATGTATCAGACTCCAAACCTCACCTCCCAAGCTCCCAGAGCAGAGCCTTCAAGGCAAAACACCTCCTGGTTGTTCTCATTCCCCAAATGGCTGTGTTTTATGATGTGTTAAGTTTAAGGGGAAAAAAAATTCCTCCAGCTGTGGAGTTATCCCAGCTGACAGCACTGCGGAGGATGATTTATGATCTGTTGAGTGCCAGCAGCATGCTCAGCTCCACAAAGGGCTTGTGAGGAGAGGCCTACCCAGGGCACTGCACCCCACATCGCAGATAAGACCTTCATCGAGATCCTCCAGGTCCCTCCCTGAGGTCCCTCCATGAGGTCCCTCCCTTGTGGGTTCATGTCTGTCCACATGCTGGATCTGACTCCAAGCCTTTTGAGCTACTGGCCTACCATTCCAGTCGCTGTGAGAGGTTAATGACCCATTGAAATGTCTCAGAGCATAGCCTTGGTTCCTGGAGATTCTTTGGCTTGAGCAATAGCCTCCCAAACTGGAAGCCCTGTGGGCAGCTGTTTCTGGCCTTAGACTCCTATCATCTTGCCACTCTTGGTGCCTAGGCCCAGGGTGAGAAGGGCTTGTCTGTCTCAGAAGCCAAACCGGTAACCTTAAAGAAAACTTTGTTTGCCCGTGCTCCTACTTCCATGTAAGGAAGGATGTAAGGCTGCTCTCCACAGGAGGCAGAAAGCTGTGCTAGTGGAGAAGGTTTTGCAGTCAGCCGACCCATGTGGCTTGAACTAACTGGTTACATGGTGAGGAGCCATGCCAAGCTTTTGAGCACAGTAACCTGTGCTCAAAAGAGGTGTCCTTTAGAGAGAGGCTCTGCAGGGAAGGCATGTATAATGACCATTGTGTGTACATGTATGCATGGGACACATTGAAAGGATAATGGAGGTGAGACGGGGCTTAGTAGAAGGAAACCATTTAGGGGTGGTTATAAAAGATCTAGGTAAGGCCTGATCTGATGGCCTCCCACCTTCCCTCTTTGATAGTGCATATTCCACCCTCTCAACCCTCACCTGCTGATTCTTCTAACCTCATAAGCTTCCTGTAACTCTGGGCCAGTCTTGTATAGAGACAAGGTGAGAAGCCTGAAAGGGTGAGAACCGGAGCTTCCAGTCCTACTGCCTGTGTCAGTGCCATAGAAGCTACCTGAGCCAAACAATAGGTGCTAGGCTCAGTGGGCCTCTGTGGGGCACATGCTGCTAGCTCATAAACAACAGATGCACACAGGAAGTGCCAGGATAGCGTGTTTCTGCTCAATGAGAGGCTCATTTTCAGCTCCAAATCCAAGCAGAAAATCATTCCAGCAAGAGAATGTGGATTCCTGGACACACCACACACATGCTGCCCACACATTACCCTTACCCTTTCTCACTCTTGCCCACAAAGCAATCCTGAGCCTCACCAGGGGAGCTGAGGGCAAGGTGGAGGGAAGAGAACTGCAGTGCTGGCTTTGACCATAATTGCATGTGACTTAGAGTTTTCTTCTCCAAACAAGGGCTAATAAGCCTTTCTCTCTGGGGATTACTGTGAACTTCAGATGAGGTGATGGGCAGGAGTTTCTGTGCTCTGCTATGATCTTGTTCTGCTGGGAAGCACAGACCTCACACCCATGTGGCTAACACCACTCTCCCTGACGGTTCACACAAAGTATAAACATTCAAGTAGTATTTAGAGTTAGGATGAACTCACTCTGCTGCCCATTCCAATAACATTTATTTATTCACTCATTTAACCAATGTTTCTGGGTACCAGAAAATGCAGTAAGCACTGATAATACAAAACAAATATGGCAAAGTTGGAAATATGTTTGACTAAGGTTAATCTAGAGGTAAGTACAGGCAGACCTAAGAGATATTGCAGGTTCAGTTCAAGACCACCACAAAAAGCAAATATCTTAATTAAGCGAGTCACATGAATTTTTTTGGTTTCCTGGTGCATATAAAAGCTATATATCTAAAAACAAACAAACGAACAAACAAAAACAAAAATGATGTACATACCTTAATTTAAAAATACTTCATTGCTAAAAAAAAAAAATGTTAATCATCACCTGAGCCTAGTGGGAAAATGGCACCACTGAAAAAAAGCACAATAAAGTGAAGTGCAATAAAATGAGTAGTGAAATCATCACCCAACAATAAACTTTTAAGATGTAGTGTTGTTTTTCTGAGGTGACTTTTGTTAAGAGGAAATTCACCCAGATAATTAAGAAAATGACAGTTCTAGGAGGAGATGTGCCTGTTCTAAGCCTGCCAGCGCTGACCTTTTTTGTCTAAAGGGGCCATGGGTTAGAAATAAGTTAGTATATAACCAAGAAAGAGATGTATGAAAGCTTATCCCAGCACTTACGCCCCAACCTGGTGCCCACACTATTCCTTCCCAACAGCCAGGAACTCAAGGATGGTGTGTGTCCAAGATGCATCAAAATGTCGCTGGCCCAGGGAAGGTCATTATGCTGAGTGGGCCTCAGATTCTGACTAATGTCTATGAAAGGATGAGCAGCTGCTTCTATTGAAGGAAATGTCTATGATCCTACTTTCTATCTCAGGAGGAGCATACATGCAATCCGCACCCAGCAAAGAGACCCCCGGATATAGGGCCAATGCAAGGCTGAAATAAACAAGCCAGGCCGATGTGGACAGTGGGTCACATCCATCAGCAGTATTATGAAGGAGGCCTGGTGAGCTCTTATTCTAACTCAAGGATTATCATTTTCTCTCTTTGTTCCCCTAGTCCCGTTGGTTTCTTGTTTCAGATTGTTCTTAGTGAGTGAGCTGTCCCTGGTCATGTTCCAGGATGATCAGGGCTCTGAATCACACCCTCACCTTTTGTCATCAGCACCTTCCTCAGCTTCCTAAGACTCACGGGGCAGGTGGCTTTCAAATATTTGAGCAACTGTAAACATGGAGAACAGAATTCTGAGGTTGAGAAAAACTGACTTATTTTATTTTTAACCAATAATATTTGGTTTATCTGTTATCAGCAGAAGCTGCTAAACCAAACAGAAATTCCAAACTTCAGAAGGATTAGCTTAACAGAGATTTTCCCAAATCCCAAAACAAGTTTGCTGTTACGTTCAGATATTTAATTCATTTATCCTTCTTCCTACAGTCAGGATATCAGACCAGAGGCCAAGAGAGTGATGACATTTTGTATACACAAGTTCTCCTTCAGGTCCTTCAGAAGCTAATATGCCTCTACACACATCAGCAGGGGTCAAAATGATACTGATACATTCATTGTCACCAGTTATCCTCTCTTTAAAAATGGCTACGAGAGAATGAGGCCAAAGGTGCCATTCCATCTGTCAAGTGTTATCTACTTCACAACTCATCAGTGCTGCATAACGAAAATTCGGTGGCTCTTCATTCTACTAAAAAGGAAATCTCCTGAGGGCCTTCTGTGACAATACCTAAGCTGGGTCCTGTGGTGACACTCAGTCTCTCTAAAAGCAAAAGAGCATTTGTGGCACCCTACTTCAACAAAACAATGGGAAAATGCATCATGAAAATAAGGTATTTGCATTTATTCACATATTCAGAAATATGAACTACTTGAAATTGAGGAGCAGGGCCATACATAGAGGACAGTGTTGGCGAGAACTTGTTTAGAAATGACAGAGTGAAGTCTGAGCTGCTTTTTGACCCAGGACCAACACCAGCATTCAGCTAGAAATGGAAGGGCTTCCTTTCAAAGGTCAAAGGAATGACCATGGAGCTATTCAAAGATCCTGTAGGGGAGGAAACAAACAACAAGCAGCTGAAGAATGCTCACTAGACACTGGATGAAAATTATGGTTCCACAAAAGGACTTAAGAAGAGACGCTCAAAACAAAACAAAACAAAACAAAGCAGCAGGTACTGGAAGAACAAAAGGAGTTGAAAAGTGAGTTGACAGTGCTTGAGGGAAAAAAATTCTTCTTCCTTAATCCAATCCAGCACCCCATCCCCCTTTTTCTATCTTGCTGGCTACGCCTTAATCAATTAAAACAAAACAATAAAATGTGCTATCATTTCTATAAGAGTTATGTTTTCAACACAATAGATTCCTCCATAATAGCATTCAATGATAAGAGAAAGTAAGTAAAACAATGCCTACAAAACCCTCCAAGTGAAAAAGGATGACACATGAATTTTATACAGAGCCAATATGTCATGCACATACAAAGGCATTTGCAGATATGCCAGAAATAGGACCCATCGGAACATCTTGAAAAAACTATTTCAGAAGATGAACTCTAATTAACCAAATGAAATTTCTATATGCCCCCTAAAGAGACAAAAAATAAGTTTGTTTTTACATTCAGATATTTAATTCACTCATCCTTCTTTCTACAGTCACAACTTCAGACCAGTTCTGAGAGAGTGATGACATTTTGTACATGCAAGCTCTCCTTTAGGTCCTTCAGATGCTAATATGCTTATGTGCACTATGGAACTCCAAGAGGGGTATGTGGAATGTATTTGGGAAGTATTTCCCAAACTTCTTTGATCGAAGGACACTTCTTTTACTAACTCTCATGAAACTGGTTTCTGAGGAACATGCCTTAGCATTTCAGGATAATATTCTCATGTCATAAACCAATGCCTATGATATGAACAATACTCCAAAATATTGACATTATGTCATAGGAAAGTAGTCATAATTCTCTGTTCCATTTATTCTCCATTCTTCCTTTACTGAGGACCTACTCTATATAGGCATCCTGCTAGGTAATAGTGACTCAAAACAGGATAAAGCACAGGTGAGCCTTCAATGATTATATAATGTTATGTTTGCTGTAGTAGTCGTACAAACACTGTAAGAGTCCAGGGGCAAAGTGACAAAAAAATGTGTAATGCTTCACAAATATGCACCTATTTTATAATTTTACTCACATTTGATAGGAGAAGGCCATGACACTGTTCCCTCCTGCCCTGCTCAGAAGAGAGGTATGCAGTGGGGAAAGTGGAGGAGTGCCAAGAGATGCACACCTGCGTGAATGTCCATGTATATGGGTGTGGGCAACAAGGAAGCGTATGAGTGAGAGTAAATAGAGCACTAAAAGTGGATGTTTGTGACTTACCAGGACCTGAAGTCACAATAAAACCAGACATAGCAAAACCAGCCTCCTCAGCCCAGATGTGCCCTCTGCCCACAGATCTGTTTGGGATATCTCCACCTGTCCTCCTGCATTACCCAGTCTCCTGGAGTTCTTCCTTGCTCCTCAGGGCAGCCACTCTCCTACCCTGTCAGAGCCTGAGCTCCTTACATTTTTGACTCTCCCACAAGAAACCCTCCCGGCCATGGGTGCACATCCAATCCTGGCCTGTCATTACAGTGATGAGCTGAGGACGCTTTTCTTCTCATTAAAGTCACTGATGAACCCCAACAATAAGGCATTCCCAGACTATTTGTCCTTATCATACTATTTTATTTGACTTGCTTTCATAGTTTGTCATTCCATCTACCCATCCTCAACTTGACATAATTTCCCTGAAGATCTAGAACCCAAGGAAACAGAGACTACCCCTACGAATCCATTACTCACGGTCCATGGCTCTGTTAGGAGTCTTGGCAGCCTCTCTACCTCCTGGGCAACTCTCCCACACAACTGGACTTGAGAAATTAGGGGGGTGGCCATTGTACGTAAGTGCCATGGCAAGCAGAATGCCACTTAGCTCTGAAGGCAGCAGCAGTCAGCGCCAGCGGGCAGAGGAGCTTTCTCTTTCGAGAGGTCATTAGAACTCTCATAAAAAGAAGCTGCTCCCACAAGCATGCCAGCCCCAACATGCCTCCATTTCTTAGTGGAGATCCAGCTAGGGTAGTCACTCAGGGCCCCACACACCAATCTGCTTTGAACAGGCAGTAATGCTCAGACTCTGGAACACCGGCTCTTTGTTGCAAATAGCTTTACTCTGCTACATACGGACAGAACTCATGTAAACAAGAAACTTAACACTAAAATACTGTGCTCTTCAGGAGATGTATTTTCCTGGAGAGTAAAAAATTGCTCACATATGAATTTCAGTTTGGCCTATGAAGTACCTTTTATACACATTGGGTTCATGAGAAGATTGTTTTCTGAATTGCTAACATCTCGGTGGTGATCCTGAGCAGAAAGGATAGTTGCAGAGAATTTTAAAGGTGCTCTATGGGAGTATTATTAACTAAATCTGCTTCCTCCATGTCTGAGAAAGAACTTAAGAATCAGCGCCAGTGAGGACGATCTCTGTGTAAAGGGACACTTAGTCGTTTCCTTGAGTCTATTATCCAAGCCTGGCTGGTGATGAACTCAGGTTCTCTACTTCCACTCCCACCCATTTTTCAGAAGACAGGACAGTCCTTAATTTGTAGGAAGATAACAATGTTTTAATATTAAATAAAATGTCTGCTATAAGTTTGCAGTACGTATCTGCTAGCCACTTAAGACAATTCCATTCTATTCCTAGCTTGCAAAAATGTTTTTTTCCAAAATCAAAAAAGGATATTAAATTTTATCAGATTTTTTTCTGCATCTATTGAGCAGACCATAGAATTTTCTCCTTTAATCCATTAGTGTGAATTATATTCACCAATTTTATAATGTCAAACTGATTTGACATTCCTAGAATAAACCAAACCTAATCATGATATATCATTCTTTTTGAATTAACAGGAAAATTTGTAAAAAGCTTTGAAATGTACCAAAAGGATGACTTGCTATTCTCAATGGAAAACAAGGAATTTTCTAATTTAAGGTTTTCTAAATTTATCGGAACTGTGACTTTCATAGTCTATTTTATAACTCTGTAAATTGTAGATAACTGGTAACAATGCAAATGATTAATTGTAGACATCCAAATTAATTCTGGACAGTGGAGGGACAATTAATTCTTCTTCCTAAAACCCAGTTTATCATCTATTTATAATTTTAGCATTTATGTGTGTTTTTAAGTTTTTTCCTGTGAACTAGCTTAGTTCCCTCATTAACTAATAAAATAAGATATTTTACATTTTTGTGTTTAAGATTATGAGAGTCATAATTAAACTTTAAAAAAAATTATCTTATTGCAGTTTATTTCTGGATTCAATTTGCTATACCTTGTTTAAGATCTAAGCATACATGTTCATGAGTGAAAATGACCTGTCGTATTTTCCTGCATAATTTCCTTTTGGAGTTTCGATATCAATTTTATGTTAAACTTTTTCAATTCTTTCGAAGAATTGTTTAAGATTAGAGTACTTTCTAATTAATTATTTTGGTATTTTGGGGAACTTGCCAGTGAAGCTACCTGGACTTGAAGTTTTTATTGTGAAATGGTTTTCATTATGAATTAGTTTCTTTGAAATTTTAAAATTACAGTTTTCTATTTTTATTGTGTTTGTTTTAGGATTTTTCTAGGAATCTATTTCAAATTTATTGGCATAAACAAATTCATCTATTCTCTCATATTTTTTGAACATCTCCATATTTTGTAATTAAATAAGATTTTTCCATTCTGCTATTTATGTGTGACTTCTCTCTTTTAGTTGGATCAGTCTTACTAGAACCAGTTTTGATCAAGCTATGTTGATTCTCCCTATTGTATATTTGTTGTCAATGTCATTAATCTCTAGTCTGAATTTTGTCCCTTCCTTCCTTCTATTTTAATTTTGCTGTTTTTTAACTTCTTGAGATTGATGCTTATTTAGATTACTGATTGTGTCCTTTCTTTTCCAGTATACGTATTTACAGATATAAATTCCTCTCTAAATACTGCTTTACTGTCTCAAAAACTTTTTAAATGTATCATCAATTTAAAACATTTCCATTTTGATTTTACTTTGTTCTTAGTCATATTATTTATTTAGAAATACATTTTTAAGTCTCAAACATATAGAGCTTTTCAATTTTTGTTCTATTACTAATTTCTAGCATAATTGCATTTGATTTAGGAGATATACTGTATATGATTTCAATATTTTGAAATAAATTGAAATTTGCATTATGGCCCAGGGTTTGGTCATTTCCGGTATATATGGGGGCTTTTATATGTGCCAAGAGAGCTCCAAAAAATTATAATCTGCAGTAGGTGGGTGCAGTGTTCTATATATGTTCTTCGGTCAGTTGAGTACGTGATGTTCTTCTGTAGTCTCACTGATTTTATGGGTTTTTTTTTTTTTTTTTGGTTTAACAACATATATTTATTTCCTCATGATTCTGGAGGCCAAAAGTCCTCCAGATAAAGGTGTTAGCAGAGCTTATTTCTTCTGAGGCCTCTTACCTTGGCTTGTGGGTAGTTGTCTTCTCCCTGTAGTCTCACAGAATTTTGTCTGCTTTTTCTGTGAGTCACTAAGAGAGATGGGTTAAAACTCCCAACTATTATTCTGTACTTGTCTCTCTCTTTATAATTTTCAATTTGTGTGTGTGTATGCTTCATTTATTTTGTATATATAACATATATTTCAAGGCCCTATTAGGTGCATACAAGTTTAGAATGGAAATTACATGGAACCTCAGTAATGATTTTAGTCCGAATTCTATTTTGTTTAAAAGTAATATATATTACACAAGCTTTCTTTTAGCTAGTCTTTGCATCCTTTATTAATAGACTTACATTTTCAACCTTTTTGTATCTTTATGTTTTAGATTTGTCTCTTGATATTCTTCACCATTTACCTTGAGCATTTGATCTACTTATCATTTATTGTAATTACATCTTCAGGCTTCGATTTTCTCTCTTATTATGTGCTTTTTTAATAGTACCACTTTCCTGTGTTTTTTTTTTTCTTTCCTGTCTTACCCATATGTTACCTTCTCTTTGTGTGGAAATTATACACTCTTTTCTAATCTTTTAGTAGCTATGACAGAAATTATAAGAAGCATTTTAAAATTATCAAAATCTAATATTAATTGATAAGTCTACCCTTTTCTTAAATAATGCAATGAACTTAGAACACGTTAAACCTATTTATATCCTTCCTGACCAATATGCTAGTGTTATAATATATTTTAATTCAATATGTATATTTTAAACCCAACAAAATATTTAACCCATTCCTTGTTCTTAATTCTATCTTTAACTCATCTGGTATCATTTGCTGCCATTTTCACTTTTAGAATTTTTTTTAGGGTACTCTGCTAGAGGCAAACTATCAGTTTTGTTGTGTCTAAAAATGTCTTTATGTCACTTTTACTCCTGTTAGATTTAGTAACTGAAATCTAGGTACTAAAGACACTCATTTTTACTGAATTTATCACTGTTTTTAGGCCAACTTGATAGAGCATCTATCTATTGAGATATATATATATATATATATATATATATATATATATATATATATAGCATTATATATATTATGTAATATATATATATATATATCTGTCTATATATACATTCTTCCACCTATCCATGCATCCTGTCTACCTTTTTATCATCTGTCTTCTACATACCTATCTATCACCTAAACACTTCATTTATCTATATCTCCATTATTTATCACCTATCTATCTATCATCTAAATACTTCCTGAGTTCATATTGTGACTTCCAGTTGAGGACAATGGGGTTTTTATTTCTATATTATACCTGTATCTTTTTTCTTTCACATTGAGTCTTCATTCACAAGGACACAAGGTACGGTTGAATTACAATATCCCGTAATCACTCATTTGCTTTACCCAACATTATAAGTCTCAAAATAATAATTCATACTACTCTACCAATTATTACCAAAAACAATTAAACATTTTTGCCTAGGCTATCCCATTCTCCCCCATTTTAAAATGATTATATCTACCTCATTAGGTCATCTGGTCATTTGCATACTATAGTTTCTCCCTTTTAACTCATTTATATTTTTAAATGTATATGCATATATTTATAAGCATTAAATGTAAAAAATATATAATTATAAATTCATATAAAATATTATATGTAATTATAAATATATATGTACACACCTAATGTTTACCATTATATGAATGATTCCCTAAGCATTTTGGTATTTGAAACATATTCTTTAATAAATTCCCTAGGAAGGGCTCTCAGAAACAATTTCTTTGAACTTTTACATGTTGACATCAATCTGTACCCTTTGTACATCAAGGTCAATTTTACTAAGTATACAATCCTTGGCTCATATTTTCTTTTCTTGAAAATCTTAAATATATTACTCCTTTTTTTTTTCTGTCATAAAGTGTTTCATGTCAAAAAAACATGATAATAATCTAATCTTATTTCCTTCATATTCTTTTTGGATAGATACCCAAAGGATTTTTTTCTTTTTCTTCAAACTTTACTAATTTTATTAAAAGAATTATTGGTTTCGGTCATGCTCATTTGACATTCTCAGGTACGTACTATGATGTTTCAATAATTATTTTTAAATTTTTGTTTTAAGAATATTTTCTTGAATTATATTCATTCTGTGCCCTTGCTTTGGTTTTCTTCTTTAAAACTTCTATTATCTATATGTTAATCTTCTTTACCTATCATTTATGTTTGTCCTGCTCTCAAGTCCTTTTGTTTTGAAAACGTTCTTCCTTTTAAACCTATTTCTCTTGAGGTATCAGTTATTGTGTTTATTTACTTGCGTTCCTTTTAGTATAGTCCTCGTTTCATAATTTTTTGTGTCTAATTCTTGATTTGTCATATCATTTTGAATTTTTTAAATTCTGGTTTTTGTTATCCTTCTGTGTCTTACGTAGTTTTCCTAATGTCTTTAAACTCATTTTGAAATATTAAGTTGTAGTTTTGATCTGTTTTTGAGCATGTCTTTCTGGCATACCTTCATTGTTTATAGGGATATTATTAGGATCCATGTAACTTAGCAATGTGTATGGGATTTGATCACGATAATTTTTAGTTTATTTATTTATTTAAAAAATTAAATTATTTGGGATAACATTGGTAAATACAATTACATAATTTTCAAGTGTACATTATAATTTGACATAATTTTCAAGTGTACATTATATTGTATGTTTACCAACCAAAGCCCAGTTTCCTTAAGCTACCATATATTTGATCCCCTTTATGCACTTCACTCTCCCCCCCATTCCCCCTATATATGACCCCTTTAACCCTGTCTACCTCCCCCCTGCCCCACCCCTACCCTCTGATAACCACTAGTCTATAGTCCATGTCCATGAGTCTCTGTTTGTTTGTCATGTTCGTTTATTGCTTTTAGGTTTATATCCCACGTATCAGTGATATCATGTAGTTTTCAACTTTTTCTGTCTGGCTTATTTCACTTAGAATTATTATCTCAAGGTCCATCCATGTTGTTGCAAATGGCAGTATTTCATCTCTTCTTATGGCTGAGTAATATTCCATTGTATATATGTACCACAGCTTCTTTAGCCAATCATCTATTGTAGGACACTTTGGTGGCTTCCATGTCCTGAACACTGTGAATAGTGCTGCAATGAACATCAGTGAATAGTGCTGCAATGAACATAAGATTAGATTATTATCATGTTTTTTTGACATGAAATTACTTTCAGATATGGGTTTTCAAGTCTTTGGGGTAAATACCCAGGAGAGGGATTGCTGAATCATATGGTAGATCAATTCTTAGTTTTTTGAGGCACCTCCATACTATTTTCCATGGTGGCTGTACCAATTTGCAGTCCCACCAGCACCATATGAGGGTTCCTTTTTCTCCACATCCTCTCCAACATTTGTTATTACTTGTCCTGTTGATTATAGCTATTCTAACAGGTGTGAGATGGTAACTCATTGTGGTTTTGATTTGCATTTCCCTAATAGCTAACAATGTTGAGTATCTTTTCATGGATTTGTTGGCCATTTCTATGTCCTTTAGGGAGAAGTGTCTGTTCAGGTCCTCTGTCCAGCTTTTTACTGGATCATTTGGGTTTTGTTGTTGTTGTTGTTGTTGAGTTGTATGAGTTCTTTGTATATTTTGGATATTAGGCCATTATCGGAGGTGTTGCTTGCAAATGTATTTTCCCATTCAGACGGTTGCATCTTTACCTTGTTGACAGTTTCTTTTGCTGTTTATAAGCTTTTTAGTTTGATGTAGTCCCATTCATTTATTTTTGCTTTTACTCCCCTTGCCTTTGAGGTCAAATTCATAAAATCTTCTTTAAGTCCAAGGTCCTTGAGTTTAGTTCCTGTTTTCTTCTATGCATTTTATTGTTTCAGGTCTTATATTCAGGTCCTTAACCCATTTTGAGTTAATTTTGGTGTGTGATGATAGAGAACAGATTAGTTTCATTCTTTTGCATTCTTTTGCAGGTGGCTTTCCAGTTTTCCTAGCACCATTTATTGAAGAGGCTTTCCTTTCTCCACAGTATGTTTTTGGCTTTTTTTGTCAAAAATTATTTGCCCATATACATATGGGTTTACTTCTGGACACTCGATTCCATTCCACTGGTCAGTGTGTCTGTTTTTCTACAAATACCATGCCATTTTGATTACTGTTGCTTTGTAGTATAATTTGAAATCAGGCAGAGTAAACCTCCAGCCTCTTTCATTTTCTCAGGATAACTTTGGCAATTTGTGGTCTCTTGGGCTTCCATACAAATCTAGTGATTTTTTGTTCTATTTCTTTAAAAAATGCCAATGGGATTTTGATGGGGATTGCATTAAATTTGTAGAATGCTTTAGGTGATATGGTCATTTTAACTATGTTGATTCTTCCAATCCAAGAACACAGAATATCCTTCCATTTCTTTGTGTCTTCTTCAATTTCTTATAATAGGGTCTTATAGTTTTCATTATATAGGTCCTTCACATGTTTCATTAGATTTCCTCCTAGGTATTTTATTACTTTTGTTACAATCAAAAAAAAATATTTTTTCTATTTCTTTTCTAACACTTCATTATTAGAGAATAGGAACACTATGGATTTTTTAATGCTGATTTTGTATATAGAAACTTTACTGTATTTGCTTATTGTTTCTAGTAGTGTTCTTGTGGAATCTTTCAGGTTTTCTATATAGAGAATCATGTCATCTGCAAATGTCATCTGAAAAAGTTTGACTTTTTCGTTTCCTATTTGGATGCCTTTTATATCTTTCTCTTGTCTGATTGCACTTGCTAGGACCTCCAATGTTATATTGAATAACAATGCCAATAGTGGATAGCCTTATCTTGTTCCTGATCTTAGAGAGGTTTTTAGGTTTTCACCATTAAGTATAATCTTGGCTGAGGGTTTGTCATATGTGGCCTTTATTATGTTAAAGTACTTTCCTTCTATACCAATTTTGTAAGTGTTTTGATCATAAATGGATGCTGTATCTTGTCGAAGGCTTTTTCTGCATCTATTGATATGATCATATGATTCATATTTTTTATTTTGTTTATGCGGTGTATCACATTAATCAATTTGCATATGTTGAACCATCCCTGTGCTCTGGGATGAAGCCCACTTGATCATGGTGTTTAATATTATTAATATGTTGCTGTATTAGGTTCGCTAGTATCTTATTTAGGATTTTTGCATCTGTGTTCATGAGAGATATTGATCTGTAAGTTTCTTTGTTTGTGTTATCCTTTTGGTATCAGAGTAATATTGGCCTCATAAAATGAGTTGGGAAGTATTGCCTCCTCTTTGATTTTTTGAAAGAGCTTGAGAAGAATAGGTATTAAACCTTTTTTGAATATTTGGTAGAATTCACTGGTGAAGCCATCTGGTTTTAGGCTTTTACTTTTTGATAAGTTTTTGATACAATTTCCATACTGCTGATGGTTCTATTTAGATTTTCCAGTTCTTCTGGATTCCGTCTAGGAAGATTGTATTTTTCTAAGTACTAGTCCATTTCTTCTAGGTTATTAAATTTGGCATTATATACTTTGTCATAGTATTCTTGTATAATCATTTGTATTTCTGCAATGTCAGTCATAATTTCCCCTCTTTCATCCCTGATTTTGTTTATTTGTGTCCTTCCTCTTTTTTCTTTAGTGAGTCTAGCCAGGGGTTTGTCAATTTTAATAACTTTCTCAAAGTACCAGCTCTTTGTTTCATTTTTCTATTGTTTTTGTTTTGTTTTCAATTTCATTTATTTCCATTTCAATTATTTCTTTCCTTCTGCTGACTTTAGTCTTCATTTGTTCTTCCTTTTCTAGTTTTGTAAGATAAAATTTTAAGTTATTTGGGCTCGTTCTTGTTTTTGGAGATAGGTATGTAATTATATGAACTTTCCTCTTATGACCACTTTTGCTGTGTCCAAAAGTTTTGATATGTTGTACTATCATTATCATTCATTTCCATGTATCTCTTGATCTCTCTTTTTATTTTTTCTCTGACCCAGTTATCCTTCAATACCATGTTGTTTAATCTCTATGTATTTGTGGTTCTTCTTGATTTCTTTTTGCAGTTGATCTCTAGTTTCAGAGTATTACGATAAAAGAATATGGTTGGTATAATTTCAACCCTCTTATATTTGTAGAGGCTATCTCTGTATCCCAGTCTGTGGTCAATCCTTGAGAATGTTCCATGTGCACTAGAGAAGAATGTGTAAGCAGCTGTTTAGAGATGGAAGTCTCTGTAAACATCAATTATGTCCAGTTGGTCTAATATATTATTTAAGGATGTAATTTCCTTACCGATTTTCTGTTTGAACTGTCCGACAGTGGGGTATTTAGGTCTCCAACAGTGGGGTATTTAGGTCTCCTACTACAATAGTGTTTTGGTCTGTTTCTCCTTTTAGTTCTGTTAGTAATTGCTTTACATATTTTGGGGCTTCCTGATTGGGAGCATAGATATTAATAGGTGTAATGTCTTCTTGGTGCATGATTCCCTTTATCATTATGAAGTGTCCCTCAGTATCTTTCTTTGTCTTTTAATTTTGAAGTTTATTTCGTTCAATATTAGTACCACTACTCCCGCTTTTCTCTGAATGTCATTTGCTTGAAATATCATTTTCCACCCTTTCACTTTGAATCTATATTTGTCTTTGGAGCTAAGATGTGTCTCCCAGAGGCAGCATATGATTGGGTTTTGTTTTTTTTAATCCATTCTGCAACTCTGTGCCTTTTTTTGGTGAGTTCAGTCCATTTACATTTAGGGTGAGTATTGAAATATGAGGTCTTCTTATAGCTATTTTATCTTTTGCTTTCTGGTAGCTCGGTGTTTTCATTGCTTCCTTGTCCTTGTGTTTCTGTTTTCTTTATTTTGGTTCAGTTTTGTGGGTTTTGTCTCTGGTTCTTCTTGTTTCATATTATATACTTATGTTCTGAATCTTTGATGTGTGGTCACCATTACGAATATGTAAAGGATAGTTACATATATACAGCCGTCCATTTTCTTCTGAGTGTGTTTTATTTCCATTCCCCTTTGAAAATTTGGATCTTTGAATATTCCCCTTTTCAGTCATTGTTGTCTCAGTTTGTCCCTATGCATGCTGAGCTTTCATTACTATCTTGCTATAGCAAGTCTCTTTTCATTATTTAAGCTTATAATGTCCTGTTCTTAGTAAGTGTTGCATTCTTCTGCTTCTATTTGCCTGATAGTCACTTTACTACTAATTATATATATAAAAAATAATATATATAATGTATATTATATATAATTATATATATAATATATAATATATATAATTATTATATATATATATAACTATATATATATATATATTTTTTTGTCTTTTTGTTTTAGGTGAGCTGACCCCTTTTAGTATTTCCTGTAGTGCAGGCCTCGCAGTGAAGAATTCCCTTAATTTTTGTATTTCTGGAAAGGTCTTAATTTCTCCTTCATATCTAAAAGAGAGCTTAGCTGGATACCTTATTCTAGGCTGGTATTTCCTTTTACTTAACAGTTTAAATATTTGATTCCATTCCTTTCTGGCTTGTAAGATTTGCACTGAGAAGTCCAAGGATAATTTAATGGGTTTTCCTTTATGAGTTACTGTTTTCTTCTCCCTGGTTGCTATGAGAAGTCTGTCTTTGTCATTGATTTTTGATAATTTTAATACAATGTATCTTGGTGAAGGTCTTTTTGGGTTGAGGTGTTCTGCTGATTCTTGAATTCCAAGCTCCAGCCTATTCCTAAGATTTGAGAAGTTCTCGTCAACTATTTGTCTGAAAATGCTTTCTATCCCTTGCTCCTTTTCCTCACCTTTGATAATGCTCATTATTCTTATGTTTCCTCTCCTGATAGTATCAGCTAGTTTTTATTTCTCTTTCATTATTTTTCATTCTTTGGTTTCCCTCTTCTTCCTTCTGATTTATTTCTAGATTTCTGTCTTCAATATCATCGATCTTTTCCTCCATTTGGTTAACTCTATTTCCCAAGCTTGCTATTTCATTTTTCAACTCTTGCTGTGTGTTATCTACAGAAGTTCTATTCTGTTCTTTTTGATGGTTTCAATCTCCTTGTTCCGCTCATCTAGGTGTTTTTCAATTCCTGAAATGGTTAATATGACTCGTTTTGGAACTCACTGAGTTTTTTTCAGAAGTATCATCCTGAATTCTCTGTCATTTAAGTTCCATATTTCTATGTCTGTAAGCTTATTTTCTGGAGGTTTTTCTCTTTCTTTCTGAGATGTCTTGTCATCTTGGTTGTTCATGGTGTTTAATGGACTATTTCTCCACCTGAGCATTAATGGAAATGTATTCTGCTTTTTTTCCCGAAAGAAGTTTTATTATATAAAGCTCTCTTTAGTTTGTTGCAAAGAAGGCACTTCTCTTTTGGTTTCCATAGGTGGCGTCCAAGTCTCTTGGATCCTTGCTTTACATAAGCCTTAATAATCCTGTTTTATTTTCTTGTATATATTTAATCATGCTTTCTACCCTCAGTTTCAGTCCCTATCAGTGTTAGCAACAGTTTTAGTAGTGTTTGCTCAGATTCTCCTGGGGCTCTGTGGTGGTCGGTCTCAGAGGGTATGGAGGAGGTGCCCTCTGGGTTGGAGTTTGGAGGCTATAGCTCAGCCTCGATTTTGCAACCATGGCTGGTAAAAATCCACTGTTGTTTCTCTGTAATCTTGCTTCTCTGCTTTCTGCTCTGATGACTGTGCCCTGCCGCTGGCTGTGTGGAACTCACAGCTCTCCCAGGCAGGGCTGTTCAGGGAACTCGCCACATCTTCTTTCCTCTCCCTCCTCCTACAGGGAGCTTCAGCAGCTGCTATAGGCAGCTTCTTTATTTGTCCTAGTCCAATCCTCAACACTCAGAGTTCTGACATGTGGTAGCTCTTATGCACAGATCCCACGTTCATATGTGCTGGTGTGCAGTTTGGGTGTTTTTTGTTGAGTTTTAGTTGCTCAGCTTATTGCTGTTTCAAGAGGAGAGATCTGGGGTCATCTCTCACTCCACCATGTTTGTCTATTTTTATGTGAATTTAGTTTTCCTGAATTTTTAGGTTGCCTGTTCAGGTATCTCTTGTAACTTTACTGAGCTTTTTGATTATGGGTGTAGACAAACTGAGTGCTCCACTGAGCAATCCATCACCCTCACTGAATACCATGACCTGTTTTCACTTAATGGATACCTTCCAAATCTTTTGAATCCATTACTTGAACATCGAGAAAACACAGAAGAAAATTAATTCTTCCCAGAAATTAAGAAAAATTAAGTAGGAAGTAAAACTTTTTTGTTTTAGAGTTAAGGGTTTTCCTTTGAGATTTTTTAATAAAAATAATCACTGAAATGACCTTTGAATAATAATTGTATATTTATTCAAAAATTCAATAATGTTTAGACAGATTGGGGGTAAAAGTTCCAAAGAAAAATAAATTTACTAGATTTATATGAGAATAAAACCTACAATGTTTATTCCTGAAAAGCTTGGTCCAACACATAAAGCCATCAAGCACATACAAATTTTAAAATATGTATTTAAAGTCAAAAGTTAATAAATGTATATGTTTATATTTAAGTATTTTAAAATTTCCTCTAGGCATTTTATACTCACAAAGGTGTCAGTGGAAGTTTCATATCCATGTCCTAGGCAAAAATTGATTTACTGTTGGTATGAAACTTAGTATTTCAATTAGTCAAAAGATTTCAATTTGAAATTTACTTTTCAAAAATGAAATAAAAACAAATGCAATCAGTATTTACACATTTATTTAATTTTCCTGAAAAACATGTTTACCATCAAGAACTGTGAATTTTTTCTTTATAAGAACACTTCAAGAACATCTCCTTGATGCTGCGTTCGAGGAGATGTCAGAAATGAAAATACTTCAGGTAATACACAGTAAATATTTTCATTTAAATAATAGCATGGAATCCTTCTCAGGAATAGTGTTGTACATTATATCTCTTATTTTACAATAACAGAGAAAATAAAATTAGGAATACAAATATTAACAGCCAATAATCAAAATTAAATTAATGTTTAGCATAGATTATTATTTATATGAACAATGCAAATAGGTAAAATCATCAATTTGATTTAATATAAAATACATTTCTGGCATATAATTATTTTTAAAATGAAAATTATCGATTTTAATTCAACCAATTCAAGTATTCATTCAACCAAGGGAACAATATAGCCTCTTAAAAATTCAAGATTTACAGTTTAACATTAGAAATTTTCTCAATAGAATACATAGGATATTCTGATCTGTGCTGAATTATACTATACAAAGACAATATCAATTGCTTTATAGTTTATAATCAAGTCTAATTGGTCACTAAAATTCCTTGACCAAAATATCACTGCAATTGTAGAGGCAAAGTCCTATAATAAGATGAATGTAATAATGGCCACAATCTTTTCAAAAACAAAATAAGGAAGTTTTCATTTTTGTAACTATAAATTTGGTTTTCCAAAATTTGGTTCCCAAAGCCAACTTTTAAATGTTGCAGCAGTGGTGGGGCGGTAATGGAAATAAATGATTTAATGGAACACTGAAGAAAAAAATAACTATCATAGATCTTAGTTTGAAAAATGTATCTGGCATAAGAGATACTCAGAATTACATAATAATGCTTCTATCTAAGTTTATTGGTTAGCTAAAGGGCAAAGAGTAAGAGGCAAGTAGAATGTGATATTTGCTCTCAACAAAGCAGACTAAGTAATATGTTAAGTGTTAGGGTGGGATAGGAAAGAACTCAAGCCAGGCAAAAATTTCCTTTTGGACTTTCTATATAAACATCTATTTTAGTTTTGGACTGTTCACCAGTGTGCTCATGTGATGGAGAGGAGGAACTCTGCCCACCCACAATATGTTTCCCAGACCAACAGGTCCTTGTCCAGTGCCTCTAGAAAGGCAGTTTGTCCTCTGAAGTCCCTGGGGCCCTGTGAGAGCATGGAAGTATAGGAAAATTAAATCCAACTTGCATAGAAAGTTAAACCATCCTAATAGGACTCTTTAGTGAACTGAGTTATTCAAATACCATCTAAAAGTACAGACTCTAGCTAAAAAGCATGGATACGTATGTCTTAAAAATGCCTGTAAGAGGTCATGATGTGATCTTGCAGTTTACTGGCCCTATGTTCTCCCAGAATCAAAGCTTTATAAGGTCCTAGAAATCCTCAGTTCCCGTTAGCTTTCTTTCCAAATAAATATTAATGAATATAATTTAAGTCCTTTATTGGGCTCTATAATCCCTTCAACCAAATAGGCTGCAGTTGTTTTAAGTAAATTTTGTTTCATTGGAAAATGTGAAAGGGTATTTTGATCTAACTGAAGTAAGACCAGCGGGTAAATGCTGTTCACCCCAAACCAAATGATGCTGCCTTCAGGGAGATGTCAGAAAGGAAATCAAATGATATGCCAAGAAAGCACATTGTACACATAAGCAAAGCTCTACAGCACAGCTTTAACGTATTCTTTATGAGGAAGCTCCAAGCCACTTGGTAATTTCAAGTGTCAGGCAACAGAAGTCTTTCTTAATTGAAAGTCACAATCTTCCGAAGAACTTCAAGCACAATTTTATAACAAAAGCAATACTGCTCCTATACACATATGAAAAATAACAGAATGTTAAGTAACTGAATTCCAATATCCACTTTCAGAGAACATATTTATAATTTTCAACCACGAAAAAATGTTCCTAAAAGGGCAAAAGTTTAACCCAGAACTTCTTTACATAAAAAGATTTTTTAAAATACCAGGGAGATAAATGATCACAATATAGTTCTTGGTCAAGAACTAGTTAACTGAAGGCTTCACTGAACAGAGGGGACCCTGATTCTCAATCTCCTTATATCTCCATGGATAAATCAAATTTCCAACTTTAATTTTCAGATGTAGCCTTAGGTCTCACAAACAATACTAGTTCAAATAAAATGTTTCGAATCATTCAACATTGACCTAAAAACAGGTAAACCTAAAGACTTAGGGGTACCTATTTATTTTCATTATCCATATTCTATTGATCCTCTTCCCCAATGATTAATAACTAATCTGTGACATATATGATATCAATTTATGGCATGCCAATGACTTTAATATTTCAGTGGCAAGTAAATATCTTGCCAAAACTGCTACCCCAAAATTTATTTAAAAATAACTTTAGATATGTTATTTAAATAACATGGCATTATAGACAAAGCTTGTGTTTGGGCACCAGAAGACTTCGGTCTTGGCTCCTCCTCTTGTTATCTGAATGACCTTATGGAACAGACTGCGTTGCTCTGAACTTAAAGTTCTATATCAGTAATATCAGAACAAAATTCTCAAAAAGTGAGAATTCAGTAAAATCATGTAGGTAAAAGAGCTTTATAAATTGCAATGTTATATACAGTGTTAATCTTTATATTCATTATTCTTCAAATTAGAATTTATGAAGTGAGAGCTTACCTTTGTTTGAATCATGCCATAACGTTGTTCTCTCATTTGGGCCACTATATTTTTGATGTTGAACTGCAACAGGATGATAGTAATTTTATATTATCCATACGGGGAGGAAACATAAGCCCAAAAGAGTACTCTATACTGCTTTCCAGTAAAAGAGATTTCAAGATTTAACCAGAAAGTTCTCACTTTCAGTCATAAGAAAATATACTATTTTTAACCTAGTCTTATGGATAAGGAAGACTTGTTTAAATTGGTTTACAGGTAAAAGCAGGAAGCAATCGTTTATAACAAGAAATGCTCTCCAGAAGAAATAACAACAAATTTTTCCCTGAGTATACTTTTCTGTTGTTCAAAAAGAGAACTTTATGCAGCATTATACTTCCGGAAAAGTCTGAAGCATAGAAGACTTTTTCTGGCCATGATAGTAGCACAGCTGTTTCTCATAAAAAGAGCCCTCTCAACTCAAACAGAAACCCTGAGCAACGGTTGGCCCAACACCAGGTTATGCACGTGTGATGGAGATCTGCACTACTCTGTGTAGTCACTGAGCTGGTGCGGGTCCGCAAAGAGCTGTTGCTGGACCACAATGAGATAAGTCCAGAAACTAGTAGTAAGTTTTAGAAACTCTTATGACAATCTGACACTGGCACAGAAACAAGAAGCGTCATTAGTAGAACAGGATATAGACCAGCTTGGGTTTTGCTGAATTTGTCTGGAAAGTCACATGCGATACCAGCTGAGGACTAGTCATGTACAGCAAGACCATGTTCATGTTAATTTTATCTGGAATTATGATTCCTTACATATTGAGTTTATAGCCATTATTGATTGTGAATTGCTAAAACACACTTGTGTTAATTGCAAAGGTGTACTGGTTAACAAAGCAAAGGAACCATTAAAATTACTTGTCATATACATGAAAAAAGAAATAATTTGAAAGACAAAAGAATTATTTTAAAGAATATTAAATTAAAAAGCTAACAGAAGCTGATGTTCAATATTTCACATGTAGCATTACTATTTTGCAGACTTACAAAATAGCACTTTGATTTGCTAAGACTAAAACCCCATATACGATTGCCATGACAATGGTGAAAGACTGTGTTAAAGATGTTTACTTGGAAATTTGGGATAAATATGTGGCAAAAAGATAAAGTATCATTTTCTAATGATATCAAAGCTTGACAAATTCATAAACTGGTTAATGATAAGGAGTGGTACCAATTTATGAAACAAAGGTAGCAAATTATTTACCATTGCACTCTAATGAATGCATAGATATTGCTAACATAGTGATTCTTTCAGTATATGTAATTTGAACATGATGTGATACGAAGGAAGAATTCTTCCTTTTTTCAGTTTGATTACTGACGAACATAACTAGTTCTAAACTGTATAAAAATGCAAAGTACTACATAGTCAAGAAATGTGATTTAGAGCTTAAGTGTTGTGTAGGATTATGTTCTGATAGTAGAGCAGCAATGACCAGAAAACAGTCTAAGGTAGTTACGCAGATTAAGGAATTTTTGCCAAAAAGTAAATAGACCCACTGTTTCATCAAGAAATTTTTGATACAAAAAAAAGAAAAAAAGAAAAGAAAACTACCAGATGAACTAAATTGTGTACTTAATGGTATAGTAAGAAATTTTAATTATGTAAAGGCTAATGTGTAAAATTTTAGATTACTCACTTCATTATGTGAAAATATGGTAACTGACAATTAACACTGTTGTTGCACACTGAAGATGGTAAGAGGAGAAAGTTCTGTGGAGAATGTGTGAACTACAGAGCATTCTCAGAGTTTCTGCAAGATAAGAGCTAATTTGTTCCCAGAGTTTCAAGGATTTTTAAGCAGCCATGATTAAAAATGAAAATGCCTATAAAAATAATTAATAAAAAGAAATAGGTGGTTATATAGTCTCAGATTTTAATATCCTTGAGCTTTATAATTGATAAACTAATCTTAAAATGTCATAAGTCACAACTTGTCCAGCCACATATGACTGGTATGTAGCTTGCAGCATGTAAGACTCCCATGTGAATTCCACAATACGCACACTGAGCCACACTCTGTTTGACACCACGAACCCATTGGTCATCATCCTCTTGAATGTCACAGCAATATATCAAACTGCCCTGAAAGTTTCTAAATGCTTACTCTCAATTTCTATAAACATATCTTGCTGCAGATAACAAATATCCACAGATTGGTGCTGGTCCAAGACCACACTTTATGTAGCTCTGGTGGATACAATTTCTGGAAAGAGTAGAGAGGAGCATCAGTAAGAATATTTGACAGTCCAAGGCTCTATGGAAAGCCAATAAAGAAACAAGGGATATATTTCCTCTTTTTGAACCACTATATATTTCATCAAATCTAAGCATCCTTAATTGTAAAATATATCATTATTTTATGTACCACAAAGAAAAACATTGTCAATTAAACTGACAGATGACTTACTATAAAACATATTTTGAGTTTAAAGAAGGTATAATGTGGGGAAAAAACTGCTCCTTAGGATCATGAAATATAATATTTACAGTTTCTACAGCTTCTATAAGGAATATAAAATAAAGACAAATATAAACAAACTACTCAAAAAAATTATGATGGAAAACATATAAAAGAAAAATTATACTAATGTATTTTCTGCTAAAAAGACAAAACAATAAATAATATTAGATTTAAATTTTCAGCATTTTTGAGAACTGGTCTTTTTTTTTTTTTTGCCACCTAGTTTATATCCTTTTTTTGTAATAAAGCCCTGAGTTTGCTCTGGAAACCTATTCCTCTCTCATTCTTAACTTTTTGGCCTGGAATACTCCTGACTGACCTAAATTGACCAGCATCTCCCATATTAGCTAGTTCAGGGAAGGGGCTATAACTCAGTCAGAAACAGTGAAATGCTAGGAGATACTGGCAAGCTTTGAAAAAAAAAAACTTCCTTTCTCTTCTAAGAGTTACTGAAAGAGGCTATTTTTCTACCCCGCCCCCCACCACATAATGTGGCCTGAGGATGGTGAGTTCCAGAACCAATGTAGCCATTTACTGTCACAGGGGACAGTCTGTCACTGTTGGAGTATAACTACATAAAATCTGAGAACGAGGAGTCTAACATTTGTTCTGACACCAACATAACTGCAGAATTTTCCTACCAGGGCATATGCCTCATAGCCCCTGTTTTCTCAGGACTGAGGTGAGGATTTTCATACTCCTTGTAATTATCATAATCACAAGTGCCTGCTAAGTAAACACATGTCTTCCTCTCACTTCTGCAACACAGAAAAACAATTCAGTAAGTAAGTCTTTTTGGTCACAGATCTAAAGTCATATTCCCTAATTAGTTTAATCAAAAATAAGGGTAATAGTATAATCACCAAATGTCTAATTCTTTTGTCTATCTCTTAGCTGGTTCCAAATTTAGGAGGAAAGTAAAGAATTGCTAATGATTTACTCAACCCAAACTGTATTATTATCATTAGTTTATATATGAGAAAACTGGATTTCAGAGAGGCGAGCAATTCGTACAAAGTCACTAAAACTCTACAGTACATGGCAAAACTGGCAGTCAAACCTAGGGACCTATAATTAACTCTGAAGTCTACATTTTTCCAGCATTCTTACATGCATGTACTTCTGTTCATAAAAACAAGCACATTTCACAGACATTCTCTAGTAAGATTCTAAAAACTGTATCTGTGGGTTGGAGGGAAGAAAAAAGAAAATGAACTCACATTTACTGTGTACCTACTATGTTCCAGACACTGTCCTAAGCCATTCATTTGCATTATATAATTTAATCCTCACAACCACCTCTAGGAACCCGCAGCAGTTAAATGAGAAGCAGGTATCCGAAGCTCATGTATTATTTACGAAGTTGCTCTTGAAGGCCAAATATTAGTATTAAGCTATTAAGAGACTAAAAATAGAGTGTTTACTAACAGCATCTGTTTATCTGTTTAATTCACACACTTACTGAAAAGTTCTTTTCAATGGCACTGAACACAACATCCACACATAGGAACACCCCTGTCCGGCCCACACCAGCACTGCAGTGAACAATGATGGGTCCTGTAAGGTGGCTCTTCCTCACATAACGAACAAATTTTATAAAACCATCTACTGAGGCAGGAGTGCCATGGTCTGGCCAGTTGGTGAACTGCAATTGTTTTACAATGTGACGACTTCCAGTCTGTTGAAAAAGAGAGTGGGAAGCGGGTTGCAGCAAGGGAGAAAAGGAGAGGAGAGAGAAGGAGAGAGAAGAAGAGAGGAGAGAAGGAGAGGAAGAGAGATTTATCGATTTTTATGTTAGAGATCTCATTTCAATTTCTAATATACCAGTAATAATATTAATAATGGCTATATATATGGTAATACAATAATAAAAATAAGAATACTAACAGGTAACATGAATTGAGCACTTACTATGTGCCAGGTACCGTGCTAGGAACTTAACATGCATTATCTCATTTAATGTTCACATCATTAAATGAGATTAATTTAATCCTCATTTAACAGATGAAAAAGTAAGGTGATTGATTAGGGTGATTGAAAGAAGTATGCTAGGTCAGAAGGCTCACATGTTTAGAGCTGAGGCTATCAAGTAGGCCTCTTAAATCCGAACCTATCATCTTTCTTCTGCACCATGAGGCTGCAGGAAAAAACGAGAATCCAAAAGATGGCCTAACATGTTAAAAATAAGATAGAATAGCGATGTATATCAGCTTAAATATTATGACACTAAATTTAATTAAAACAGGTAGGTGCTATCATGTTGCTTGATTGGGGGGTACCAACTTCCTCTGGCAATGAGGACAGGGTAGTTAATAACCATGTGAGTGAACTGTAGCCCCTACTCTTGTTCTGAGCTCCCTGGAAGTGGAGTCATGAAACTCTCCTCAGGGTTGACAGATAAAGCATTTGGAGTTCACCCATTATCGCTTCCAAAGGGATCGCCCTTCTCCCCAATGTAAAGTCTTCATTTTATTTCACTGGGGACCCTCATGGAAAAACTCAGAATGGGTTTCTCACTTCTCTTCTGCTTTCTCCTAATGCATCTCTTTTTCCTAAGTTCCAAATAGAAAACTCAAGTTCGAATCATTAGTACATGAAATTGAATGATAAAAACAATACTTAAAAATCCTGTGAAGGCACCAAGTTTAGAATAATTCTCACCCTATCACATATTTCAGGATGTTAAATGCCACTCTCCTGCTACTGTTGACTACTGAGAATCTGCACAAAGGTGAGCCTCACCACTTTCCTGACCCAGAGCCATGAAGTCAGAACCCTTGATGCAGATTCTCTAAACATGAACCCCATGATTATAAGATTTGTGGGCCTCAGTCCAAAGACCACCATCCTAGACCCCCTTGTCAAGACTCCACAGGTGGACCCTAGCATTTGAATCCTTGCAGACAGATCATTCCTCTGTGCCTCCCACCTGGCCTATATTCTCCAAGCATGCTGTCCTCCCCCTTTTGTAGCATGTATCACACGTCATTTGGGACTGATGTGCTTGGTGCCTTCCTTCCTCACTAGACTGTAAGTACTCTAAGAGTTGAGACTGTGTCTGCTCTATAATCTCCTGCACATGATACCTGGTTAATATGAGGGAATAAACAAGTATTAGGGAAGTGAGGAATCAGGTGAACCCCAGGTTTACAGAGCAAGCACTATGCCTAGCATACAGCCAGCAAGCTCTTCAGCTACGTCAGCCACTATTATTATTCTTGGTCTCCCTGATCTCCACTCTGGGCTCTGAACATCCTCATACTCCTCAAATCTATCTTTTCCCATCCTTCCCTACTCTTCCCTCTCCTCAACTTCTTCTTTTGCACTCAGGTTTCCCATCCCACAGTAAACTCTTAAAAACCCTTATCACTTCCCTAATTGTTTCTTCCATTTCCTTGCCTTGCCTCCCATAAGCACTTTACCCCCTGAAGCCCTCTCTAACAGAGCCCACCTATTCTCCTGGGCTTTAGGTACCATAGAGCACAGAGATTAGGTTATACACTCCTTGCTGCCCACTCCTATTTCCAATGGACTATTCCTTCTCCTTGAATAAACTCCCTCTTCCTTTTGAGTTTCATATCTCTTAGCTTCATCTTCTCACTGCTATTGCCCAGTAGCTAAACTTCGTCCTCAAGCCTCTACATTAACTGAAGATATTTACTTTCTCTCTACTACACTTCACAGTTGATTATCTGAATCTTCTTTTACTAAACTGTCAACTCCTTTCTTCCCTTGTATCTTGCCACATATTCTGGATAACATACAACCCAGGGCTAGTCCCATAATCTGTATTCAGAAACCCCATAATTAGGCTACTGGGGAGAAAATAATCATCTAGTTGTATATTTTACTGCAATTGCAAATGTATGGGTTCCAACCTCAGTGCCTTCAGCAACCTTTTTTTCTGGTCATTATCTGTGCTCTATTCAGCTTCTTTGGTGATGACTCCAAACCTCATCACTTTTTTCAAGCTTCCTGTTTTACTTGCATCTCCTTCATACCTATTGAACACATGTATCACCTACCTGCTAATCAAATCCACTTAGTGCAATGTAACTCATCACTTTCTCCTATAAACCATTCCTTTTCTATTTTTTGAGCCTATTAGAGCAAGAAATCTATGAAATTATTCTAGACCAACACTTCTCAATATAACTTTCCACAATAATGTAAATGTTCTGTCATCTGTGCTGCCCAGTATGGTCGCCACTAGTAACATATGACTAAACACTAGAAATGTGGCTGCTGCAAGTGAGAAACTGAATTGTCATCTTATGTAAGTTTAAATAATTTACATTTAAACTTAAATAGCCACATGTAGATACCATATTAGATAGCATAATTTTGACCACTCCTTTTGTTACTTATAAGTCATATATAAGTCTGCCAATTTTATCTGAAAAACTCCAAAGTTTCTGCTTTCCATCTAAATGCTAACTGCCCTAGTTGATCATGGCACCTTTACTAAAAATCTTCAGTGTCTCCCAATTATCTTCATAATACAGTTTGGCTCCTTAGCTGAAATCCAAGACATTTCATGTTCTGGCTTGTTCCTTCTTGCTTTCCTCTCATTACTTCCTGGCATCGAAAATTTATGTTTCAGAAACACTTGACTACTTACATTTTTAAATACATATCCAATGCTATTTTATATCTCAATCATATAGTTCATCTTCTTGTCTTTCTCATTCAGGTAATTCTCAACACAGATGTCACCACCTCCAAAAAACCTTCCCTCGAATCCTATGCCTTTGCTCCTGAGCCCCAAAGCACCCCATACAGATCTCAATATTACCAATGAGCACAGTAACTAGAAGTATCAGTAAGCATACTAAACTCTCCACTACTCAGTAAGTAGTGACAGTACCTGGCACAGTGATTAGCATATCTTAAGAACTCAATACATATCTGTCACACTAGGCAGAAGCAGCCAAAGCACATCCCAGGATTAGGCAACTTCCAATATTCACTCTCCCTGCCCTACCACCTCTTTTCAATTTTTTCATCTCTCCAGCCAAAGTTTGGTTAAGCATAAGTATAAGTGGTGCTGTCTTAGTTTCTGGTACTAGAGAGAAATAAAAGTAAGTCATTTAAAGATTATCCCCAGTCTATATTCTATCCTACTCTTAACTTCTCGATCTGACATGTGCACTTATATAATAAAATATATATCTGATACTGAGTTTTTTAAACTTACAGACTTCCTCACAACTTGAAATATTCGGATGATGAAATATTGAAGTATCTGGTAGTTCTCCAGGAAGATATGACAGTTTCTCAATTCCAAAGGTTCCTTCATAGAAATGGGCCAGTAGTGATGGCATTTGATAATTCTATCTTCGATTTCTCTGGTTATCATGACAATAATATTAGCGTTATTTTCCAAAACCATTTGCCAAAAGTCATCTGTGGTACCTGGCAGTGGTCCTTGGGTAGCAATATAAAAATACTCTTCTCCAGCATTGATTATTCTAATATAATTAGCATTAATGTAGTCCTTGTTTTCCCCAAGAGGAACACGTGTTGAATCATCTATTATAAAAACAGAAACATCTGGTAAAAAAAGGAAAAGCGGGAGATGCAACATATCTAGACTTTACAAAAGCATTTCATACAGGTTAACTCATTTATCTCCTTGACCCATAGAGTTGCTTTTCAAAGGGCTTATTTAAGTTCATGAACTTAAATTCTTCCCTTCCCCCAAACCTATTGGCATGACCTGAGAAATACACAATTAGGGGAGTTTTGTTTTGTTTGTTTTTTTAAAAAAAAATCAGTTTCTACTAAATGTAGAAGAATGCCATCAGTATCCAGACACTTTGAGAGATTTCTGTTAGATGTAGTACAGGCAGGATTAGGCCAAGGGAGGTATTCTACTAGTCTGCAACTGGACACATAAAGAAGGAGCACTCTGAGGGAGCAAGTGAATGACATTCTCCTACAAATCTGGACAACTTGCAAGTCCAAAGCAGCAGGGGCCAGGGGGAAAAAAAACTGTGATAGTTGATCAAATATAAATCCTAGGATCAACAGAATTCTATCAATACCTCACACACAAGGCAGCCATCTGTTATGTTGATTCTCAACCATCACCTGATTAAGTGGCATGCTAATCAAACCAAAGGTATTATGGTAAAGGATGATATAAAGGGGATCGACTCCAAGTAACATGGAACTCATCTAACATGGAGTATTATAATAAATATTATAATAAATATGGGAAAAACCAGCTACTTGACTCATTAATAAACTCCACTGGCCAGGTGCTCTTTCTTCACTTTACATTGACATCTGGAGCTCTGGCTATTCCCAAATGAAGAGGAAAAAATACCCTCAGCAAAGGAGGGACCTTGTACGCCATTTAGAGGCCTCACCAATAGCCCCTCCCTACTACTCAAAGTCATGTGGACCACTTATATAGCAAATATGCTGTGACCATGATAACTGAACAGGGGCTTACACAAACAATTTCTGACAGAGCCCTTCTTAAATTCCAATATAACAGTAGAGAAGGAGAAACAAAGAAACTGCCTCCCGCAACCAGAGCTCAAGGAGGGAGGAGGGGCGAGGGGAGAAGGTATGGAGAGATCCCTGAACAGCCCTGCCTGGGAGAGCTGTGATCTCTATGCAGCCGGCAGCAGTGCCCAGGCATCAGGACAGAAAGCAGAGAAGTGGGGACCAGCCGCAGTAGCAAAATGGAAGCTGAACCTCAGCCCCTATCCTCCAACACAGAGGGCTCCTCCCCTCAGTTCCTCAGAGAAACGTCGGGGAACCCCAGGGGAGTCTGAGCAAACACTACGCAAAACTGTCGCTAACAATGACAGGAACTGAGACTTAGGTAGCGAGCGTGATTGAATATGTATGAGAAAAAAAAGGCATTATTAAGACTTTATATAAAATAGGGATCAGAGAGGCTTAGACGCCACCTACTGGAAACCAAAAGAAAAACGCTTTCTTTGCAACAGGCTAAAGAGAGTTTTATATAATAAATCTTCTTTCTGGAAAAAAAAAAAAACCAGAATTCATTTCTATTAATGCCAGGTGAAGAAATAGTCCACTATACCAAGAAAAACCAAGGTGACACAGCATCTCAGAAAAAAATCTTCAGTAAATAAGCTTACAGACACAGAAATATGTGACTTAAATGACAGAATTCAGAATGGTACTTCTGAAAAAAACCAATCAGATCCAAAACAATTCATATCAACAATTTCAGGAATTGAAAAAACAACTAAATGGGCAGAATGAGTTCTTCAGAAAGGAGATTGAAACCCTCAAAAAGAACAGAATAGAAATTCTGGAGATGACAAACACACTGCAAGAGATGAAAAATGAAATAGCAAGCTGGAAAATAGAAAATAGAAATGACCAAATGGAGGAAAGGATCAGTGATATCGAAGACAGAAATCTAGAAATAACTCAGACGAAAGAAGAGAGAAACTGAAGAATGAAAAATAATAAAAGACAAATACAAGAACTAGCTGATATCATCAGGAGAGGACACATAAGAATAATGGGCATTACTGAAGGCAAGGAAAAGGAGCAGGGACTAGAAAGCATTTTCAGACAAATAGTTAACGAGAATTTCCCAAACCTAAGGATTGAGCTGGAGGTTGGAATTCAAGAAGTCAACAGAACATCCAATTACCTCAACCCAAAATGGCCTTCACCAAGACACACTGTATTAAAGTTATCAAAAATCAATGACAAAGACAGAATTCTCAGAGCAGCCAGGGAGAAGAAAACGGTAACTTATAAAGGAAAATCCATTAGATTACCCTTGGACTTCTCAGCACAAACCTTACAAGCCAGAAAGGAATGGAATCAAATATTTAAACTATTAAGTGAAAGGAACTACCAGCCTAGAATAATGTATCCAGCTAAGCTCACCTTTAGAAATGAAGGAGAAATTAAGACCTTTCCAGACATACAAAAACTGAGTGAATTCTCCACTACAAGGCTTTCACTACAGGAAATACTGAAAGGGGTCAGCTCACCTAAAACAAAATCACAACAACAACAACGAATACATAATTAGGAGTAAAGTGACTATCAGGCAAAGAGAAGCAAAGGAGCGAAACTCTTACTAAGAACAGGGCATATAAGCTTAAATAATAAAAAGAGAATTGCTATAGCATGATAGTGATGAACATTAGGAATACTTAGGGACAAATTGAGACAATGATGACTAAAAAGGGGAGGAATTAAAGGTCCAAATTGTCAAAGGAGAATGGAAATAAGACACACAAAGAAGAAAATGGACGATTGTGTATATATATGTATGTATGTATGTATGTATGTATGTATGTATGTATGTGTATGTGTGTATATATATATATATATATATATAATTATCCTTTACATATTTGTAATGGTAAGCATATGCCAAAGATTGAGAACTGAAGTATATAACATAAAACCAGAAGGATCACAGGGAAAACCCACAAAACCCAATCTCCCCCCCAAAAAAAGACAGATACACAAGGACAAGGAAGTAATGAAAACATCAAGTTACCAGAAAGCAAAAGATAAAATAGCTATAAGAGGACCTCATATTTCAATAATCACTCTAAATGTAAACGGACTGAACTCACCAATAAAAAGGCACAGAGTTGCAGAATGGATTAAAAAACAAAACCCAACCATACGCTGCATCCAGGAGACACATCTCAGTTCCAAAGACAATAGGTTCAAAGTGAAAGGGTGGAAAATGATATTTCAAGCAAATGGCATTCAAGAAAAGTGGGAGTAGCGGTACTGATATCAGACGACATAGACTTCAAAATTAAAAGACAAAGAAAGATACTGAGGGACACTTCATAATGATAAAAGGAATCATGCACCAAGAAGACATAACACTTATTAATATCTATGCTCCCAATCAGGGAGCCCCAAATTATGTAAAGCAATTACTAACAAAACTTAAGGAAGAAACAGACCAAAACATTATTATACTAGGGGACCTAAATACCCCATTGTCAGATATAGGCAGAGCATTGAAACAGAAAATCAATAACGTAATAACATCCTTAAATGACGCATTAGACCAACTGGACATAGTTGGTATTTACAGAGCTTTTCATCCCAAAACAGACGCTTATACATTCATCTCTAATGCACTTGGAACATTCTCAAGGATTGACCACAGACTGGGACACAGAGATAGCCTCAACAAATATGAGGGTTGAAATCATGCCAACCATATTCTCTGATCATAATGCTTTGAAGCTGAAAATCAGCTGTAAAAAGAAATCAGGAAGAACCACAAATACATGGAGATTAAACAACATGCTACTGTCACAGAAGAAATAAAAAGAGAGAACAAGAGATACACAGAAATGAATAATAATGATAGTACAACATATTGAAACTTTGGGGACATGGCAAAAGTGGTCATAAGAGGACCTCCAATGTTATATCATTATAGGCCTATCTCCAAAAACAAGAACGAGCCCAAATAAACAACCTTATGCTACATCTTAAAAAACTAGAAAAAGAGGAATAAACAGGGCCTAAAGTCAGGAGAAGGAAAGAAATAATCAAAATTAGAAGAGAAATAAATGAAATCGAAAAAAAAATAGAAAAAATAAATGCAAGAAAGAGATGGTTCTTTGAGAAAGTTAATAAAATTGACAAACTTCTGGCTAGTATCACTAAAGAAAAAAGAAAAAGGACACAAATAAACAAAATCAGGGATAAAAGAGGGGAAATTACGACCGACATCACAGAAATACAAAGGATCATACCAAAATACTATGAAAAAGTAAATAAGACCAAATTTAATAACCTAGAAGAAATGAACCAGTACTTAGAAAAATACAATCTTCCTAGACTGAATCAAGAAGAACTGAAAAATCTAAATAGACCAATCAGCAGTATGGAAATTGAAACAATCATCAAAAACCTATGAAAAAGTAAAAATCCAGGACCAGATAGCTTCACCACTGAATTCTACCAAATATTCAAAGAAGATTTAATATCTGTTCTCCTCAAGCTCTTCCAAAAAATCAAAGAGAAGGCAATATTTCTCAACTCATTTTATGAGGTCAATATTACCCTGATACCAAAACCTGGTAAATATAACACAAAAAAAGAAAGTTGCAGACCAATAGCTTTCATAAACACAGATGCAAAAATCTTAAATAAGATATTAGCGAACCGAATATAGCAACATAATAAAAAGATTGTATACCACAATCAAGTGGGCTTCATCCCAGAGCACAAGGATGGTTCAACATATGCAAATCGATTAATGTGATACACCGTATAAACAAAATAAAAAATAAAAATCATATGATCATATCAATAGATGCAGAAAAAGCCTTCGATAAGTTACAGCATCCATTTATGATCAAAATACTTAACAAAATTGGTAAAGAAGAAAAGTATCTTAACATAATAAAAGCCATATATGACAAATGGTCAGCTAACATTATATTTAGTGATGAAAAATTAAAAACCTTCTCTCTAAGATCAGCAACAAGGCAAGGCTGTCCACTGTCAACACTCTTCTTCAATATAACATTGGAGGTCCTAGTGAATGCAATCAGGCAAGAGAAAGATATAAAAGGCATCCAAATAGGAAATGAAGAAGTCAAACTGTCACTATTTGCAGATGACACAATTCTCTATATTGAAAACCCTAAAGACTCCACAGGAACACTACTAGAAACAATAAGTAAATACAGTAAAGTTTCTAGATACAAAATCAATGTTCAAAAATCCATAAAGTTCCTATACTCTAATAATGAAGTGTCAGAAAAAGAAGCAGAAAAAAATAATTTCTTTTGCAATTGCAACAAAAACAATAAAATACCTAGGAATAAATTTAACAAAACATGTGAAGGACCTATATAATGAAAACTACAAGACCTTATTAAAAGAAATCGAAGAAGATACAAAGAAATGGAAAGATATTCTGTGTTCTTGGATTGAAAGAATCAACATAGTTAAAATAACCATATTACCTAAAGCATTATACAGATTTAATGCAATCCCCATCAAAATCCCATCAGCATTTTTTAAAGAAATAGAACAAAAAATCACAAGATTTGTATGGAAGCCCAAAAGACCCGAATTGCCAAAGCCATCCTGAGAAAAAAGAAAGAGGCTGGAGGCATCACTGTGCCTGACTTCAAAATTATACTACAAAGTGACAATAATGAAAACAGCATGGTATTGGCAGAAAAACAGACACAATGACCAGTGGAATGGAATCAAGAGTCCAGAAGTAAACCCATATTTATATGGGCAAATAATTTTTGACAAAAAAAGCCAAAAACATACCGTGGAGAAAGGATAGCCTCTTCGATAAATGGTGCTGGGAAAACTGGGAAGCCACCTGCAAAAGAATGAAACTAGACTGTTGTCTGTCACCACACACCAAAATTAACTCAAAATGGATTCAAGACCTGAAAATAAGACCTGAAACAATAAAATGCATAGAAGAAATCGTAGAAACTAACCCAAGGACCTTAGACTTAAAGAGGATTTTATGAATTTGACCTCAAAGGCAAGGGAAGTAAAAGCAAAAATAAATGAATGGGACTACATCAAACTAAAAAGCTTATATACAGCAAAAGAAACTATCAACACCTCAGATAAGGGCCTAATATCCAAAGTATACAAAGAACTCATACAGCTCAATAACCGCAAAAAACATATGATCCAATCAAAAACTGGGCAGAGGACCTGAACAGACACTTCTCCCTAGCGGACATACAAATGACCAACAAATATTTGAAAAGATGCTCAACATCACTAGCTATTAGGGAAATGTAAATCAAAACCACAATGAGTTACCATCTCACACCTGTTAGAATAGCTATAATCAACAGGACAAGTAATAACAAATGTTGGAGAGGATGCGGAGAAAAAGGAACTCTCATACAGTGCTGGTGGGACTGCAAATTGATACAGCCACTATGGAAAATAGTATGGAGGTGCCTCAAAAAACTAAGAATCCAGCAATCCCTCTACTAGATATTTACCCCAAAAACTTGAAAACCCATATCTGAAAAGATATTTGCACACTGATGTTCATTGCAGCACTATTCACAGTGTTCAGGACATGGAAGCCACCAAAGTGTCCTACGATAGATGATTGGCTAAAGAAGCTGTGGTACATATATACAATGGAATATTACTCAGCCATAAGAAGAGGTGAAATACTGCCATTTGCAACAACATGGATGGACCTCGAGATAATAATTCTAAGTGAAATAAACCAGGCAGAAACAGTTGAAAACTACATGCTATCACTTATATGTGGGATATAAACCTAAAAGCAATAAACGAACGTGACAAACAAACAGAGACTCATGGACATGGACAATAAACGAGTAGTTACCAGTGAGTAGAAGGGAGGGGGTTTGAGGGAGGTAGATGGGGTAAAAGTGGTCAAATATGTGGTGACATTAAATAATTAAAAATAAATAAATTAATTAAAATATGCCTGAAAGATCCATCCATCAGAATATCTTAAGGTGGGCAGATTTAAACGAGCAGGGCAGTGGGACAGGAGGAAGGACAGGGAAATTTGCTGTAGTTCAGAACCCACCACAGCTCCAGTAGCGGCAGCAATGGAGGAATCGGGTTACAGTACTCACAGTAGAGCCTAGAGTTTAAGATGGGCAGAAGCAGTAGTCCCCTGAGAAAAGGCCTCTCTCTACCCTTCTCTGTATCACAGCAGACCCCCAGTACAGGTGGCTGGGAAGCTTAAAACAATAGTGCATTTCAGACAGTCATTACTAGGGGGGCAGAGCCATAGGTAAACTTGCTTCCATAGCCTCACCCATCCTGAAAGAGCCCAGTAAAGAAAGCTGAGAAGCCCACTTCCCAGACCTACTCATCCTGGTAGACCTCAGTAGAGGCAGTGGAGACGCCTCCAAAAACAGCAGGGCCAGTGATCATTAGTAAAAAGGAAGTAGCGCCGGTAGCTCATAAAACTGGTTCTTCACTATCCACTACATACCCGCACCTCAGTAGTATTGCCCCATAACCAAGGTGAGCTGGTCACACAAGGGACATCCACCATCCCAGTGGATACACAGCATTTCTCTTAACTGACGTGATGCAGTTCCACTGCAATCCCAGAGGTGCAAATAGGGCCAGTAGATGAAAACAAAACTTGTGTTATAACATCATCTTCTGGAAAACAAAAGAAAGCACCCTACATATCAACCTGCTGAATTGTTGAAATCAAGAGTATCTAAAGAAGAAAAGAGGTCACTATCTCAAATCCCCAGGCAGAGAAACAAATTCATCAGGTACCATGAACAACCAACATAACATGGGAGCACATAACATGGGAGGAAAAAAATGAAAAGTCTCCAGAAATCAAATTCAAAGTTCTAGAAGACTGTGACTTAAATGACAGAATTTAAAAATGCAGTTATAAAGGTGAAGTACAAGAGAACTCATAAAAGAAGTTCAATGAGCTCAGTATAAAAATTAATAAACAAAAGGAGTACTTTACCAAAAAGCATATAACTATAAAAAGAACCAAACAAAAGTTCTGGAGCTAACAAACTCAATAAATGAAACGAAGAATACATTGGAGAGCATTTAAAACAGCAGACCAAATGAAAGAGAGAATTAGTGAGCTCAAAGATAGAAACATAGAAATGACCCAGGAGGAAGAAGAAAGAGACTGAGTTAAAAACAAACAAACAAACAAACAAAACCTCTACGAGAAGTATCTGACTCTATTACAACGAACAACATAAAGATAATGGGTATGCCAGAAGGAGAAGAGGAGGGATCAGAGAGCCTATTCAAACCAATCAGTGAGAACTTCTCAAACTTATAAAAAGAACTAGAGCCTCAAATACAAGAAGCTAACAGAACACCCAATGATCCCAATTCAAAAAGACCTTCTCCAAGACACATTATATTAAAACCATCAAAAATTAATGACAAAGAAAGAATACTCAAGGCAGCCAGCGGCAGGGGAATTGGGGGAGACTATAACATACAAAGGAAACTCCATTAGATTATCATCATACTTTTCAGTAGAAATTCTACAACTGGGAGAGAGTAGAATATTAAAAATATTGAAAGAGAGAAACTACTAGCCAAGAATAATATATCCAGCAAAGTTATTTTTTAGATATGAAGGAAAAATAAAAGCTTTTCCAGACAAACGAAAGCTGAGGGATTCTACCACCACAAGGCCTGCATTATAAGAAATGTTCAAAGGAGCTCTTCCATATGAACCAAAAAGACAAAAGTATACAAAACTCTGAGTAAGATGACAACCAGACAGGCAGAAGCAGAAAAATGAAACTTTATTTCAGAATAAGGTATTAAACACTTAACTATAACATAAAAGTTAAAAGGAAAAATAATTTTTAAAAAAGACTATAACTTCTGCAATTTGGAAAAATGCACAGCATTAAAAGGGATTACTTGTGACAACAAAGATATAAAAGGAAATGAGAAAAAAGACTGACCTTGCACAGGTGAATGAAGATAAAACATAATCAGAAGAAAAAGGACTACTGTATGTAAAATATTTTTTACATAAACCTAATGATAACCATAAAACAAAAATCCAGAGCTGAGACATGTAACATAAAACAAAAAGGAAATGGAGAAAAAAATCATAGAAAACCACAAAACTAAAATAGCAGACAGAAACACAACAGAAAAGAAACAGTGGCAATACAAAGCAACCAGAAAACAAGAGATAAAATGGCTGTAGTAAGTAGTCATATGTCACTAATTCCTTTAAATGTAAATGGACTGAACTCACCAATCAAGAGGCATAGACCAGTGGAATGGATGAAAAAACAAGACATAACTCCATGTTGCCTATAGGACACCCATCTCAGCTCCAAAGGCAAACATAGATTCAAAGTAAAGGGGTGAAAGATGATACTCCAAGAAAATGTCATCCAGAGAAAAGTGGGTATAGTCATACTTACATTAGACAAAAAATATTTCAAGATAAAAAAAAGTTAATAATATATAAAGATAGATATTTTATAATGATAAATGAGACAATTCATCAAGAAGATATAATACATCAATATATGTGCACCCAAACTGGGAGCATCAAAATATATAAAGCAATTACTAACAGACCTAAAGGGAGAAACTGACAAAAATACAATTATAATAGGGGGCCTAAACATCCCATTGACAGAAATGGATAGATTTCTGTTGACAAGGAATTAGGTATTAATCTTTGAATGTCTGATAGAATTCATCAGTGACTCCATCCGATCCTGGACAAGTCAATAAGGAAATAAGGAAATATTGGCCTTAAATGACATATTAGATCATATAGACATAATTGATGTTTTAGAACTTTCTATCTCCAAATGACAGAATATAAATTCTTTTCAAGTGCACACAAGAATATACTATATGTTAGGGCATAAAACATATAGATCTCAAGAATATACTATATGTTAGGGCATAAAACTGGTCTTACTAAATTTTAAAAGACTGAAATCATACCAAATACATTTTCCGACCATAGCAATATGAACCTGGAAGTTAACTACAAGAAGAAAGGTGGAAAATCTACAAATATGTGGATATTAAACAACATGCTACTGAACAACTACTGGATCAAAGAAAAAGTAAGAGATCAAAATATAAATCTAGCAAATGAAAGTGAAAATAGAACATACCAAAATTTTGGGGATGTAGCAAAAGTGGTACTAAGAAGGACATTAATAGCATTATAGGCTTAATTCAAGAAACAAGAAAAATTTCAAATAAATAATCCAAAATAACACTTTAAAAGCTAAAAAAAGAAAAATGAAGTCCTAAATCTGTAGAAGGAAGAAACTAATAAAAATTAGAGCAAACATAAATATAAGTAGAGGACAAAAATACAATAAAAAATTATAAAACAAAAAGCTGGCCCTTTGAAAAGATTAATAAAATGAACAAACTCTGGCTAGACTCACTAAAGAGATAAGAGAGAAGACTCAAATAAATAAAATCAGAAATGAAAGAGAAGTTACAACAGACACTACAGAAATACAAAGGTTTATACAAAAATACTATAAAAAAATACAAAGGTTTATACTATAAAAAAATACAAAGGTTTATGCAAAAATACTATGAAAGCTATACACTGCCAAACTTGAGAACTGAGAAGAAATGGAAATATACAATCTTCCTAAACTGAACCATGAAACATTGAAAGACTGAAACAGATTGATCACTAGTAAAGAAATTGAAACAGTAATCAAAAATCTCCCAAAAAATAAAAGTCCAGGATCAGATGGAGTCACTGGTGAAATCTATCAGACATTCAAAGATTAATATCTATCCTTCTCAAATTCTTCTTAAAAATTAAAGAGAAGAGAACAATTCCTAACTCATTTTATGAGGCCAACATTACTCTGAATAGCAGTCTCAGACTGCTATTCAGAGTAATACTTTAAAGGTATTTTATAAAATACTTTAGAGGTATTTTATAAAGATTATATAAGATTATGCATTTTAAAATGCTTCATAAATGATAAAGTGCTATAGAAATGTAAGAAATTGATTGTCTTTAAACCTAAAAATCCCTGGACTACATTTGGCTTAGCTTGATCCATCTATGTCGTTGCAAATTCATCTTTCATTATGACTGAGTAATATTCCATTGTATATATGTACACTTTCTTTATTCAATCATCTATCAAAGGGCACTTTGGTTGTTTCCATGTTTTGGCCACTATGAATAATGCTGCAATGAAGATAGGGGTGCATATATCTTTACAGATAAATGTTTTCAAATTTGGGGGGTAGATACCCAGAAGAGGAATTGCTAATTCTATTCTTAATTTTTTGAGGAAACTTCAGAATGTTTACCATAGTGGCTGTACCAATTTACGTTCCCATCTACAGTGTATGAGGGTTCCTTTTCCCCTGAGACCTATCCAACACTTGTTATTGCTTAGCCTGTGTATGACTGCCATTCTAACAGGTGAGTTGGTATCTCATTGTGCTTTTGATTTGAATTTCTCAAATAGTCAGTGAAGTTGAGCATCTTTTCATATGTCTCCTGGCCATTTGTATGTCTTCCTGGGAGAGGTGTCTGTTGAGGTCTTCTGCCTAATTTTTAATTAGATGTTTCCTGTTGTTGAGTCATATGAGTCCTTTATATATTTTGGATATTAGCCCTTGATCAGAGGCATTGTTTGCGAATATCTTCTCCCATTCAGTTGGTTGTCTCTTTGTTATGTTTATGGTTCCTTTTGCCTTTAGATTGATATAGTCTCATTCATTTATTTTTGTTTTTACTTCTCTTGTTTTTGAGGTAAAATTGATAAAATCCTCTCTGAACCCAAGGTCCATGAGTTCAGTACTATGTTTTGTTCATTGCAATTTATTACTTGAGGTCTTTCTTATATTTAGGTTTTTGATCCATTTTGAGTAAATTTTGGTGTATGTTGACAGACAGCAGTCTAGTTTCATTCTTTTGCATGTGGCTTTCCAATTTTCCCAGAACCATTTATTGAAGAGGCTTTCTTTTCTCCACTGTGTTTTTGGCTTTTTTGTCAAAAATTATTTGTCCATATATATGTGGGTTCATTTACAGGCTGTTAATTCTATTTTCATTGGTCTGTGTGTCTGGTTTTGGGTTTTGTTTTTTGCCAATACCATACCGTTCTGATTATTGTCACTTTGTAGCATAATGTGAAGTCAGTGTGATACCGCTGGCTTTTTCCTTTTTATTCAGGATTGCGTAGACAGTGTTTTGTGACATAAAACTAGCCAACAAAAAAGACTGAAATCATTTCAAGTATATTCTCCAACCACAACACATTGAACCTGGAGATCAACTGCAAAAAGAAAGCAGAAAAAACAAACAAACAAACAAATATATGGAGATTAAACAACTAAAGAATGAACGGGCCAAAGAAGAAATTAAAGAAGAGATACATAGAAACAAATGAGAATGAAAATATAACATGTCAAAACTTTTGGGCTACAGCAAAAGCAGTAATGGGGGAAAGTTTATTTCATTACAGGCTTATCTCAAAAAACAAGAAAAATCTCAAATAAACAAACATTACATCTTAAAAAAAACTAGAAAAGGAAGAAAAAAATGACACTCAAAGACAACAGAAGGAAGGAAATAAGAAATATTAGGCAGAATTCAATGAAACCAAGAACAAAAACATAATAGAAAAATTAATGCAACAAAGAACTGATTCTTCGAAAAGATCAATAAAATTAATAACCTCCTGGCTAGACTCACTAAGGAAAATAGACACAAATAAACAAAATCGGCAGTGAAAGAGGAGAACTTAGGACAGATAGACCACCGAAATACAAAGGATCATACAAGAGTACTATGAAAGATTACATGCCACCAAATTCAGTAACCTAGAAGAAACTGACAAGTTCTTGGAAATATACAACCTTCCTAGATTGAATCACGAAGTAGCAGAAAATCTAAATAGACCAATCAACAGTAAGGAAATTGAAACAATCATCAAAAACCTCCCCCCAAAGTAAATGTCCAGGACCAGATGGCTTCACTAGTGAACTCTACCAAACATTCAAACATGATTTAATATCTGTTCTGTTTAAGCTCTTCCAAAAAACTGAAGAAGAGCCAATACTTCCTAACTCATTTTATGAGGCCAACATAAAATGATACCCTGATACCAAAACCTGAGAAGGATAACATAAAAAAAAAAAGAAAACTATAGATCAATATCTCTGATGAATACAGAGATGGAAAATGCTAAATAAATGCTAGCAAACCAAATACCATACATTATATATACATCATGATTAAAATGGGGTTCATTCAGAGGCACAAGAAGGTTCAACAGACACAACCAATCAATGGATACACCACATAAACAAAATAAAAGGTAAAAGTCATATGATCATATCAATAGATGCAGAAAAAGCATTTGACAAGATACAGCATCCATTTATGATTAAAACACTTAATAAAATAGGTATAGAAGGAAAGTACCTCAACAAAATAAAGGCCATATACGACAAAACCTCAGCTAATATGATACGTGATGGTGAAAAATTAAAGCCTTCCCTCTCAGATCAGGAACAAGACAAGGTCGTCTGCGTGCACTACAGAATATTTAATATAGTGTTCAGTATAGTGTTGAAGTCCTAGCTTGAGCAATCAGGCAAGAGAAAAATAAGAGGTATCCAAACTGGAAATGAAGAAGTCAAACTGTTACTTTTCTGCAGATTCTCTAGATAGAAAACCCTAAAGACTCTACAAAAAAAAACTATTAGCATTAATGTATAGGCTAAGTGGAGAGCCAGAAGAGAGAAAGAGCAATTAGGGAGATTGTTTTATAAACAAACTATATAAATGTCTAAGCAATGTACTATATACTTGAAACTAATAAAATAAAAAATTTAAAAAGCTATTAGCAACAATAAACAAATACATTAAAGTTGCAGGATACAAAATCAACTTACAATAATCCATATTGTTCCTATACACTAACAATGAAATTTCAGAAAAACAAATTTAAAAAAACAATTTCTTTTGCAATTGCAACAAAAAGAATAGAATACCTAGGAATAAACTTAATGAAGCATATGAAGGACTTATACTGAAAACTATAAGACATTATTAAAAGAAATTAAAGACACTAAGAAATTGAGACACTCCGTGTTCATGGATGGAAGAATCGACATAGTTAAAAGGGTCATACTACCCAAAGCAGTATACATCTTCGTTAAATATGCTATCCCCATCAAAATCCTAATGGCATTTTTTTAAAGAAATAGAACAAAAAATCATTAGATTTGTATGGAATCATAAGACATCCTGAATGGCATTATCTCTTAAAATGTTTAATAAGGGTTCATCACCCTGATTTCAGAAATATATATCAATGCACTTCTGCATATTCCCCCTACAGAAGGTAGCAGAATAAAATATTTTAACTATCTCAGGAAGATCTTTATTACTTTTATAATTATAAATTTATTTTAAAACTGAATGAACCAACTAAATATGAAGGTATTTATTCAGTGATGACAGTCACTGTGTTCTACTTTGATAGTTATAATAACCACCTCAAGTCTACTGGAAGAAACAGAAACATAAATAGATAATTAAAATATAGTTTAGTAATTGGCAGAGGGTAGTCACAAGATGGTAGATTGTTAAAGATAAGCCAAACCTAGCTTTGAGGAAAACAGGGAAGGTCTGGCTGAGCTAGCTCTGAAAGATTGCAGGAATTATCTCAGCAAAGAAGGGGAGATGGATGGTTCTTGCAAGAACCGCAGTTTCAAAGGCCTGGTAACAAGAGAAAGAGAATGATGAATTCCAGAAATCGAAATAAGTTCTATAGGAGAGCTGGGACTAGAGAGGTAAAATTTATGCCATGCTGAAGAATTTCACCAGGAGAGAAACAGAGAGCAGCAGTAGGAATTTAGAAATGGAGAGGATTCTAGATGTTTAAGAAGGTAGAATCAAAAGAGCTTTGTGACTACTTTTGGATATTACAGATGACTCAAAATTTTCTGCTTTAGACAACTGGATGGTTGCATTATATAAGATATATATAATAAAGGAAGAAGGTCAAGTTGAAAGAAAAAATGGTAATTTGGAAAATTTTTGACTCTGTAAGGAATGTAAGGCATAGAATGAGATTTCCTGCTAAGAGTAAAACCATGTTGTATTTTGTTTCTGCTCTTTGGATGGCCTGACACAGAGAAATCCTGTGAGTAACCCGGTTGGCACTAGCTTCGCTCAGCACAGGGAAGTAATGTGTAAGGACCTTTGAAGACAACCAAAGGGCAGCCTTTTGTTGGAGAATTGATTGATAGCTTTATTGTCCAAGACAAAGAATAGAAATAGCCCCATTGTATTTGTGGTCACAAAATGGTCAAAAAAGTATCAGGGCTTGGGGTACCAAAAGTGACTTTGGTATCTCAGACTATTAGACTTTGTTTTAGATGGTTCATGGACTGAGAAGTAGTAAAGCATAAGAAAAAGATTGAAGAACTTCTATAATTAACCCCATGACAGTGACCTGGAATAGAAGATTTGACCTTTACCATGTTCTAGCATATACAAAAATATGCCCAGGCCACCCACTGCTAGAGCTCCTCATCACGGTCACAGGTCAAACTGCCTAACACTAAAAGCTATACAATTCACTTTTTATCTTTTCCCAAATGTTAACAGGAAAATAATCAAAACCATTTTCAGCTTACATGGAAGAATATCTCGATATCTGTTTTTGTCTCTGTTGCATGGTTCATTCCCAGAGTTGAACTCACCAGTCAGATTCTTATATTCTAAATCCTTTAAAAGGTAAGAAATATAAGTCATGTATATACTATAACAAAAAAGAAAAAGAAAAAAGCTGCCTTTTTTAGTGTTCATGGCACTATATGATATGACCTTATGTTAAATGTATTATATAACAAGTGTAGAAATCAGAATCCCATTTAAAAATTACTATTTAAAAATATCCCAAATTTGAGATATAAATCAACAAGTTACTGTATAAGAAAACTTTAAACTCTTAGAGATCCTTTTTCCCTTGAACTTCAATATTTTTCAATTTTCCTTTTAAAAAAAGTCAATACAGAATATTCACATATTTGGAGCTACCCATAAATCGATCATTTTATAGACAAAAATAATAAAATAACAGCAACATAAGTATATAAACATATTAACAAAACATACAAATAGTCTCACAGTTTACTCCTTGCCCCATGAAGAAATCATAGCTAGGACACCAATTAAAGAATTCTTCCTTTCAAAAAATTTTCTTTACCAAGTATATATATATATTTTTTTCAACAAACATTTATTGAACATTAGTATATACTTGGTGCTATTCTAGGTATTAGAATACAAAAGTGAATCTGAATTTGAAAATGGCTTCACCCTAAAGAAGTGAACAAAGCAGTTGGAGAGGCAGATATGTGAACAAGGTACAGAGACACCAGTAAAAATAACAGCACTAGATTGTACCTGAAGTATGGGAAGAAAAGCTCCTAGAAAGGAAGAAGCACTTGAACTGGGCCTTCCTGAGTCATCAGAAGTTACTCACATGAAAGTCTGTGTGTGTGAAAGGAAAGAAGAGCAGAAGTAAATGGCTATCGTTCCAAGTAGGAGGACAGGAATAAAGGCATGAAGCATGCCCATCCTCTCCAGGAAACAGTGAATAGTATAACAAGACCACAGAGCACATGACTTAGCCCAAAGGAAAGCAAAAACTACCTGGAAGGCCTTGCTTCATATATAAAAATAAATTGAGGTGTATCTAGCCCTACTCTATTAGAATATTTGTATGTAAAGCCTCCGAACCTATACTTTTCAAAAGTTCTTCAGTAACTCTTGGGTGGCAAATTTGGCACCAATCATCTTTTAAAAAGTGGTGACAACTCCTTCCATGGGGAATGAGGAGCTAATTAAAGTTTTAAGCAGTGGGATAAAATAATCAGATTATTACCTTTTTAATCTTTCAGCAAAACAATTCTAAAATTAACCTGGGAAAAAAATCTGTAGGAAGGACCAAAACAATTCTGTAGAAAAAGAGTAATGAGGAAATACTAGTCTTAACAGATGGTAAAAAATAATATAAATCTATGCTAATTAAAGAGTTTGGTACCGGTATATGAATAAACAAATCAGTGGAAAAAGTCTAAGAATAAATTAAAATGTGTGTTGAACTTCAGTATATGATAAAAGTGGCATTTTACATTACCCAAAAGAAGTTTTTAGAGAATCTTGGGACAACAAAATGGCTATATAATGCTGGGTTCCTACCAAACACCTTATAGAAAATTAAATTCTAGCTGGATGAAAGATATACACATTAAAAAATTATCAAATATTTAGGAAAAACATAAAATAAGTTTTATGATCCTAGAGTGAAAGATGAATTCCCTAAAGATCCAGAAAACCCTGAGGTCTATAAAGAAAAGGTTGCCATATTTGACCACTAAAAATTAGTCATTTCTTTTCAGTAAATACATGTTTGCACACACATGTATATGTAACACAAACAACAAAGTAGAAAATTTTACCATATATAACATGCAAAAGGGATAATATCTTCATTATGTAGAGTTATAGATAAGAAAAAGAATGACTAGAACATTGGAATTAGAACTAGCAGTTCGAAAATATAAAAGGCTTAAAAACAGGGAAAGCTAATCCTTTGTTCTCAAATAAAGAAATGCCAATTAGATCACCAACAAGAATCATTTGTCATTTAAGAAATGAGCAAAGATCCAAAAATTTGATAGCACAAAATATTGGTTGTCTTTCTAGATTTGTTCTAAACAATATGCACACATATGCACAGGAATACAAAGGAGAGTGATTGCTATTCACAATAGTGAAGACTAGAATAATCTAAATGTCCACCACAGGGGACTATTTAAAGAAAAGAAGGTCTTATCCATATAATTAACTACTATGAAACACATAACAAGAATGAGATAGAGCTGTATATGTGCTGATAATATAGTTGGAAATTATTTCTTAAGTGGAAAATTCGTTTTAAAAGGAAGGGAAGGGTAGAATAGTGAGTAAAGTACATACATGTCAACAATTTTTCTGTAAATCTATATGGAAAACTTAATAGTGGAGAAAGGGTCTAGGAAGTTAAGGGAGAAAAAAAGGGAGACTATCCACTTCATAACCTTTCATGCTATTTGACTTTTTTACTATGTACATTTAGTACCTCAAAAAACAAATTCAATTTTTAAAAACAAAAACAATGTACTCAGTCTAAAAAATAGAAAAAAACTCTCTGGTAGTGATGTAGAAAAAGAAATCACATATAGACTTTTTTAAGACAAAAATATTTACCATAAATTCCTGGATGATTTCATATTCTACTTTTTTCTGAAGCATTTTAAAACAATCCTTGATGGCTGATTGCTCATGAAAACTGAATATTAATGGTCGAACCTGAGCCAACTGAGCTAGCTCCCTTTCAGAAACAATTTGTATACCTAAGAAGAGAAAAATTCACATTTGTAACTTACTTGTATGTTTGTGAAGGGAGATTTTATTGTTGTTCTTGTTGTTTTCTCTTAAGTAAAGACATAGCCACTTAAAGATTAATGAACATTTATTTTTTCAGAGCTGAAGAGTCTATCACTTTGAAAGAAAGTATCCTTGTTTCGGAAAAATCATGACTATGTACACAAAACCCACTGTTTTAGAGAAAACTGTGAGTACTATAAATATAACAAACACAGCAGAATGAGAAGTTTTCTGTTTAATAATGTGAATTGGGTTATATACTGACAATTATGCCAAGGTAAGTGTGTATAAGACTTAGATGGGAAAAAGAGAAACATTTCCCCTCCCTGGGCCTAAATGTTTGGAAGTCACTGGAGTCTGAGATGACAGGATGTGAAGAGTCTAAAATACCTCTTACTCTAAAACAGATCAAGTACACATATGCACCCACACGCATGCATGCATACACACACAGACACACACACACAAAAACCTAAGGATAGAGAAGATCTATATGATGTAACCAATAAAACTAAATATATATATAATTATATATAATATGATGTATACATATATTATATAGTTATATATTTATAGCCATTCTATTTAATAGTAAACATGGACTTTTTTAAAAATGAAAATCCTTTAGGTCATGTTGACAGTCTAGATTCCACATATCTGAAATGGTACACATCATGTTCACTGGCCAAAATGTAATAAATCTAGAAGTAAATATTAAAAGAATATTTTAAAATTTTTATAACTTTGAAGTAAAATACCATTCTCAAAAGTCTCTGTCCAAAGCCAAATAATATGAACTAAAATCAAGTTAATAACAGCAAAAAATATGCAAGAAGCAACTAAGAAGAACAAACATTAAAAAGAGATAGAAGTTTCTAAAAATATGCACATCCCTAGGAAAGTCATCGTGTCTTGGAACACTAGTATACATACCTAAAAGCTTTATGTAGGGGTGAGAGTGAGGGGCTGTTGGTTAGGAGAGACAGTTACAGAAATCCTAAAAATTTTCACAGATATCTCTAACCTTAGTATGAAAAGAGCACTAGGAAGCCCAGAAGGGGAGATCAAATTCCCACAAAAGTAGAAGACATTTTGATCATCTTTGATCCTCAATGGAAAAACGCTTAGAGTTACCCTTGTGTTCCAGCCTTACGGGGGGCGGTGGGGGGAAGCTGAGAGAAGGCAGAGAGGAAAGGTAGAATGACTGCAATGAATACTGTCATTGACTTCCCAACAGTGATTCTATTCTACCCTGAGGGTTAGTTAAAGCCATTTGTAATCATGCCACAATAATTCCCTAGCCAGTGAATAATTCAGCAATAGGTAGATGATTTGAGCCAATGAGAAGCAAGGAAAAGTTTATTCAGGGATTATGGGCAAGAGAATCAAGCCTCTATCCACCTCTATCCCCTGCCTGGACATAAGCATAAAAGCACAAGGCCCTGATTACCAAAGGCAGCCTTGTGAGACCATAAAAGGAATACACTGAATATGGTAAATATTAAAAAGAAAAAAAGAAAGAAAAACCATAAAGAACTTATATTCTTGATGACATCACTGAGTAACTAATGCTTTTGAACCTGGAACACTTCCTACCTCTGGACTTGCATTATATTTATTTAATGTTAACGTCATTATGAATTTGGTTTCTTTTCATTGCAGCCTGGTCTAAGAACTCCAACAAGGTGTATGTGTCAGGCTTCAGATATAGCTAATGGCAATCATTACAGAAAGAGATGTTATTTAGCTATTTGGTGCCGACAACATCATTGGGCAAGTTTAAAGAGCAGGTGTTTCCCTTGTTATGATCCAAAAATAACACAGCAGAATGGTCTGCCAAGAAAAGTGCTACCTTTACCACAATGATGAATATGAGAGAGCTGAACACCACTGCTCTAACCACTGGCTCCGGGATGACACCACTTTAGCAACTGTGAGGAACTGGAAAGTCACCACCACAACTGTTGGCTCTAGTAATGTGTCACCTTAGGTATAATGAAGCATCAGGAATGACATGTCTGCTATGGTGTGTACCAGCAACATGAGTGCCTCTCTACACATTTAAGTCTTGGCTTAAATGAGAGTTCTCTTTTCTCCTTATCCTCTCCAACACTTGTTGTTCTTTGATTTATTGATGATGGCCATTCTGACAGGTATCAGGTGATATCTCATTGTGGTTTTAATTTGCATTGCTCTGATGATTAGTGACCTTGAGCATCTTTTCAGATGTCTATTGACCATCTGTATTTCCTCTTTGGAAAAGTATCTGTTCAGATCTTCTGCCCATTTATTAATTGGACTGTTTATTATTTTGTTGTTGAGTTGTATGAGTTCTTTATATATTTTGGATACTAACCTTTTTTATCAAATGTATCATTAGCGAGTATCTTCTCCCAATCAGTCGGTTGTCTTTTTGTTTTGTTGATGGTTTCCTTTTCTGTACAAAAACTTTTTAGATTGATGTAGTTGCATGTGTTTATTTTTTCTTTTGTTTCTCTTGCCCAGGGAGATATATTTGAAAAGAAAGTACTGTTAGCAATATCATAGAGTTTACTGCCTATGTTTTCTTCTAAAAGTTTTATAGTTTTGGGTCTTACATTTATGTCTTTAATCCATTTTGAGTCTATTCTTGTATATGGTGTAAGAAACTGGTCCAGTTTCTTTTTTTTTTTTAACGTGTATCTGTCCAATTTTCCCAACACCATTTACTGAAGAGATGGTCTTTACCCAATTGTATATTCTTGCCTCTTTTGTCATATATTAAGTGAGCATATAGGTGTGGATTTATTTCTGGCCTCTCTATTCTGTTCCATTGATCAATGTATCTGTTTTTATGCCAGTAACATGCTGTTTTGATTACTGTATCAGGTAGTGTGATACCTCCAACTTTGTTCTTCTTTCTCAAGATGGCCATGGTTATTCAGGGTCTTTTATAGTTCCATATAAATTTTAGGATTATTTGTTCTAGCTCTCTGAAAATGTCATTGGTATTTTGATATGGATTGCATTGAATCCATCGATTGCTTTGGGTAGTATGGACATTTTAATGATGTTGATTTTTCCTACCCATGACCATGGTATATGCTTCCATTAATCTGTATCTTTTTCAATTTCTTTTTTTCAGTAACATATAATTTTCCTAGAACAGGTCTTTTACCTCCTTGGTTAATTTGATTCCCAGGTATTTTATTATTTTTCATGCAATTGTAAATGGGATTGTTTTCTTAATTTCTCTTTTTGAAAGTTCACCAATGGTGTATAAAAATGTCACTGACTCCTGAATATTAATTTTGTATCCTGCTACTTTACTGAATTCATTGATCAGTTCTAACAGTTTTTTGGTGTAATCTTTAGGGTTGTCTATATACAGTATCATGTCATCGGCAAATAGCAAGAGTTTTACTTCTTCCTTTCCAATTCGGATACCTTCTATTTCTTTTTCTTGTCTGATTGCTGTAGCTATGTCTTCCAATACAATGTTGAAGAAGAGTGATGAAAGTGAGCATCCTTGTCTTGTTCCTGATCATAAGGAAAACGTTTTTAGCCTTTCTCCATTGAGTATGATGTTAGCTGTTAGGTTTGTCATATATGGCCTTTATTATGTTGAGGTATCTTCCCTCTATTCCCACTTTGATGAGATTTTATCACAAATGGATGCTGGATTTTGTCAAATACTTTTTCTGCATCTATTGATATGATCATATGGTTTTTATCTTTCGATTTGTTAATGTGATGCATCGCATTCATTGATTTGTAGATATTGTACCAATCTTGCACTCCAGGAATAAATCTAACTTGATCATTGTATGATGTTTTCAACATATTGCTGAATTCAGTTTGCTAATATTTCGTTGAGCATTTTTGCATCAATGTTCATAAGAGATATCAGCCTATAGTTTTCTTTTTTTGTAATGTCATCGTCTAGTTTGGGGATCAAGGTAATGGTGGACTCACAAAGGAGTTAGGGAGCCTTCTCTCTTCTTGAATTTTTTTGGAATAATTTGAGAATCGGTGTTCATTCTTCTTTGAATGTTTGGTAAAATTTGTCTATAAAGCCATCTGGTCCATGACTTTTGTTTTTCAGGAGATTTTTGATACTCATTCTATTTCCTTGCTGGTAATCAATCGGTTCAGATTTTCTGTTTTTTCTTGACTCAGTCTTGGGAGACTGTATGTTTTTAGGAATGTGTCCATTTCTTCCAGATTGTCCAATTTGTTGGCATATAATTGCTCATAGTATTTTCTTATGATCCTTTGTATTTCCGTGGAGTCCGTAGTTATTTCTCCTCTTTCATTTCTGATTTTATTTATTTGAGTCCTTTCTCTTTTTTCTTTGATGAGCCTGGTTAAGAGTTTGTAAATTTTGTTTATCCTTTCAAAGAACCAGCTCTTGGTTTCATTAATCTTATGTATTGTTTTCCTAGACCCTATTTCATTTATATCTGTTCTGATTTCTATTATTTTCTTACTTCTATTCACTTAGAACTTTGCTATTTTTTTTCTACTTCTTTTAAGTGTATGGTTAGACCGTTTGAGCTTTTTATTTTTCTTGAGGTGGGTCTGTATTGCTATGAATTTCCCTCTTAGGACTGCTTTCACTGTGTCACACAGATTTTGAGTCATTGTGTTTTCATTTTCATTTGTCTCTAGGTATCTTGAGTTCTTCCTTGACCTTATTAATAACCCATTCATTGTTTAATAGCAGGTTATTTAGTCTCCACGTGTTTGTGTATTTTCCAGTATTTATCTTGTAGTTGATTTCTGGTTTCATACCATTGTGATTAGAGAAGACGGCCAATGTGATTTTAGTCTTCTTAAATTTTTGTCTTGTTTTGTGTCCTAACGTGTAGTCTATCCTAGAAAATGTTCCATGTGCACTTGAGAAGAATGTATATTTTGTTGCTTTGGGGTAAAATGCTCTGAAAATATCTATAAAATCCATCTGGTCTAGTGTGTCTTTTAGGCCCATTGTTTCCTTGTTGACTTTTTTTGTCCGGAAGATCTGCCCATTGGTGTCATTGGGGTGTTAAAGTCTCCTACTATGAGTATATTACTGTTGATCTCTCCTTTTATGGCAGTTGATAATTTCATTATGTATGTAGGTGCTCCTGTGTTGAGTGTGTATGTTTACTAGGGTTATGTCCTCTTGATTTATTGATCCCTTTATCATCATGTAATGCTCTTCTTTGTCTCTTATTATAGCTTTTGTTTTTAAGTCTATTTTGTCTAATGTAAGTATCGCTACCCTGGCTTCGTTTTTTTCATTTCCATTTGCATTAAATATCTTTTTCATCCCTTTACTTTCAGTCTGTGAGTGTCATTTGATCTGAGATGGGTCTCTTTTAGACAGCATATGCATGAGTCTTGTTTTCTTATTCATTTGGCTACCCTATATGTCTTGACTTGAGCATTTAATGTTCACATTTAAAGTGATTTCTCATAGGTACATATATACTGCCATTTTATTATCTGTATTTGTTATTTCTATTTTCTTTTTTACCCCTTCTCTTTTTACTGAAGTCCTTTTAACATTTCTTTTTATTACTGGCTTGTTGATGATGAATTCCTTAAGCTTTTTCCAGTCTGGGGAGCTCTTTATCTCACCTTGCATTTTAATTAAAAGCATCGCTCGGTAGAGTTCATGGTTGTAGATTCTTGTTTTTCATAAGTTTGAATACTCCTTGCCAGTCCCTTCTGGCCTGCAAAGTTTCCATTGAAAATTCCACAGACATTCTTTGGGGTTACCCTTGTAAGTAACTAGCTGCATTTCTCTTGCTGCTTTTGAGATTTTCTCTTTTTATTTGACCTTTGGTGTTTTAATTATGATGGGTTTGGTGTGGGTCTGTTTGAATTCCTCTCGTTTGGGACTCTTTGGGCTTACTGAACTTTTATGTCTAATTCCTTTGCCAGGTTAGGGAAGTTTTCTGTCATTATTTCTTCAAATAGATTCTCAATCCCTTGCTCTCTTTCTTCAGGTACTCCTATGATGCAATATTATTGTGCTTCATGTTGTCCCAGAGGTCTTTTAAACTATCCTCATTAAACAGATTTTTTTTTGTTGTTGTTCTAATTAGGTGTATTCTGCTACCTTGTCTTCCAGTTTGCTGATTTAATCTACTGCTTCATCCAATCTACTATTGAATCCTTCTAGTATATTCTTCATTTCAGTTATCGTATTCTTCATTTCTGTCTGGTTCTTTTTTTATAGTTTTTATGTCCTTTGTTATGCTTACCATCTCTTTGTTGAGGTTCTCATTATGCTCATCCATTCTCTCCCTAAGTTCGTTGAGCATCCTTATAATCATTATTTTGAACTCTGTCTCTGGTAGGTTGCTTGCCTCCATTTCATTTATCTTATTTTCTGGAGTTTTGTCCTGCTGTTTCGTTTGTGGCGTATTTCCTTCTTTTCTCACTTTATTGGCCTCCCTGTGTTCGTTTCTATATGTCAGGAATATTTGTTTTGTCTCTTAACTTTGGCCAGATGGCCTAATGTGGAAGGTGTCTTGTGTAGCCCACTGGCACACTCTCCCTGATCTTCTATGTCCCGGGTCTGGACAAGATCTTTGTGTGGATTGTGTGGGATCTTCTGTTGTTGCCAAGTCTTTACTGTTGTTAGTACATCATTGGATGAAATTAAAGCTCAGGCTGACTAATTGTGAGAACTGGCTGTACCCACAGGGTAAGAGTTGCTGTGTGGGGGCTGACCCCACTGAGTGGGATTTGCCCTAGCAGGCTTATGTACTTGTTGCAACCACCCTTTGCATGTATTGCTTATGTGACTAGTCTGGAGTTGCTCTGTTGTGGTCTGGTGTAAGCCTCTAGATGCATTGGTTTTGTGGCCCCTTGAAGGGGCTCCCCAATAGGCCAAGCTCAGCCCCTGCTTTTGATTGCTCTAGGATACCTGGTAGGAACTACAAAGTGATCTGCAGATGTTTGTTGTGTATGCTAGATCTATAGATAAGTGGAAGAACAATGCTGTAGGCAGCAGTCTGGTTATCCACTGTCCATGACCTAGGGCAATTAAGCAGAGGAACCAGTGCTCCTCCAGGTCTGACACCGCCTGTAGTTGCCCATAAGTCTCTGAATCTGGAAAAGCCTCTGGGTGATATGCGTGTTGGGTGGCATAGGGACCTTGGGAATCTCTTGGGTCTACTGAGTAAATTTCCCCTGCCACTGCAGTGTCAGTTTATATGCCAGAGCTGTCTCTGTGGCTCTCTGTACAAGTTTCCAATCGTAGCAAGGTCAGCTACTATCCACCTTGGGCCTGAATGTGCCATCCCAGGGTAGGGGCAGCTGCCTATCAATGTGTGGCGGGCACTTTGTGTGTTAGATGGGGCAGGAGCTCAGGGAAATAAGGGCCATCAGACCTATGCAATTCCCGCAAGAGATATTGTAGCTCATACAGGCAGCAGTGGTCTGCCCACGACTCTTTTACCAGAAATGCACTCACTGCACTAGCCAAGGTCTGTTGCCTGCGCAGACTGAGGAACCCCAGATCCAAGCAGGGCAGGGGAGGCTGCCTATCAATGGGCTGCAGGCACTTTGTGGCTTGGGTGAAGTGGGATCTCAGGGAGACAAGGGTCATTTGAACAAAAGAGCCTCAGTTTTGCTGCAACTTCTGTGCCCTGGCGTTCCCGCTGTAGTCACAGACCACAGTGAGACCAGCTGCCATCTGGGGTGGTCCCACAGACCCCTGTACTCCCTAGACGCAATATTGCAACTCTTGCAGGCAGCAGAGGTCTGCCTGAAACTGATTTCCATGCAGTTCCTGAGCTTTCCTAGCCAAAATTGTCTGCCTTTGTGGATTGGCAGACCAAGGGGGGAGGGGCAAGGCAGGGGTGGTTCACTGTCAATGGGCCATCTGGAGCAATTTGTGGGTAGGGTGGGGCAGGGTCTCAAGGAGACAATGGCAATCAGATCAACACAACCTCAGTCTTGCTGCTACTTCGGTAACTTTTCTCACTTTCCCACAGAAGTCCTAGATCACAGCAAGACCAGCTGTCTGAGACTTGCCCACAGATCCTCAATATTCACCCAAGTTCATCAATATTCACCCAAGTTCATGTTGGCAGCAGTTATCTACCTGAAACTACCTCAGAAACGTGCACTCACAGCACTGGCTGTGAATGCTTGGCCCTGAATCGGAACTGGGTGTGGCAGCCATCCAGCAACAAAAGCAATCTGCAGGTTGGGTGGGGTGAGCTGATCTCCTAAGGCCAGCAGCTTTCTAATGGCCCTGTGGGAGAAATCTACACAGTCAAGCTGGCCATCTGCAGATTGCCAGGTAGAGGGGCCAGACTAAGGCACAATGGTGGCTGCCCTTCCAGCCATAGTTCTGGCTCATGTAATGCGTACTTTCTCAGAATGAATCCCACACAAGCCTCTGACCCACCACCGGTGCCCTGCGCGAGTGTCCACAGGTCAGAAAGACTGTGCTTAAGTCCTTTAAAGGGGCGTCTAGGGTTTCAGTCTCCTTTTGTCTCTCTCAGACAGCTGGAATCCCCTCTGATTTTTCCAGTCAGAGTTATTGGAATCTCCTCTTCCCTGGGTTAGGACTCTGGGCTGAGGAGTCCATAAATGATGCCAGGACTCCCCTCTCCTGCAGGGGAGCCTCTCCAGCCTCGCTCTCCCTCCCAGTGATCCTCCACCACTCGCAGGTGTGGGTCCAGCCTGATTTGCGACTTTGCCCCTCCTATCAGCTTTGATGTGGCTCCTTTATATTATCAGACATAGGTGTTATGATCAGCTGGACTTCAAGTAATTCTCCACATTGATAATTTTATAATTTGGTTGTAATTTCAATGTGGACCTGGGAGGAGGCAACCCCTGCTCTTACCTAGTCCACCATCTTCCAAGTACCTTATCTCTGTTTATTTGTCTTACCCATTTGTTGCTTTCAATTTTATATCCCACATATGAGTGAAATCATGTGGTTCTCATTTTTTTCTGTCTGACTTATTTCGCTTAGCATGATAATCTCAAGATTCATCCATGTTGTTGCAAATGGCAGTATTTTCTTATGGCCAAGTAATACTCCATTGTGTATATATACCATATCTTCTTTATCAAATCCTCTATGAAAGGGCACTTTGGTTGTTTCCATGTCTTGGCCGTGAATAATGCTGCAATAAACATGGGCGTGGCATATATCTTTATGAATAAATGTTTTCAAATTTGGGGGTAAGATACCCAGAAGAGGAATTGCTGGGTCATATGGTAATTCTATTCTTAATTTTTTGAGGAAACTTCAGATTGTTTACTATAGTGGCTGTACCAATTTACATTTTCACCTACAGTGTATGAGAGTTATTTTTCCCTCAAAACTTCTCCTACACTTGCTATTGCTTATCCTGTTGATGACTGCCATTCTAACAGGTGTGAGTTGGTATCTCATTGTTTTTTATTTGAATTTCCCAAATAGTCAGTGAAGTTGAGCATCTTTTCATATGTCTGTTGGCCAGGTGTATGTCTTCTTGGGAGTGGTGTCTGTTGAGGTCCTCCACCCATTTTTCCTGTTGTTGAGTTGTATGAGTCCTTTATATATTTTGGATATTAGCCCTTTTTCAGAGGCATTGTTTGCGAATATCTTCTCTCATTCAGTTGGTTGCCTCTTTGTTATGTATATGGTTCCTTCTGCCTTTAGTTTGATATCGTTCCATTCATTTATTTTTGTTTTAACTTCCCTTTCCTTTGAGGTCAAATTCATAATATCCTCTCTAAACCCAAGGTCCATGTGTTTAGTACGTATGTTTTGTTCTATGCAATTTATTATTTCAGGTCTTATATTTAGGTCTTTGATCCATTTTGAGTTAATTTTAGTGTATGTTGACAGATAGCAATCTAGTTTCATTCTTTTGCATGTGGCTTTCCAATTTTCCCGGCATCATTTATTAAAGAGGCTTTCTTTTTTCCATTTTATGTTTTGGCTCCTTTATCAAAAATTATTTGCCCATATATATGTGGGTTCATTCATTCATTGGTCTGTGTATCTGTTGTCTTGCTAATACCATGCTATTTTGATTATTGTCGCTTTGTAGTATAATTTGAAGTCAGACAGTATGATACAACTGGCTTTGTTCTTTGATTACTTTGGCTATTCAGGCTCTCTTGTGATTCCATACAAATTTGATGATTTTTTTGTTCTATTTCTTTAAAAAAAAATGTCATTGGGATTTTGATGGGGATAGCATATGTGATGGGAATGTATATTGCTTTGGGTAATATGGGTCTTTTATTTTTTATTTTATCTTATTGTTATTATTTAATATGGCCTTTTTAACTATGTCGATTCTTCCATCCATGAACACGGAGTGTCTCAATTTCTTAGTGTCTTTAATTTCTTTTAATAATGTCTTATAGTTTTCAGTATAAGTCCTTCATATGCTTCATTAAGTTTATTCCTAGGTATTCTATTCTTTTTGTTGCAATTGCAAAAGAAATTGTTTTTTTAAATTTGTTTTTCTGAAATTTCATTGTTAGTGTATAGGAACAATATGGATTATTGTAAGTTGATTTTGTATCCTGCAACTTTAATGTATTTGTTTATTGTTGCTAATAGCTTTTTAAATTTTTTATTTTATTAGTTTCAAGTATATAGTACATTGCTTAGACATTTATATAGTTTGTTTATAAAACAATCTCCCTAATTGCTCTTTCTCTCTTCTGGCTCTCCACTTAGCCTATACATTAATGCTAATAGTTTTTTTTTGTAGAGTCTTTAGGGTTTTCTATCTAGAGAATCTGCAGAAAAGTAACAGTTTGACTTCTTCATTTCCAGTTTGGATACCTCTTATTTTTCTCTTGCCTGATTGCTCAAGCTAGGACTTCAACACTATACTGAACACTATATTAAATATTCTGTAGTGCACGCAGACGACCTTGTCTTGTTCCTGATCTGAGAGGGAAGGCTTTAATTTTTCACCATCACGTATCATATTAGCTGAGGTTTTGTCGTATATGGCCTTTATTTTGTTGAGGTACTTTCCTTCTATACCTATTTTATTAAGTGTTTTAATCATAAATGGATGCTGTATCTTGTCAAATGCTTTTTCTGCATCTATTGATATGATCATATGACTTTTACCTTTTATTTTGTTTATGTGGTGTATCCCATTGATTGATTTGTGTCTGTTGAACCTTCCTTGTGCCTCTGGAATGAACCCCATTTGATCATGATGTATATACTCTTTTTAATGTATGGTATTTGATTTGCTAGCATTTTATTTAGCATTTTTCCATCTGTATTCATCAGAGATATTGATCTATAGTTTTCTTTTTTTTTATGTTATCCTTCTCAGGTTTTGGTATCAGGGTATCATTTTATGTTGGCCTCATAAAATGAGTTAGGAAGTATTGGCTCTTCTTCAGTTTTTTGGAAGAGCTTAAACAGAACAGATATTAAATCATGTTTGAATGTTTGGTAGAGTTCACTAGTGAAGCCATCTGGTCCTGGACATTTACTTTGGGGGGAGGTTTTTGATGATTGTTTCAATTTCCTTACTGTTGATTGGTCTATTTAGATTTTCTGCTACTTCGTGATTCAATCTAGGAAGGTTGTATATTTCCAAGAACTTGTCAGTTTCTTCTAGGTTACTGAATTTGGTGGCATGTAATCTTTCATAGTACTCTTGTATGATCCTTTGTATTTCGGTGGTCTATCTGTCCTAAGTTCTCCTCTTTCACTTCCGATTTTGTTTATTTGTGTCTATTTTCCTTAGTGAGTCTAGCCAGGAGGTTATTAATTTTATTGATCTTTTCGAAGAATCAGTTCTTTGTTGCATTAATTTTTCTATTATGTTTTTGTTCTTGGTTTCATTGAATTCTGCCTAATATTTCTTATTTCCTTCCTTCTGTTGTCTTTGAGTGTCATTTTTTTCTTCCTTTTCTAGTTTTTTTTAAGATGTAATGTTTGTTTATTTGAGATTTTTCTTGTTTTTTGAGATAAGCCTGTAATGAAATAAACTTTCCCCCATTACTGCTTTTGCTGTAGCCCAAAAGTTTTGACATGTTATATTTTCATTCTCATTTGTTTCTATGTATCTCTTCTTTAATTTCTTCTTTGGCCCGTTCATTCTTTAGTTGTTTAATCTCCATATATTTGTTTGTTTGTTTGTTTTTTCTGCTTTCTTTTTGCAGTTGATCTCCAGGTTCAATGTGTTGTGGTTGGAGAATATACTTGATATGATTTCAGTCTTTTTTGTTGGCTAGTTTTACGTCACAACATATGGTCTAGCCTTGCAAATGTTCCATGTGGATTACAGAAGACTGTATAAAATGGTGTTTTGGGATTGAAAGACTGTAAATGTCAATTACGACCCGATTGGTCTAATGTCTGATTTAAGGTTGATATTTCCTTATTGATATTCTGTTTGGATAATCTAGCCATAGGTGTAGTAAGATATTTAGGTCCCCTACTGTAATTGTTTTTCTGTCAGTTTCTCCTTTTTGTTCTGTTAGTAGTTGCTTTATATATCCTGGTGCTTTCTAATTGGGAGCTTATATATTGATCAACATTATGTCTTCTTGATGTATTGTCCCCTTTATCATTATGAAGTGTCCATCTTTGTCTCTCTTTACCTTTTTTTTATCCTGAAGTCTATTTCATCAGATATAAGTATGGCTACCCCCGCTTTTCTCCGGATGCCATTTGCTTGGAATATCATTTTTCACTCTTTCTCTTTGAGTCTATATTTATCCCTGCAGCTAGATGTGTCTCTTGAAGGCAGCATATAGTTGGTTTTTGATTTTTGATTCAATCTGCTACTCTGTGCCTTTTTACTGGTGAGTTCCAGTCCATTTACATTTAGAGCGATTATTGATATATGAGGTTTTCCTATAGCCATTTTGTCTTTTGTTTCTGGTAGCTCTGTATCTCCATTGTTTCTTTGCCCTTGTGTTTCTGTTTGGTGGTATTCTATTATTTTTCTCTCAGTTCCCTTTTTTTATGTTATGTGTCTCAGTTCTGGATTTTTGTGTGTTGTTACCATTAAGTTTACATAAAAGAAAATTTCATATATACAGTAGTCCTTTTCCTTCTATGTGAGTCTTACCTCCATTCCTCTTTGCAAATTCAGACCTTTACTCCCTCTCCCTTTGTCTCAAATTATTGTTATTTTTGTGTGAATTCATTTCTGAGTTGCAATAGCTATTGTGTTCTTTTCTTTTTAAAATGTTTTTAACTCCTTTAACCATTGTGTAATATTTAAGTTACATAAATATGTAAACATTATTCCAACCTTATTCTGAATAAGGGTTGAAATTTTCTGTTTTGTCTGTCTGTTAGTCACCTCACTCATAGTTTTGTATTTTTTTGTCTCTTTATTTCAAGATCCCCTTCAGTATTTCCTGTAACGCAGGTCTTGTGGTAGAAAATCCCCTCAGCTTCTGTATGCCTGAAAAGGTCTTTTTTTTCCTTCATATCTAAAGGAGAACTTCGCTGGGTATATTATTCTTGGCAGTAATTTTCTCTCTTTCAGTAGTTTAAATATTGTATTTCACTACCACCTAGTTTGTAAAGTTTCTGCTGATAAATCTGATGATAATCTAATGAGTTTTCCTTTATAGGTTACCATCTTCTTTTCTCAGGCTGCCTTGAGAACTTTCTTTGTCATTAATTTTTGACAGTTTGGATATTGCATTTTCTTTCTGAGCTGCCTTGTCACCTTGGTTGTTTATGGCATTTATGGGAACGTACTCTGTTTTTTAAAACAAATTTTATTTTTTTAAGAGTGATTTCTCTTTAGCAGGGTGACAAGAAGAGGTTTTTCTTTGTTTTCCAGTAGGTGGTGCACAAGCCTCCTGAACTACCCAGGCCTCTCAGATCTATGCTGTGTGGCAAAAAAAAACAAAAACAAAAAAAACAAAAAACAAAAAAAAAAAAACCCCTTTATTCCATGGGGAAGTATGTCTCCTCTGTGACCAGATCACTTTGGTTCCAGGGCTCCACCCCCATGGGAAAATGTGATGAGTGATGGGGTTCCAAGCCTCTGAAGAGCCCCTAAAGTCCCAGTACTGTCCCAGCAGCCAGATGTGCTATGTGAGATGCCCTAGTGCTTTCCCCTGGATCAGCCTAGATGGATTGGGGTGGGGTGAGTTGAGAGAGGCCACCAGTGTGGCTGTGTCTCTTTTCCTTCTAGTTATACTGACCACCAGGGTTCAGCAGCCTGGCTTCTGTATCTCCACTCCTGTCTCTGTGACCAGCAGCTGTGTGTGTCTCCTCAGTTCCCAGAGCCACAAACTTCCTGCTCTGTAGCCCACACTCACTGATGCAGTTTCCCCTGGGACCCACTGCTAGCCCAGGAAAAGTACAGGGAGGTGAGCTCTGGGAGGGTTGGGGGATGCGTCCAGGTTCCATGATTTGACTTTCTGCCTGACGATGGCAGTTGCTAGAACACAGCTGTCGCACCTCTGTATTTTGTCTCTGCCTTGGTTTCTGCCCTGATCACTGGATTCCACCACTGTAGGATATGCTAATCACTCAGGCAAAAATGCTCAGGTCTATAGAGAGTGCACACCTCAACCTGATTCCTCCCCTCTTCCTGAGTCCCACAAAGGACTCTGGGCTGCGTCAGTGGCACTGGTCTCCACTCCTCTCCCCTTCCTCCTCCTTTGCTCACCCCAATTCGCCCACTTTCAGACGCTTTGATGTGCATATATTTCAGATGAGTTTGTATGGTAGGCTGGAAATTTTCTGTTGGACTGTAGCTGTTCAATTTGTTGTACTTTCAGGGGGAGAGATCAAGGGGACCCATCACACCACCAAGATTCTGATGTCACTCTGAATTATATTAAATAATAGTACAAAAGTGAGATAAAACCATAAAATTAAATGAACAAGAAGTTTATAGCCCAATAAAATGAAAGCCAAAAATATATAATTATAGAACTGATAATTAAATCAAACACTACGAGAAGCAAATTAGACAGTTGAAAATGAGTGTATTTATAGGGAAGATATGTGTACGTAAATTAATAAAAAGAAAAAAGAAAAAAATACACTTGTGAGGACCTCATCAGACACTCAGAAGAAAAAGTGGAGACAAGGTGAAAAACTCAAGAAATCTCACATGTTGCAAACTTGGAAAGGGAAGCAACAACTCCTGCAGAAAAGGCGTGAAGCCCCACCCAGTTCCTTTTCCCTTTTTCCCCTAAGAATCAAAAGCATAAGAATTAGGAAAAGAGCAACAAACCCTATTTCCCTCAAAGCACAAGTTAAGACTCACTAACATTGGGGGTAGAGAAGGAAGAAAAGTATTTTGGGCTCAGACCATAACAAATTACCTACCCCTGAAGAAAGGGCAGGATAACTGAGAAGGCACCATCCTAGGGATATGCACCTTAACAAGGCTGAACGAAGACAGAAGAGAATGTCACTCCCACTCCCAACCAGGTTATCAAGCAACAGAATTACAAACAACAGCACTCTATTGCTAAGGAATAAACCAGATCATGGATAGAAACCTTCTCTGAGATGCAGGTACCACAGGAAGATCTAAAGTAAAGAGTAGAGTAGACACTGAAAATGGCATACCATTTTCCATTTGAACCACGAGGTAACAATACAAGAATTTGAAACTAGTGGTGCACTGAGAGTAACCACAGCAATATCAAAACCCAAACTCTGCTGAATTCCTAACTAAATTATCTTAATTCCTCACACTGAAGGCCTACCAAAGGAAGAGGCATGTCCACTCCTATTTACTTCAGTATCTAAAAAACAAGATATCCAGATTTCAATAATAACAACAATAAAATTATATGGCACACAAAGACACAAAAAAAAAAAGAAAAGAAAAACTGTCAGAACATAAAGCAATCAACAGAACAAGACAAAGATAAGACATAATGTTAAAACTATCAGACAATGAATTTAAAGTAACTAAGATCAATGCTAAAGGATTTAGCAAAAAAGTGGACAACATGCATGATGAACAAATGGGGAATTGCATCCAAGATAGAAAGCATAAGAATTGAGCAGAAATGCTAAAAATGAAAAACAATGTAGTATTAATAAAGAATACCACCAATGGGCTCATTAATAGACTTGATACTAGCAAGAAAATAATCAGCATAATTAAAAATAGGTCAATGGGCATTACCTAAACTGAAAAAGAAAAATGAGTAGGGGAGGTCAAAGACACAGAAGAGACCATCTAAGAGCTACAGACCAATATCAATATCAAACAATTGGAATCAAAAAAGGAGAGACGGGGTGGGGGGGAGGATATGAATATGAATAAATATTTGAAATAATAATTGGAGATTTATTTTACAAGCAAACAAAAACTGAGAGAGCTCATTAGCAGCAAATTTACACTATAAGAAATATTCAAAGAAGATCTTCAGGCAGAAAACATATATAACGGAAAACTGAATCAACACAAAGAAATGAAGAGTTCTAAAAACTCCATAAATGTAGTTAAATATAAAACTGGTTATCTAAAACAAAATTATTAAATAGGTATATCATGATTAATGTCATGTAAAATTAAAATATTTTAAAACAGTTGCACAAAAGATGAATGGGAGAAATTAGGAAGACTCTATCGTAAGGTTTTTACACTATATGTGAAGTAATATAATGTTATTTGAAGACAGAAAAGATAAACCTTGAGAAATTAAAAATATATATTGTAAATCCTAGGATAACAAAGAAAAAAATTTTAAAAGGTATAAATAAGACAATTGGGAAGATAAAATGAAATCACAAAATAATCTAAGAAAAGTCAGAAAAATAGGGAAAAAGATTAAAAAATAGAAGGAATAATGGAAAACAATTAAGAAATGGTAAAATTAAATCTAATGTGGTAGATATGAAAGCAAACAGCCTAAAAACACCATTTAAAGGAAAGAGATTGTGAGACTAGGTGAAAAAGCAAGGTTCAACCATGCAATGCCTATAAAAAACCACTTTAAATATAAAAGCACAGGCAAGTCAAAAGCAAAAGGATGGAAAAATATATACCATGGGAACACTAATCAAAAGAAAGTAGAGTGGCTATATTGATATCAGAAAATATATCAACAACAAAGTAGATTTCAGAAGAAAAAAAGATAAAAGTCATTAGTGAGAGGCAGGAGAGATAAGTAGAGAACTGGGGGATTTTAGGGCATTGAAACTATTCTGTTTGAAACTATAATGGTGGATACATGTCATTGTACATTTTGTACAAGCCCATAGAATGTACAATACCAACAGTGAGCCCTAATTTAAACTATGAGCTCCAGGTGATGATGCCTCAGTACAGGTTCAACAACCATGACAAATATGCCACTCTGGTAAGGGATATTGACAGTGGTGGAGCCTCTGCATGTGTGGGGGCAGGGAGTATATAGGAAATCTCTGTACCTTCCCAATTTTGCTGTGAATGTAAAAATGCTCAAATAAATAAAATCCATTATTTAAAAAACATCATTACTAATGATAAAAGGTCAATTCACAGAAAAGACATAATAATGCTAAATGTGTACACACTTAACAGAATTTCCAAATGCATGAAATAAAGACTGATAGTGCTAAAAGGAGAAACAGGAAAATTCACAATTATAATTAAAGACTTCATTATTCTTCACTCAGGAATCAATGGAACAAGTACAAGAAAATCAGTAAGGACATAAAGAACTGAACAACAACTTGACCTAACTGACCTCTATAAGACACTCCTTACAACAACAGAATAAAAATCTCTTCAAGTGTACATGGAACGTTCACCAGACAGAACATATTCTAGGCTGAAAATCAAACCTTAGTAAATTAAAAGGAATCAATATAAAGTATGCTCTTGAATCATAATGAAATTTAACTTTCCAAACATTTGGAAATCAATATTTTCAATAACGTATCTGGAAAATCCTCAAAAATTTGGAAAGTAAAAAACATATTTCTAAATAACCCATGAATCAAAGAAAAAGTCACAAGAGAACTTAGAAAAAAAAATTTTGTAAAGACTTTATCTTTTAGAACAGATGTATATTTACAAAAAAATTAGTAGAAAGTACAGAGAGTTCCTATATATCCCATGCTACAGTTTCCCCTATTAACACTTATATTAGGATGGTACACTTGTTAAAATTAATGAACTGATGTTGATAAATTAACTACTGTGAATTTAATAAAGTAAAGGGATACGTGAGCAATATCCAAAAAATCAATTATATTTCTATATACCATCAATGAACAATGGAAGTTAAAGTATTTTTTTAAGTCTCATTTAAAATAGCACCAAAACATGAAATATTTGGATTAAAATCTAATACGAAATGTATGTTTAAAACAACAAAACACCAAATAGTGATGAAAGAAATCAAAGCAGACCTAAACAGAGTGAGGAATGTTTCCATCAGGGGACATAACAGTGATCCCATTGAACTAAAAGTTGAGAATGCCACCAGACCATTTTGGGCTCCTCCCGCTACTAAACTGACAGATAAAAGGGGGTGCAGGGAGGGCGTTACTATAATGCTTGGTGTTACTAATTTCTAATTATCAAGGGGAAATTGCATTGCTGCTAAACAATAGGGGTAAGAAGGAGTATGTCTAAAATTCACGTGATTATCTAGAGCAGGGGTCCCCAACCGGGGTTAGGAACTGGGCCGCACAGTAGGTGAGTGGCGGGCCAGAGAGAGAAGCTTCATCTGTATTTGCAGTTGCTCCCCAGTGCTAGCATCACTGCCTCAGCCCCACCTGAGATCATCAGGCATTAGATTCTCATAGGAGCACTGGTCCCTGGTATGAAAAAGTTTGGGGACTGCTGATCTAGAGTGTCTCTACGGGGATTAAAGTCAATGGACAATTACAACAATGTAATCCAGGCATGACTGTTTTTAGCTCAGACCCTTCAGTAATAAAAGTTTGTGTCACCCTACTAGATAAGAAACTATAACCAATTGAGGTGTTTGCTGAGGTCAAAGAGAATGTAGAATGAGTAGGAAAAGAAGGCAGTTATAGACACCAGATACAACCATGTGATGACCAGTTGCACAAACAAGGATGTAATAGTTATGAGCAACTGTTCCTTTTTCAATGTGAATATCTGATATATACATATATATATCAGATAGATAGATAGATATCAAATATTCATATATATTCAAATATATATATAAATTAACCAAATATTTTTGTATTCTTTTATAGGATAATGAAGGGGAGTGTGAATCAGTTCTCCTGATTAGAAGAAAAAACATCACTCAAAGATTTTAAAAAAAGATTTTGTATACTCTTTTGGAGATGAGGTGAAAGTGTGTTTTCAGTTGCACACAAGATAATGCATCATCGTTGATGGAAGGATAATTTTGTTTTATTTGGAGATTATAGTTTAAAGAAATATGTGTGAGTGTCAAGTTGACAAGGCATAGAATGTGGTGGCTTTGCAATCATGTCAACACGGCTAGGCTGAACTTTTTTCCAGAATTCCATTCCCTAAATGTTTCCAGTTAAGATGGTCCACAAGAGAGGTTCTTGTGTGAGATTTGGAAAGTGAACCTAAAACAATGGCCATTTTGTGGCTCACACATACTGCGGCTGATTTCTTGACTTACTTCGTTCTTTACATAGAGGGGAGAATTTAATATCATAAGCATTCCAATTCTTTCCAAATGAATATAAATGTCATGCCACTCTAAACTGAATTTCAAAGAGGTTCACATGAGGTTAAACAAAATAATTTTAAATTCCACATGTCACAATAACTTGTCCAAATAAGTTACAAAAATTTATTCTTTAAAAATTAGGGAGAGGATGTACTTAGAAGATGATTCTGGCACTTGATGGGAGGTTGAAATGGGTGATCTCTAAAAATTCTCTCTAACTCCAAAGTTTTTGAAGTATGTACATGATCCCCCAACCTCACACACACAAGTCTACACACACACACATATATGAATGAATAGATTCATTCATGGTTATATTTATGTTTATATTATATATAAATGTAAATACATACACAGAAAAAATTTGGAGTATTCTTCATTATGATTTATTTCATTATACATACTTCTATTTTCCTTTTTCCCACAATATGTGATTATATGTAATCCAAAAAAGTTATCATTTTACTTACAAAGTATATACTGTGTCACAAATTAAAATTAAAGAAATGAGGAAAGTCATATTAAAGTCTATATAAATCTATAATCCATAGTTTAAGAAAATACAAATAGCCCATTTTATTAAAATGACATGTTTGATATATTTAAATATTTAAAGAAGTTTAGAAATTTGCCCTTATGAATATGGGGTGGGGAGCATTTTCTTTATTTTTAAAAGAAAATAAAAGAAAATCAGGTTTTCCCCATTTTAAAAAGTTTTCCTAGTTTATTCCTGAATTTATATTAGAAATTTCTTCATATATACCTCTGAAATGTAGCCCCTTCAAGAAATCTTGTAATAGAAATAGGATGAAGACATACCATGAAGCCGAGAAGAAACAGTATGGGATGGCCCTGCTAGCTCATCATCCTCACTGCTCCACTTGTCTCTTAAGAAGGAGCCACTGGGTGACCACATACTGCGCTCACTCTCACTAGAAAATAAATATATATATTGTTCGTGGTGTCAAAGAATGTATACATTTAAGACTCTCTGATAATCTACAGTAAAAATTAAATTGACATTCACTTCCATCTCAGTTAAGCCACCCACTGCCATTGTCAGCACCTAGAACAAGCCCACTTCCAAAGATATAATTCCAAAATCCCAACGTCCGATCCCAAATTCCATTTCCTCCCACTTTTACCTGGCTTGCAAACTAGTCACCTTGGATCTATCCACCTTTTCACCTTTTTTCCTTCTTTATCTAGACTGTAGGAAAACAGTACTGGAAGTCACTGGGGTTTCTAATATCAGAAGAGAGCCATTTGGAAAACGCAGGTATATTTCTGTCCGTTTCCTTTACCATTCCTTCACTGCAGCTAATTCTGAACTACAACCTTCATGTAGTCCCTCTATTAATTCTCCGCTGTAGTAAAAATGTAGCCCCTTCTACAAAATGCAAGCCAGAAAATCCTTTCAACTTTTTTTAAAATGTGTATTTAGATGTATCAACAATCTTCATTACTCCTTGCTTTCTTCTTGTTCAGAATCAATCCACATTCTTAACCCCATACCTCTGTCTCCTCAGAGATATTTTTCTAAAACTATCTTTATATACGTATAATTAATCTTTCCTTATCTACAAATTCTTGCATATTATAAGGATGCTCGATTCTCTCTCATCTTAAACAGAAAACCCTTTAAATTTTCTATCTCCATCTAACTACTGCTATTTTTAACAGATTTTTCAAATACCAGTCCACACTTGCTTTCTATCTAGACTATCATTGCACTTTCTTTTACAACCTCATTTAACAAACTCCTGCTAATTTAGCTTCTGCATCTAATTTCCAATTTCTAGAAAAAGTTCTCCCTAAAATCCAAATTTAATTATCCCTGCCCACTAACTTCAGGATTAACCAAGTCTCCTTACTGGACACATAAGTTTAGGATGTTAGCACTCTGGTCCCTGCCTACATTTTCCTTTTTCATCATTATCTCTACTAGTTTCCTTCATGCACTTCATGCTTAACCTTAACAAAATAAATGCTTTTTTTTTCTTTCTTTGCTTCTGTAGGTAGTTTCTTTCTCCTTCTCGTCTTTTCTTGGATTTCTATAAACATCTAATTGTTCTCTGTTTCCTGCCAGCTATCTCTCGCCTTGCTAACAGAAATCCTCCTCCTAGATAGACAGATGATGACAGATGACAGATGATAGATGATAGATAGATGATAGATGGATAGATGATAGATAGACAGACACACATACATACATGAATAAAACAAAGACTTCATCTGTGCTTTATTTTCATTCTAGCAGTCAGGGTAAAATGTATACTCCTTGGTTTCATATGTATTGAATTTCTTCACACTCTGGCCCATCTTATGTTTTTGATTCTACCTCTCATCTTCTCAAGTTTCCTGGCATTCCAATTCATACATACTCTACAACTCTTCACATATAACATTTCTCACCATTAATAAGATATTTTCACAGCTTCTTATTTTTGTTCAAAATTCTTCCCTCAGCTTGAAATTTTATTCCCTTTTTCACCTGCTAGGTTTCTATTTATTTAAGATCCTAAATCCAATCAAAATACCTTTTCATCAAAGAGCTTGTGAGGAACTCCCCCCTTGCATGGTTTTCTGTCTTCTGTACTCACAATCCTTGGACTTTGACTCTATAATAATATTTACTACATTGTATTTAAATTTGTCTTTTATATGTCTGTTTCCCTAATTAAACTGTAAACTAAAGAGCAAGAACTATGTAATTTTTGTATTTGTACACAGTGCTCAAAATATAATTAGTATCTACTATATATACTAATTAATATATACTATCAGCATATTATAGTATCTCAAAATGCCTTTTTTATTGCTATTAATTTGTTCATTTAATATACTTCTAAAAGTTGTACATAACAAGGTTTATACTATGCACATTATTATGCAGTGCCATCCTAGTGACTATAGCTAATACTACTTAGAAATCTCTAAGGAAATATGACTCAATAATATGTTTCCTTATTTGATATGTTTTTACATATAACACCTAAATTTGAACATCTTATAACCTTGAAAGCTGCTATTTCTTTTGTTTGTTTGTTTGTTTTAATTAAAATTTACTTTTTTCTTTGTTCTTTAAATTTTTTTAGACAAAATACCAAGAATTCACCATGCTAAGAGTCCTATTGTTTCTAGCATATTATTTTCTTTCTGGAAAGATATAATTCTATGTCATGAGGTACTGAGTGAGCTTTACCATACATCAAGTACAATGGCCCCTCCAGGAGCTCCACAAACATTTACAGAGGCTTAACTGTGGAATTGCTGAGAGGATAGCGATACTGAATTCTGTAGGAATATCTTTTGTTGTGTTAATACCATATATATGAGATCATAAATTTATCCTATTTCTACCAAATCAGGTTGTACTTACTATGAAGAGATATATCTTGAAAAAGATATATCAAATATCTTAAATATTTGAGGGCCATTATTCACTGTCTCCACTCAGAGAGCTAGCTATGAATATGAATAAATAGAAAATTAAATAAGCATATTAGTTATACCTTTCTGTAGCCTCTTTAAAGAGATCCTCATAATCACTATGTTGGAAATCCTGAAAAGAGAATTTTACCTTCTCTGAGTTAACTTAATTTTCAAAAACCTATTGGCAATAAGAATAAAAAATTATGACTAAGATTCCAGAAATATACAGTTTAAAAGAAATATGATTTCTATAGTTTCTTAAGAAAAACAATAAGTTACGAAGTACAAATTGGCAGTAATAAGGGGCTGGTTGTAAAGTACAGCATAGGGAATATAGTCAATAATATAATAACTATAAATGGTGTCAGATGGGTACTAGACTTATCAGGGTATTCACGTCATAAGTTGTATAAATGTCTAATGACTATGTTGTACACCTGAAACTAATATATTATTGTATATTGAAAAATAATTTTTTTAAAAAAAATAAAGTCTTCAATAACAGAATTAAAATGATAATCATGGTGTGATTTTTACTCCTAGAAAATCATTTGAAATGTGCATCTCCCTATTAAATATTTTCCAATCAAAACAGAGTACAGAGCACTATGTATATATGAGTGATTTTTATTGAATTATGTAAGTTATTTTCCAAAAGTTGATAAAAATAAGCTTCATTTTTCTTAAAAAAAAAGAGTATTACTTAAGCCTAGAACAGATTCTTACAATGAGTGCTTATCACATTTAGTTTACTGTAAATATAAAATTCCCAACTATATATATATATGTATATATTAGTACTTGCATAACCCAATCCAGTATATCTAAGCATGTTTCTGCCATAAGACTATACTGCCCACTGAACTTCAGTCAACTTTGTTGCATTTGTAGCCTCCTATACAATACCTCACGACTACTAAAAAAAAAAAAAAAAAAAAAGAACATAATTAAAGGGGGAAAAAAACACATTAAAATAAAAATTCGGTAATCAATATTTTAGCCCTCAATTCTGCTTCAATTAATCCATTCATTTGACAGTTCTTTTTCTGGGAGCCAAGTATGTGTATACTGTTCTAAATTCTAAATGCTATGAATAAAACACTGAACAAGAGAGGCTTGTGTTCTGCCCTTGTGGAGCATATATATTCTCATGGGAAGAGAAAAAATACACAAGCAAGCATGTAGAAATTACAGCTGGTGATAAGTGTTAATTCAGAAATAGTATGTTGACATATAACATCCATGTACCAAAAAATAAAAGGAAGGACTAAGCAAAGAGACAGGGAAGCCTCCTGAGCAAAAGGAGCAGGTCCAAAGTCCGGTCAGCTTTCATGGTCTGGCTGCTGCTTAATTTCCCACCCTCATCTCATGCCTCTCGCATGCAGCATCTCCAGCCACAACCTATATCTTGTTTTCTCATCTTTTCTGAAGTGTTTTTTGATGACTTTGATTTTGTAAAAGTTATTAAAGAGAAAAGATGTCTTTTCCCTTCTTGTTAGTGTGTACATGTTTTGCTTGATTCCATGAAATTTCCTAGACCTGAAGTACCTCTTTGTGGGCACATATACAACCATTATTCACCCTCATCCTCGCCCCAGCCCCTGCCCTCACCCTTGCCCACAGAGAGCTTTGAAATTTTTATGAAATTAAATTGAATTACTTTTGCAGTTTAAATTAGGGATAACTGTTAACTTTATTATATTAAGTGTCATTAGCTATTAATATAATATAGCTATCCCTCAAGACATTTTATAATATTCCAAATAAAGACAATTCACACATTTTCTTAGATTTACTCCTATGTACTTTATAGCTGGTATCATTGTAAATGTCATGATATAGATTATATCATTATATTTGCTAACCACTGCATAAAGAGCAAACCACAAGTTTTCATATATAGTAATTTTACAATTATTATATTCTAAATACTTTACAATTCCTTTATGATTACATCTTTGACCCATGAGCTTAGAATCATAGACTGAAAATAAAAGATGGAAAAAGATATTTCATGCAAATGGAGATTGAAAAAAACAAAACCATGGTAGTAATACTTACATCAGACAAAATAGACTTAAAAACAAAGGCTATAATAAGAGACAAAGAAGGGCATTACATAATGATAAAGAAATCAATAAATCAAGAAGACATATAACCCTAGTAAACATATACACACTCAACACAGGGACACATACATACATAAAGTAATTATTGACTGACATAAAAGGAGAGATAAACTGCAATACACTCATAGTAGGAGACTTTAACACCCCATTGACACCAATGGACAAATCTTCCGGACAAAAAAAAAATCAACAAAGAAACAATGGGCCTAAAAGACACACTAGATCAGATGGATTTAACCAATATTTTCAGAGCATTTTACCCCAAAGCAACAAAATATACATTCTTCTCAGAGCACATGGAACATTTTCCAGGATAGACCACATGTTAGGACACAAAGCAAGTCTCATTAAATTTAAGAAAACTAAAATCATATCAACCGTCTTCTCTGATAACAATGGTATAAAACTAGAAATCAACTACAAGAAAAAAAACTGGAAAATATAAAACACATGGAGGCTAAATAACATGCTACTAAACAATGAATGGGTTAATAATGGATCAAGGAAGAAATCGAAAGATATCTAGAAACAAATGAAAATAAAAATACATGAAAATCTATAGGACACAGTGAAACCAGTCAGTCCTAAGAGGGAAATTTATAGCAATACAAGAAAAAGAAAGAGCTCAAATAAACAATCTAATCTTACAATTAAAAGAACTAGAAAAAGAAGAGCAAACAAAGCCCAAAATGAGTAGAAAGAAGGATATAATAAAGATCGAGCAGAAATAAATAAAATAGAGTCTAGAAAAATAATACATAAGATTAATAAAACCAAGAGCTGGTTCTTTGAAAGGATAAACAAAATTTACAAACCCTTAATCAGATTCATCAAGGAAAAAAGAGAGAGGACTCAAATAAATAAAATCAGAAGTGAAACAGGAGAAATAACTATGGACCCTACAGAAATACAAAGGATCATAAGAAAAAACTATGAGCAATTATATGCCAACAAATTGGACAATCTGGAAGAAATGGACACAGTCCTAGAAACATACATCTCCCAAGGCTGAGTCAAGAAGAAACAGAAAATCTGAACCGACTGATTACCAGCAATGAAATAGAATCAGTAATCAAAAACCTCCCAAAACACAAAAGTCTTGGACCAGATGGCTTCACAGGCAAATTTTACCAAGCATTCAAAGAAGAATTAACACTTATTCTTCTCAAATTATTCCAAAAAATTCAAGAAGAGGGAAGGCTCCCTAACTCCTTTTATGAGTCCACCATTACCTTGATTCCAAAACCAGAGAAAGACATTACAAAAAAAGAAAACTATAGGCTGATATCTCTTCTGAACATTGATGCAAAAATGCTCAATGAAATATTAGCAAACTGATTTCAGCAATACAATGATCAAGTTGGATTTATTCCTGGAATGCAAGGTTGGTACAATATCTACAAATCAATTAATGTGATGCATCACATTAACAAATCGAAAGATAAAAACCATATGATCATATCAATAGATGCAGAAAAAGTGTTTGACAAAATCCAGCACCCATTTATGATAAAAACTCTCATCAAAGTGGGAATAGAGGGAACATATCTCAACATAATAAAGGTCATATACAAAAAACATACAGCTAACATCATACTCAGTGGGGAAAGGCTAAAAATGTTTTCCTTATGATCAGGAACAAGACAAGGATGCTCACTTTCACCACTCCTTTTCAACATTGTATTGGAAGACATAGCTACAGCAATATAACAAGAAAAAGAAATAAAAGGTATCTGAATTGGAAAGGAAGAAGTAAAACTCTCGCTATTTGCCGATGACATGATACTGTATATAGACAACAAATTTGTTCACTTCCAAATCATCTTTCCTTTAAGCAGAAAGTTATTTTGATCAGAGACAAGCAAGTATCAATAGTGAGGCTGTGGGTCCAGCAATATACTTAGAGTTAGAGACTGCCAGCCAGAGATGTGATGGTATCCTTGACAAGGCCACCTTACATGTCACGAAGAAAGCTACTAAAGTTCACAGTTGTTTTTAAAGCAGCAGCATGACTGACAGCCTTGGGTGGGGGTGACAGTAGAATTAGAAAGTGGGAGTAGTGCTTGTTCTCGGTACTAATTTTTATCTCTATTAATGCTGAAACTTACAGGAAGGAGTATGAGGACAGCAACATGATGGAAGTCCCAAAGCTCCAGGAGATGAAGTAAAAGAAAAAAATGCAACGCACACATGAGATGAAAATTCATTTCCCTTTCTGTGCTCTAACCCTGGTGGTATCTCCACAAGAAAGGTAGTATACCGAGGTAAGAGGTTTTTGCCTCAGATTTTTCACAATCCTTTACTTTCCCATAGTTTGGAAGCACTACACCATGCTGTCTCTATCAATTAAAAATTCCATCATATATATATCTAAAGGTGCTTCAAATTTTGTGTGAAATTTATTTTGTATCTCTATTAGTAGCAGAAAATTAAATAGATGCCAAAATAAGTAAAATTTCCAGAATAGCATCGAAAGGAGTTTTCTTTAGAGTTGCAAAAAATTCCACTCTTTCAAATCCCTATTTTGATCATCTTCAACATTATCGAAGTAACACAAAAGTGAAAAAATCATTGTGGTAAGGAGAACAAAATAGACATTATTCCTTAGAGAGCTTAGTCAGTGATTTAGGTATTAACCATAGTCAATTAGCAAAGACAGATCTTTTTCTAGTTTTACCTCATGAGTCACTGATTCAGGTGTCTTTCCCTGACTTGAAAAAGGCAAAGTCTTCCAAGAAATCAGGTCCTTACTATTAGAGCCATCTCTCTTCTGATCTTTTTCTGAACAAAGAAAAGAAAAGAATTAATCAAATGCAAACAGTTACACAGAAGGAAAGGCTGAGTCTGAATGTGACTAGCCAAGCTGCATGAAGGGCATTTTTACCTACTTTTCTTCTTTTAGAGTCCTCTCATCTTTATTTTCTGTGTTAATTGCTTTTCTCCCTGCTTTGAAAAAATAGCCTAGCTAACATGATCTTTCTTCTAGGATTATCCTCAAGAAACTGACTTTTGAACAATCCCTTTGTTCCTATTTCCATATTATTAAAGAAAGTAATCTTCAGTAAATCTTAAATATATACAACCTACAGAAACTGTGCATTGGGATCTACAGAATACAATTCTTCTATGTTTATCCTTTTCCTTCTTGGAAAAGGATAGTATTACATAAGTCTCACTTTAACTACTTTTATTGTTACTAATAAATTAGCAATATGTTAATGTATACAGAAAGTTGTTTTAGGCTTTATTGCAGAATGTAATATGAATCATTTCTACAAACTTCATTGCTGGTTTAACTGCAAGATTGCTGCTAATTACTCTGTTAAGTCTACAAAAAGAATCGCTCAGATTCTTTTTGTAGAAGCCAAGAGAGAGATTTTTTTCTCTGATCTTAGAACTGAGCACTCAGAGTACCTTTTCCTATGTCATGGCAGCCTTAAATATTATAATTTGAAAATTCTGTGACACAATACATTACAAAATCAATAATACAAAATATAGTAAACAAATACATTGAACACTAAAAAGTGAATTTTTGAATGTTTTAAAAAGAGAATCAAATAGAAATTATAAACTATAACATAAATTTTTACAAGTATGTATTAAGAAATATCAATGAAATGGAAACCTATCAAAACTAATGTGAAATAGCTACAGCAGTGTTTAAAGGAGAAATGTGTAATTGTAAGTACACTGATAAAAAAGACAGAAAAAAAACAAACAAAAATGAATTTTGTATTTAAAGGCCAAGAATAACTGAAAAACTCCCAAAAAGAGCAGAAAGGGAGATACCATAAAGAAAATAACAAATAGAAAATAAGCTAAAACAATAGAATCAACAACAAAATCAAAGAAAATATCTTTTAAAAAACTTAAAAATACACAAACCTATTTCACTACTCAATAACATTACAAATAAAAAAGGGCACAGTCATAGATCCAACCATCATTTTTAAAATAAGCAATAATATCTTAGAAATAATAAACACATTACTTTTAGAATAAATAAATACTTTAGACAAATTTGACAAAATATAGAGGATTATAAACTACCAAAATCTACACAATAATATGTAGACAGTCTGAATAGTATAACCATTTCAAAAGTTAAATCAATAATCAAAAATCCTAACTCAGAAGGAAAACGACATCTCGGCCCAAAAAAGGTTTCCAGATGAGATTATATCAGACTTTCAATATACATATGACGCATTATTGAACTGTACACTTGAAATTTGTATAATTCTATTAATGTCATCCCGATGGATTTAATAAAAAACTTTTAATAAACAGAAATCTCCTTTTTATGCAAACTGTTTTAGAAAATGTGTTAAAATGTAAAGTTACCTAATTTATATTAAAAGGTTAGACATGAAAACAAAATATGTAAAATTCAAGTAAGACAAATTATAAGCTAAACTCAAAAATGAAGGTAGATATAAAAATCCTAAATAAAATATTACTAAATGGTGCAGTGAAAAAAAAATGCATAGACTAAATGAGATTTATCAAAAGAATTCAAAACACATTTAGTATCAAAAATATCTACCAATATAAATTGGCATGTTAACAAATGTTAACAAAATAAGGAACGGAAATTATATTATCATCCAAACATATCAAAAAAATCATTTGAAAAATCAATACTCTTACAAGTTAGAAAGAGAAAGGAACTTCTTTAACTTATAGAAAAGGTTATCTATTCAAAGTATTAAGCCAACATTACACATAATGGTAAACGTTTAGAAACATTCTCATTCTTTTAAAGAAAATATAAGAATGCCTGCTACCACTACTCTTATTTAACATTGTGTAAGATATAAGACCCAAGTAATAGAAAGAAAGAAAAAAGCCATACGGCTTAAAAATAAGGAAGTAATTTGTTATTTGCAAATATTGTAATTGTCTACACAGAAAATTTAAGACACTCTATAGTCAAACTATTAGAAATAATAAAGTTTGACAGGGTAGATGATACAAGATCAGTAAATTAGAAACATTCCATATACCAACAATGACCAACCAGACATTGCAACAAAAGAAAAAGTCATTCGCAATAGAAATAAAAATATAAAGTAACTAGAAATAAATCAAACCAAAATATATTGTAAAAATTGCAAACTTTTGGAGAATTTAGAAGTTTGGAGAAACATGGCAGAGTGAGAGACTTCCCCAGATCTTTCCCTTTGAAACAACAATAAGCTGAACATCTAAAACTCAACAAAAAAAAACACACACACACAAATTGCACACCAACACATACGAAGAGTGGGATCTGCACATAAATGCTACCACAGATCAGAACCCCAGTGTTTGGTAGTGGACTGGGAGAAATAAAGAAGCTGCCTCTCATAGCCGCCTGAGCTACCTGTAAGAGGAGGGGGAGGGGGAAAGGCGCAGTGAGTTCCCTGAACACCCCTGCCTTGGAGAGCTGTGAGCTCCACATGGCCAGCCACAAGGCCCAGTCATCAGGGCAAAAAGTAGAGAAGCAAGGACGGCAGAGAAATAACAGTTGATTTTTACCAGCCCCAGTTGCAAAATCGAGTCTGAGTTGCAACCCACAACTCCCAACCCAGAGGCCCAGGCTCCCCATAACCTCTGAGAACAATCACCACAGAGCCCCAGGGAGTCAGAGCAAATGCTACTGAAACTGTCACTAACACTGACAAGGACTGAGACTGAGGTAGCAAGCATGATTAAACATCTACAAGAAAAAAAAAAGGCATTATTAAGACTTCATATAAAGCTGGGATCAAAGAGGCTTAGATGCCACCTACTGGAAAACAAAAGAAAAGGGCCTTCTTTGCAACAGCCTAAAGACACTTTTATATAATAAATCTTCCTTCTGGAAAAAAGCAGAATACATTTCCATTAATGCCCAGTCAGAGGAATAGTCCATTAAACACCATGAACAACCAAGGTGACAAGGCCTCTCAGAAAGAAAAAGAAAAACCTTCAGAAAATAAGCTTACTAACATAGAAATATGCAAGTTAATGACAGAGAATACAAGATGGTACTTCTGAAAAAACTCAGTGAGTTTCAAAATGAGTCATATCAACAATTTCAGGAATTGAAAAAACAACTAGGTGAGCAGAATGAGTTTTTTAGCAAGGAGATTGAAACCCTCAAAAAGAAAAGAATAGATCTTCTGGAGATGAAAAACACACTGCAAGAGTTGAAAGATGAAAGAGCAAGCTTGGGAAATAGAGTCTACCAAATGGAGGAAAGGATCAGTGATATCGAAGACAAAATATGGAAACAAATCAGAAAGAAGAAGAGAGTGACTGAAGAATGAAAAATAATGGAAAAAAACAACAACAACTAGTTAATACCATCAGGAGAGGAAACAAGAATAATGGGCATTATCGAAGGTGAGGAAAAGGAGCAAGGGATAGAAAGCATTTTCAGACAAATAGTTGACGAGAATTTCCCAAATCTTAGAAATGAGCTGGAGCTTGGAATTCAAGAAGGCAATAGAAACACAATTATCTCAACCCAAGAAGGCCTTCATCAAGACACACTGTATTAAAATTATCAAAAATCAATGACAAAGACAAAATTCTCAGGGCACCCAGGGAAAAGAAGATGGTAACTTACAAAGGAAAACCCATTAGATTATCATCAGCCATCTTAGCACAAACCTTACAATTCAGAAATGGGTGGAATCAAATATTCAAACTATTAAGTAAAAGGAACTACCAGCCTAGAATAATGTATCCAGCTAAGCTCTCCTTTAGATATGAAGGAGAAATCAAGACCTTTCCAGACATACAAAACTTGAGGGAATTCTCTGCTACAAGGCCTGTATTATAAGAAATCCTGAAAGAGGTCAGCTACCCTAAAACAAAATGACAAAAAAAATTACATAATTAGGAGTAAGGCGACTAGCACACAGGTAGAAGCAGAAGAGTACAACTCTTACAAAGAAGAAGACATTATAAGCTTAAACAATAAGAAGAGATTTGCTATAGCAAGATAGTAATGAACATTCAGCATACATAGGGACAAATTGAGACAACAGTGACTGAAAAGGGGAGGATTCAAAGATCCAAATTCGCAAAGGGGAATGGAGATAATGCACTCACAGAAGAAAATGGATGACTGTGTATATATATATATAACTATCCTTTACATATGGGTAGTGGTAACCTTATACCAAAGATTCAGAACTGAATTATATAACATAAAACAAGAAGAACCAGAGGAAAAACCCACAAAGCCAACCAAAATAAATAAAACAGAAAAACAAATAAAAAGAAGCAATAGAAAAACCAAGCTACAAGAAAGCAAAAGATAAAATGGCTATAAGAAGACCTCATATTTCAATAATCACCCTAAATGTAAAAGGGCTGAACTCATCAATAAAAGGCGCAGAACTGCAGAATGGATCAAAAATAAAACCCAACCATATGCTGCCTCCAGGAGACACATCTCAGCTCCAAAGACAAATAGAGACTCAAAGTGAAAGGGTGGAAAATGATAGTTCAAGCAAATGGCATTCAGAGAAATGTGGGAGTAGCAGTACTAATATCGGACAAAATAGACTTCAAAATAAAAAAGGTAAAGAAAAATACTGAAAGATACTTCGTAATGATAAAAAAAAAAAATCATGCACCAAGAAGACATTACACTTATCAATATCTATGCTCCAAATCAGGGAGCCCTAAAATATGTAAAGCAATTACTAACAGAACTTAAGGGAGAAACAGACCAAAACACTATCATAGTAGGCGACCTAAATACCCCACTGTCAGATATGGACAGATCATCCAAATGAAAAATCATAAGGAAATAATATCCTCTATCCCATTGGAAGCCAAGCAAGGCTGGGCCTGGTAGTACTTGGATGGGAGATACCTAGGAAGATAGGGTGCTGTAGGTGTAAAAAAAGAAAAGAAAAGAAAAGAAAAGAAAAGAAAAGAAAAGAAAAAAGAAATAACATCTTCAAATGACACATTAAACCAACTGGACATAATTGACATTTACAGAGACATTCATGCAAAAACAACTGCTTATACATTCTTCTCTAGTGCACATGGAACATTCTCAAGAATCGACCACAACTAGGACACAGAGATACCCTCAGAAAATATAAGAGGATTGAAATCATACCAACCATATTCTCTAATCATAATCCTTTGAACTAGAGATCAACTGCAAAAAGAAGTCAGGAAGAACTACAAATGCATGGAGATTTAACAACATGCTACTGAAGAATAACTGGGTCAGAGAAGAAAAAAAAAGGAGATCAAGAGATACACAGAAATGAATGATAATGATAGTAAAACATATCAAAACTTTTGGGACACGGCAAACGCGGTCATAAGAGGAAATTTCATATCATAACAGGCCTATCTCCAAAAACAAGAATGAGCCCAAATAAACAACCTAACACTGCATCTTAAAAAAGCAGAAAAGGAAGAACAAATGAGGCCTACAGTCCGCAGAAGGAAAGAAATAATCAAAATTAGAACAGAAATAATGAAATTGAAAATGAAAAAACGATAGAAAAAATAAATACATCGAAGAGCTTGTTCTTTGAAAAGGTTAATAAAATTGGCAAACCTCTGGCTTGACCAACTAAAGAAAAAAAGAGAAAGGACACAAATATAGAAAATCAGGGATGAAAGAGGGGAAATTACAACTGACATCGCAGAAATACAAAGGATCATGCAAGAATACTATGAAAAAGTATATAACACCAAATTTAAAAACCTAGTAGAAATGGACCCATATTTAGAAAAATACAACCTTCCTAGACTGAATCAAGAACTGGAAAATCTAAATAGACCGATCAGCAGTATGGAAATTGAAACAATCATCAAAAACCTATGAAAAAGTAAAAGTCCAGGACCAGATGTCTTCACCACTGAATTCTACCGAACATTCAAAGAAGATTTAATACCTATTCTCTTCAAACTCTTCCAAAAAAATCAAAGAGGAGCAATACTTCCCAACTCATTTTATGAGGCCAATATTACCCTGATATCAAAACCTGGTAAGGACAACACAAAAAAAGAAAACTACAGACCAATATCTCTCATGAACACAGATGCAAAATCCTAAAGAGGATACTAGCGAACCGAATAAAGCAACAAATTAAAAAGATTATACAGCATGATCAAGTGGGCTTCATCCCAGAAGCACAGAGATAGTTCAACATATGCAAATTGATTAATGTGATGCATCACATAAATTAAAAAATAAGAATCAGATTATCATATCAATAGATGCAGAAAAGGCCTTTGACAAGACACAGCATCCATTTACGATCAAAACACTTAACAAAATTGGTATAGAAGTAAAGTACCTTAATATAATAAAGGCCATCTATGACAAACCCTCAGCCAACATTATACTTAATGGTGAAAAACTAAAAACCATTCCTCTAAGATCAGGAACAAGGCAAGGCTGTCCACTATCACCACTCTTATTCAATATAACATTGGAGGTCCCAGCGAGTGCAATCAGGCAAGAAGATATAAAAGGCATCCAAATAGGAAATGAAGAGGTCAAACTGTCTATTTGCAGATGACATGATTCTCTCTCTATACAGAAAACCCTAAAGACTCCACAAGAGCACTACTAGAAATAATAAGCAAATACAGTAAAGTTTCAGTATTTAAAATCAACATTCAAAACTCCATAGCATTCCTATACTGTAATAATAATAGTCAAAAAAGAAATGAAAAATAATTTTTTTCAATGCAACAAAAAATAAAATGAAATATCTAGGAGTAAATCTAACAAAACATGTGAAGGACCTATATAATGAAAACTATAAGACCTGATTAAAATAAATTGAAGAAGATACAAAGAAATAGAAAAATAACCCGTGTTCTTGGATCAGAAAGCCACCTGCAAAAGAATGAAACTATGTTGTCTATCACCACACACCAAAATTAACTCAAAATGGATTAAGGACTTAAATATAAATCCTGAAACAATAAATTGCATTGAAGAAATCATAGGCACTAAACTCATGGACCTTAGACTTAAAGAGGATTTTATGAATTTGACCTCAAAAGCAAAGAAAGTAAAAGGAAAAAATAAATGAACAGCATTATATCAAACTAAAAACCTGCACAACAAAAGTCACCATCAACAAGGCAAAAAGATAACCATAGGAATGGGAAAATATATTTGCAAGCAATGACTCTGATATGGAACTAATACCAAATATACAAGAACACATATAACTCAATAAAAACAAATAAACAAAAACAATCTGATTAAAAAATGGGCAGAGGACCTGAACAGACACTTCTCCCAAAAAGATATACAAAGGGCCAATAAACATATGAAAAGATGCTCAACATTGCTAGCTATTACAGAAATGCAAATCAAAACCACAATGAGACCATCTCACACCTGTTAGAATAGCTGTTATCAAGAGGACAAGTAATAACAAGTATTGGAGAGGATGCGGAGAAAAAGGAACCTTTATATATCGCTGATGGGAATGCAAATTGGTATAGCCACTATGGAAAATAGTTCTTTGAGTTTTCTCAAAGAACTAAGAATTGACCTACCATATGATCCAGCAATCCCTCTACTGGGTATTTACCCCAAAGACTTGAAAACTCATATCCCAAAAGATATTTGCACTCCCTTGTTTACAGCAGCATTATTCACGGTGGCCAGGACATGGAATCAACTGAAGTGCCCTACAATAGATGATTGGATAAGGAAGCAGTGGTACATATATATAATGGTATATAAATCAGCTGGAAAAAGAAATGAAATACTGCCATTTGTGACAACATGGATGGATCCTGAGATACTCATGCTAAGCGAAATAAGCCAGATAGAAAAGTTTAATACCACATTATATCACTTACATGTGGGATATAAATCTAAAAGGAACAAACAAACATGACAGACAAACAGAGATCATGAAGATGGACAATAGACTAGTGGCTACCAGAGGGGAGGGGGTAGGTGGGAGATAGATCAAGTAAAAGGAGTCAAATATGTGGTGACAGAAAGAAATCTAATTATGGGCAGTGAATATATAATACAATATATATATATGACTTACTGTTGAATTATACACTTGAAATTCATTGGATTTCATTAATCAATGTCACTAAAATAAATTTAATAAAACAGTGTGATATCACTTTAACTCATCAGTTGGGAAAACTATCAAAGTGGATAAAATTCATTATTGATAAGGGTTTAGAGAAATAGGTTAAAGGGAATGTAAACTGAAATAGTATTAATCTCCTTTAAATGTGCATAAACTTTAACCAGAAATTCTTCTAGATATCAATTTACATACTCATACATGTAAAAATTGAGCAAAGAAGGTTTACTGAGGTACTCTTTTGGACAATAAAAATCAAAATGTCCTTCAATTATGTGACAGTTAATAAATTAAGGCACAGCCATAAAATGGAACTCTAAACATCCTTCTTAAAATTCTCTCTTTCAAAGCAATTCATCTCTGCCTGTACTCACCACTGATTCCTGTCCTGGATTTTCAGAGACTATTCTAATTTCGCCTAATTTGTATCCCACTGCCCTTTCAAAGGCTTTCAAACTTTATGAAGCTCCACTGAGTCAATAGTTTGAGGTACAGCATAATTACTTATAGATAATAATTAAAGAAATAAAGTTATAGGTTATATCAGATATAGTTATTAATTTAATATCATTTTCCTAAGATGTCTGTATGACAGAAAGGTTATGGTTTCAATGCCCTGTAGAACATTAATCGGTTTCATTTCTAATTCAGCAATCTTATTTCAAAATGTCTTTCCTAATGAATGATGCACACCCTGTTCCTCAAAATGCTACTTCAACTAGGTTATCCTTTCACTATTTCAATTAGTTATAGTTGAGTATATTATTTGAGACAGGTTCTTTCTATATTTGTATGAATTTTCCTCTAATATAATGTAGCTAAATAAACTGACACTTAAATGCAGAGTAATTTTTCAAGCATATATACTGTTAAACTTTAGGAAAAAAGGATTGTATCTACATGTCTAAATGTTTTTCAGAATTTTGTCAAATATTAAACTTTCAAATTTGATTTGAGTAAAGAAAGAATCTTCGAGTTTACCAGATCTTGTATATTTTATTATTTTTAAGGATCATTTTAAATATTTTTAGTATATTTTTAACAATTATAGTTGGCACACAATATTATATTATTTCCAGGTATACAACATAGTGATCAGACATTTAACTTATGAAGTGATCGCCCCAATAAATCTAGTACCCATGTGACACCATATGTACATATTACAATATTATTGACCATATTCCTTATGATATAGTTTATATCCTCATGACAATTTTATAACTCCTAACTTGTCATTCTTAATTCTTTCTCCTTTTTCACCCACTGCCTGAAGCCCCTTCCATCTGGCAGCTCTCAAAATTTTCTCTGTATCTATGAGTTTGTTTCTGTTTTGCTTATCGTATTCTTTTATTCCACATGTAAGTGAAATCACATGGCATTTGTCTTTCTCTGTCTGATTCCACTCAGTAAAATACCATCTAGGTACATCCATGTTGTTGCACATGGCAAGATTTCACTTTTTTTATGTCTGAGTGATATTCCATGGTATATATGTGCCATCTCTTTTCCATCCACTGATCCGTAGTGGATACGCAGGTGCCTCCATATCTTAGCTACTGCAAACAATGCAGCAACGAACATATGGATTCACATGCCCCTTCTAAATAGTGTTTTGGGTTTCTTTGGATAAATACACAGAAGTAGAATTACTGGGTCCTTCTTTGTCTCTTGTTATAGCCTTTGTTTTAAAGTGTATTTGCCTGGTATAAGTATTGCTATATTAGCTTTTTTTCCCATTTTTATGACATATCTTTTTCCATCTCTTTACTTTCCGTCTCTGTGTGTGTCTTTCAATATGAAGTGAGTCTCTTTTAGGCAGTATATGTAAAGATTTTTCTTTCTTATCCATTCAGCCAACTTATCTTTATTGGAGCATTTAATCCATTTACATTTACATTTAAAGTAATTGTTGATAGATATGTAGTTATTGCCATTTTATTATTCATATTTTTGTATTTTCTTTTTCTTCTTAAATAAGTCACTTTAACATTTCTTAATACTGGTTTGCGTTGATGAATTCCTTGAGCTTTTTCTTCTCCAGGAAGCTCGTATTCTGTCCTTTGATTTTAAATGATAGCCTTGCTGGATAGAGTCATCTTGGTTGTAGGTCTTTACTTTTCATCACTTTGAATATTTCATGCCAGTTCCTTCTGGCCTGCAAAGTTTCTGTTGAGAAATCAACCAATAGTCTTATGGGAGCTCCCTTATAGGTAACTAATTGCTTTTCTCTTGCTGCTTTTAAGATTCTTTGTCTTTAACCCTTGGTCTTTTAACAATGATGTGTTGATGTGGGCATCTTTGGGTTCATCTTCTTTGGGACTCTGCGCTCCTTGGGCTTGTATAACTATTTCCTTTGCCAGGTTAGGAAAGTTTTCCATCATTATTTCTTCAAATAAATTTTCAATTTTTTGTGCTCTCTTCTCCTTCTGGTACCCCTATGATGTAAGTGTTGTCCAAGAGGCCCCTTCAACTATCCTCGTTTTTTGGATTCTTTTTTCTTGTTGCTGTCTGATTGGGTGTTTTCTGCTACCTTATCTTCTAAATCACTGATTCAATCCTCTGCTTCATCTAACCTACTAATTCCTCCTAAGGTATTCTTCATTTTAGTTATTGTATTCTTCATTTCTGATGGGTTCTTTATTATGTTTTCTATCTCTTTGTTAACGTTCTCATTGAGTTCACTACTCTTCCTCTAGGTACATTGAGCATCATTGTAACCAGTGCTTTTAATTCTGTATCTGGTAGATTGCTTGCTTCCATTTTATGGAGTTCTTTTTCTGGAGCTTTGTTCTGTTCTTTCATTTGGGCCATGTTTCTTTGTCTCCATATATTGACTGTGTTTTGTTTCTATATATTAGAGAGAGCTACTATGTCTCTTGCTCTTAGAAGAATGGCCTATGTAGTACGTGTCCTATAGGACCCAGTGGCAAAGTCTTCCCTGGTTATATGAGCTGGTGCTCCAGGTGTGTCTCTTGTATGGGTTGTATGTGCCCTCTTGTTGTAGTTGAGCCTTTGTTGTTCTTTGCACATCAGTGGGACAGATTAATCCTCAAGCTGATTAGTTTTGAGGACTGCTTGATGAGGGCTGACCCTATGAAGCAGGATTCAATGTTGTAGGGCTCTGGTGCCTGCTCAGTCTGCCCTTTGGGTGTGTCATCCTTGGATGAGGCTCAGGTGATGTTCTGGCATGATCTGAAGCTGGCCACCAAGCCTGCCGCCCTGGGGTCTCCTGAGAGAGGCTCCACTGCAGGCCAAGTTCAGACACAGCCTGTGCCTTGCTTGGGGCCACCTGGCATGAGCCACCAAGCAATCTGCAGATGGCCAACACCAATGCTGGGCTTGAAGTACCTGAGAGGCCAAGCCATGAACTGAGGCCAGCTGCCACTAGTACTGGGCTTGGGGCTGCTCAGCAAGAGGTAGGGGGCACACTGAGGCCAGATGCTGCTTACTTGGTTTTGTGAACCTTTGAGAAATTTAGGAAAGTCTGCAGCATGAGCCAAGACAGGCTATTTGTATAGAAAAGCCAGTGGAAGTGGCTTGTGTGGGCCTGCATGTTGGTTGGGGTGGAGTCCCAGGGAATTACCAGGGTGGGACAACCAGTATTAACCAGGTCGATGGAGACTCAGAATTGGCGGCCACCTGCATCTGCATGCTAGGTTGAGGGAGGGCTCAATGGAGTCTACATGTGGGCCCTTTAAAAAGGAACACCTGTGATTCCAGCCATCCTCTCTTACGCAGGCACAATCGCCACTCAACTTAGCAGTTGGAAATTATAGGGACTTCTATTCCTGGCACTGGAACCCTGGGCTGGGAAGCCTCAGGTGGGACCTGGACCCCTGACTCCTCTAGGGAGACCTCTGCAGCTAATACTGGAGAGAGTCTTTAGACTTTGTGTTATTTAAATAACCTACCTTCTTTTAAAGGAATAGCAGGCTCTGTTAAGAATATTTTTAACTAAAACAAAAACCTGCTACATATACTGACCCTTTTTTTTTTTTTTTGGCTATGCCAGACAGCTTCCTCTTTATGATTTTAACAACTGAATGGTATTTATTGTCATATAGCATCTTATCATATAGATTTTACATTAAATAGTCTAGCAATCCCTCAAGATATCCCCTTATATAATTCTTTTTGAAGCTGTATAGGTTTGTATTAGACCACCATATTTTCATGATTGAATAGCACAGACCATTACCAAATTAAGCCAGAGTCTCAGCTGTAATCCTTGATCCCACTTCTGCACTCTGGAACACCAAAGAATGGGTCCTTTTGTGATAACTCTTGGCATATTTGCACACTGATGTAATCTCTACTGTTAGGTATTCTTCTCCAGGGTAAAAATCCTTAGTTCCTTATTCCACTTCCTTAGATTCCTTACTTGATCCACATTGAAAATGCAATAACATTTACTTCACATCTGAGAAACCCTTTATTCTATTTTCCAATAGGCAAATTTGATGAACTGATAATCCAATGCTATTCTGATTTTAGAGCACATTCCTTTACGTGTAACCTATTCTATTCTGCCTCACTGGAAGCTTCTAGGAACTTTTCCCTGTATTTGTAAATTTCACAACAATGTGCCTTGTAGTGTCTTTTTATTTCATTTTTCTGGGTACTTAAACTTACTCTCAATCTAGAAATGTATGTCCTTCAGTTTGGAAATTTTTCTTTAATAATTAGTTCTTTGATTTTCATTTTTTTCTAAATTCCTATTAGTTAAATCCAAGATCTCTTGGATTCATCCTCTAATCTTATCTTTTTCTATTTTCTATCTCTTTATCTTTTTATTCTGTTTTCTGAAAGATATCTCTAACTTTACCTTCAACTCTGAATCTTTTTTTATTTCTGTTAACACTTGCTAAATTCCTAAGAGCTCTTTTTTGTTTATTGAATGGGTCTTGTTTTAAACACCCCGTTCATGTTTCTTGATGCAGTATCAACAATTAATTCTGTGAAAATGTTAATTACAACATTTATTTGTTTGTTTGTTTTTTCATCTGCATTGATTCTGAATTCGATTTTTCCTTGCTTATTTGGTTCACTCAAAAGCTTTCCCTAGATATCTGGTAACCTTTGGCCATATGTTCATGCAAAACACTTAGATATTAAGATGTTGTATAGAAACTATATGTGGCTCCTTGACTAGTATTAGTCCTTACTATATGATAATTCTCTCTCTCTCTCTCTCTCTCT